>NC_084594.1:30684756-31372256 GCF_033807715.1 Cololabis saira
CCATCAGTCTTTCACAACCGATAATGCATATAATGTCCCAATAAAGTTGTGCACACAGAGAGAAGTCAAATAAGTTTTCGGATCACAAATTTCTATGCATGTCAATTCCATCACGAAGTATAACTACAAAGTGTAAACACATCGTAAAAAAACCCATACCCACTGTATAGAAAATCTCTTGCAAGATCTATTATGTGTTATGATTCTTAATTATTATCACTGCAACTGAGGGGTACTTAATTTAATGATCCATCTGTTTGGTACGTTCACATGCACCCTCCTCCAACAAATTTCAGCAGTTTGCTTTCCACATAAATGGAGTCAAGTATAATTTACATACCAAAGAAAAAAAAAGTATAAAGGTTAATGAAATTGAAATGCTCAAGTAAAAATATACCAGGAAGACTTACATGTAAATAAATAACTGGGGGCAGGCAAGATAATCTGATTGTGACACAGTGCTATTTTATATGTTTTAAATACTCCCAGTAAGACACGAAAGATAAATTTAGCCACTGGATTTATTTTTAAATGCACTACTACATCTTAAAATGTTATAACTCCTGCGACTTTAAGTGGTTTCTACATTTCTTTAGCATATTGAAACGTGTGTTGGAATGTATTTATTTATTTATTTATTAATTTATATTTCTCGCTCTAATCTCAAACTCGACCAGCAGAGGGCGCCAGAGAGACCTCCTCTCCCGACCAATGAGCTTCGAGAACACTGAGTTGGTGGGCGGGACCGAAGGGGGCCAAAATCAAACATGGCGGCGTCTATAGAAGATGATTTTGAGTTTAATAATCAGGACTACTATTCTCTACTCAACGTCAGTAAAGAGGTACGGTTTGTTTATTGCTCTACCGCGAAGTATGACGATTGTAAGCGTTTTGCGGCGACTGTGGAGCGGTTTGTCATTGAGCCAGTGGTCTGCAGTCAGTGCATCATCCCGCAGCTGAATAACGCTCCTTAGTCCTTCATGGAGGAGCTCAGTTGCTGCAGGAGCATGCACAAGCAAGCTGCAAACTGTTTAACTCTGTTTTTGACATGCATGTGTCTTCACGTGAGAGGAAGTGTAGCTCAATAGTGACTTCTTTGATGAGCATCCGCTCAAATCCCAGTTTTCCTCAAAGTCAGGACGACTGTCAGACATGATATTGACTTATAATACCTGTTCAGCTGGACGACTGCCTTCACATTTAGCTTCACATCAGCATTATTAAAAAACCAAACAAAAAACAGCATGGAATGCTTTGTTAAAACAAAGAAAGAAGAAAAGATCTCTTATTTTTAGATAGGCTGTTTTTGTTTTGTTGTTGTGTGGTTTTTTGGGGGGGTAGGGTGGGGTTAAGTGATGTATTATGAAAAAAGATGGCGTTCAATTTGTTTTCACAATAATAAAATTGTAGGGGCAAACCGTATTCCGTCCATTCATTCTTATTTCTTTGCCCCATGGGAAGGCTTAAGCAGATGTCAGACTCCCATCTGTCCTTTAAATAATCCAAAGAGCGTGTTGATTTATGGCTGATGTTAAGAATTTATTGCAAAATAACAAACTTCAAAGAAAAGATGACATAGAGTCCTTGGGTTTTATCAGTAAATGTCAGAGGTTCCCATTCCCCTGCTCATCCTGCAGCCGCGGTCAATGACAGTGTCCCTGCTATGCTTCCACTCATGCTTGCTTTTAAATATTTCCTATCCCAATTCTCTTTGCCACCTTCCTTGAGCACATCTCTGCCTTTCTTCCATTCTTTCTTTCCTTTCCATTCCTTCCTGCCCTGGGGTGGGCTCACCTTTTGTGGCATACCGAAAACACTTACATAATCGTTGGTGCCTAAATAAACAGTGAAGGTAACTTGATAGTTGCAGAGTCACTGAAGAGTGACATCCGTCTCCTCTGTTGTTACAGGCTACATTGGAGGAGCTGAAGTCTTCGTATCGGAGGCTATGTATGCTCTACCATCCCGACAAACATCGAGACCCTGAACTGAAAAGACAAGCTGAACAACTTTTCAACCAGGTTCATCGGGCCTATGAAGGTAGCACTAACATTGGAGTGTGGTAAATAGGCAGAAGCCACAGCCAGGGGAAATTTAAATGCAGTTTCATCCCATTGTTCTTTTGTGACAGTGGCTAGTCTTTCACTTTGAAACCTCAGTTAGTCCACATAGACGTTAATATTCTACATTTGTTCAACTTGAAGTAAAATGTGTGTATTTCAAAGGGGACGTGTTATTAGAAAATATGTTTTCTTTATTTGAGAGTATATATGTGGGTGTTTGAAGCAACTCCCAACTCGAAAGCTCCCGCCTAAGGCAGCCCTGTCTAATGACTTGGCTAAAAAGCTTGTTTTTTCTACAGTATCCCCTTGGGATTTTTATCAAAGCATTTCAGTCATTTCATTATGTGGTGAGGATATTATGGCAACATCGTGGGAAAAAATATATGTACATAGACTAAACCATATTTTCTCCCTTTATCCCTCAGTTCTGACCGACGCACACGCCAGAGCCATCTATGACATCTTTGGGAAGAAAGGGCTGGAGGTGGAAGGCTGGGAGGTATGTTTTCGGACATAGTCCACAATACCTGTTTTACATTTCAGTGGCTTTGCTGCCCCACTGTATGTTTTCATCACCCATGCTTTATGTTGATGATGACACTGTGTAGGTGGTGGAGAGGAAGAGGACACCGGCAGAAATTCGAGAGGAATATGAAAGGCTACAGCGAGAGCGAGAAGAGAGGAGACTGCAACAAAGAACAAACCCCAAGGTTTTTACTCTCTCTGTTTTACTGCTCTCACTCAATGTCTGCCATAGTCCAGTGGTTTGCTGCAGATGTTAAATACACTGTTCTACTTTTTTTAAATGAATCCTCTCGACCTCTTTTCATTCAGGGCACAATCAGTGTTGGTGTGGATGCAACGGACCTGTTCGACCGTTACGATGAGGACTTCGAGGAGATGCCGGGGGGAGGTTTTCCTCACATAGAAATCAACAAGATGCATATTTCTCAGTCTATAGAGGTACAACCAAACACACTCACTTAGTATTCACTGTCCACCTCCTGGTGCTAACCTGGGCCAAGATCTTTGTGGCAACACTCCTGTCTTTCTTCAGGCTCCTCTGACAAACACTAACACAGCAATGCTGTCTGGTTCGCTGTCTACGCACAATGGGAGTGGAGGGGGCAACATTAACGTGACTGTGCGCAGAGTTATGTCAGCCAAGGGATGGGGAGAGGTATACACACACACACCCATACACTCAGTGAGGCACCTTGCTATATATGTGTAAAAGGCAGAAGCTTGTCAGTCCTTTTTAAGTTATATTTATTCACTTCAATTTATTTATGCATGCATTCATCTTTGTAGGTGGAGTTTGGTGCTGGGGACATACTGGGACCTCTTATTGGGTTAAAGGTGTTTCGCAATGTCACTCCACGGTGGTAAGGTCCAACTTTTTGAGCAGTAAAATATCAAGGTATTGTAATAACATGTGATCAGCATTTCCCCCTCTCTTTCGTTATTTCTGTGTCCAGTTTCCTTACAGCCCAGTGTGGTTTGCAGTTCTCTCCTCGAGGCCTGCGGCCGACCTGTTCTTTGATGACAGCGCGTCACCTGGATCAGAACACCATGGGTTACCTTCAGTGGCGCTGGGGGCCCACTAGTGCCATGACTACAAGCGTGGTCAGAGACACGAAAAGCAGCCACTTCACTCTGGCTTTGCAGGTATGCACAAACATAAGTCGTGCAGAAAATAAAGCTGGGCAACCGTTTCTCTTTTTCCTGATCCATTCTGTCATCTCCTCCACAGCTGGGTGTTCTTCACTCCTACCTGATGATGAGCTACCAGTATAAGTTCCAAGATGAAGACCAGACCAAAGTGAAAGGCTCTTTCAAGTAAGTTTTATTTATTTGTTGTTGTTTTTTTATTTAAAAGGAATGTGTATATTATGTGGGTATTGTAAAGAATATTGTAGAGTTTGCATTAGGCACAGGATGTTGCTGCGTTCTGTGGTTGTTGGTGTCAAGAGACAATTATGACTGTGTAAAGAAATATAAATAAGTCTGTAGGATAGTTTCCTGTTAATGATATAGAAATAGAGATGACTCATCTTGAACTCAGGGATTATTTATTGATTTAAGCACCCTCTTCCACGCGCGCGCGCGCGCGCGCGCGCGCGCGCGTGCGTGCGTGCGTGCGTGCGTGCGTGCGTGCGTGCGTGCGTGCGTGCGTGCGTGCGTGCGTGCGTGCGTGCGTGCGTGCGTGCGTGCGTGCGTGCGTGCGTGCGTGCGTGCGTGCGTGCGTATAATATACATACACTAAAGTGGACACACCTTCTCATTCAAACCAATGGGGATGTGTCCAAACTTTTGGTCTGTACTATATATATATATACACACACACACACACACACACACACACACACACACACACACACACACACATGTACTTGTCAGGGAATTGCCATTCACTGCCAAGACATAGAGCATACTGCCTCTCCAGAGCTGCTCTAATCTTTATACATTGGCATGAAAAAGTGTGTGAGACTCTTGGCAATAAAAAGGGATCTGGTCTTCCTTCAAGTCAATAATGAAAGACAAATACAATGTGCTTAAGCCAGGGGTGAAAATAGACTGGATCGGCCTGCAACTACAAAAGTCTGAGACCACCATTGCTGTAAGAGAGCACAGAAAACCCACATTTAAAGCTAGTCACAGCAGCAGCAAAAGCTCCTACTAACAATACTGTCTAAAACAGGACATTGTCTCTTCATTAACTTCTTCGAAGTCCATCTCAATGATTTCTGAATTGTCTGTGTCTGGCTCATCTATTAGATGTAATTTAAGTGAGCAGCTTCTCTTGTTTCCAGTTAAATGGGATTTTAGCGTGCATATGTTTTTCTGTGAGTTCCAAGAAACGTTTTTTAATGACTACACTTTAAGCTAAGAATTGGTTTATTTGCTCATTATCTGCATTAACCTTTGAACCGGTATGATGGTTCCCCTTCAAAGGAGCTTACTAGGTTGCAATATAATTTCCACCTACACTGAAACTGTTTAAGATAAGATTATGAACAGTTATCTTAAAGCCAACCACCTCCAACATTTTGCTTTATGAAATTTTTTTTTTTTTTTTTTTTTAACATTTTTTTCCCCCATTATATCACCCAGTGCTCCTACCTAAGTCAATGTTGGGCATTGCTCCCTCTACCAACCCCGGGAGGGCCCTGCACTGAGCTCAGTGCTGTGAGACGGCTGCACTACCAGCTGCACCACTGTGCCCCTTGCTTTATGAAATGTTTGTCTTTTTTTTTTTTTTACATGAAATTAACACAAGCATTGTGTAAGTTCCAGCAAAAATTAATTCAACTTTCACCTCTGCCTTAAGGTGATAGCACACAGTTATCATTTCTATCACCTTCATTACACACCATCATTAAACATTGATGGTGTAGGGAAGAAAAAGCAAGACTAATTACTTCAACGAAAGCTAATTGGAGTCGGTTGTTTGCACACCTGAAGTTCAGTTTAATGAGTTTGGAGGTGAATTGTTCCTTGAAAATGTACTCCCCAGAAAGACATACGATTGACAATAGATGATCTGCATAAGGCTGGAAAAGGATACAGAGTCTGAACGTCCCAGTCAAAGTGTTTAGGCATCCATCATTGCATAGTTAGAAAAATTGTGTAAAAGCGAAAGCGGTTTAGTAACTTGGCAACGCTTCCTAGAAGTTGGGTCCCAGCCAAGGTGATACTAAAGGCACAACAAAGAAGAACCCAGGAGTAACAGCTAAAGGCTTGCAGACACCACTGGAACTGGCATTTCTGACATCTCTGCTCACAAGTCTGCCATATGCAAATCATTAAACACGCAGGGCGTCCATAACAGAACACCACGTGGGACATCTCTGCACTCTCGCATACTGTCAATTTGTTAGCACCACTGGGAAAATGGTGTGTGGACTTTTAAAACAAAAGTTGAGTTGTTCAGGATGAATGTTCGGCAATATGACAGTTTACCCGCATCGAACATCGTCCCAGTAGTGAAACATAGTGGAAGCATTATGATTGGGGCTTGCTCCACGGCCTCAGGGCCTGGATCTTTTGCTTTTTTTGTCGAGAGGGAAAATGTACTGCTAAGATTACTTCAATAATATCCAGGATAATTTTAGGGAGGCTTGCCACCTGGTTTTTCCACAACACCCTCTACAGCTTTATAGAAGCCGGGTGATTCAGCAGGACAGTGACCATAAGCATTGGAGTACATGGAGCTTCTCCCGCTGCAAGAAAAGAACCCCCCTCTTTTAGTGTGGCCCAGTGAAAGTTCAAACCTTGATCTCACAGAGATGCAATGGGATGACCTCGGTTTATTTATTTACACCAGGCAGTCGGCATCTGAAGCAATTCTGTAAAGACGAAGATCAAACGTTCCTTATGAGCGTAGTGCAGGTCTGATCCATAGTTATCAAAAACACTAAAGGTTCAAGCAGTTTTTCACTCCAGAGGTTCCGTTACATTTTACTCCATCAGCATGCTCATGGACATGGACAGATATGAGAAATCATACTTGTTTGTGTGTTATCTGTTTAAGTACTTTTTCTATTGTTATATTAGTGAGTACATTTCAAGAGATTTACATACTTTTGCATGTCACTGTCCAATGTGTGGCATTAGGGAAAAAGAAATGGAATATAATTTAATTTCTAAGGTAACTATGTATGTGTGCAACACTGGACCTTTAAGTGCTTGGACACAATTGTGGAAGCAGTGATTTACATGTATTTATCCAACTTTTTGATAGTATGGAAGCTTCTCAATTGCAGTACAAAGCATAACATTTCATGCTGATTTAACATTTAGTCTGTAATATTGAATATCTTGAAATTCAGATTTTTTTTAAATAACTTTCTTTACTGGTGCAGTATGAGTCAAGCATTCATATTGAATGATGCATGTACGGCAAAATTATAAACCCGTCATTCTAATCTGTAGTTCTTCAGTAGCTGCTCAGCTTGATTTCCCCCCTGGTCTCCATTCGCCCTTCTCTTTACAGGACTGGCTGGTTTGGTACTGTGGTTGAATACGGAGCTGAGAGGAAGATCAGTCGACACAGTGTCTTGTCAGCCACTGTCAGCATTGGCGTCCCGCAGGGAGTCACACTCAAGCTCAAGTACGGCCCACCACAAGTCACAATCCCACTCTTCTGGGTGTTCTTGTACTGCTGCATGATTGTCTAATGTGTTTCTTTCAAGTTGTGATGTTGTTTTTGTCCAGGTTGGCTCGCGCCAGTCAAACGTACTTGTTTCCAGTTCATCTGACGGATCAGCTGCTGCCAAGTGCCGTCTTTTACGCCACTGTGGCGCCTCTGCTGCTGTACGTGGCCATCCACAGAATGGTCATCATCCCGTTCACAAAAGCACAAAAAGAGGAGTGAGTAAACCATGTCTGCCTCAACAAATGTCTCATCTTTGATTAACAGTTAAAAAAAAACATCAGATGTTAAAAGGGATCAGCTTCTCACATGCTTTCATACAATAATTTCTTACATTCCCATCTAATTAGGGCCCGAGCACTTACAGTGCGAAGGCCCTATTGTATCTCTAGGAGATGTTGTTCTCGTTCTTGTTTTTCTTCCGACAAAATGAGGGCCTTTTTGCCCCCCTAAACGTGCCCCAAAAGTCACCAAATTTTGCGTGCAGGCCAGGCCTGGCGAAAAATTTGATATTTAATGCTTTGCATTAATGGCTCAACAGCGCCCCCTAGAAAACTTCGTGCCTCAAGCCCTACAATACGGTTTGACGTACATGCACGAAAATTGGTACACACCTGTATCATGTCGCAACTTAAAGAAAGGTCTCTTGGCGCCATGGCTGAAACCGAACAGGAAGTCGGCCATTTTGAATTAATCGTGTAATTTTGGCGCAATTTATGCCATTTCTTCAGCCGCTTCTTCACCAGAACCGTAACGTGCACCCAGGTGTGTTATATATCAAAATGTGCGTCTCGATCCTGCGACGATGCGCATTACTTTTCTCAGTCAAAAGCGTTACCGTGGCGACGATAGATGCCAAAAAGCGCGCCCCCCTTTCACCTGATTGGTCAATATTTGATAGTCCCTATTTTCTGGCATAACTTTTGAATGGTTTGACATAAAGACTCGTGGGTGGCGTCATCAGACTCGGTTTTGAGTCCTTGAACATAATTGATGCAAATTAGCCCTGCCCCTTCTTCTAATTGGTCGATATTTGATAGTTCCTATTTTCTGCCATAACTTTTTAATGGTTTGACATAAAGAGTCATGGGTGGTGTCATCGGACTCGGTTTTGAGTCCTTGACCTTTATTGGTGAAAATTGCACGAGCGAGGGGCCGTTCATCGCAGCTTGCGGCTTTAATTGAAGTTGTAATTCAAACTGAATTATCTTTGATAAATACAAGAGGTATGAAGAATCACCTGGATGGCAAACAGTTCTTACTGGATAGCACGGTATACTGGTATATTCCACAACACAGTGTCCTGTATTCATGGTTTTTTATTCCCATGGCAGATGTCTCCAAACGACAAGCGGTGAGTACGTTCTCATGTGGTTTCGGACTCACATGACTGCTCCACCTCCTCAGCCACGATTGCCAGCTGTTGTTCAAACTTACATATCTAAGTTCTAAAACAATCACAATCTACCGTTGAATTGTTTTTTATTTCTGTACAGTTTTGGACCACACACTAGCACTCATCACACATAGCAACTCCACAGCTCTGATATGAGCAACCGTTGAGCATTTCTGTTAGAGTGTTGGGGGGATTTTTACACGTTTGCATGTGCCACATCATCAGGGGGACTCCACAGTGAATCCCAGTGGGTGGTTGTTGATGTCCGCTTTGTGTGCCTTTGTGTTTCCTAGAGAGCTGGAACTGCAGAGGATCAGCTCCGCCACCGACATTGCCAAGAAGAAGCTGGAAGCAGAGTCGGCTGTGAGTAGTCACATGCAAAAATGCCATTATAACTTGTGTGTTGGAGCATTAACGATCACTCCTTAGGAATTCAGCTCCCATTATCATGAACTCATGACTGAGTCTCATCCATCCTATAATGCCCCCCCACCTCTTCTCTCTTCCTCACTTGGCTCATCTGCAGGTTTTGCTGATGCAGGAGTCTGTGAGAAGAGTCATAGAAGCAGAAGAATCCAAGATGGGTGAGGCCACACACACACACACACACACACACACACACACACACACACACACACACACACACACACACACACACACACACACACACACACACACACACACACAGTTACACATTTTACATTAGGGTGAGAAATAGAACCTGTCTCCGTTTGTAGCCAGCCCAAACTTGGTGAAAATCCAAATGTGTAATTCAAATACATTTGTTTTTTTCATTGTCAATGCTGCATAAATGTTCAGTGGCCTAAAGGATCCTTTGTATCTGACATTCTAATGGCGGTATAGCCCATTTTTGTGGGTTAAGAATGTAAATCTGTGCACAGAATACTTAAATGAACAATGATATGACTTAAATCCTGATTTTCTTCTCGTTAGATTGATCCTTTATTACTATTTAAAGTGTTAATCTCCAGTTATATTCACAACACTGATGTTGATAACTACAGTTTAGCAAATCATAAACTGCTATCATCTTATCAGGCCACAGCCCATCAGTATTTATATTTATGTTGTTTTGTTTTGACTTAATTACACTGACATTATTACTGTACTGCACAGTTGCCTTTATTTCTTCAAATATGTCTGTGTTTCTGCATCGCTCTGTTTGAAACCGAGCCCCATGATGCCTGAATGTGTGTGACGCCTTCAGAGTTTTCTTCTTTGTGCATTGATTTGACCCAAAATATTTTACTTTCATACAGGCCACAACAGTAGATGAGACGTGCATGCAACATTACAGATGAAAAATCTAAAAATATTTGAAACATGGTCAATTATTTATTGAGGATAGGGATGCAATATAATGTCTTTTATTGATTAATATCTTAGAGCAATTAATCTGAGGGTAAAATAAGCAGGGATTTTTAATCAGTAGAAAGTCAGACCGGTTTTGGGCAAGTGTAGCAAATTTAAGACCATAAACCATTTTTTATGTGTGGTCAACCGATAAGGATCACACTAAGAGCAAGGTGTGTGACAGTCTGTGAGGACACAAAGCAACGCTGGGTAACTAAATAACAAATAGCCGATGTTAATCTTTGCAAGTCTGTCCATCAGCTGTACGGTCGGACACTGGAACAACAATGTACGTGACCGGGCTGCAAGGACAGAGCTACTTTTCCTTCAAAAGGAACATTCTCCACATCTGCAGAGAAAAATCAAATTGATGAGAGGGCAGTTTTGCCACCAGATGATTTAATGATAGGACATTTTTGCAAAATCAGTGGCAGTAAGCTTAGAGAAAGGAAAGCACTCCATTCCTGCTTTGGACTCTGATCTCCTCTGTGGAACATGGTGGTCGTAGGATCCTAATTTGAGTCTGTTTTGTTGCATCTGGGCCAGAACAGCATGCCAGCTTTCATGATATGATTATGCATGCCAAGGACATAAAATTGTAGTAAAAGTGGGATCTGCAGCAAGACATCATTAGATATTTCTACCAAAGAAAAGGTAAAGAAGGATAAGGTTAATGTCTTGGCGCGGTCAAAGATCTGAGTTTAATACAGTAGGAATATTATAGAAGGACGATGCAAAGGGTCCCACAAACATCCCACACGTGATCTTGCTCTGAGGAGAAGAATGTGTTTATATTTCTCCAAGCTGATGCGGGGGACTGATCAACAGTCACTGGACATATTTCATTGCGGAAGAACATCACATCTGGTGCAAAAATCCAACATTCTCATTACTTTTTTCACTTACAGTTTTGTTCTATTGGATAATTTCCTTTGTAGAAATTACCAAATTTAAATGTTTTTGTTCAAGTACTTTTGTTATGTTTCTGTCGCCTTTAAACGTCTGTAAAGATTTGATGGCTGAATATGTATTTAAACAGTCACTAAACATACCATGTATAACTGCATAGGTCTGCTCATCTTGAATGCCTGGTATGGAAAGTTTGTATCAGACACCAGTCAGAAAAAGGAGAAAGCCAAGGTGATCGATGTAACGGTACCACTGCAATGCCTGGTCAAAGACTCCAAACTCATCCTCACCGAAGCCTCTAAGGTGTGTATGTCACATGACAGTGTGTACTGAAGTATGTGAAAATCTGCATTTGCACATTTAGTGTGAACTGTTTCTCCATGAGCAGGCGGGACTGCCGGGTTTCTACGACCCCTGCGTAGGAGAGGAAAAGAGTCTCAAACTATTGTACCAGTTCAGAGGTGTCATGCATCAAGTCATCTCTGCGGACACCGAGGCGCTACGGATACCCAAGCAATGTTAGTATGCACCCTTACAGCCTGTTTGCATAGTCAAATTGTATTTATTCATTTATTTTGTCTTTTCAGCTCATAGAATTGAGGCCGAGCCCTAGGAGCAAATGCATATAAACAAGACTACGTGTTTGCAGAAGAACCCAAGGCTGGAAGGGACACGTCCAACATAAATTTGATTTCCCCCCTCCGGTCCTCCTATGTCATGGTATTAGCAAATCCCTTTCACAAGTTTGTCCACTCCTTCTTTTCCTGGAGGTACTGTACGTTCTCAGGTCCAGCAGAGTACTGGAGAAAGCTGAGTTTCCCTTGTTGGCTGCATCCGACAGAGCTGCACACATACTGTATCCGCCTGCTGGAGGACATCAGCCATTGGGCCAGAACACACATTTATGTATGCACTACACAGAAAGACTGATTATTGCTGCAGTTCAGTGATTATTTTCCCTCAGTAATGAGTCGGATGTGTACATTTTCTGACAGGTTCAGTATGTCAGGCGTGTACAAGTCTTTCATTGTAGTAGTCTTTGTTCTATATGTCTGAGTTTTACTTCAACATTGCATTAAGTCTTGCAAATGTTTCTGGCAACACTACGCAGGACCATGTGTCTGTCTCCCTCAGGCTAACAAGGACTGAGGAATAGCCCAACACACATTTTTATTTGTTCATGTGCACAAAAATGTCTCATTTTAACTTGTTAAATATTTCATTGACATGTCTGGTGCTCAGCATGGTGCCAGTCAGCAAGAGTAAAGTGGTACTCCACACTTTTATCGGTGGATGTTGGGATGCAGAAGGAGGAGGATGTATTACACATGTAGGACGATTGAGAGTTGCCTTTCGACCGCAGTGATCCAGCTACGGAGGAAAACTTAAATTCTTCACATAGATTTTTACTATCACATTCTGGACTGCGATTTAAAGGCACAAATTCAAGTTTAGTTGGTGTTGATGTGTATTAATCTGTATGCAAATGCACGAAAACTGAATTTTCTGTTGCGAGTTTTGATTGAATGAAGGTTAGTTTGTACTGGTCTGTATACTGTTAGCAACGAATCCAGTGATAATATCAAATACTAGTATGGATTTTTAAACTTAAAAGATGACATTTGATTCATGATTACTTTTGTCGTGAAGAGGGCAAATACAGTATAAGGCCTCCGCCTCGTGTAGCTTCTTGGCGGCTGAAGAGCACACTGTAGCTGAGTCCTACTAAAAACGGTGTTATTTATAATGGCACATCTGCACACATGCCATTTTTTTTTTATTTAATACTGATCTCCATCTCTTGAAATATCATGTTTCAACAAAAATGGATTAGTGTATAGTTTTACCATAGATATATGAATCAGTCTTATTGATACCGTTAATCTTTTTGCCACGATGGGTTTCTAGTGTCCTACAATGCACTTAACTGCTAACAAACAGGCTAAGGACTATAGAACCCAACTCTCCAAATTTGTAATTACAGCTTAAATTTAAGCAACACTGATTTGCTGGTAAACAGCTTTTAGAAAAGTACAATTTGATAGGACAACACTAATAAGATAAGCTTATTTTTATCACATGGAAAGGTGATTATTTTTCAACTGTATGTTAATCCAGACTAATCGCTCAGTTGTCATTAAATGGTGCTCAAGCCTTCTGTGATGGTGGTATACGTTGGATTAAAATAATATTAAGGAGATGAGTTACATAAAAATAACATTGTTTTGGGTTCATTAATGCCACGGTCATTTTGCATCAAAGGTTTTGACTTCGTCTCACCTGTTGTGTGTTGAACTAAGACTGCTCCTTGCTGTTACATTCCAACCTCATTATCCAAACTGATTCAAATGATGTACATGTGTATAGTCAAAGAGCCTGTGTTTTATCTTGTAAAGATAATAAATACATGTAATAAAGAAAAATAACTCTCGCCTTTGATTACTAGAGCACTTTAGAAGAGCAACTCACTCAGCAAATGTATTATTATGCTTCGGAACATTCATAGAACAAAAAAGGGTTAATTAAAATGGCAACTCTTTATTTACAATAGTTTACAATAGTTTCACAGAAACAGTTTGCACCACAATACAGACAACGCTTTCTCAGTATGGGAGTAGGACGACCCAGGATCGGAATAGACTAGCTATCTCACAATGAGCATTACCGTTAATTACAGTCGTATCTTTAAAACGCAGACAGAAATAAAAATATTTGTGCCTAAGATATTTTCATATTCTCTTTAAGACAAACATGTCCTGAGAGCTTTTTTGTGTGTGTGCATCTTGAAACATCTTCAAAACATAACCTTATTGATTGCTGTCACAAACAAGTTAACATTTTTAAATTAAAGGATGCAGGATAACTTTTTTAGACTGTTGGAAAATCTTGTGTTCCTTAACAAACCAAACATCAGTCGTTACTTGGTCAAGTCATCGATTCTGCATTGTAAAACCATTATCCTGAACTAACATCCAAGGCTCTGCATCTGAAATCTGTAACGCTACAGTATGGCTTTCATATACTCAGAAACGATGTGTAGCCTATAGAAACAGGCCCAACAGCAGTTGGCACAACAATAATATAGTTTTTTGGATCCAAAGAGGAGCAAGAAAAAGAAAAATGTCCTGAAACATTTTACATTTACCCAACTTCATATGGAAATGAATACTTCTATGAAAGTGAGGTGGTAAACTACTTAGATCTGCTCTGCTGATTTGCCCCTTCAGACCAAATAAACGAGTGTTCCCACATTTGCAGATATCCACTTTTCTATTTTGAAAAACCACTGAGGTCAGATGAGATGACATGCCTCGCCAACACACTCATTCAAATCAAAAACACTTGCATGCGTATTTTCACCTGGACTCTTAAAAAAAAAAAATCTCTTTTGCAACACTGCTACAGGTTTTTTTTTTTTAAGCCCTCTGTTAATATTCAAACAGGACGGCCTTTGAGTTTCCTTTCCAAAGTAAATTTGTCACGGAAAATATCACCATCGTCAAATGGGTAGCGATTGGAAACATAATTGAAGTTTTTTTGGGAGAGCTGGGTGTGGGTGATTCGAAAATTTGCTTAACAAACCCACTGCTCAATCCTGTCATGAAATGCTGCAGCATCATACTGACCAGAGACAACTAAAGGGCACTGGCACTGAAAACTTTCTCATCTAGTTCTTGTCAATGTTGATACACTTCAATCTTGTCAAGATTCTGTATAGTCGACTTGATTCAACGAACATGGCTGAGGGATGAAGAAGAAGGGAGCTTGCATTCAGATGAATGGGATTATAGCTTCATGTATTAAATAACATTAAAAAACAAGAACAAATGACAGATGAAGCAGATGCAAACACTAGTTTTATATCTTAATGTCTTTGTTCTACTGGATTATACCTCATCTTAATACTATAGCACCATCTTAAGCAATTGACACAAGGCTTTGAGTTCTTATTTTAAATGGTTAATTATGTAACATTAACAGAGGCATCCTAGAGAAGTCAAATCCAGTTTAATCCAAAAGACATGCATGTATCTGTGACAAAAAGTCAGAAAGACTTTATAAAAAAAAAAGAAAAAGTGAGGAAAAAGTGCAAACCATCTTTCCCACATATGACATATCCCAGCATGCACCGTGGTGGGTGGCAGTCGTGAGGGTATCCTCTTCGTTTGGAAGTTCAAATGTTTCCAGTGTTCATGAGACACCGTGTCTCAACAGTAGCAGTTTCCTGCTACGCCATCATCTACAGATATCTGTTCAGTGATTGCCTTACGCATATAGTCTGTAGTAAGCAGAAACAAACTGTAGTAAATCTAAAACAGCACTCGAACTGTTTTTAAATGGTATAAGGACTTAGCATAGGTCCAAAAGTGTCCATAGAAAATGCAGATTTGTGGCTGACCATTATGGACAGAGACTGAAGGGTGTGAGACCTGATTTTGAGAAAGTGTTAGTCCAACAAGACGAGGATTAACGGGAGCAAAGGGAGTCAAAGTTCGAGGTTTGGGATGGGGGTCAGTCTAACAGATGTTTGCGTGAGCCTACACGAGAGCGATCGGAGCGACGGGAATCCGGGGGCCCATGTATGTCTCTGCAGCTCTGGCACACGTATGTCTCTGGCACATGGCTCTTGCGGATCTTGGCACACGACAAGTGGATCCAGGTGTTGCACTTGTTACATTCGATCATGGCTCTGCCCGCAAAAGGCTTCATACAGAAACATGTCACCAGGTCCCACGAGTCGTCATCTAAGAAGGCAAGATACACGGTTACATTCAATGATCAGACAATGTAGATTTAGCATACGTAGCATTAAAATAATTTACCTGAGTCCACCATTATGTCTTCATCCTCTCCTGACCCATCTTCATCTCTAAAGACCACTTGTTTCCCCTGGCGGAACACGGTTCTACTTCCTGCAAAGCCCTCCACGTTCTGTACCTTCATCGCCCCTTCTTCAAGGTCTTCTTGACCATCCCCGTGTTGATGTTCCTCCTTGGGCTCCTCCTTGCAAGATGAAGGGCCGGGCAGGCACTGTGGGTGGAGGGGAATGCTGAGATCATCTTCAGGCTCTTCTTTGATTATTCGGCCACCAAAGGAAAGAGGAGACTGCACATCTGGTCCAGGTAGATGGATCTGCGGTGCTCTGCTTTCACCACCAGGCTGATGCTCACTTTCCTTTCTCCTCTTCTTTTTCTTTAGCTTGTCAGCTTTCCTGTGTTCATCAGGATGCATGTTGGTGATTGTGTGCTGTTGAGAAAGAATTAGAATTAGAATTAAAATTACAGCAAAACTCTAGTCTCATTTACGTGGATGCGCTAATAGTTTATAAAAGATAGTGATGCTGTATCAGCTTAGATTACATCTCTCTTGGTATGAGTGGACAGCACGGATCCTGGCTGTGGACGTTTCCGGTTCATGTCTTTTGGGATCTTTGTGGAACGCTGGGGACAGGAGGTTGGGGGTCCTGGGGTCCAGCCATCACTGTCAGCTGTGCTGCCTGTGCTGTTGGGGGGACTCGAGCTACTCCGCAGTGGAGAGTCCTATACAAAGAAATGAGAATGTCATGTCAGTGACAGCAAATTAGCATCAGAAGATAATAACTTGTGAATGACAGATTTAAAATGTGTATGACAAACATTTGTCTGTTCAACAATAATATGACCATGTTAGAGAAACTCAACTGCAGCATGGTGAATGAAACATCTTCAAAAGAAAGGAAATAAGTCAATATCTAAAAAAAAAATTCCTGTTGGGGGAAAAGGAACTCAATCTGTCCAGATTTAGCAGTGATAACAGGAACTACACTTAAAAAGCAACATGTCACACTTTTTTTCATTCCAAATGAACTCACACTGAAGGCAAGTTATTGTCAAACAATGTTTTGCTATTAACAGTCGTACAACAAAACAGATGAGGCTATCAAGGGTATGGATAACTTGAAAACTGTAAAGACAGTCTCCCTCTGATAGGGATAGGACAGAGCTTCAATGCTTTGAGCAGTGGAGCTGCATGTTTCTAAAAACACTATTTTGCTAAAACAAATTCTTTCAACCATGTTAAATGTACGTACACGTGTTATAAGCAGATATATGGATGTGAATGGATTAACAGTTTGATCGGGGCTACTTGCCATAGAACAGAGGGTTCAGTTAAGGAGGTGACAAACAGCACTGTACTGTCGGTTGAGGAGGCTCTAAATGACAGTCAGAAAAAAACCAGCAAACTTGACAACAGGGAGTGCAGCCAATATTAAACCAGTAACAGTCCGTGTAAATGGCAAGGGAAAAAAACGTTCTTTGTACAAAGCATGCAAAGCTATTATAAGCAAAATGCATAGACAAAGGAATCTGTTCAAGAAAAATCTTTGTGTGACTACCTTTCTTTCTGTACCCAAGGAGAATATTAAATAAGCACACAATCACGTCTCATATCCACACTGAGTAAACAACACTGAACAGAAAAAGAATGCGCTTTGCCTGTTAGAAACTAAGTCAAAGGTTTAAATGCATCTTTCTCAACCACATCTAACACTAACCCATATATTGGAAAAATTGCCAATCTTTTTTTATTTTTATCCACGATTTTTTCCCATTTTTAATCCCCCAGTGCTCCTACCTAAGTCATACACAGAGCACATTTACATAGCAATCTTAACTTTCTTATTCAATGTGATGATCAGAACCTTTTAAATCCATCAAGTCTATTTTCCTAATTTAAACAAACGATTGTTTTACCTCAAGAAGATGTCTTCATTAATTTTCTACATAGGTATTGATTCCTTAAAAAAAAAATTAAAAAAAAAGATTTTCCCTATGCAAAAGCCAAACATTTCTCTATTCAGCCAGGGATTTTCTTTTTACTCCATTACATGTGAAAGAATGTTTAAAATGAATAATGCAGCTGCCTGCAAGTGAGACACCAACATGTGTATGTTTTTGTTTGTTTGTTTGTTTTTCTGAAAGCGCGAGTGTGGGCAGAGAATGTCATCTCCACTTACCTCCTGCGGATAGGGGATGTAACCAGCATATGCCAAGACAAAAGTGCAAAACTTGTTAAAATCCTCGACGGTCCTCTTCCTCCTGTAGGGCGGACTGAAGCCCTGGAACAAGAGCATCAATCAAACCTGCACTACGGCCATCACATTAAAGCTGGCTCGGTGAGAATCAACGTAAAATGTCATACAAAATGTTAATCGACACAAGCAACAGTTTCATATTCACACAAACTCGTGGTTAAACCTTTTTTATTCGCACCAATGAGCCCAATCAGGGAGTTGGCCTCATAGTGGTCGACGACTAAAGTACCGAGCTAAAGCCAAGCTGCTGCTGTCAGTGTGGTTGAACTGTCTACATTAAGTCGCACAGTAATGATACATTATTAAACAGTGATAAGTGTTTTTTAAAAACATGTTTTTAATCGAATGTTATAAACTTGTTGTGACAACATGACACTCAAGGCTGATTTATGGTTCTGCGTTAAATCGACGCCGTAGGCTACGGCGTAAGTACGCGTAGATGTGCAACGTACGCCGTAGGCTCTGCGTCGGTGTAACGCGGAACCATAAATCATCCTTTAGCCGGTTAGCTCCGCCGTGGTGAAGGAGTGTGTCCCCCACCATCTAACTCACCCTCCTCTGGATAAAACCGCCTCAAAGTCTCAGCTTCAACACGGATATTCACAAACGCAAAAACAGGAGTCGGGTTTAAGCATTGTCCGTGTGATTTATCGTGTTTTCCGGCGTGTTTTGGGAGAATGGTTGTCAACACTAGCGTGCTAAGGCTACCCCCTGCACATTACTGACCAAACACCACATTAAAACACTCACCTCTGGCTGAAAGGCGGGGGGTGTGGACGGGTCTCTGTCCCCCATCCTGGCCGGGTAGTGGACCACCTGCCGGACTGGCTGGCTCAGCTCTCTGGGTCTCTGGGTCGATGCAGGGTCGATGCAGGACCGATACAGCTGCCAGCAACAGGCTCACTGTCCCATCCTTATCTCACAAGTTGAGACAAAGTTCCGAGGCGTGCCGGCTGAAGTGTACAGTGAGCAGATATTACTGCTCGTCCAGCCCGTCTGGGTGATTCACTTCTGTACTGACTTCAGCTCTTCAGCTCCGCGCTGCTGTCACTCGCCTGCTCGGTGTTCTTCTTCGTGTCCTCCCACATGTGATGACGCGGGGCGGGTGAGCGCTATGGAGCGCCCCCCCGTGGCGGCTACAGCAACTGTCACGCTGTTGCCTCCGGTGACCTCTCCTGGGTCTGCCTCGCTCAGACAGCTGGCCTCGGTTACACCATGGGTTACACATACATTACCCTGAATATGATCCAACTGTGTAAGGGAAATGAAGGAATGTTTTGCTCAATAATAATAATACTACCACTACCACTACTACTATTAATACTACTACTACTACTACTACTATTACTACTACTACTACTACTACTATTACTACTATTACTACTACTACTACTACTATTACTACTATTACTACTACTACTACTACTACTATTACTACTATTACTACTACTACTACTACTATTACTACTATTACTACTACTACTACTACTATTACTACTACTACTACTACTACTACTACTACTACTACTACTACTACTACTAATACTACTACTACTACTACTACTACTACTACTACTACTACTACTATAACTACTACTACTAATACTACTATGACTACTAATACTACCACTACTACTACTACTACTACTACTACTACTACTACTATTACTACTATTACTACTACTACTACTACTATTACTACTACTACTACTACTACTACTACTACTACTACTACTACTACTACTACTACTAATACTACTACTACTACTACTACTACTACTACTACTACTACTACTACTATAACTACTACTACTAATACTACTATGACTACTAATACTACCACTACTACTACTACTACTACTACTACTACTACTACTACTACTACTACTACTACTACTACTACTACTACTACTATAACTACTACTACTAATACTACTATGACTACTAATACTACCACTACTACTACTACTACTACTACTACTACTACTACTACTACTACTACTACTACTACTACTACTACTATAACTACTACTACTAATACTACTATGACTACTAATACTACCACTACTACTACTACTACTACTACTACTACTACTACTACTACTACTATTACTACTACTACTACTACTATTACTACTACTACTACTACTACTACTACTACTACTACTATTACTACTACTACTACTATAACTACTAATACTACTACTACTACTACTACTACTACTACTACTACTACCACTACTACTATAACTACTACTACTACTATAACTACTACTACTAATACTACTATAACTACTAATACTACCACTACCACTACTACTATTAATACTGCTACTATAACTACTACTACCACTACTACTACTACTACTATAACTACTACTACTACTACTACTATAACTACTACTATTACTATAACTACTACTACCACTACTACTACTACTATAACTACTACTACTACTATAACTACTAATACTACTACTACTACTACTCCTATTTATTTGTGCAGGCTTTTGCCTAATTGTCTTGGGGCTGTTATGATTGTCAATGTGTTGTCTTGGCCTTTTAAACTGTGTTTTGTTTTTGTTGTAACTGTGAAGCGCTCCGTGACCATGGTCTGTGTACAAATAAAGCTTACTTACTTACTTACTTACTTACTTACTTACTTACTTACTTACTTACTTACTTACTTACTTACTTACTTACTTACTTACTTACTTACTTACTTACTACTACTACTATAACTACTACTACTACCACTACCACTACTACTATAACTACTACTACTTAGTAGTAGTAGTTATAGTAGTAGTAACAACTACTATAACTACTATTACTACCACTACCACTACTACTATTAATACTACTACTATAACTACTACTAATACTACTACTTCCAATACTACTACTACTACTTTAACTAATACTATAACTACTACTACTTTAGATTAGATTAGGTTAGATTGTCCTTTATTCCTCCCTCAGTGGGGAAATGTGCTTTGTGCAGCAGCAGTACACACAACACACACATGCAGCGAAAGGGTAAAAAAAGTAAAAAATATATCATTACAAAATATAAACAGTATATACATTGGAATGAAAATAAAAGTAATGCAGTACGAGAAAGAAAGAGAAACAGTGCAAAAAAAAAGCAAGTAGGATGTTTATGAGGTAGACAGATATTGCACATGTTACTACAATGATCAGCCTGGTTGTGCAGTCTGATGGCAGCGGGGAGGAAGGACCTGCGATGCCTCTCAGTGACGCATCACAGGTGATGAAGCCGGTCGTGCTGGAGCTCTCCAGGGCTCTGACAGTCTCATGAAGGGGGTGGGAGTACTACTACTACGACTACTACTACTATTACTACTGTAACCGGGTCATTTTATGACTGAGTGCTGAAACAACAGTGGTGTCCGTGAACACAGCAGTTCCTGTGGTGCATCTGGCAGCCGTAATTGCCAGATGCATAAAAGGTGTGAGTGCTGAGTATCTTTGTCTCTCTCATCTGGTGGTGGAGAAGGCGTCTGGAGGAGCAGTTGGTCTCTTTGTTGCGGTTTGTGTTCTCAATAGTGCTCATTTTAGGCAGATTCTGGCAGGGTTACAGATTAGTGTATTTTGATAAATAGCCCTTCTCCTAAGGGATTTAAAAAAAATCTAGATCACATATTGCATACAATCACTAAGACCTGAGTTGATAGTTAATGTGGATTGTTTTTCTTTGTTAACCGGTTTTGTTTGGTTTGTCACTAACCTTGGTTTGTTGTGTTTTTGGTTAGTTTGCTTTCATTCATTTACTGTTAATTATGTTAATTAGGTCTAGTATATCAAGCTTTCTGAATCTGGGTGTTTTTAATTAATTTATATGAAATTAAAGTACTTGCTTTTATTATTGAATGTCAAAATAAACTTTGTTAGTATCTTTACCACTATTCTTGTTTCTGTTCCTTCAGTTGCCATCCTTACCTGCTTTCTATTTTTTAGGGAACCCTTTTCTTTTTTTTGTTTAGTTTCTGGTAGCGGTGATCTTTGTCCATCGTAATTATTTAACAGGGCTAGCTCTATTGTTTTTTAGTTATTGGTTAATAAATATGTTCTGTTTAAATTGTGTGTCTTATTTGATCCTCCCTAAAGATAAACTTGCGAAGAAAAATTAACAGCAAAAACACTGAAAATGAATTTCTTTCTGATTAAAAACGTGGACCTGTACAACTTAAGGTGCTTATGTTGGTGCTTGCATTGGATCAATGACTCAGAGGCAACTTTCACATGAAATGGTATCCGAATACAGTAATTATTCATATTAAATAAGGAAAGTTGTACTTAAAATGTATAATAATTTAGTAACAAACTTATTAACACTTAATACTTGATATCTAAATGGTTGCCAGGAGAACTATTTCATGTAACAGTGTTAAAATTTTCAATTTTTTCAGGGCCATAAAATAACAACTCTGCATATGACAAGACAGATTTATCAACATCCAGCTGATCCTTTCATATGTGCTTAGAAATATTTCTATTGCAGTTTTAGAGTCATATGAGTAATGAACATTGACACAATTGTTTTGTAGATTTAGCTAATTAGGTCAGTGCTTCCAATAAATAAAGTATGGTTTACTTGCGGTTTGACTTTGTTCTCAGATAGCAAAAGATGTTGAATCAATGTTCTATTATTGTTGCAGTACAAAGCGACAGGCCCGGACTTGAAACTGCGCTGCCTGCATGAGGACTACAGCCTCCAATGGTGCCCGCTGAACCCACTGAGCTATCCAGGGACCCTTCTTCCACATTTTTTAAAACTATTTTAGCTATTCTGGTATTAACGTGTTCAGCTCATTCCAGAATAGCAGGGAATTCGTTTTTGTCCTTCAAGTCTTTGAACTTTTAAGATATTCAGGGATTTCCAAAACTGGAGGCCCATTGAAATATACAGTAATGGGGAAATCTTCAAATCCTTGAAAAACTTTTACCTCTTTCAGACCTACAGATCTACTTCAACATACTTTTAGCTAGAGACACCATTCAAACTTTAAACTATTCACAAGACTTTAAACTTTTACCATTTGATACAGATTTTTAAAATGTTCTGTAGTTTTTGAAACATTAACTTTTAAATGTTATCAACAATTCAGTGTTTTTATTGGATTTGAATGGTAGAATCTTCAGACATCCTTGAGAAACTTTGCTGTGCACCACCACAAATACAACCAGAACCACCCCAGACACAACCAGAACCATCTGAACACAATGAGAATCATCCTGAACACAACCAGAATCACCGCAAACAGAACCAGAACCACCTCAGACACAAGCAGTTCCACATTTTTTGAGTTACAGTATTTTAACCATTTTGGTATCAAAATGTTCAGCTCATTCAGAAATAGGAGAGAATGACTTTTGGTCCTTCAAATCCTTGAACTTTTTCAAAATATTCAAGGATTTCAAAACTGGAGGCCCATTTAAATATAATGGGGAAATCCCTGAAAAACTTGCACATCTTTCAGACCTTACTACTTTAACATACTTTCAGCTAGAGATACCTTATTTTGTTACTAACATAATATAATCAGTGGGGTAATCATTTGGCGTTGCTTATGCAGTGTGGGCGTGGTACAGATTTTAGGCAAGTAGATGCAATGGGGGAGCCAGGCAGTTTTCAAAGGGGTGGCCACGGTGGGGTCACCGCTGGCCACGACCCAAATCTGCCACTGAGATGTACACAGTATAAGTGCTTTTTTTTTTGCCATGATGTGATGAGCCAATTTATAATCCCATGAGTATACTCGCTTCATAATCTTTTCAAGTGAGCTTTAAATTCAGTAGTGTGGTCCAAATCAATTGGACCACACTTTATCCTTTGAAGTCAAAGACATGAGCAGCCTGTTCCTGCCTCCTTTCTGCTTGTACAGTACGTGCTGGTTGCATTGATTGGATTCATTGGTATGATTTGGAGGTTTAGGTTTAGAGATATAGGTGACAATTTGTGAATAGGCTACTAACATTCATAGTTGGATTTCATTTAATGTAGAAAATGATCCACCTTTATTTTACATTGTAATTACTATTTTATGAATAAGTTTGATAAAGGTTTGTCTAACACAGTTGTCCTTTACAATTTCACAAAAGCTCTATATTCACACTTGCAAATGAAAATAAAATGCTCATTCATTTCATGGCTTTATAAATTGCTCCCCGCCCACCCCCCAATATTCTTTAAAGTAATACAATTCTTTTAAAACAATGTCAAAAAACCTTGAAAAAAATATATTTTAATTTCTCCTCACCTGTGGAACAAACTTCCTGAAGACCTGAAGTCTGTTCAAACCGTCAGCTCCTTTAAATCAGGATTAAAAACATTACTGTTTACTGAAGCGTACTCTGAAATTAAATACTTACCTGCTGTACTCTACTGCCCTTACTTTTAAACAACTTGTGCTTTTTATTATTTTACCTCTTTTCTTATCATTTTATTTGTTATTTACTGTTTAATTGTGTCTTGCTGCTTTTAATGTTGATGTAAAGCACTTTGAATGACCTTGTGGTGAATTGTGCTCTACAAATAAACTTGCCTTGCCTTGCCTAATTTTTGTTAAATATCTTTACCTTACACTTCATAAATCAAGTGCTTTGTTATCATTGTTTATTGTGATGCTTGAGTTACGTACACCCCATTTATACTTTGTAAACAATATGTGTTAAATATGTAAATGCTAGTTTTTATAACGCATTTATGCTTAGTTAGACAGGTCTGTTAGTTCACATGACAATATATACAGTGGAGATTAAATTCAGAATTCCATTAAATACTGGAGTCTGGTGGGGGGCCTCCTGCTCGCTTCCCTGACGCCCCGGTCTGACCTCACCCCTCATTGCAATATATAAATAACCAATTCTAACTCTAATAATTTTTCATGGCATTATCATGATATATTGTTTCATGTGTATTATTATATTAAGTTATGAAATCTCATGGGATGTTAAACTATAATATTATTATATTGTAATATATTATAGTATGGTGATATCATTTTGTTATATGTTATAATATTATAAGAATTATGATGTTATATTAGGATATTACTATATTATTACGCTATATTTATATTATATCGTGCTACACCACTCTATATGATAATTATTTATTTGTTTACTTATTTATTCTCGAATTAATATTCTTAATTTATGTATCTACTACTTTCATCATCTTATTTACACGCACACACACACACACACACGCACACGCACACGCACACACACACTCACACACACACACACACACACACACACACACACACACACACACACACACACACACACACACACACACACACACACACACACACTCACACCTAGATACATGTCATTGTTTTCATTGTATGTTAATAAATAAATAAATAAATAAATAAAAAAAATTAAAAAAAAGAATTACATTAAATAATAAAGTAACTGACCAGGTTTCATTTAATAAATATAAATACTACTACTAGCAGTAAAATATCAGCATACATAGAACTCTGGTTACTTGATTAACTCGGTGCTGATTAATGCCTGAGGTCTGCTCTCGCGAGATCTCTCTCCAGGAAGTGAGTCCGCTTATTTACTACTAAGTTCCGCTTATTTTTGTGTTTTTTAAGCGTAACGCCCAGGCCCCCAGTCTCGCGCTCAGCAGGCACGCCGATTTTTTCCAGTGGCCAGCCGCGGTACTGCAACAAAAAATCCCATGGGGCCCAGAAAGCTTTTTTCCCATAGACCGCAATAGTAAAAGAGAAGCCTCTAAAACTGTTCACAGGACACCTCCAGCTGTAATCACCACCAATTACTAATCTTTGTATTCTATATTTTTAAGTCATGGACTTTATATCCGTCAAAAATGTTTTATAACGGCCAGAAAAGTCAAAGAAAAGTCTCTTTCTGGGCGTGACGTCACGGCTGTGCCGTGCACTCGCAAAGCGCGGTCGTGTGTGTCTCGGGAACGAGGATGGCTGAAACTAAGCCGTTCGGCGGAATAATCACTCAGAAACACATTGCATTGCCAATTTGCACCAAACAGAAATGTTTAATAGCAAGAATAATAATGGTTTGTCATTCTTGTACTTAAACATTTCCGTTGTAGCCAACGGTGTATGGTTTGTGAAAATAAGATATCAGGCAGGAATAACACAAGTCTAAGACCCTGTCCACACGTAGCCGGGTATTTTTAAAAACGAATATTTCCCCCCCTCCGTTTATAAAAACATTTGCATCCACACATAACCGAAGATCTGCGTTTTCGACCACATTCATAAGCATTCTAATGATCCTGTAGATCATCTGCGGCTCCGCGGAGGCGCAGGTGTGGGTGTTTCCACTGAGATCCTCCTGCACACACACACCTAACGCACTTCAAATATGTATTCTTCTGTTGCTCTTTCATTTGGAGGCAGCGCCCTGCACGGGACTAAATGAGGGTCAATATTAACAAAATGAGCTTGTGGCGTGAGATCCCCACCTCACAATAAAACTGACCTCCATCAGGTTTGAGCAAACGTGCAGGGAGAGAGATGTGTCGTAGTTGTTGCGACGGTGCCGTGGAGTTTTAGATGTCATGTGTTTAACATCATCTTAACCCTTAATCCTCAGCTTATTTTATGACAGTGCTCCCGGGGAAGCTGCACCTCCGCAGCTCCGCGGGCACTGCGAAGCCGGGCAGTGCCCGCAGGGCAGTGGGCAGTGGGCAGTCCGCGGCTCCGCGGCTCCTACGCCGTAGGGTGCGCGGAGCCGCGGAGCCTACGGCGTAGCCTCTGTGTAACGCAGTAAATTAACCACATTTAAACATAATATTTGACATATTTAAACATAATACTTGACAAAACTTGTAATACAAAAAATATTTGTCTTAATGTAAGTAATAAACTTGGGAAGTTTCATGGTGATACCTGCTATTTACATTTTTACCCTATTTTAGCCTATTAACCTGGGGTGTCTCATCTTAAATAAAAATGACTCGTTTTATCTTTAATTAAAAAAAAACACACAAATGAACCATGTAGTCTATAACCATGACTTTGAGAACAGCATCGGTTGATTTGCCCTATAAATCCCTAATTTCATTGTGTACATCTATCATTACCGGTCTGAAGGACTCATGAGCGCGCAGCGCTTGTCCAGAGCGCGCAGCGCTCGTTCACATTGCCCCGGGGCATGATGGGAGGCCCCAGAGCATCATGGGAGGTGACTCAACTGCGCATGCTCTATGGGCCCGTGTACCAGGAAGTAAACCAGGAAGTCAGAAATTTTTTCGGCGGATGCGCTGGGTGAGCAAACTCCATTGAAATGAATGGGCGGCCATTTTCGATCCGGTATCCAGTTATATAATACATCCATGGTAACGCCCAGGCCCCCAGTCTCGCGCTCAGCAGGCACGCCGATTTTTTCCAGTGGCCAGCCGCGGTACTGCAACAAAAAATCCCATGGGGCCCAGAAAGCTTTTTTCCCATAGACCGCAATAGTAAAAGAGAAGCCTCTAAAACTGTTCACAGGAAACCTCCAGCTGTAATCACCACCAATTACTAATCTTTGTATTCTATATTTTTAAGTCATGGACTTTATATCCGTCAAAAATGTTTTATAACGGCCAGAAAAGTCAAAGAAAAGTCTCTTTCTGGGCGTGACGTCACGGCTGTGCCGTGCACTCGCAAAGCGCGGTCGTGTGTGTCTCGGGAACGAGGATGGCTGAAACTAAGCCGTTCGGCGGAATAATCACTCAGAAACACATTGCATTGCCAATTTGCACCAAACAGAAATGTTTAATAGCAAGAATAATAATGGTTTGTCATTCTTGTACTTAAACATTTCCGTTGTAGCCAACGGTGTATGGTTTGTGAAAATAAGATATCAGGCAGGAATAACACAAGTCTAAGACCCTGTCCACACGTAGCCGGGTATTTTTAAAAACGAATATTTCCCCCCCTCCGTTTATAAAAACATTTGCATCCACACATAACCGAAGATCTGCGTTTTCGACCACATTCATAAGCATTCTAATGATCCTGTAGATCATCTGCGGCTCCGCGGAGGCGCAGGTGTGGGTGTTTCCACTGAGATCCTCCTGCACACACACCTAACGCACTTCAAATATGTATTCTTCTGTTGCTCTTTCATTTGGAGGCAGCGCCCTGCACGGGACTAAATGAGGGTCAATATTAACAAAATGAGCTTGTGGCGTGAGATCCCCACCTCACAATAAAACTGACCTCCATCAGGTTTGAGCAAACGTGCAGGGAGAGAGATGTGTCGTAGTTGTTGCGACGGTGCCGTGGAGTTTTAGATGTCATGTGTTTAACATCATCTTAACCCTTAATCCTCAGCTTATTTTATGACAGTGCTCCCGGGGAAGCTGCACCTCCGCAGCTCCGCGGGCACTGCGAAGCCGGGCAGTGCCCGCAGGGCAGTGGGCAGTGGGCAGTCCGCGGCTCCGCGGCTCCTACGCCGTAGGGTGCGCGGAGCCGCGGAGCCTACGGCGTAGACTCTGTGTAACGCAGTAAATTAACCACATTTAAACATAATATTTGACATATTTAAACATAATACTTGACAAAACTTGTAATACAAAAAATATTTGTCTTAATGTAAGTAATAAACTTGGGAAGTTTCATGGTGATACCTGCTATTTACATTTTTACCCTATTTTAGCCTATTAACCTGGGGTGTCTCATCTTAAATAAAAATGACTCGTTTTATCTTTAATTAAAAAAAACACACAAATGAACCATGTATAGTCTATAACCATGACTTTGAGAACAGCATCGGTTGATTTGCCCTATAAATCCCTAATTTCATTGTGTACATCTATCATTACCGGTCTGAAGGACTCATGAGCGCGCAGCGCTTGTCCAGAGCGCGCAGCGCTCGTTCACATTGCCCCGGGGCATGATGGGAGGCCCCAGAGCATCATGGGAGGTGACTCAACTGCGCATGCTCTATGGGCCCGTGTACCAGGAAGTAAACCAGGAAGTCAGAAATTTTTTCGGCGGATGCGCTGGGTGAGCAAACTCCATTGAAATGAATGGGCGGCCATTTTCGATCCGGTATCCAGTTATATAATACATCCATGGTAACGCCGGGCGCGTGGCTTGTTGTGGCTCGCGACGAAAACACTGTCTGTTTCTGTTTTAAGTCCTCAAACGTGTTCAAAATGTCGGGCACCAGCATGCAAAGTTTCCGGAGCTTTTTGACGGAGCACTTCACCACCTTGGCGGCGGACGTGTTTGGAGAAGTTGAGCGTATCGTGGAGGCTTGCTACGAGGAGAACAAGCAGCTGCGGAGCATGCTGCACATGGTGCTCAGCCCCCAGATCAACCTGGCCAGGATAGGTACGATCAGAACAATACTCTGCATGTTTAATAATCCTAGTTACTGCCTCTATTCTAACCTGAATTATTGATGTTAATCAGAACTCGAGTTGTAAAAAAAAAAAAAATCAGGGGGGGGTGGTGGATTTTATCATATGGGGACAGATCATTTGTGCTGATTACAAATAATATAATATATTACAAATAATAGCAGTGACCAAAACACCTGCAGAAATACTGCAGGAATGACATAGCAGCAGTTAAATGCAGCCTTCTGTAAGCTTTAAATATCCACTGGGCTTACATCAAATACATCAAAACACAACAATAAAAAGCAGTTTTATGAACTTATCAATATGACTCTGTCCTTCACAGGATAAGTAAAATGGATCACTGCAAAAACTCAAAATCTTAACAAGAATATTCGTCTTATTTCTAGTTCAAATGTCTCATTTTAGTAAAGAAAATCTCATTACACTTAAAACAAGATTCATCACTGGAAAAAACAACAATTTTCACTTGTTTCAAGTAGATTTTCACTTGAAATAAGTAGAAAAATCTGCCAGTGGAGCAAGTGACTGTTTCAAGTGAAAATTTACTTGAAACAGATGAAAATTGTCAAATAAGTTATTGTTCTGGTGATGACTCTAAATGTTGTTATAGCAGTAAAACCACATTAATTGATGAATTGACATAAAGGATGGAAAGGGGGGATGGCAGTTTTACAGGGGGGATGATTTGGACCGTTTTTATTTCAGGGGGGATGCCATCCCCGCTCATCCCCCCTCAACTCGAGTACTGATGTTAATACCTTTCTCAGTTGACACCCGCAGTCATGTATGTAGTAGTGTGCGTGTTGTAACTACAACTACAACAAAGTGTCTGACTCTGTAAATGAAAAGTACAGACACTTTGTTTAAAACCAGTACTAATAATTTATCCACCAAAATTGGTGTTCTGGTAGGTATTGAATGACTGAATACTTTATTACAGACTCAAAAGGTTCCATATAAAATACATAAAAATTACAGGTCACACATTAAAATACATGCAAACATCTGTTCCAATGTTTCCATAGTCCAGATGTGTACCTTGTATCACTCCATTTGATGTTAGTGAGTGCAGTTATTAGACAATTTTCGGACTCATGGAGTCGACACATACATTTAAACATAAAATTCCACAGCAGAGCATGGAAGGTGGGGAGATAACAATTAACAATTAAAGTGCTTGCACTTGTCCATCTTGGAAGCTTAAGGAGGATCCTGAACGCATCATTATTTGCTTCTTTGGCTTGGCTTTGGTGGTATAATTACACCAAAGGTGAGCTGTGTAAAGAGGTGTACAATAGGTTCTGAATAGATTTACTTTAACATCAGCTGTGCACATATGGAATCTACGGGCAAGCATATTGGCCTGAGCATAGAGCTGACAGCACTGACGGTAAGAATGGGGGAAACTTTTGTTTCTGATCCTCCTTAGCTTTAACAATCAGACAACATTCAACAATCAGAATAACACTCTTCTTAGGGTTAAACACAATGTCATACTGGACTCCATAGCTAGAGCACACTTTAAGCAGTTGCTGTAGCCCAGCACTGTATGGAGACATGATGACCAGTTCATCAGCATGTATGAGGTATTGTAGTACTTTCTTTTTTTTAATATTTTTAATATTAAAAGTAAGAAATGCACTGGTAGTTATCATAGATGTTCTTCTTTTTCCAATGATAGATATTAGTCAGTACACTGTACCGACCACAATGGACCCTGAGCAACCTCCGGAGGCGAACACCAGGCTGAACAGTGGGGTGTCAGAGCCGCTGACTCAAGAACCTAAAGAAGAGATGGTTGAGTGCAGCATAAGCTGGAGATCAGAAGAACAACAACTGCCAGAAGTTGACAACTTTAATATACAAGTCTGTGTGAAAAGTGAACCAGAAGAGGAAGAAGAAAACATGCCCTACATCACCGACTCTCAGTCAGCGCAGTGCAACTTGGAATCACCAGCTTTTTCATCAGCTACTTTATCAAATGACGAGGAGAGAAGTGAACAAGGAGACTTTTCCCCCATGGAGTCAGAGGAAGATTCAGCTTACTCACCTTTGCACGAGAGCGAGGTAAGCAAGAGCAAGAAATCTCTGGTCTAAAGCTTTTGGTCTGCATATGTCACTTAAATAATCCTTTGAACAGTTTTGACACATTGACCTGAGCTTGATATTATTAAAATAAAATCAACATGACTGTGTCTTAAAAATGAGAAAACAAAGGATAGGAATTACTTACACAAGTGGAGTGGATGCCTGAAGTAGGTTTCTCATTCTCAGAGCACAAGAAAAAATGCGGCAAAATCTTTTCTTTTTTTCCCCCTCTCTTTTCTCAGTTACATTGTTTTTGTAATCATCGATGGCCAATTCTGAAACGGAAATGTTTAAAATGCAACTGACTGCAGAGCCCTAGCAATCATTTCAGATACACTTAAAACGGCTTGGATTGAATTAAATTAGTTATGGGCAGTAAGTCATTTTAATATAATGCTCTTTTTATTCACATCACATTAATTCAAATGGTGAACACAGCATTGGGAGATTTTTAACATTCACTTTGGCAGCCCTTTGAAAATAACATACTTTGAATGATTAAACATTACAAGAAAAGAAACATTAGAAATGAATAGTTCCTACAGTTCTTACAGGAAATTTTAATTTGTTGCACTCAGACCATAAGACTCAAGACTTGCTTGATCTTGCTAACAGAGACTTGACTTTTAATTCAGGGTAACATGAGATCTTCTGGTATACTTTTGGCAAAAAATGAGTTGAAGTTTTTACTTTGATGTCAAAACAAAAAGTGAGCGGCTCATATACTGAGGCTACAGTCCTCCTGCAGCGGTCGCAGGTTTGAATCCCAGCCTGTGCACCTTTGCTGCATGTCATCCCCATTCTCTCTCTACCCCCTTCCTGTCTGTACACTTTGAATAAAGGGCCACTAGAGCCCCAAAACATCTTTAAAAAAAATAAATAGAAATCATTAATTCTTGCTGACAGCTACAATAGTTTACACAAGTGTTTTTTGATAGTACATAATTTTCCAGGACCATTGAATCTAAGTCAATCAAAGCTAAGCTCAGAGAAAACGCTTTATAATACACACACTCGTTATTTCTGGTATTCCATGTTATTACCACTCAATTCTGTTTTTTATGTACATTTTACACAGTCCCACTTTTTTGGAAATTGGGTTGTAAATTATATTTTTTTGCCCTTGAAAACAAAATTGTTTTTCTTTTTTGGGTGGAAATTGTGCTTCAAAATAAAAGAAGTTACAGCCTTCGTTACAGAAGACGATGCTACAGATTCCAAGGTAAATATTTTAAGCTCGTAATGGTTACTTTTCTTTTTAAAGTAGTATTGTTGTCATTCCAGAAATAATATATTTGACCTATTTCACACAGGATGAGAGTCAACGATTATAACGTCAACGTTGCCCCAGCTCATCCCCGCCAATTTGTGGCAAGACTTCAGGAAACCTTTAAGGATTTTCCTGACGAGCAGAAGCCTTTAATAACTACAATGGGCCTCACAGCGGATGTGGACTGGGTGGATTCTGCTTTTGGTAAAGTTCCTAAAGGTAGCATACTATCTTACCAGTGCCCCGTGCCATCAAGTAGTGATTTCAAACCTCATGAAGATACTCCCCCTCAACCGCAGCTTCCCGTGTCTCACCACAAACTGGAGCCTGCATCTATTTTTCCCCACCTCAGTGCCCAAGAGCAGGGGCATATAAATGCCATGTCTGTCACATGGGAGGATGCACACAGTCTGGAGGAGTCCACCCGTGGATGCAAGGAGTCTGTAGAAAAGCTGCGGAAGCTGCGCTTGACCAGCCGTTTCAGAGAGATCTGCACGCGTAAAGCAGGACAGAGCCATGCAGAAAAACTGCTACTGAAATTACAGAAAGGCGGTCGTAGGAACAAGATGACGCAGATAGATGAGGAAACAAAGCCGGAAGCTCTTCGGGAATACTGTCGGCATTTGTGTGTCAACTGGTCCCCCTGTGGTTTGGTCGTCCACCCGGATGCTCCCTGGCTGGGGGCCGTGCCTGATGGGCTGGTGTACGACCCAAAAGAGACAAAGAGCTTTGGTTTGGTGCACATCGAGTGCGTCAATTTTCAGAGTTTCAGCGAATGTAAGTTTCTAGCCTGTAGGGATGGATTCCTGCAGTTGAAACTGACACATCCACACTATTGGGACATCCAAGGAGAGATGTTGGTGACGGGTACGTCATGGTGCGATCTGCTGGTGCACTCCCGAAAAGACATACTCGTTCAACGCATCTATCGCAATGAGACCATCATCCAAAACATGAAGAAGAAGTTAGATGAGTTCTTTTTCTATTACTACCTCCCAAATCTAATCTTAAACGAGTAGACAGCTTAAGGTGGTATTGCTCAAACTACAGTCGTATTCCCTTCAGCAAAAGATCTGCCCTCCCATGCTCCATGTTGTTGTATATTTATCCAACTTGTGTGATTAGGTGATCCGTTTTAAATTGAATTTGACTCTTCGTTTCTTGTGTTTTTACCTTACTCTACTAGTTTCCTACTTTGTTCCAGTTCTGTGTCTACTTTAAACCTATTTTTCATATTCAACTGATTAGTTGAATCCGTTGAATTTCATGATTCAACTGATTAATCTTACATTCAGAGCACGACTTAAAGAAAAAAGTTTGAAATGTTCACAAATAAACTTCAGATCTATGTGCCCCCATGTGGTTAGAGGTGGTACTGCTGGATACAGTGGCTTTGAGCTTCGTATGGTGTAGTCTAGTGTTTCCCAACCCTGGTCCTCGGGGCCCACTGTCCTGCCTGTCTCAAGTGCTGCCCTGCTTCAGCATACCGTCATACAAGGAGCTGTGTCATCAACAGAGTGGTCCAGACCTGCATGACAAGCTAATGAGGACAGTTAATTTGAATCAGGTGTGTTGATGCTGGGAAACATGGACCAGGATTGGGATTGGGAAACACTGGTGTAGTGGAAATGGGGGAAAATAATGACCCACTAAAATAGTATGATGGTGATTAACTGTCCCTCCTCACTTTGCTGTTTTGGTTTTTACATCTGTCCAACCTTTTTCTAGCTTCTGTTTGTGGTTCTGCCTCTGAACTGAAGAAGTGGAGACCCATCTTGGCCATAATAGTCAGAAATAGGGTAGGAAGTCAGGCCTGTAGACGGGTTGAAATCTTGTAATTTGTACAGTTGATTCAAACACAAGTTTTTCATGAAACATCACAGTACCGTATTTCTATTGTTTGAAATTCTCCCGCTCCAGAAACATAACTGTTAAAACTGCATCAGATGTTTGCATTGCAGATACAAACTTCTATCTGTTCATTCTCATGATTGTATTCTTGAGTCTTATTCCAAATGTTGGCATCGTTTCATTTGCATTGAATTTAATAAAGCAGTTCATTTGAAAATCCAGTATTGTTTTTATTTTTCCCCGAAAAAAAAGTTGTGAATGTTTTAATATTTATAGAGGTAGATTTGTGTCTTTAATTATTCAATCAAAAAAAAGATTGCTTCAATAAAAAAAAATATTTTCAATCCAAAAAAAAGTGTTCAAATGCAATTTTTTGGGTCTCAAATATTTTTTTGCATTCAAACACTTTTTCTTTGATTGAAAGTTTTTTTTTTTTATTGAAGTGATTTTTTTTTTTAATTGAAAATATTTTTTTTATTGAAGCAATCTTTTTTTGTATGAATAATTAAGACACAAATCTACCTCAATAAATAGTTAACACTGTTCCAACATTAATGCCGTTCATGCTCCTCCAGAGAGGTGTTTTAGTGTCGCCCGCTAGAGGGCGCTCCGGCCGCTGTCAGGCTGAGCAGCTGTGTTCTCTCAGTGAAAGGTGACGTAAGTTGAAGGTTTTTGCACTGCTGTTGGAAGAGAAGAAAAAACACTTCCCACTTGAAATGCTTTGTCATGTTTTCATTTTCCTGCATGTGACAACAGCCATTAGTCAGCAGAGCGCACACGTTTGGTCCATTTTTTTTGTCCACGCAGGACGTGTGTGCAGATTGAGCGGACGCAGCTGTCGCCTCTTCCAGGACAGTCTCCTCTCAGTCTCCTCTGTCTGTCTGTCAATATGGGGATCAATAAAACCTACCTTAGTATCGGCTATGCTTCCTGTGGCATTCTCTTCGGATTGTCCGCCTTCCTGGTGTGGAACATCGTGTACAAACAGCCGTGGACTGGAGCCATGGGAGGTCTTTCAGGTAAAGTATAGACTGTCTGAATAAATGCATGTGTGAATGTGAAATCAAATCAGAGGGCTTAACATAATTCTACATTAAAGAAGGTCAAACTTCATGAGGGGGGGAACAAGTCACACACTGAAGTCTGATTATTATTGTTTTATAACTTATTTATTATTGTTATTATACACCCCCTCCCAGACAAATCAGTTGGTCAGCAAATACAAACTGTACAGTAAATCCACCTTTGGACTCAAAAGGAAGAGCTGGCCCTTTAGGTAATGATTAAGAACATGTAGGAACTAACACGAGATTTTAAAGAGTACATTTTCAAACAACTTTTGGTCGTAATTTACAAAAAAAGTGCAAAACAGAAGCTGTTTTACAAGAAAAGCGCAAAAACTGATGTAAAATATAATTATAATTGCAAAATAAAAAAAACAACATAATTTTAGACCAGAAGTGCATTCATGTAGTAGATATTTGATTTTATATATTGATGTTTCAAATTGACCTTTATAGTTTGCTACAATTGATCTTCAAGAGTTCTTGAAAGATGTAAAGTGGTTTTATGAGTTTGACCTTTGAGCCTGTTGAGGTTTACCAGTCCTTATCTGTAACCACCGGATGTTATCTGATGAGTGCTTATTAAACATTTTTGTTTCCAGAGATACCAATCAGTGGGTATCTTTGGCAGGATGTCAGACAGTATTTATGATGAAATTACACTAACACAGCATTTTTGTTCAAAAATCCCAAAGGTTAATTCACGTTGATCAAAAAAGTTGAAGACAGAGGTGACGGTTGTATGATGATGATGATGATGGTGATGATGATGATGAGGAGGATTCGTGAAATAAGCATTCACACTGCTGCAGAGCTCAGGAGATTAAATAATTATTTATTATAAAAACACAAACTTAATTTTGAAACACTAGCTCAGCTATTGCTGCGGATCGGTTCCTTCTCTTCAGGTGAGCATGAAGACAGAAGTGTGACTTATCCACTCATCAGCTGACAACATGCTTCATCATCAGTCGCTGAAAACACAGAGTCATCACTCGCATAAACAGAATTTCATAACCACCCAAACTCACTTTCACAACCTTGGAGCGGGATTTCTTTTATATCTGTAGGGACGTTGTTTATGTGCAGTATTACCACTTCTCATTTGTTTTGAAATTCCACTGTTTGGTGAACGTAATTCCAAACTCCTGGATGCCATTGATTTAAGGATAAAACAAAAAAACAAACAAACTCTTTTTGCAAATGCTATAGTTAGTGATTTGAGACTCAACTACCTTTGAGCTGCATCTCATACATGTATACTGGATCAACATCAAGGTCATGATGCAAATCAGCATGATGTAAAGCGTCACCATAACATTTTCTTACATTAGTTTAAAACGAAGTGGGGCAGAAGGAGCGAGAACCTGCACGTTTAAGGTCTGAACTGTCACATGGCCTCTGCTGAATGTGCTGAATGTGACAACAATGCATTCGTACAGTGTTAACTTTTGCCACCTTCGTAGAAGATTTTCCATTGCACATTCAAAGGAGAAAGTATAGCAGAGTGAAAAAGCACAAATGTTTTTTTTTCCCCCATCAAGCGCTTTCACATCTAAATATAACCGAGATGCAAAGAAACAAAAGATTTTTGATGCTACACTCTCTGCTCCGTCCCCATCATTGCACGTGCCCATCCTGGGAGGAGCGAGGAAGTGTGGAAACAATGCTGGTTTAGTCGATATTGTTATTTTCATGTCACCCACTTTTGCTTCTTACTGTATTTCAGTTTGTTGTCAATAAAAGAATTCAGCAACCTTTAATTTGCCATTATAACTCTATTAAAATTGCAAATATAATTTGAAAAACAATTTAGTTTGACTGGGAATGTAGTTTAGAAGGTGTCTTCTGAAGTCTAACTTCTCCGTGTCTGCTTTGTGTCCCCCCCTTTAGCTGTGCTGGCACTCTGGGCCCTGATCACTCATGTCATGTACCTGCAGGACTACTGGCGGTCCTGGCTGAAGGGCCTCAAGGTTTTCTTCTTCACTGGAGTTTTCTTCTCTCTGTTGGCTGTCCTAGCTTTTATCACTTTCTTGTCCATCGCCATCAGCAGAAAGGAGTGTAAGCTTTTCCAAAACATTTTGACATGGTCGCAAAAGTAGTTGGGTGGTCTAATTATAACCAAAACGGACTTTGTGCTTTATAATAATAATAATACATTTTATTTATATGCTTTGGTGCATAACCAGAATGATGGCTGCAGTCCCCTCGGATTATTAAACTCTCACACCTCCCACAGCAATAAAATAAACATAAATAAATAAGCGCAATTAAATTTAACAGACTGAATTTGTTGGTGGAGACCCAACTGTGACGTGCATGCTACAAGGATCAAAAAAGGATTTTATACCTCTTATTATTTTTTAGATTTGTAAGACATTCACTCAATAGTCAGTCATCCATCCATCCATCCATCCATCCATCCATCCATCCATCCATCCATCCATCCATCCATCCATCCATCCATCCATCCATCCATCCATCCCTGCTTGTTTAGTTACAACATATCCTCAGGGTTTCATGGATACATATTATGAACCTGAACCAACGATGCTCAGCAAAATCCCAAAAGGGTGGAATATAGCTCTCAAATCATCAAACCAAAAACATTAGAAACTTAAAAAGTACTTTGAATATTGATGTAGATTTTATAGTTTCACTTAATTCAAAATGTTTTGGGAGAAAATCCATCACATGAAAGAAAAGACTGATCCACGGTGACTCAGTCAGGAATGACCTATTTAATATCTTGGTGTTTGCTCTAAAAGCGCTGCACTTTCCAGCAGGGATAATTACGTTTTTCACTAAATATTTCAGTTGAAAACCTAGTTACCAGTAAATGTTTTAGAGGAGTCTTTTAGTCTAGTTTAACTCCTACATGTTTAGGAATTGCACAGATCTTGGCCTTATTAACCATCCTTATTGGTTTGTTGTGGTTGAGGATCAAAAGCTTTCATTAACTGTGATGGATTAGTTGTGTATTAGTGGTCTGCGTGTAATACCAAAGTAGATTTGGCTGAAAGATTTTGATGTTTTGCACTGTACTCCAGATGTCCATGTTCATCCAGAGCTCTGAATGCTTCTGTGTGTCTCTTCCTGCTGCAGCGCTGACTGACCCTCACAGCCTCTACCTTTCCTGTGTCTGGAGCTTCATGAGCCTGAAGTGGTCCTTTCTCCTCGCCTTGGCCGCTCATCGCTACCGCAAAGAGTTTGCAGACATTAGCATCCTCAGTGACTTCTGAGCAACTTCCCGTCAAAGTCCCATAGTTACTGCTCAGAAAGTTTCAAGCAAGCTGTCTGTGCTGGCTGAGCTGAGGAGATGTAGGTAAAGTCATGGTTCTTGATGCTTTGTCTTGAGGATGCGTGCTCTTACCCGGGTTGTACCCATGTCTCCTCAGCCACTTCCTCGCCTTCCTCAGATGTTTTTCTCCTGCACTTTTTCCACAGGACAAACTGAAAAAGAGTCATTTGTAACCTTACATATGATTTGGGAATTGTGTCTGTCTTGTGACGACTACCAGTTGCAGTTTTTTGCTGCAGCCACTAGATGGCACCAGTCGTCCAGCAACAAGTGCACCGCATTCCGTCCCATTTTTGTGACGTGTTTTTATTTTATCAGTACAAATTTCACTTACAGTGATCAGATGAAGAAGCCTGCAAATCACGTATCAGTCCTACGATGAATAGAATGCTTTAAAGTGGATTCACATCCCAGCACTGCTGTGTCGGTGTATCCAGGACTTACACTCAGCAGGTGTCGTCCAAATCCTGCAACATCTTCAAAAGAAAAGCACCACATGTCCCAATTCAGGGTGTATTTGAAGTATGAGCTGGCGTTTTTAATGTGATGAAAAAAGTTTATTTTTTAATCTGTTTGAGAAAAAAAAAAGATTTCTTTGGCTTTATTAACTCAACAGTGATTCCAACAATATGCATGCTCAAATATTTACAATATTTGATGTTTTTTGTCCTTATCAGTCCCATTTATTAATTGGTACATTCTTATTTAATGAGATTATTTTAGAGTTTTTCTTCTAATCATCCATTTCTGTAATTTTTGTACCATGTCATGGTGTGTTCACATGCATCACTTGAGTGAACGTAGCAGTGTGTGTTTGTACAAGAGTGTGTCTGGGAGTGAAATTGATGAAATACATTTAATTTTACATTTATCAGGTATTATTGTGCAATAAAAAAAACTCACTGTGCAATAACTTCCTCCTTTTAAATGTTACAGTGTACAGTTTCTGTTCCTCTGAAACATTTCATTCCTGATTTTAAAAAAAAAAGAAGATTTTCTTGAGAAAGTGCCACAGAAGCAGATTGAGGGTGCTACTCACTCTTGCTCCTGCTAAGACCGGGTCAGGAGGGTCACTGACTGGCATTAGAGTGGGATTTGCATCATGAGGGGAATGAAGCAGTTTTCCCACCAAACCGGAGCACATATATGAAGAGAAAACACTGCACAGCGCTGCAACTGCAACAGTAAATGCGGGCCAATAACCTGGACTTTGAAGTCAGGCAATTATTCCATCCATCCACGTTTTTATTCTGTCCCTCAAAGGAATGGTGGGGGTTGGCGTTCTGTGTTTTTGGTGCCTTTTTTTAAGGCAGCCGTCTGATAGAAGAGCTTTGAAGTTGATGTGAAAAATATGTGAGTGAATTATTCCAACTCTATCAGTGTTTGGTGTTCTTAAACTTATTTAGGAACTTGTTTACAGATCAATGTCTGGTATATAAAGACATTAAAAAACCAACTATTATTTATTTGTTATTACTAACTTTGATCCTATAAAGGGCACTTTCATCATTTTAGAGTATCCTGTATCCTTCCTCTGTACTTAACAATTTTTTTTGGTTTTCTTTTTGGAGGTACTTATATCCTAATTGCATTATACTGGTTTGTTTGTAATCCCCTAGAGTCTTGTTGTGTCAAGGTAATTGAGATGTTGTGGTTAAATCACCATGGTTACTTTTTTTTAATCTGGCTGTTATAAACGTCAACATTAAGACGCTGAAAAACAATCCGGCTCACTTTCCACTGAGCAAGCTGGGGGCTTTGGAACCAAATGCGTCCTATTAAGTTTATATACCAGCCTGTAAAAACGCGTGTGAGTGAGTGTGTGTACGTGTGTGTGTGTGTGAGTGTGTGTGTGTGTGTGAAGAGAGAGAGAGAGGGAGGGGTCTTATTTTATTCAATTATAGGAGTCCTTTTTACCCAAAATCAAGGAAGGAAGTTGTCTTGACTGGCAGTCTGGCCGAGTGTGGTGAGACTGGAAACAATAGTTTACACATTCAAATAACCCAAAATATTTCAAACATCCTGTGCAATTAGACACTGCAGCAGCAGCAACACACAAACCAGAATGTACAGAAAGTGTCTGCTGGCAGAGTTCAGAGTTCTCGAGTACAATCATGCAAACTAAACAGAAAAGTATATGGAATTTTTACGGGCACCCCTACATCTGATCATATTAAAATGAGCAGTCTGAGCAAGTCTCACCGCTCTGGGAAACATTTTTTACTACATGTGTCAATATCGTCTGTGTTGATACGCAGCTTAACACGAGCTTGTAAAATGCCGGTAAGAGACTAGTAATTTGATTTATGCAAAATACAGCAGTACTGGCGGTGCTGCACATGCACAGAAAACCTGGACTGTACCGCATTTCAGAAAAAAACACATTACTCTACTGCACATAAGGAGTTTTAAACTGTGAAGCACCGTCATGTATTAAGATAAAAAAAGATCCTCCTCGGTTTTTTATTAAAAAAGAACACTAATATACAATGACCATGTATCCACATGGTGTTTAAGTATTGGTACCTACCTACAATTGTTGTATTTTGTATTAATTCAATTTTCAGCGTTGGGCTTAGGTAGTATCGTATTTATATTTTGCAGCATGTTATCGTGGAAATATATATTTAAAATATTAGATAAAACAGTCATTAAGAAGTAGGACCCCTTTCAGAGTATTAAATTGCTTATGTGGATTATTATTTAACTGCGGCCCCTGTGATGGACTGGGAACCTGTGCAGGGTTTATCTCTGCCTAAAGAGAGCTGGATAAGCTCCTGAAGACCCTGTGACCCTGGATGGGTGGACCGTTCACTGTGAACTCTGGTTCCCCAGCTTTACGGATAAAATACTTATTTTAGTCTAGTTGTTTACTGCTTAGCTCATCATAACCAAATGAATGATAAGTATTGTTTTAATTTGACTGTGTGCCCAGTGAGTGTAACATATATCTCTTAAGAGGGAATGAATGAATGAAGATAGTCATGTTTGCAGTAAAGTAAAAGTACTTTGTTACTTTGAATGGCCGAAGAAATGTGGGTGGAGATTCCTATGTTCGCCAGCTTTTCCATGGCGGAAGATGAGCAGCGGTATCAATGATATAAAGTGAAGCATTTGATCTAAAAAAAGAAGTATGAAGGAGGAGGAGAAGCTAAATGAGAAGTAAACATCTTGAACCGGTCCAGAACCAGATGGCCTCTTTGACATTAAGAAGTTGCTCTGGCATTTTAAGAAGGCAGTCTCAGAATGATTTCCGAGGAACTTCCCCAAAGCCCACAGATATTTAAGCAATATCCATAGCAATTTACTGTTTTATTTACAAACTGAAACATATGTTTCCAGACCTTTGCAGACCCCTCTCCATACCCATCCCCTTTCCACACTGATTTACTGCTGCAGGACTTCCCTCTATACTATTTGTTCCTCGCTGTCCATTCGTTCCCCCATCTTCTCTGCAACTGTCTGTCTTTATCATCTCCATCCATCACTCATCAGTCAGTCAAATCCTCTGTACGTCCGGGCCCACCGGTCGACAGCACACTGGATACCCACAGCTTTACTGTACGCTCTGCTATTGTTTTTTTTTTTTCCTTCATCCTTGTATTTCTGTGTGCGATGCTCTCTCTGCCTCTGGGACCACTGCGCACTCGCATCTGAAACATTTTAGAGAGACACATTTTTGCCGTTTTAGAGCACAAAAGGATCCGCCATGGCAGAGGGCTGTTTGAAGTGGCTCACAGGGGGAACCAGAACCAGAACAACGGATTTGAGAAACAATCAAGAAATGTTAACGCAATGTAACTTTGCCAGGGCCATCTCGTCTAATGGAGGCAGATATTGATTCAATGTGAAGGCAGACCCCTTTGAAGCTGGCTCTGTTGATGTTTCTAATGCAAAAGCTCTGTTGGACAAACTCAGCATTCCTCTGTACCTCTCAAGCAGCGCTTTTGCATTGCATGTTTGAACTGGATGCAGGAAAGTGTCTAATCCTGGAGATCCCAGGTTGACGATTCTCCCAGGAGCATGAAGTGAGCAATTAGAGGCAGCAATATCTGACTCGCTTACAGCCCTCCTTATCTGAAGAAAATAAACCAAAGTTGTGGCTTTTCTAGTTAAAAGCCAAACAGGCGTTTAATTGCCCTGTAATATCAAGAGATTCAGTGTTTAAGCAGGCTCTTGGTTTACCCTGCATCTTCCATATGGTGAAAGGCCGCTGTCCTCCCTCTCTCGCCCTCTCCCTCTCCCTCTCTCTCCCTCCATGCTTCATTGAGAGCATCCAGATGTAGAGGTTCTGTGAAAACTGCTCTCCGGTCAAAAGTACTTGATAAGCTCATTTCTAAGAGTTCACACGAATTTTCCGACCAGAGTGGCCACATGGTCAGCTCCGTCCTGCTGACTCACAGAGAGGTTCGTTAGTGTTTACAAAGACAGCGACTCAAAGATTTGACTTTGAGTGCTTGACTCTACATCATTTTGTTTGTTTGTTTTCTTATATAGAGAACACGATCACGTCAGCGTCTTTCTGCTCAGCTGTTGAGGCTACACTTGAACTGAATTAAGCTTTTGGTTTTCCCTCAGTAAATCAGAGTGGTCATTTTGATAAGAGTGCAAACGTTTATACATTATTGTGTGTTTTCACTGAAGTTAAAATGCAGTGTTGCCCCTGTGTCTTATTATCACGTGCTGTGTCCGTTTGTACATACATATGCAAGAACAGAAACGTATCTATCACAAATATATGATGCACTGGCTCTCAGTTTTATTGTAATGCTCACCCTTCAAGAAACAGACAAGTTCTCGTTTTCACTTCATATTTACCTCCATTGTCAACCGAGTCTTGCGGCTAACCATCTCGCACTTCATCCAGGCGAGTCCCACAATGAGTTATACAAGTCCTTATTCAGCCTGACCTGCTGCTCAGTGTGCTGTATCCCCGGCTCCACTGTGAGCTGCACCGGGGACTGTTTGTAATGTGCCTCGGATGGACCCCAGCACTTACATACTGTAATCAGAGCCAGAACAGGATATTAGCTAAATTACACATGAAAGCAGGGATATTTAAAGGAAGCTTGAGCGCTAAATATGATAAATTATAGTCTAATACAAGAACATACGTGAAGAATAATACAGGCTTGCACGCATCATGGAAGGGATGTGTTTCTAATGCAAGACAGCGCTCTTATTTAAAAGAGCAGAACTATCCACTAAACATTTGTCCAAACAATCTCACCTCTGGATCTCTTTAGTTGCTGCCCTGGAGCTCTCGATCATATCACATAAACTCCATCGGCAGATGAAATTGACTACGTGTAGACGTATGAATCTCCATTCTTTCTTTGGGCGCATCAAAGCATTTTCAAATATTCAGGGCAGATGAAGGAATGATCTAAGTTAAAGATCTCAAACTTAAAATAAGCATTGTGACAGCGTGACTTTAGTGGAAACATACTTATTTGCTTTGCTGGTCCTAGCTGAAATGAATTACAGCTGATATATAAATGTTTTAAAGGCCAGTATTTGCAAATAATAAGGAAATCTTCTGAAACTCTTGATTTATGTTCTTTTAGCTTAATTAAGCGTAGGATGAGAGGATGGGGGGCCTGTCGTCATTATGCAAAATGCCTCAACAGTGCTGCATGTATGCAGGGAAAACACACACACACACACACACACACACACACACACACACACAAACAGTGTGTAGGAGGCATGTAAAGTGCTAAAATCACGTGCCTTGGTATTGTGGAGAAATCTGGCCCTTCCAGTCCTACAGAAGCAGTCTGGTCCTCACCACAGGACACAACTGTGGCTGCCCTCAAATCACATACTTGCCAGTTTACCCCCCTGCCTCCCTTCATGCCCAAGAGTTTGTTTTAAATAAAAACTTAATGTGACATCATTCATCGGTATCTGAGCTGGTATTCTGAATCTTCAAACCTGGCATCCAACGATGGCTGGAAACTGAAATTGAATATATTTGAGGCCTATTCAGTAATCAAAGATCCACTATGAAACTGTTCACAAGCACCGAATCTAGCTAATGGCAACAATATAAGTGAGATATTTGGACCCTCAACAGTTTGGCCGCTTTTAGTTTTAAGACACCCCTCCTAGTTGCTTCATGTGGCACGTAAAGCGGCTACGTCCATCTTTTATATGCAGTCCCCTGTGTCGTAGGTGCCGTGCATGAGTGACTGGATAAATGAAAGCCACACTGGAAAGTGCTTTACACAACCTAACACAGGTCGCTCATCCTTCATCTCCACCGTGTTCAGCAAAATGCAGGTTGTGTTTGTGAAACTGGGAAGTGCGAGGACTTCTGTGTTCATCATCTTCACCTCTCCTCAGGTATTATCCACACCTCCTGTCAAAGTCTCTCCCCTTCAACCCCTCCCTCACCCACCTACCATCCACCCTGACTCCTTGATGAGCCCCCCCCTACCACCCCCTCCAACCACCACCACCACCCACCCAACACCACGGCTCCTCCAGAAAAAAAAAAAATCCCTCTAAGTGGATACCCCACAGGAAGGGTTTCTCCAGGAGGGGAAATGGGTCCCAGATGTCTGCCTTTGTGTCGCTATAAACTCCTTAGGAGGGATTGAGCCCCTTGAAGGATGGGTATGAGTTGGGGAGAAGAAGCAGAAGGGGGCAGGGGAGAGTGCGTTGTGTGCACATGTCAATAGTAGCAGCCCAGGAGGGTGAAGGAACTCCAAGGGTGAAGGTGAGGAGGGATTTAATGACTGGTTCCTTCTGTTGGGCCTGTGTAGATTTCCAAACAGTTCACTTATGATTGGTTACAGTGCAGCTCTCCTACCAGCTGAGTGCGTCACTGCAGAGCTTCAAATTTTTCGTCTGTGATGGAAATTGAATTGACTGCATTAAGAATTTTTAGAAACAACCCCCCCCCCCCCACACACAGCCCACATTCTCGGACTTCAAAGTTTGACCACGGCTACTCTTCAGCATAGTACTTGGTCATGTCAAAACCATATGGCGCAAAGACAGAAAAAGACAATACATCTGCCTTTTTTGATATCCAAGCTGTCCTGCGTGTGTGTATGGAAAGCTTATATGCTGTATATTGATATATGCACGATCTACATTCAGCTCCAGAAAGGGTTAATTATGACCCCTGTGGAAACAGAACAAAGATGAGAGCGGTGCCTAAGTGTTTAGCGAAACATTATGTCAAGACTTTGACAAGGAAATGAAATGTGCAACATCAATCAGCCTATGAGGATCGAGATCAAACAGGCCTCCACACTCCTGCATCTGGTTCTGTTTGGACGACCTCACTTTTTTCCCCTTCTCCTTTCTTCTCCTTTTTCCTTTTCCCTTTTCTTATTCTGCTCCCCATCTCTCTCTCCCTCTCCCCCCCCTCTCCCGTCCAATTCTTCTACGGGCCACAGCATTCCTGTTGGCCTACCCGCTATGTTAGCTAATTTTTTCCATCATGGTGGCAACGAGCCACACTTTTGTTAAAGGTAAGCAGCAGCTACAGAGATTAACAACAGCAACAATGACTTTCCTGTCCTTCCACTCTAGCCGCCAGAGCTCCCAATAAGCCTTGGTTGTAACACCAGTTAACCCTGAAGTTGTCTGGGTCTGTTGTGGAAATTCGACCTCGTATAACTCACTGTCTCTGTCCGCAGTCTTGCTTTGATGATGGTTGTTTTCCTTTTTTTTTTTTCTCTCTTTCTCTCTTTCTCTTTTGGTTGATTGAACCCAACAGGGATTGAGCTAATTTCAGTTCAGCGTCACAAAAGGAAATGTAAACCAGCACAATCAAAGCTTGACAAAAATCTTCTGAATGTATGTTAACGCAGATACAATCCTTCAAATGCTTTGGAAATCAAATCCAAATTTTTAAATATAAGCAGCGAGGTAGGCGCAATACATGAAACATGTTTGTAAATAATAATATATCCTAAATTTCTTCATTTGGGAGGGAATTTATGGAGTTTAAACACACAAACACAAAGGCTACCATTAAGTATGCTGTCATGAAAAAGCCCGACATTTCTACAGTTTTGAGAAGTGGAAAACTCCCCGCAAGATGCCTCGCAGTGATCTGCAGATGAGTCACACAGTAGTGACGCATGGAGGTATGAATGGTTGCTGTTGAGAAGCTGATAGGGAAACATCCGTGGATTTGTGGAAGATTGAGTAATTAGTCAAAATTGTAGGTTTCAAAGATTGAACAGCCAAACCCTCTTGTCATTTTCTCTGCAGGGTCTACCTGACGTGTCACGGCTATCAATGCGAGGAAAACATGCCTAAGTGGCTGCAGACCCAGATGGGCTGGCGTTGTGGAAGTGGAACATGTGCCGGCTTTGCCTTGAGGCCAAGGATGGCACAATTAGGTGCTCCCTCACCTCTGCAGGCTGGGGACTGTGGCGCACACAGGTCAGGGGTTACTTAGGGTCTTCCTCCCTAACCCAAGACAGAGAAGACAGCTGACATCAGGATAGGTGATAATAGAAAGGTTTGTAGATAAAGGCATGTTTCAGGTATGTCAAGCGTTGGAAGGGGATAAAATATCAGGAATAGGTTCCAAAATACCAGGAATAAGCTGAATTCCAGGTTGTTTTTATTTACAATCTCTCGTTTTGACCTCTCGTTTAATATGTAAGTGCAAGGCCATCGTTATGGTGTTATAATGACAGACAAGTGTAAGTATGAATTCTGTTTTGAATTTTAAAGGAAAGGTTATCTCTCTATAGTTATTGCCAAAAAACAAGACATAAAGCATTGCAGTGTCACATAAAATAACTGTCAGATATATAGGGTTTGTGTAGATGTGATGATGCAGGCGGACCAACGATTCAGGCCAAATCTGGAACCCATAAAGTCTCAGACATCTCTGCAACATTAGACACAGCACTTCTTATTGGCTGCGAGCGCCACTTACCCCCTTTCTCTATCACCCGCCCAACTGATGCACACTTCCTGCTTTTCTGGCTGTCCGAGGCTGAACCACGCCTTCCAGAAGTCTGCCGAACCAATCACAAGTGCCCGCAGGCACCGGGTTCGCGTTTGGTTATAAAAGAGGCAGAGGTGGACCTGCCTGTCAGATGGTTTGTTGTTTTTCTGTCCAGCAGACTGAAAGGGGGATGTAAAAGGGAGAAATTTAACAAGGTAACCAGGAAACCGGGCAGCCAGGTGTCCAGTCAGATGGAGCTTCAGCAGCCGTAACCTGATTGGGTGAAGCACATTTTTTGTCACGAAGACTCGTAAAGCTGAAGTTTGCGGAAGGTGTCAGCAGAGGCAAACTGTGAAAACGAGCTGCACAGAATCCCATCTTTGCAGTGGAGGTTGGAAGGTCATCACTGGACATAAAAATGAGAGAAGAGGTGTCTTGCACCAACTCCCCAGAAGGAGGGCTGGGAGCCAGCGAAGAGGAGTTGGAGAGAGGAACGAAAAAGACCCTCCACCTGGTAAATCGAAAGCGTTCCCCTTTTCCCAAGAAGGACAGTCAGGCAGAGGAAAGCAGCACCGGCAGCCCCACCAGCCTGATTCCGGCTGGGCCGAAAAGGGTCAAGAAAAGCCCCACAACGGTTGTATCACTGGCTCCCACCGCTTTGGGCCCCAGGCCAGAGCCGCCTTTTGAGGAACTCCACTCTCAGCGGGTTATTGCCAATGTGCGGGAGCGTCAACGCACTCAGTCACTGAACGATGCCTTCGCCTCGCTACGCAAAATCATTCCTACACTACCGTCAGACAAGCTGAGCAAGATCCAGATCCTGAAGTTGGCCTCTCGCTACATTGACTTCCTTTACCAGGTGCTGCAGAGCGACGAGATGGACGCCAAGCTGGCCAGCTGCAACTACTTGGCCCATGAAAGACTCAGCTACGCCTTTTCCGTCTGGAGGATGGAGGGGGCCTGGGCCATGTCCACCAGCCATTAGGACCCCACTGAACTCCTCTCATTCACTCCTCTCGTGTCCACATCTCCACCTCCCCCCAAACCTTTGTCTGCGTTTGCACCCATTTCCTGACCTCTGACCCTCTGAATTCTTCCCTAATGGTCTGATTTTAACCTTTTCATCTAACATCTTTGCATACATCTCTCATCCTACATCATCTCTTTGCTGCATATCGAACAACTCCCATTAAACATTTTACAGCTCAGTATATGTCGCTGCAACCTTCCAGTCCCCTTTCCTCTCCACTGGTCCCTTTTTTCTCCCCATGTCTGTCCCACAGTTTTGTCCAGTGCAGCAAGTCTCTCCAGTCCAGCCTCTCAGGTAAAACACACATAAACATTACACACATGTACACACAAAAAACTCAAACATATATAAAATCATACACGCACATGTACACACACATACTTTATCCTCGTCTTTCTTTTCCAAACTCTTAATAGTCTCAAGAAAGTTTCAGCTCATTATTTGATGTCCTTTAGCTCAGCAAAGAGATATTCTAAACAAATCTAAACAACTCTTTGGTTAAACGTAAATAAATAATAATTTAAATAAATTATTTAAAAAGCCTTTAAGCTTAAGATGTTGAAATTTGTTCTAGATTAATTTTATTGATAGAAAATGTGTTAAACTTTAATTAAATGTTAAAATGCAGGTTATTGTGGTACTCCATGCTGTTTATTTTTTTTGCAGCTACATTTAAATACGGTGTGTTAAAAAAAGCATCTGTTCACCCTTTCTGTTATTAGTTTTTGAAAATTAGAATTGTAATGTAATAAAGGTCATACATTTCAAATACATTGTCAGAAAAAGTGAAGATCCTCCAGTGATCTGATTTTAAAATGTTTCATTTTTATATTAGTTTATGCTTTAGAGAATCTAAATAGATGAATTTTTAGTCACTGTTCATCTAATGGGGTGTTTTTTTCCACACATATTTTCACAAGTGCAGTGGTTATCCATAATTTGTTTTTGTCAGAGGCTGCATCAAACTGTTGAGCAGATAATGTTAAATTTTTACGTTAAAAACATTTGCTCTGCGTTAATGATTCTGGCAGTGTGGATGGGTTTTTTGCTAAAATGAATAAATAGGTTGTAATAAAAATTCAAAAAAAGCCTGAGAATAAAAAAATAGCTTCAGGGACGTGTAGACGAAGGCCTCAGCGGATTATGAATAACATCTCATATAAAATAAAAGCGTGCAAAGCAAAATGCTTGAAATGACATCGGACAAATTTAAAAACTAATTTTAAAAACAGCATTAATTGTAAAAATCTTTAGCTTCTGTGCAGCTGTGTTCTCGTGACAAAGTCATGAACAAGTCTTTGTGCTTACATGAACGCAAACCCCAAACCAGTGATGTTTCACATTTTTGACGAGCAGATACAATGTTACCAGAATAGCATGTTTCCTCAGGAATATGTGGGCTTGAATCCACTGCTACAGAAACTCATGTGAACATAATTTGTGTAGTAGCAAAAAACGAGCATTTCAAAAAGAGTTGTCTCACTTTATGAACTGAAATGAACTATTATCTTCGTAGTCATCTATCCTCTCAGGCCACAGTGTTTGACAGATCTTTGATGAATTTAAGACAAATGTTTTCCTCCTCAATCTCTAGGGTCTGTTTTCTCTTTCTTTTTCTTCAAGTCTTTTAACAGACACCAGATTCCTGCACAGGTACAGCATGAAAAGAGGGAAAGAAAGAAAGAGAGAGTGAGGAGTTTTTTTTTTTTTTTTTTAAAGGAAAAAGTAAAGGCAGATTACTCCCTCTCCCCCTGCAGCCTTGTCCTCTTTCCTCAGGATCCTGTATCGTGCAATCAGGCCTCGCCAGGGCCCCAGACAAGCAGGAACCTTTAGATTGGAAACAGTTGTGAGGTATTAGTAAGGTGTGTGCACCGGGGTTAGGGTCAGGCGTGCAGGCCCATGTATGTCGGTGCGTGCTCATGTGTGCTGCTGTGCATTTGTATATGTGTTTGGGCTGAGCTTTAATTAGCTGTGCAGCAGTGTGTGCGGCTGTGTGAACATGTGCATATAGGTAAACAGCAGGAATGCACTTGATGATGTTATGTCAGTATATATATATTTATATATTTTTCTTTGATCTCCCTTATCTTGTGGTTTTAGTTTTCTGCTGAAGCGTAATTGTCATCAAAAGGGCCTTCGAATTAAGATTACAACTTTAAAGCAAAGCATTTCTGTGGACAAATACTGAGGAGGGTGGAAATGACGAGGAGCAGACACTGTTGAGGAGAATCTATGTTTCTGGTCTTAAACACTTCTTTCCTCTGCTGGTTGACAAGTCAAGGTAAACACATTTGAAGCAGGCGCTTACAGTGATAGATCTTTGAGCAGACCTCCAAATGACTGCTCTGTTCATGGATTTGCACATTATTCATTTAGCAAGAAGCAACGAATTGCAAATAATAGTACAAGTATGTCTACACATGCTACATAGAACATATGTATACATAACACTGTCCAGGCTCGTGCATGCAGCTGCCCGCCCATGTGAACACTGCAGGTGTTCAACACTGAATTATTATCAAATCTCCAGTGGCCTCTGCGGCTGACATCGACGGGCTCCAGTGAGTGTAAGCGGATGGAGAACCAAGACTCAAGTGTCCTTGAGCACATCGGTGCAGTTATTACCCACCGCTTTGACTGCTCTGCCTGTTATCATCAGCTCCGCAGGGGCCATCGCAGAAAGTGCTAGAAACTCGAACCCGCAACCTACCTGAACTTGCAATTTTGAAAAAGAGGCGAGGTTAGGAAGGGTCAGGAAGCTTCAAAGCTGGAGTGTGCACGCATGTGTGTCATATTTTAACATATGATCACCCTCTGTAAGGTTATAAGAGTCATGGAATTCATCCAAATTTAAGACACACTTTTGAAGTGTCTGTACGTTTTAAAACCAGGCCTCTCACTTCTTTGTCTGCAGCTTGTCTGCCTTAAACACTGTTTGCACGAGGTGGAGAAAATAACTGAAACACTTGACGTCAAATCAGCGGTTTCAATCATCTGTTTTCTCGAGTGTGAGCCATAAAAATGTCATTATGCGATGGTTTTTAAAGCCTATAAGCCATACTGTTTTGCACTGATTTCAATTACACTGGGGTACTCTTTGTCCTGACTGCAATTTATTTCACGTTATTAGTAAAATTACATGAGCTGCAGTGTTCAAATTCATAATAGCCTCTAATATTTTCTCTGGAAGCATGCATACACACATGACAGCTTTGTGCATTTCGATATGCACGACTTTAAGGCATGTGTGTCTGGCTCTGCAAGAGACTTTAAGAATAAGACGATTGTTCTTATGGACTTCAAGAAAACAATCCTTTCTCTTTTCTGTTTATAGTATAATCACAATGCTTCTCGATGCTCCTTCCTCTGCCGGAACTCCTGGCCCTGCTGCTCCTCTTGTGTGTGTGTGTGTATGTGTGAGTGTGTTTTACAGTTACGAATGACCAGCTGTTGGATGCTCTTCTCTGCATATTAAATGTCTGGCTTTCACTCCTGGCTGATCTGGGACCAGATGTAAAAAAGTCCTCTGTGGCTCATCTGTGTTTTTAAAAGCTTCATCCAGAAGTTGTGGCTTCTGATGGTCATCTCTATTTTTAGAGAAACAAGCTGAGAGCACAGGTGGGAGAGATATGCGAGCCTTAGTGTGTGTTTATTTGATTGCTGCATGTATTCATATGTGTGCTGGCCAGACAGCTGCAGGGAGGAAAGACTTCTGATATGACACGTAGGCAACAGAAGAACACATGACTTCAACTCCAAATGTATCAGGATCTGTCAAACACAGCCACGCATTTACAACTCACAGGCATAGAAAGATAAATAAAATAAAAGCATACGTTGTTTGAAGGGAAAAAAAAAGAAGAAATAAATACCCAGCCACTCCTCACTCCTGCTTACAAAAAAAATATAGCAGAAAAGGAAAAGAAACCTGGCTGTCAATGTTATCATTGTTTATGCCTCTGTGACATGATGAAAGTCTTGACTTGACTAAGATATCCTGGACTTCCTATGTCTGCTTGAGTTTCTGGAAGCATGGAAGGACGCACTGTAATTAGAGAGAGCTGCAAATGAAATGTTTGCTCGTTAAAACAAGACAAGTTGAAGTCAAAGAGCTGCAGGGATTTTTCCACTTTCCACTAAACAGAGGTGTTTCTTTGTTTGTACACACATTTTATGACCACAGCGCTGTCAAAGTGCAGTCCGAACTCAGGTTCTATAGTCTCCGGTCTTTCATGTGTGATGTCAGCTCATCTTTGTGTTTTCACCTCTCCGCAGATAAATCGACAAATGGGAAAATTCTCCAAACTCAAAGAAAATCTGCCCAAAATCAGAGAAGTCTGAAACCCCCCTGATCACGTCTCTCCACTTCTTCACAAAGTTTCTTTGTTTGTTTGTGTTTTTTTTTTTTTTTTTTTTATGTCTGGACATGTGCTTAACTCATGAGGCTACAAAGCAGCCACATCCTCTTCACCAAGTCCTTCTGAGACTCGGTGTGGAGACGCATCAGTCCAGTGAGCTGCGGAACATTTTTGACTGATGGAAAATTAGAGAACAAACAGCTGGCCTGCAGTGACAATGAAACAAAAAGGCTGCTGGTTCGATTCCCCTCTGCAACAACGTGACAACCACTATCCGTTCGACTCTTCTCGTTGGATGACAAGCTGCCTGACAGACATTAAGATGATTAATGATGATGGCACCGAGGTGGTTAGAGGGAGGTCACAGCCAATGAATGTTTACAGCTAAAATGCTAATAAGCTAATCACTCTGGCTCTGAAGGCAGGAGGAGGAAGAGCTCGGGGAGTCTGACACAGATCGTCTGCTTTGTTGTGCTTCAGTAGCTTTTCTGTGTATTTGGGGGTTTTTGAAATTCATCTTGTTTGTGAATTAGGTATATGCACACTGTATTACTTAAACTCTGCTTATGCTTTTACTCTGCTTTTATGATAAACCACTGATCACAGTTCAGCCGATCATGTCACTGAATGCTGCAGGATACTTCTGCAGTTTTAAAAGATCTCTAAATATGATTTTAGCTGAATTATTACAACAAAATACAGTGAAAACGTCTTTGAAATTGTGCCAAAGTGAAGTGATTACATGCGCAGAAGAGCAGATTAACTTCCGAGTGTGTAAGTGATTGCTCTTTGATCATGTTTCTTTTGTACTAAGTTTTCATTTGCTTTTCATCATTTGTCTCGTGCCATCTCCTGTGAACAATAAAAGCTTATTTCATGCTACGCACAAGTGTAGTGTTTTCATAATTAAAGGGCTTTTGCGGTTTGTTTTGGTATTAAGACTTAAATATACAGTAGAGATAGTTTTGATCATATACAATATTAAAAAGACATGTTAATCAAATTGAGATAATTTACCTTTATTAGGCTCTTTAAAAAAAACAAAAAACAAAATAGAAAAGCCAAAAGAGAGAAGAAAAACGGGAGGTTTTATATACACTGTACAGAAAAAAAATAAAAAAATAAAATCAGTCAGTTGTGATGAAACTGGACTTGGCTCCCAGGTTGTTAAGGCTTCACCTTCACAGAGGTTGGTCAAAATCACAAGTCGTATTTTGGTCTTCAGACATGCACAGTTTTTCTTTCTTTTTTTCTGATCACATACAAAAATAGATAATTTGCATGAATTAAGACAAAAGGATAAGACATAAGGTTTGTCAGGTTACTGTAAATCAAACGTATTTAAAGCTACATTTGCTGTTAGGCCATCCAACGTCATTTACAGCTGAAACTGCTATACATCAGCTGCTTTGTTAAGGTCATGTGTTTTTACATTTACATTGCATTAACAAATTTGGGACAGGTTTTCAGTTGCATACACAGTGCAACATCACAAAAGAAATAAACAGAAACGAAAGCAAACATACTGTTTTAGCACCATCATAACTGTGTTAGACATGCAAGGAGCACTTCAAAGACGCAGGCTCTCAAAGTATAAATACATGTCATGTCAAATAAATTTGTTTATATATATATATATATATATATATATATATATATATATATATATATATATATATAGTTATATATCTGTGCTCTTTGACTGTTTGGAATGAGAAAAAAGAAACATTCACAAACTCTTCAAAGTCTTTGAAGTTCTTTAGGCCATGCTAGTCCAGAGACAACACATTGTTCTCATAAACTTTGGTTGCACTTAACCTGTGTCCAATTGGACTGTGAAGATATCAATGGCTGCGTGTTCGGCTCTCAGTATTACTGCTCCCTCCAAACTGCTAGAACGCCATTGTTTGGTCCACGCAGCAACATGCGCCTGATGCTGAGAGTAAACATACCAGAGCCTCGTAAATAAAGAACAAAAGACAGATCAGATTGTCCTTGTTAAGTAAAAAATAGCAACAAAGAAAAAAGACATTGTACAAATACAGCAGGAATGCTCATCCACAGGAGAAAAACACTGGTCCACTTCACAATATTATCAAAGTTTAGATTTTGAGACCCAAATTGCTCTGACCCTCATCTCTGAGGGCAGCATAAGTGCACTTTGTGTATGTGTGTGTGTGACTGTCATAAAGATCCTGGATGTGAGTCACATCCAAAACATTAACGGGATCTGAACAGTCACATATACAATCATCACTGAGTGGTCACAACTCCACTGAGGCATCATGAGGGACTTCGGTCATTTCAGATTCCTTCCTCTCTCCCCAGATATTGATGCCCCAGTGAGCAGAGGTATTAGCTCTTCATAAAACTAATGCCACCATTGCTAACTACAGTATGTCTAAATATTTAAGATGCACTCCGTCAAAGATTTATACATCTTCTTTTATCTGTCATGGAGGGATAACAATAACTGCAGATATCTAGTCTTACTGCATATGCTCGCCTGACAGGCCAAGAAAGAAAGAGAAAAAAGAGACTTAAGAAAATATGTGGACATAGGAAACAATATGAAACATATGTATCTCAGACTTCATAGTAGCTTCACTTTGGATTACTGGATTCTTCAAGAAAATCAAAAAAAAAGTCTTATGCCGACATTCATGGAAATGAGTGCCATAGGTCAAATGAATGAATATTCAAATAAAGTAAAACTATGAACAAACAAGGTGTTTGATTGTCAAAATGCTTCTCTTCCTTCATGTCCGTTTGCAGAATAACAGTGCAAATCAGAAATAAAATCTGATTATTTTTTTTCCTTCATTGGATCTTTTGGAGATTTCTTTGTGAACAAGCCAGAGCTCCTTCACCTGTCTTCTAGCTCTTCTAGCTCTTCAAAGGTCCTGTGAAGGTCTCGCTGGAGTTGACTTCTTTAAGGCGAAGAGCTGTGCTTTCTTATTCTCAGTTTTTGAATTTTTATTTGTTTCAAGCTCTGTGTCAGTTCAGTTAGTGATGTCCCCCTCAGGAAAAGCAGATGATGTGGCCTCGATGAACACTGTCACCCAGTGTGTGTATGAATCGAAGTGGTCAGACTGCGGCCAGTAGTAATGCAGGAGCTTTCATGAGGCGACATCTACTTCCAGTGATCATCCAAATTGCATAGCTTTGTTTCGGTACATCTGTGTGTTTCTATGTGTTTCCACTGAGATGAACGGGGGGAGAAAAAAAGAAGAAAAAAAAAGTCTCTTTCTTCAGTGAGAGCCGCTTTTCTCTGGGATTTTTTCAGGCTCATTCCTTGAAAACAAGAGAAAGAATTTGTTATGCACCAAGTGCAAAAGTAGCTTCCGTGGGACGTATTAATAATCACGATGTTATCTTACTTATCGGATGCGAGGGATCCCATGGACAGCGAGGCGATGGCCTTGACTGCCTCGCTGTCTGAATCTCGTCTGAGTCTTTGTCTCTGCGCCTGCAGGTAGGACAAATCCACTGTGGCGGCTGAATCCCTCACACTCTGCCAGTACTCACCTGCAGGAAGCAAAGGGATTGAGAAAGAGGAAGAGGATGAAGGAAACGGGAGATAGAAAGATTAATGGCTTCAATCGTTGGTATTTGAGAATTGTTTTCATCCTGAATTGTTCCTTGAGGGAAAGTGGCTACATTATTCAATGGATTACTTGGTGTTGGAGCCGCTAGTTGTAGCTGTTTGGTCTGAATAGCAGCGGCGGTTGAAACACCAGCTTGTGGTTCTAATATCTACATCGATGATTTCAGAAATGTAATCTCAATCGTGCCTCTTTTAGACCAGTGTCACACAGTGGGGGGAAAAAAGAAAAAAGAATCAATTGCAACTGTGTTCATCTATAAGCATGTGTGTTCTGGCTGAGCCTGCAACTTACATATACTTCACCCTGGGTCTGAATTATGGGTTTAACATTCCTGTGGCTATTCAAATATTTTTAATTAATCTAATTTGGTTGGGATAACATTTGTGTGCAATCAGGAGGGGATGTTGTGAAGGTCGTGTGCCAAAGAAGTGTTTGAAGATAATTGGAGCCAGGGCGGCTGTGTGTGCGAGTGTGTGTCTGCGTGTGGGACGGCTGGAGGGAGGGATGGGAGACAGGGATGTAAAGGAGGAGAGGTGGTCAGAGAGCAGGATATTGTACTGTACAGCTCATGGAATAAGATTTGCAAACTAAAACCCCTGCAAACATCAAACTATAAGGTGAATCAATAATGTAAATGTTTTTCAAGCAAAATATTATTCGACTTTTTTTAGCGAATAAAAAAAATACACTTGCAATCTGTAAGTATAATATTAAATGGCACTGACTTGAAATCATTACATTCTGAAATCATATAAACATAATTTCAGCCAACGTTAGGGAACACACTTTGGACATAAAAATTCCATCTGGATAAAATATTTGTTGAAGAAAGTGTGTTTATTATCAATATCTTCAGATCCCTTCCTCTTTCCTAGGATATCAGACCTTTTTAGTTTCTGGTTACTTTATAAAGCCTGATAACTCTACATAAGACAATTAAAGAAATCTTTGCTATAAATTAAACTACTACTAACAGCTTACATAAGTAAATCGATTCTTTGTTCAATCAGCTGACAGAAATAATTGCAACAAATCAATTGTTAAGGGGAGAGAATTTTTCAAAATTTCAACTGATTAATCAAATATATGATCAGAACATTAATTAGCAATGAAAGAAGTCGATCAGGCCCACGTGTAAATCATTTATAATGAGTTCTACCTCATTAAATTATAGCAGGTTTTGCTTTAATACATGGATAATGATAATCTAATCAAACACAGGTGACATTATTAAGTAATTTTACTTTAAATATCTAAAGTTAAAGCTTCAGGTAATTGGCTTTTTCCCATCAAACTGAATGAGTGACTTTTACATGGTGACAGCACTAAAGTCAAGGAAAAAGATACTTCCATCACCAAACTTTTAAAGGTCTCTGAACCTGAATGTTGAGGCTTCGAGATGCTGCATCCTGGGTTGTTTCCTCACCTTGAAACTGGATGACTCTCTGCAGAGACCGCACTGCATTTTCACAAGGTTTCTGGTCCAACACCACCTGCGACAGAGGCTCCACCTGAGACACAATGCAGCGTCAGCGTTTGGAGGACGAAACAGAAAGCCCATCTGCGGTGAGGCGTTTACTGTCATGTACATTCATGCGTCTTACCTCCATGCCCAGCAAGGCGCTGACACAAGCTTCGGAGGCGTCGCAGATGGCTTTGAGGTCATGCCCCCCCTCCAGAGCGAGGACCACGCGGCCTCCTGCCAACGACATCAGCTGACGGGTCAAGAAGCCAAAACCTGGTAGAGATCACAAACACACACGCAGAAATACATGAGAGAGGTTCTGAGAGTTAAACAAACAAACAATAGGATTAGATTGCTATTTAAAATGGAACTAAGTTATATTTAGAAATAAAAAACGACAGAATAATAGGGAACACTTTAACTGATCAAAGCTTCAGTAACCTGTTTTGAGTGATTCTCAGTTTTAAATTTCCATCAACAAGCGTTTTTTGTTGAAAAGATCGTGCTGCATGAAAAGGAAAATCTGGGAGAGCCTTACACTTGGCTGTAACGTTGTATCCTCCCAGTGAAGACGAATGTCCTTCGACAGCATCAAAGCCAGCTGACACCAGCACCACATCAGGGGAAAATTCATGGGCAATGGGCATCACCACAGCTCTGAGGACACAGACAAGAAACAGGCTGCATGTTAGGCTGCGCTGATTCATCCTTTTGGCTTGGCTGCAATGTGATAGCACAACTGGGAAAACTGAATATGATAATAATCTGCGAAGGGAAGTCATAGTGTGATTGAATTAATAGCAAAGGTGGATGAAAAAGATTAATTGCTCTAATGGTCCCAATTTTAGTTGCCGGCACAATAAAAACAAAACATTTGGGAGGTGATTGACTTTCAGCTGGAATATTTATGAAATGTAGGACTTTTCTGGGTTGTTAACCGCAAACATGCACTTGATTGCACTCTCCCTCCATTTGAAAATGATGAAAAGAGAAATTATCAAAGGCAACGCTCCAAATGTTTGATCTCAGTTCCTGATCCCGCTCTGGTAGAGAGCCAACTTGTGGAGGTGTTGCACCTCCCAGGTGTGATTGTGTGCAACTGTTTAAATGTGAAACAGAGCCCTACTGATTAAAGTAGTAAGAGAGATCTGCAATCCCTTCATACACACACAAACACACACATACACAGATATATGGTATTTATATGGATGTGTGTTGCAGCATAATAATCAGATAATAATAAGGAAGTTAAACTTATTATAAAGGACAATAGTGAAGCGGTGGCATATCATATTAAACACAGACAATATCTCTAATAAATCTTGTTTAAAAAAGAAACAGTTTGTTTGACATTTCTGTGGATTAAACTGTCCACGATTACCGAGTCATTTATTAGAATTAGGATGAATTGCTCTGAACATGTTTTTCTTTGTTTGTTATTTTGATGCAAATCACTGAGTCGAGATTTCCTTGTTCAATACAGTTCTTTTCTGGTTAGATTTTTCCCCAAAAACTCAAATTTTAAAATCAAATACGCTTTGAACAGAGTTGCAAGCAAGACCAGTTGTGGGTAAGGATGATGATGTCATCTTTTTTTTATTTTGTGCACCAAGATGAGAAATGGGAGCAGAGATTACTCACAATCAGGCGCATCAGAAGACCCTTTTTCGAAATGTTATTAACTGTTTTTTTTTTAGCATGTCAGAACTGAAACAAAGACTATTGCAAAGTTAAATGGTCTCATTCTTTCCCCTTCTCGCTGATCCAAACATTAAAAACCAGGATATCAGCCAGGCTGCAGAACAGAACAGACACTTTCAGTGCAAAAATGTTTGTAACACAACCAGATAACCTGAATCTACCATCAATTAGGTGGGGGTGAACATGTTTTTGTTTTAAACAGTGCCAAGCAAACGTATTCATCCTTGTAACCTGGACCAGCACCATCTGTGCTAACTTCAACTGCCAGCACTGGACAGGTGAAACTACATTAACTGGTTTAAACAGTAAAGATCGACTTCTTCATCCTGACTTGCATGATGTTGTCAAACAACCCCGCGGTTGAATTTCCGAAGTCTGCTGACGTGGAATGTAGATGATGAATCTTAATCCACAACAGTGTTTGACTCACTGCTGCAAAGACTCATGGCACTGTTAATATTTCTATTCTAGTCATTAATTTAGCAGTGTTTTGACCAGCAGAGACAGCTGTTTTAGGTTGAGAATGTGTTGTGATGTTTTCAGTGTCAGAATGGCCTATGACAGTATTTTAATTGGATAAATAATGCACTGCCACGACACTAGTAGGGCTTGCCAAAGTGAGTCTTGCTCAGAGTTTGGGTGTTGGAAAGAGAAGGAATGATAAATTTGAGGATTGCAAGTGCAAGTACTATTCAAAATAAGAGTTCTAATTTTAGACTGCGTCGTTTACTATAACTATCACAGAAAACAGTGTTAAATAGCACTGGATTAATACAATTTAATCCATTATGGGTTTGTTTGAGTGACATAGAAAGAGAAATGAAAATCTCAGCTAATCCTCGGTGACTTGTCCACAGGTGGTGTACTCTTCTCAACGCAGACCACTTTCACTGGTTCTATGTTCTATACTGTCTTGCTTCCTCTTGTCTTCTTCTGCCCAGTTATTTAGCAAGAGCGCACGGCCCATGCCGCGTTTGATTCTTTCTCACTCACTCTTTTTCTCCCAGCGGCAGTTCAAAGGCATTTGTGTGCGTCTGGTTCCTATTAGGAGCTCGTCCCTCTTCTCACGTCACTGACAGCCAGCCATCTGGGATCCATTGGGCCTAATTACGGCGCCTTTGGATTCCCTAACAATGCACCCCCCACTTCTCCTCTTCTATTCTGCTGTATTATCCTCTCCTCCATAGTTCGTCATCTGTCAGTAGCCACTTGAAAATGCACAAGAAAATATGAGCACTTACATATGAACATGTATGTTGCGCTACCTGTGATTTGGTTTACACACATTGTGACACTGAGCTTTCTCCTGTTATTAATGGACCCCTCTAAAAAAAAAACAAAAAAAACCTATGCATTTCTTCTGTCATTCATACAGATAAAAAAAGACAAACATCCCATTCTATATTTCACATCATACTAACAATTTCATCATGAAGACACAAAACGGCTGAAACACCTTGTCATCCAAACTAACTGCGTATTCAAACTGAATTATAGGACTGGCTCTCGGTTACACAGACCGAACTACATAAGTTTGAAGCATTTTGTCCGTATAATCCGTTTGTTAAAGACTGTTCACACGATTAAATTACAGAGCTGTGGCATAGTTCACTGAAAAAAAAAAAAAAAAAAATCAAATGTAATGCTTTATATTTTTTTCTCCCTAGCCTAAATCAATTTTACTTCTCACTATGATGAGGTGGTTTTCCAACAATGACATGTGACAAAAGTCTGCCTGGATAAGCATCCTGGACTACAGCTGCACAGTATGTGCCACAAACCACTGGACCACCAGGACACTCCACAGCAGAGCTTTGATTTGATGCAAGTTTCATGCGTAACACACACTACAGTACTATACTGTGGTTAAGTGAGGAAGTTTTAAACATGAAAACACTTGCAATTTCCTAAACTGGATGAAAAGTACTAAAACCAGACGCCTGCTTCGGGAAGGGACCAGTTGTTTTGTAAAGTATTTGGAGCTCCAATAAACACTGGACTTAGCGTTTCCGAGCTTGCCTATAGGGTCGATGGATTTTACCAGTATGGGTTAGCTCATTAGCATGTTTCTCCCCTGATGAAGGGCCCACCCACTGCGTCTGCTGCATGCAGCACCATGTAGAGCTCACATACTGTTTTATTCATCTGGTGGCGAGCCAGTGTTGCTGACAGACACATTCTGTGTTCATTACAATGAAGTGCAGAACCAAACCATATTCATTCAGGACAAATACCATGAAGGAATTTGAAGTGTGGTGAGAATAACACCGATGTGTTTGTATTTATCATAGGCCAACAAAAAGTCATAACTGTTTTCTTATTATGGACATAATTCCCAAAAAGTATTTGATTTCAGCCGTTTCATACAAACTGTACAGTCAGCAGAAGTTGGCTGTGATTCAACATCTGTATCATTGATGCGTTTGCACGTTTTTTTTTTTTTTGATTGACAATAGTGTTAGTTACTAACTTTTGATTGGCAGCTGGCACACGCAATGACTAGACATCATCAGTTTTCCTACATAGCACTTAGCACTGCATTGACGTCTGAACGTAAAGACCTAACAGAGAATATTCATTATAATTAAGAGAAACGAGAGCTCTGGCAGTACTGATTTTGGATGTTTGCGTCAATGCTTGAAATGAAGACGTTTGGATAAGTTTGTAATGAATATAAAGTAATATTAATTTGCATCGGTTACATAAGGTAAGTCAACCAAGCTAAAATACCTAACTGTGACTGATAAGGTGGGGGCATTCCTATCAGCTTCCTAGGCTTGATCTTTCTGACCATTTGCGCATCAGTCTATCACAATCTTAAGAACAAATTTTAGCTCTCTCTTTACAAATTTGCATCTGGTAAATTACGATTGTGGGCATTTATTCATGCACAGACCTGACATAAATGGTTGGTGATTTCCACTTTGACTGGACCGTTGCAACACCGTGAGTCTTTTGTTTTTCAGGCATTCTGCAGATTCGCTGGTATTTGGTCATTGTCTTAATACACAATCCAATTTCAGTCAAGCTTCAAGTGTACAGCTGACCTCACATTTGAATCTACAATACTTGGGTTTAAATTGAATGATGGTGGACTAATTGACTGCAAAGTGTCCAGATTGTGTGTTAGCAAACGCACCATTCTCATTATCTGGTCTCAGGTGTTGGTGCTGATATACACTCACTGGTCACTTTATTAGGTCCACCTGGTATGCCTAATAAAGAAGTAAGGGTTTGTATAAGTAAACCAGGTGCACCTAATAAAGTGGTTGATGATTGTATGTTTGATTTTTACTAAACGTGATGCTCAGCATTTGCATTTTGGTTTGATTTCATCAAAAGGTCTAGTGGTTGAGTTGTAATGCCATGTTCCTTTAGAGAGAAAAACACTTTCTCCCAATGACTCTTCCCTTTTTCCACTAATGGTACCGTCATGAACATTTAACATGCTGCAATGAAGACGTACTTAGTTTTGAACACACTGCTTCTGAATTTTGGTCAAGCATCCGTAATTAATCTGTTCAGACGCAGGCCCATAGGAAACAGTTGTTTTTCCAGTTGATCTTCTTTTAGTTCTTACCATTTGTTACCAAACGGTAGAAGTTGTAAAAAGGTTAAACTGTAAACTCCTTTCAATACAATATGACTGTTACACTAGCTAACATGGCTTAAATGGAAAACTTGAATTCATATGTTTACCTGAACGCGGCCAGATATTCTGCATCACCCATTGGTGGATTCAAACCACCAGTCCAGCCGACATTGACGCTGAAGCCCTCACCTGCACCTGCTCCCACCTGGAAAATGGTAGACAGACAAAACATAGTGACACTATGAGAGAAACATTCTTTGTTTATGTGGAAAGAAAGTTAAAAAAAAAAGTGTTTCACTATGAAATATTGAGAAACTCTGTGACAATAACAGATTTGTGTCAAAGATTAAATAAGATTAGCGCCGCTGTTTCAAAACTTTGGATTTCTGCAATGGAGAAAAAGACGCGGCTGCATCTTTTTAGGGCAACACAAGGGAGTAATTATGATTCCTAAATAAAAGACGGATGGCTGTTAATTCAACACCCCACTCCCTCCAGTTTGATTTTGATACAATTTGTCAAATGGTCTTATAAATCACTCTGAGTCACAACAGAGTTACACCCGTTTATGGTTCCCAAGCTTTAGGCTACAAATTATCTCAGTATTATTTTTCATTGGGAAACTGCTGCCTTATCTAAAACAAAAAAAAAAACAAAACAACAAAAAACAATGTTTCAGACATTGTATAATCAGTATATGTTGCAACGTGTATTCATATGCTGAACATGTATATTATGAGTTCTGTATAGCTTAACATATCTGGTATATATGACAAATATGTTAAATAATACATGGTGCACCCATGCAACTCGTTTTACATGTTTGAAATGAGCATCTGTGCAGAGTGGATGAAGTTTGTTCCAGCTTGACCTCACATATTCAGGGCAGAGAGTGAACCGAGGCCTGTATCTTGGAAAGAAGTTAAGGATTCTTCTCTCTTTGTAGTCCTGCTAGCAGCCATTTAGCTGTTCCCTAAACCCTTCACCATCAGTCAATATGTCAGTTTGAGGAGAGATTGAGGAGGTTGATTGACGTGCTGCTGGCAACAACGTGTAGTGACTTCTGTGTGTGTGTGTGTCTGTGTGCATGGGTGTGAGAGGATGCTTGAAAGAGAAAGAATGCTGATGAGCATTGCAAAGCGTCTGTCTCCATTCTTTTCTCAGTGGACGGGATGTTCACAGGGCAAATGAAAAACACATGAGACCTCCTGTCCTCTGCCAACTGGTAATGTGCCTATATCGACACACGCACACACAAACCCACACACACACACACACACCCATATAGACACAGACAGTTTCTTCTATAGCCCTGTGTCCTGCACTGTTGTTGCCCGTCCTCTCTCCCTTTCATGTTTCAAACGTTGCTGGGCTGAATTAGGCCTTCACTGGTTTCCGTGAGCTACTCGGCACTCTCTGTTATAACGATGACATCACAACCTTACCCCATGGGGAGTTATATACCAACATGGGGGACAGTGAGGCTCCAGAGGTTTACCACTCTGCTCCACAGAGGTCCAGAGTCCACTTGAGGCAAACCCACATCCAAGTCAAGAAAGTGTTTTATGTAACATTGCTCAAAGGGGGATTTTATGGGAAAACACTGACTATTAATGTGGAGGAAGATGGCAGAATACAATGAAGGAATGTTGGGGATTGAAGGGCTGGTGAATGTCAGAATGGGATGGGGTCAGTTTATTTTACTGGGGATAGTTATCACACTTTGTGTCTGGTACGATCACATTAAGAAAGCACAGGTATCTCCGTGTCTTGTATGCAAACCACGGGCATAAATATCGGAGGTGCAACCGGTGCAGCTGCACCGGGGCCCAGACGCCGTCAGGGGCCCATGAGAAGAAAAAAAGGTGTTTTTGTGAATGGAATAGTCCAATCACCTTAATAGGCTAGCTGTCAGTCATGTTAAGTGCATGATGAAGCGATGACGTGATGTAAGTTTTCATGTTAACAAAAGTAAAAAAATAGCGTAGCATCATGTTTAGCAAGCCCTAACAAAAAAGCAGCAGCACAAAAGTGGAAAGAAAAAAAGAGCCAGGATGATGTTAAAGCAAAATTGACAAAATTAGATGCTTTTTTTTTACTGCAACCGAGGAAAAAGCCAGAGTCCCGCCGGAGGATAGGTTGCCAGCTACCTCCATAAATGAAACGGCGTTAACCCGTTCGCCGGGGGGGCAAGGAGGAAACTTCCCCTGCGTGTGTGGTCAGTCACAACGTTAGCCTACATGGCAACAATGTAGTGGCTGTGTGTGCGGTGTGTGCTTTTGTTTAGGGCAGCGATGGGGGCACAACAAAGATATTTGCACCGGGGCCTATCACCATGATGTTACGCCACTGATGCTGATTCTGTTGTGAAGATGTGACATCCATGGCCCTGAAGTTTCTCTAAATTCTTTGAAACACCACCTTATTGGGGTGGAGGGGTTTGCATGCTTGAAAGACCGTCGGAGTTGTGTCAATCAGAGCCATTGGTTCTGGGGGATGACCAAGACCAAGAGTGATTCAATCAGATTCTTGATGATGACAAACAATCAGGGATCACAGCGTCCCACCCTAGAGCCCCCCCTGGGGGAGAGGCTTGTTTGAGAGTGCCAGGTGACCGGGCCTTCATCTATGGGGCGCACTCAGGCCAAGCATGTGGGTCTGCCACCAGCTGGAAGGAGCACACGAGTTGCTGCTATGTGGGGTGGGTAGTAAATGTGACTGCAGGTCATCGTTCTGACAGAAAATAGGTCTGGGGATGAGGAATGTCACCTCTGTGGTGGGGGAAGAGACACGGGCTTGTGCCTATTAATGTACGTTCATTCAGCAGCGGTCCCCATTTGTGGATAGTGATCGAAAGAAGTAGATTGCAAAAATGATGAAATGAGTTTCCTCTATAAAAGGTGGCAGGACTCTCCCTTTGGGATAGGCCAGAAATCCTACCCGTCCCACTCAAGAGGGACTAGTGGTAGAGTTGCTGCCTCGGTGCGTCTCGGCTCTTACCCCCGAAGAGCGAGAGGAAGTAGGTGGGGAGAGGGAGGTCTGGGATTCTGCGCTTAACTTTCTGAACTTGAATAACTTGCCATGCCAAAACAAGGCAAGAATGGCAGTGGAAAGGTGATCAACACACTCTAAATTGCATTTTAAACAATTCAGGCATACCTTCTATGTTCTGACTATATCAGTAAAATGTTGGATCTACTGTAAATATGACAGCACCAACTTTAGTAATGTGTAACACTACTACATAATCTATCCGTCGGAACCTGTATCATTTTTCTTTGTGAAGTATAAACTGCAAAGATGTAAGTCAGTAAGTTTAGAATTGAAATTTAAGAGTGATGTTTCCCTTGATGTATCGTTACAACGACTTCTGTTTTGACAACTACATGCTCCACACAATGCACTAGAGGCACCACATGCAGCACACAATTACTGTATACATTCACACCAAAATATATATTTCATAATGTACTGTAATAGAACAGAATAGAATAGTATAAAAGAAATACCTCGTTAGGATGTCCGCTCCCAGGAAAAAAGTTGCCATCATCATAGCGATGCAGAGAGATGTACAGCACACTCGGGTCATCAAAGAACGCTGACTGGGTGCCATTGCCATGATGCACATCCTGAAGATTAATCACATGACAGATTAAGAAGTTGCCAATGACTGCTGTAGACATTTCTCAAAGAATAAACCTTGATAGAGTCACAAAGTTGTGACGACAAGACCCAACAAAACATACTTTTAATTCCAAGGTTTTACGTAACAGAATATGATAAAAAAATGATCTCATTTTCATATAGGGTGGAGGGCTCACTTGAGCTGACCGTGAGCTTTATCTGCGTATGCAGTCCAGTAAAAATTGAGGCAATCTATCCAACAACTAAAGCTTGGCTTAAATGTGATAATGGACCAGTACATCTCCAGCAGATCAGCTTGAGATGTCATTGCAATGTCCTTACTCACCTCTTTTACATAATGGCTGTAAAAGACACGAGTCAGGGCAAGGCTACGACCCTGTCAAAGTCCAGACTACAACATGTTTGAAATGCCGTGGCAGGACATTAATATAACTTTGGGTTAATTAATACCTGCAAAGCTCGATAACCTACAAACCTGCTGAAGAACAGAAGATTTATTATGTATATTATGCAGAATTTAAAGAGGGTGTCTACATATTGACCCAAATTTAATGAACAGATATTGATGTTTAATTAATAATACATAACTAAATATCTTGTGAAAATAACAGTAATACTATGATGGTCTACTTTGTTACTTGAACGCATATGTTAAACATATGACCTTAGAGCCAGTGTAACATCTGTAAAGCCCTGCTTTTTCCTGTTAGAGTCAGACATATTTTAATCTTAACATTTTTTGACAAAGCAGGTAATAATTAGTGTTTAAAGCAGTAACATGCCAGAGAGTATACAGTGCGTAAACACATTGTGCGGACTCATATACACACATGGTGAACAGAGACAACCAATTGGCTGTGGATCAATATCAGTACATGTATGTGTGGTTAAGCCATTCATGTGACAGCTTGGTTCACACATGGATAACAGAACTGTCTAAATGATATAAATGATGATTAACCATGCTACTGTAGTCTGGGACCTTGTTTGTACCCAGAATACATTTGCGTGACTGTGCATTTGTATTTTGTCCATGTATAGAGCAGTGATAGCGATCTTGTGATGTTTCCTCACCCAGTCTATGATGAGGATCTTGCTGACGCTGAGTTTGCGTTGGAGTTGCTTGGCAGCGATGGCCACAGAATTAAAATAACAGAAGCCCCTGTGGACAAACAGGAAGAGTGGCAGCCACATGTTCATTATGACATCTTCAGCAAATTAATATCACAAAATCACCATATGGACCTCTAAGATGTGACTCCGGCTTGTTTCTCTTCAGGCAGCGGCACTTTAGGCCCTGACAGTCACTCGCTGACTCTTGCTTTAAACAATGGAAATAGTCACAGAACCATGTCTTACTTGTGTCTTTAAACAAAAACTGACTTAAATACAATTATTCTGATAATTGACATAAAGTCCATCCACAAACTTGGACATTCTGCTGTTGCTCATATTTGACAATAAAAGCCTTCAAAAACAGTAGAGTTTAAATTTTAGTGATATTAAATTAATATGTTTCAGGATTCAACTGTTCTGTGAAATGTATTGTTGCAGCTTGATGTAGAAATGCATCGTCCATAACTCCATTTAATATGTAGGATATGACTTCCAGAGTGCAACACTCTGAAATGCCTTTTTTTTTATGTAGTTAAAATTTTGATTGGGAAAAGACCAATTTTTTCAAAAAGTTTTCCTTCTCAGTTTTATCATAAATATGGATGGAATTACTGTGACAGAAAGACAAAAAATATTTTAAGTGGCCCTGCATGCTGAATTATCTGTTTTGTTGTTAGAAGAAGGTACATGCACTGTACCTGCACTGTGTATCCCGTCATTTCAATTATGCTAAATATGTTTCATACAAGGTTTTGACTTGAATGTGTTAAAAATAATAGTGAAAAATAACAGTTACATTAGCTGTTTGTCGTTCTGTTCACTAATTCATTTGTACATGTTCCAGGCACGCGCCCCAAAATCTACCGCAGAAGTTCAAATGTGCTAATATACATAAGCAGAATTGGGGGGGGGGCACAGTTTTCCACATTTGTAAGCGTTTACAGGGATTCCCATAGGAATGAATAGAAAGTTAGTTTTCTTACATGCAAACAAGCGTGTAGTATTTATCTGCACCATTCTAGATTTTATTTAGATCGATGATTTAAATAAATGAATAAATAAACAAATAAATAAATGTAAAAAACCAAAGCCGAGCCCATAAAATCCAGCCCACATTCCAAGTGAATATAGTCAGACTTGCTGGCAGGATTCAAGTGATTTTCTTTCAGAGAATTTAACTCATAACTTGGTGTAACAGTTTTTTTTTTTTAAACATTCTTGTCCGCGACAAAAGGTATACGAAAAGGTGTCGACGAATGAAAAACACAGGAGAAATGTGGTCAAAGCTGGTGTCAGCATAGGCCATAAGGACTGAATCCCTGAATGTGTGTGTGTTCGGCAAGTGAAGAATACACATTATTTTGTCCACACTTTGCTCATCAAGTACAGTCATTACCATCCCATAACTCATAAATAACCAGTGACAGGAACTGCTGAGCTCACACACAGAGTCCCAGCTGAATGCGGTTACTTGGCCAATGCCTGCTATCAAAGACACATATCAATGCACAGAAATGTGCACGTTCACACAAATACACACACTTACAGAATAATCGTGTGCAGCACAGTCACACATGCACAGTCTGTTTGAGGTGCTGTGCTTTGTGTCTTAAAAGCTTGAAAGAAACAGCAGATTGCTTGCCTCAGGCATCAGGCAGGTACTACACACACCACACAAAGTCAGTCACACACATGCATTAACAGAGAGACTTGGACCCTCGCTCTGCTCTCTCTCCTTCAGAAGTATAGGTGCTTTGTTATATATCCTTTGAAACATTTTGTAGGCCCCCTGGCTTCTGGCGTGTGCATGTATGTGTGTGTGTGTGTGTGTGTGTGTGTGTGTGGGGTGGAGGTGGGTATTCTGCTGTACTTACAGAGGGGAGGAATGGGCTGCGTGGTGTCCAGGGGGCCTCACAACTGCAAAGCCATTCTGTGTAAGAACAGGATAGATCATAATTGTTGCGTTTCCAAAGTATAAAATACATCACAGCGTTTACTGCACCACCAGTTACACTGGGGCTTTGCTGTTTTCACATTAAACATGACAGAAAAAATAAGGTATAAGGACACACCTTCAGCTCTCCCTGTGCCACCTTCAGTGCCAGGTCTGTGACACATCCAGCAGCTATTCGAGAAGCAATTGCTGTGTGATGTTCATTCCAAATTGTATCAATGTCTGCCTGCCATTAAAAAAGAGAGATACTTGTTACTTACAGATATTAATCAAAGAAGAAAGTAAAATGTCTTTTCTTTAATTTATAGGAAAGCAATTCATGTTTTTTTTTCTCCCAAACAATGACATTTCCACCAGAAAACACACGTTTTATCACATTTCATTAAACTGTTCTTCCCATGAGAGATTATACTGCAATTATTATACAGCAACTTTAAAAAAGAGATAGAAATGGGTTTTTATAGATTGATAGTCATGTGGAATATTGAGACATAGAAGAAAACAGGTGACAGCCAAGTTTAAATTCTCTAATAATCTCTAAAATATTTTTCTTCTTTTTCTTGTACATTGACTTTCACTGCTATAACTAAACTTTTTTTTCTGTTTTATTCATATCTAATGGCGAGCTGCTGTTCTGGGGGAACAATGAAATCAAAGGAATCTCTTTTATCACAAGCTTTGCCATCTTGTTCCAATCATCGGAGCAGCCAAAGGCCGGAAATACAGGCAGATCAGTCCTCTTATCAACTACCACCCAGCCCCCTTCACATTCTCCTCCTCTTCCCTCCTCTTCTTCTCTCTTTGCATTTTATCCTATCTTTTATTCCTCACGCACCCTCTTTCTGCCGAACCCATAAATAGTTCCCGAAGAAAAATCCACTGCAGTAATTCTGGTTTTATCCTCGTTTCCTTTTTCCTTTTTTCCACATCTAAACTTTGTACAGACCTGAGGTTTCAAAGATATCTAAGCCAAAAAAAACAGCTTCAGCAATTTGTAGCATCATTAGCCAAATTGTGTAATGAAGCATAATCAGCCATGTAATGTTTTCTGTTTAGTAACGCAATTAGATAAGTGGATATGTGCCCATATGACTTGTGTTTTAAAAAGGGGGTTTTGATGTGTGTGTGTGGGTTACGCTTGCGCATGTTTGTATACGTGTACACATGAAGCACTTACCCCTAAACCTCCACATGGCAATATCACAAACTTTGGTTGATACCCTGTTGAAGACATTCAAGAGTCATACATGTTACCACTATTTTTTTTTTTTTAAAGAATACATTTTATTCTTCAGACTTAATGTTGATCTTACCGGCAAATTTACGATTGTCCAGCTTAAGGCGGCTGAGCGTGTTGTTGCCAAACAAAAGCACATGTTGTTCTGAATGGACTGATTGCAGCTCTTCAAGGGTGGCCTTTCTGCTGCGAATACACTTCATACACATATATGCAACAGCTTAGAGCTCTGTCCAGAAAATATATAGCTCAGAATGGTTGCAGTGTAGCGTACTTTGTGCATCATACCTCACACCGGCTCCTTAACCCCCTCTCGTGCAGTCTGGACCAAATGCTCTGGACTCTCCCGGCATGCTCAGGGTGGCGACTGTTGTCTCCACATGTACACTGGTGTTTCTGCATGTGAGCATCATATGCCAAACCTAGACACAGACGCAAACATGTGAAAACATACACAAAAGCCCTGTGACACCTCGACGATGTATCCAACGTATGGCGACGGATGAAAAAAGTGGTACATATGCTGGCGTATGCCAGGTTATTGGTACGTTTTGCACGAGTTAAATGAATGAAGAAGCACGCTGGCATACGTTGTAGTATGGCAACGTCATCGAAAGATTTTGTGCACAAAACTTTTGGAGGTATGCCAGCATTAGGCTTAAAGGTCTGGTTTATGTGGGCCATAAGTTCTGCCATTGTTGACACGTTACTTGTACCGGTAAGTTGCTCATAAATCTAAATATGTTGAGATAATGTCTAGGATACCCAGAATGTATTTCTAACCTATGAGTAACATGCTTTGTACTTATATGAAACCTATATTGAACTTATCTCCGACGCATATTGATGTATGTAAACGTATTTGAAGTGTTCTGGACAACAGCAGAACTTACTGAACGTTTTTCCAACTTGGAGCCACCGTATGAAGGCATATTATCAGCATTTAGGGGAATTGGTATATACAGCTACACATGAGGAACCTGCCAGTACTCACTACAAAACTCTATAGCAGATGTCCTTCCAAGAGATGGAGGATATGGCAAGGTTGACACTAGAGTACAGTACATACTAGCGTTGTCATGGTCCCTTTAATAGGCTGAACCAGATGTGTGTGTGTTTGTGTGTGTGTGTTTGTGAGCGTGCATGTGCATGAGAGGTAGTTGCTGCAGTTTGGCATGACCAACTCCTTTGGTGGAGCCCACAGATGCAGCCAGTGCTGCCACTGACGATGCCCCTGGAGGTGTTGGAACCTGCATCGTCTCCGTCAGACAGTGAGTGTGAGGCTGATGATGGACACCCTTCACGTGTGATGTTGATGGTTATACTGCGATATGTCTAGTGCGCCTTCGAGCAGCATTTTCATGGGTTATGACAGATGATTGTCAACGACACACTCCTGCGCGCTATGGCTACTGTGGACTATCGCTGGGCATAAGTTGTGAACCCCGGCAAAATGCAACGAAATCGTTGGAATAAGTCATCTATATCTTATGAAAGGTTCTAAATAAGTTATTATTATGTTGCTTATACATTCAATTTGTTATGAAGATGCCAAGTTTATGCCCAAAATGAAAAAAAAAAAAAAAAAAAAAAAAACTGCCATAGTTCAGCATAGGCCTATGGGGGATTTGCGGGGATCCTTTTAAATAAACAATAAATAAACAAATAAACAAATATACCAGCCATTTATCCCTTTCTTCCCATTTTAATTTTGTTGTAATGTTAGAATACATAAATTGTCACTTAGATATGTCCCTTGGTACCTACATATTCCTAATCTTAAATACGTGACTCACCTGTTGTAAAGCGTAGCTTCTTGTCTGCAGCAGGGTTGGACAGCGATAGAGATGGTACGGTGGTGGGTGGGTGAAAACTGGGCGGCAGGGAAGTGGGCGCTGGCAGTGACCGGGTCCGGATCACAGGCTGGTGAGACTGGTGAGGCCAAACTAGAGTCGACACACCTGATGCATCTGGCTGCGGACCAGCTTTTGAGATAATCTGCCTCTGTGTTTTCCAGATCAGCGTGTGAGGGGAGAAGAGGAAAACAGGTATTGATTAAAATGGAAGTGTTTAACAGCAGCTACAGATGGTAAAGTCTGCTTGAGGTAAACCTGCACACACTACATGTGGTAGTCCAATGCCTTTCATCAGTTTAATGGAATTAAACAATATCTGGACAATTTAATTCTGCTTGACTAGAACAAGCAACTCATGAAGAAAAATCTGCATTGCCAAGTATGTGTAATATGCCATAACAATATTACCACAAAAGCAGTGTATTTTTCCTTGTTGTTTAAATAGACCAACAGTGCCTCCTGATGGCAATTTTTTTTTAAAACCAGTGTACATAAGTATGCATGTATAGGTGGTCATAAAATGATAAAATGATATGAATACCTGACTAAGATAATGCGATGACTCCACCAAACTCTCCCGGGAAGAGGTAGTGGACTCTGTGTCATAAACGGAGTCTGTGCTGGCAGAGCTTTGTCTCCGGCGGTGGCCCTCCTCACAAAGCGAGCCTGGCTCTGAGCCGCACACAGACCCCGTCCCTGAACCCGATCCCGATCCAACCTCCTCAATGTCCATGTCCTCTGATGGGATCTGTGTCAGACGTGACTTCTCAGTGGATTTGCTCAACTAGTTTAAAGTAAAAGTTTTACATTGTTTAAGCTGTTAAATGTTGAATCCTGTCTTTGTGTGTATTTTTGAAGAAACTGACAAACTTTTCAAGGGCTATCCAAACAAATTTACAGAGATCTACCTAAGAATGAATCCAATCAAGATAATTCACTGGTCAATAAGTTACAAAATTAACTTCTTATCTGCTGTATTTGTGACACATCCATCCATGTCCTCTCTCACCTTGCTCAGGTTTGGATTCATCTTAAACCTCTCAAAGCCGCTCTTCTGGTACTCCTGGGAGAAGTGGTGCAGGGCGTGTGGGTGATGGCGTTCATGCAGGGATAGGATTGTGTGGCTGTAGGGAAGCGGTTCTGAATGTGTTCGCTCCACAGGTCTGTGAGAGGGCAAGATGACTAAGCCTTCTCTTCCCGTGGGGGAAGACAGGTGAGGATGCTGCTGCTGAGTCATGGAGGTTAGACCATGAACTGCAAAGTGGAGAGAGAGGGAAAAAAAAGAAATGTATGAGTAAAGATGAGAACAAAGAGAAGGAAATGATTGAGAAAGGTTGAGGCACAGATGAAGGCTAAGAAAAAAAATGAGGAGGTATTAACAGATACAAAGAAAGCCGGGAGGGAAGAAATTGGGAAAACAATGATTTAGTGTATGAGAATCAAATGAATTACAAGGGACAACATATAAAAGAGAACAGTTCATAAATATGTGAATAATTATGCATGTTTTGATTGATGTTTCTCTTTAATGTTTCTTAGACTGCAATACTGTTCTCAGCTCAGTAGAGAGCGCTCTTGTACCATTTATAATATTCAGACAAAAACAACTGTACAATTGAAATAACTACAAACTTTGTGCAGTATAATTTCAAATGAAAACAGATTTGAGGACATGGCAGCGTGGTGTTAACAAGACTTAATGGGCTTCTTTATATGTGGAGTTGACATGTTCTCAACCCTGCAGGCGTGGGATGCAGGTACTCAGCCTTTCTCCTGCAGTTCCCAATCAGGAATGTTCAATTCTAAACAGTGTTTTCTAAATGGACTGTAAGGGTGGGTGTTAGCATGCGTAGGTGTTTGTCTGTGGGTGACCTGTCCAGGATGTACCACTTGATCTATGTCAGCTGCTTAGACCGGCTACAATGTAAAATTGAATAAATAAACACTTTTTTTTTGCAGAAATTTGGCTCAGAAGAAATTGTAAATATATTACTACATATTTCAGAAAACCATACTATTTAAGTAATCTGTAAATAACTATGAATTTTAAATATAAAAGGCTTTTGTCATAATATATCTGGTTATACAGTGAGACTGACTATAAACTGGATATCTAAAAGACTCTAAATTAGTGAAAATCCCTGTGCTCATAGTTGGCCATTGTAATTTATGTTGCAGAGCACTGAGTGGTAATAATAACTGGCCAGAGCTGTCCAAGTTTCTGGACTGAGATTGAGATGAATATGACATGTGGTCACCCTGAACCAGAGCACAAAAAACTTTCTGTTAATTAGGAAAGCTGTGATGACCTGTCAACCTTTTTTGCTACATTTTGACTGCTTTTGGGCCATTTAGGTTGCAAAAGATGTCAGCCATATAAATTTGCAGGAGACTGGTACACAGCTGACTCAACTCACAGAAGAATTATCCTACTCTCCCAATTTTATCTCCACTCTCCACCAAACAAAGGCTGTATTTGTTGCAGATCAGAGATACGAAATTAGAACTCTGTGGCTCCTACTTTTGCTCTACTTTTGTCAGCAAATGCTCTTCAGGCTCTGTACTGTTAACTTATGTAAGAAATTAGCCAGTAACGCTCTACCAGTACTCAATTTTTCTTTATATCCAAAATATGAACTCTAGCTTCTCATTGCGAAAGCGCAAAATGTTCTCACCTATAAAGATTTTCAAATATGTTGTCATGTCTGCTTGTTGTCATGTCTACGTGATGTATTCTGTACTGTGTAGTCAGGTATTTCCCTCATAATACAACTCACAGGAAAGCAGCTGGGAGTGCAGTAGGCGATTGTGTGGTTCGATGATGAGCACTGGCTGCAGGCACTGAGGGAGGGCCGGACTGCTTTCCTCCAGTGGCAGGTAGGCATGTTGCAGAGCCGATACTGACAGTGGTTTCGTGACACGCAGGTCAGGCTAGGGAGAGAGAAAAGTATAAACAGGAGAAAGAAAGATGAGAAATGCTGCAGAGTTGACTAGGGATTAGGGAGGTTCTTGTCATACTGTACATCTCAAGAGAATGAGCAAATTGAATAGTTAAAGCACGTTTCCTGCAATGATCCCCTTTTGGAGGAAGAAATATTTTCAGGGCCCCTGGCCCAAAAAGAAGAAGAAAAACTGTTACCTTAATTGTGAAACAAATAAGATGTACATTAAACAATAGCTCTTTTCCTATTCTCTTTAAACAAGTACTACTTTACTTACTTTCCAATGTTTCCGGTGTATTTCACAACACCCTTTCATCAGCCCATTTGCAGCTGTGTTTAACTCTGGTGCTATATTTGTTTGACTAAGGCATGTGAATGGTTTGATTTTTCATTCCCCTCTGAATTTTACATGTTTTACTTTGCCCAAAGCATACACATGATTATTTGCAGAAAGTAACCACTCTCATGAGAAGAAAGCAAGACCGGTTTGCGGCCGGCATTATTTTTCCTTCATTCAAGTCTCCGCGGTTTGGGTTGCAAAGAAGTTGCATTAAAGTGTCGCGCAAGTTCAGGCTGGAAAGATCCCAACCTGCAGGTCAACGCTATTTACATCTTTCTAAATTGGGGCTGCAGCCTTCTTACTGTTACTATTAATTTATACACAATGTCCAGTTTATATCAGTACTTGTTTTTTTGTTATTTGCAAGCAAAAATGACAAGGATGTATAAAGCTAAGCAGTGAAGCAAAAATGCTCCATCAGCAGATAGTCCACTACAACTTTGTCCCTCTGTCTAATCACCATAGAAGTGCCATACGGTGGATTTCCATGAGACTTTTTCACAAACCAGAAGTGACAGTTCTGAAATTGTGAGAGGGTACTGTTGCAGGGGGGCAGTGTTTCCATAGAACAGTATTTTGGGAATCCTTGTAACATATAACAAGTTTTTTTCATGAGCATAACTCTCCTAGAATTTCATCCCGGAGACTTTTCTTCAAAACAAAGAGGAAAATCTTAATTTTGTACAAAATGGATGGAAAGTAATTTTTTTTTATTTATTCGTTTTGAACAAATTATTGCAACTGCTCCCTATCGCTGTTGCGAGAATAATCAATGGAAAACGAAGGCAGCATATGATCATTCTCTGTCTTCTCCTTTGTCCATACATAGCCCGCCATATTGCTTTCTTTCTGGTCAAATTACTGACAACACCACATCCAGTGATGTAGAAGAGGTGTAAATGTTAAAAAAGTGTTCATTACACTTTTGCGCTAATCTGGAGTATCGACATGTATGAAAAATCCCCTCATGAATGCATAAAAAAAGGTTTTTGCGTCATTTGACAGTTTTATCGCCAATTCTAGATGTATTCATTAAAAGGTAGTGATGGAGACGCAACTACAGACTGTAAATATTAGAGGACAGACGATCCATGACATTATCCGTTGGTTTTCTTAAGAGCAGCCTTAAAGCCTCCTTTTTCCTGTCATGAAACAAATGGAAAGAAGTCCCCAGAAGTAGATGGGAACATGCCCACCTTATGTTCCTCAGAAATAGAACACTCAACATAATAGTACATGTGTGGAATAAAAACAAGGCGGATTCACAAGATATGAAAGTGCCACAGAGATCAAGAAGGAAGTGGAAAGCCTAAAAATACTGACATAGACTCATATCATAAATGTTAATCTGACTCATTTCCTTTAAAGTGATGCATGATTCAGGAAATCATTTGCTGTATTAACAGTTACATATTCATTCTATAAAAAGTGTGATTTCTATTGATTCTCACCTGTGCAGGAAGTCCAGCTGTGATGTTGGGCAATCCCGTGGAGTTTGTGGACAGCATGTAGGGTCCTATATTACCATTCTTCACCACCAACCTCTGAGACTGAATAACCAGAATTCTTAATTATCAAGGTTGTCTGCTAAAGTAAAAAGGCAACTACGATTTTGAAAAGAAAAAGAAAAAATGGCACAGCATTTCTAAAACAGTAGAGAAAGGCACTAGAGAAGGCCAAGGCCATTCTTTCTTGTTTGAATATCGTGCCTGCACCTCACACACACCTGACACAATCGCAGATGCTCCCAAAGGTGTCGGATGTAGGCAAATAGACGTGAATAAAGGGACACATATCGTTGTTTTGAAAAAAAAAAAACAAGAAAACAACAACCCAACAACAATCAAGAAACAAAAAGGAAAAAACTAAGTATCAGAAACACTCATTGAACTATAGCCATATTTCACTGCAGCATTTCCCCACAGGGTGAGACTTTACTTGGGCTGACAGGTGGCACTACTAAGTTATACTGATGTTTCACTTATGGTTAGCATACGGTTAATAACATCTAAATGACTTAAAACAGATGAATGATAAAGTGTATCTCGTCTTCTTGTACTGTGTTAATAAGACAGAATGCTTTACACACACACACACACACACACACACACACACACACACACATATATATATATATATATATATATATATATATATAAAAGTGGACTGACCTCGAGAGCCAGTGAGAGGGAACTGTTATCTGAATGGAGGCTGTCGTTTGGTGAGCTACACCCCGATGCCGAGTTGCTGCTGCTACTCGTGGAGTCTGAATGAAGGAGAAAGGATGGAGTCACATCACAAGCTATACAAGACATGTAACTGTTGTCAATAAATGTATTTGTAAAAAGTATTTGTTATGAAGATTTAAGTGCCTTTTGTCAATAATTTATACTTTGTACATGGAACTGGTGCATCCACGCAAATATAACTTGGGTAAAAAAGCTACAAAAACAAGTAAAACAATAAGCATAATGTCATGACAATGGTATGTATAAAAAAGTATCGTACCCAGAGTCTCTGTCCGGTGCTTCACAGAAGGAGGGGCACTGATCTTGCGTTGCAGTGGGCTAGGCCTTGTGGAAATAAGCTTCTTTAACTTCCATTTCAATGTAGGTTCGGAGACTGCACAGACAAAAATACACATGTGAAAAACATGTGCGCATAATTGAATAAAGAATCAAGTTAACAGTTGCAAATAATCACGGTGAAGTCCTTAAACCTCCCATGTATACAATGTTAAGTTTCCAATGAACCCAAACAAAGTCATCAATCAGAGGCAGGCTCAGAGCAATTAAAACCTACATTTGTATTGTCGCCATGCCAACAAAAGCACTGTAGGGTGTGTGAGTGTGCGCGCTAAGGGTTCTAGGGCAAGGCAAATAAATAATGTTTGGTGTACTTGCAGAAAAGTACAGGAAGGAGGAACCACTCCCACTATCATTCATGCACTGAGGGAGACCTTCTCTGGACTCTCACGCAGTTCATTTTACACATACCTCAGTGCTTTGGCCATTGTGTGGCAGCGTTGCTTATGTTTTTATGACTGTTCAGCTACTTTCTGGCCCTGCAGGCCTGATGCTCAGTGAGTTTCATTCATTGTAATGCAAAGGATGGGCATGTTTATGCACAATGTATCCATCATTTTTTTCATCATTTTCTGGATTATGTGGGAACATTTTGTTCAAAATATCACAGTATCGCGCAGTTCAGTAAAGTAATATGACTTTAAAGTCTTGCTCAAATAACACCATGCACTCATGAGAACACGTCTCAAATGGAAAATCACCAGTAACTTTCATAGATTTAACATAAGGGTGGGAACCTCAATCCCAAATAGGAGTCTCACCTGTTCTTCGCAGGGTGAGGTCCTTCCGCTGGTCACAGGGTGTAGGCTGAGGCTTTGATGACATGTTAATCAGTAGCCTTAGTAACGAAAACAATAACAGTCAGACTCTTTCAGTCATAAGCTGACATTAATATAGTTGCTCTATTAATTCGATTAAATCTACATCATCCTTGAAGATCAAGTCAATACATTAGAAAATAAAAATGTATGATTCAGCAGAATACACACCATGTCTGCAGCTCTCATAATGAATGCTGCTTAAAAGCAAACAAAAAAACAAAACATGATCCCCCTCACCCGTATCCTGGAAGAGTGCTGCAGTGGTTTGGGGTGACCCTCTCATGGGTAGGCTGGCTTCTCGTCATTATATGCTCCCGAAGTTTCTGCCTGACAAGTGGACTGGCAACAGCACCTGGCATACAATAAAATGCATCCATGAATAGGGATTAATGATGCAATGATGATAAGATCAGGTAGTAATACTCTTAATATTTAAATGAGAAACTCGATCGTCTTTTACAAGAAATGCAACAGAGCTTTTAAAATTGGGTTACCTGTTACTCAACTGGTATGATTCCAAATTTCCAAAGTATCAGAGAATATTGCAGTTCTGATAGAAATCCCATCAATTTTCATTAAGATTTGCCCTTCAGTATGCAATGGTTTAGATGAGGAAGGCTAACTACTTTATTACTTTTTCTAAGAACCTATAACTGAACACAAGGAGAAATACCACTCATACAACTCACTCTGCTCACTTCTGCTCTTTTGTATCAGATGTTGCAGCTCCTCTCTTTTCTCCTCCTCCATCTCTCTTTGCCTTTTTTCAGTGTTATACTGGTACAAAAAAAGACAGATAAATAATTTCTAGTCAGGTTTGTGTGAACTATATATGCACAATTCATTAAAAGACATCCAAAAAAATGCTATTAACACAGTCAGATAAGCAAATATCTTAATATGCGTGAATATAGATGTGCATATGTATTAACACAATCAGGAATAAATGCTGTGAATGTGGTGTGTTTACAGTAACCTGACCTGCTGCTTACTCATTTCTACCAAGCTTTATACTTGGTTATACCTTGTGGTGAAAGCAGCTGGCGTCTTCCTGTGGCTGATGCTGCAGGTCTGTTTACATGATGTCTAGTGTTCATCGTATTATTAAAATACTGATGTTGCCTAATACGGTAATTTTCATACAACAACAACATTTGATTAGAATTCCAAGCATAAATGGAGGCTATATGCCTCATATAGTGGAGGCAGATAATACAAAACATTTTATTATCCTGTTTTAAGCTGGCATTTAGTCTATCACTGATCAATGCATTTGTCCATCTGTCGATGCACATTCACAGATTTGTTGCTTATGCTTAGATCTACAGTCTCATTTTGTTACCCTCCATCTGTGCTTGAGATAGTTTGGTCTCACCTGCAAATGCTGCTGGGTAAACTGAGAGCAATGCTGAGTGGTTAGGGGGCCAAGGAAGAAGGGAGGCTGAGGGGCCAGCATTTCTGAATCTGGTCCTGATCTCCGGGTCACACTTAGGTCCATGGGCTGCTTCCCAATAATGGGTAATGAAACCTCTAGTTGATGATCACATTCACTACAGGAAGAGATAAAGAGGGACAGAAAAATAGTTTATTGAAAAATCAATACCTTCTATGTAAATGAGTGCAGTATTAGTTTTAACTAACCATCGTAGCTTGACTTATTTCTCACATCAAAATCATACAAAAGTTAAAAGTGTGCGTCTCATATGGAAGGTATTTGGCAGATTTCTAGAGAAGGCACTGAAGAACAAATGAAGAATCACATACTGTTTCAGTTTTGAATACACTATGAAACAAGCTCAGACAACGGCAAGCTTGTCTCTGGGACACCCGTCTACGGAAAAACCAAAGCTGCAGTCGGAGATTACTATTCTACAATTTTTGTCTCTGAATCTTCTGACACAAGAAGAGCAGATTGCACAAAAGGGATGTGTGACAAATTACAATGATAAAAACAAATATTAACAATAACAACGCAGCTTCAACAACAGCGGAAAATCAGAAGGTCATTAGCAGTGCAGAGTTGCAGATTTATATATTCTATTTAGTGTACAACAACACACTGTTAATGCTGCATATATTTAATGCAGCTGCAAGAAACTTCTCAAACTTAAAAACTTGAGGTTTCTGGCATCTTTTCAGAGAACATTTTATATTTCATATACAAGCTTTAAATTTCATTGGTGAGGTGTTCACTGTGTGCCCTGCCGCGTCATTCACTGGTGGATATGGAACATTAAAGACTGCATATTCTCTTATATACTAACTTACTTTCTGGTTTTTATATCATTATATATTTATTGAATACTTGCAGTTTAGGACAGACTTGCCAACAAAATGAGACAAAGTATAAAAATGTATCCTATTCTGCATTCATGGTTTTCATGGTGACATGACACAGAGGCTATGGTTGTTTAACTCCAACTACACAGTTTTAATAGAGGGATAAAATAATGCTAGGTGGGTTTGGATATTTGATGTTTTCTCAAATATTAAGTTTTTAATTCAATATGGATTTCTGGTAGAGGGGATAACTTTTGGATCAGGTTACAATCCTCACCGTATCAATCCTACATGAGATTCAGTGCTGAAAAGGATACATCAGTCATGTATTATGGATTAATTTAAAAAAAACTGTAATGAAAACAACCCTGACTGGATTCTAATTGACATTCAGCACATTTACCCAGTGACATTCAAATACTGTTTCCAGTGTAATTTGCTCTGAGACGTGATCTTTAAAATAATCAGTTAGACATCACAATGAATTTAATCTGAAACTGATCAAAACCAACTCCCCAGGTTAAAAGAGCCACCTTAGTTTATCATTTATAAATTCATGCCAGATGTCAGCTTTTACTCAGCATCTTTCTCAATCATATTTCATTTATTCCTTCATTTGTCATATTTCATTTATTATTTAAGCCTTCCTGCGCCACAGGAATTGGTTATAGTCCAGCATTATACATTGGAAAGCAGAAGAGTGCACAATGTTGTGTACGTGGTGGCTGAAGTAAATAAAAGAGAGAAGCTATGACAGAAAAGGGAAGGGGAGTTGCACTTGAACACTGTGGTTCAAATGTGTCAATGCTATATAGGTTCTAATTAAAAGGAAATGATCACAAACCTAAATTTAGAAAAAACAAATGAGCCTATCTTCAGTGTATTAAAAAAAGTATCTAAATGAGTTTAATCTAAAGGGTCATCTAAATATCAGCCTTTATTTTTACCACAAGTGCTTAAACTCATGGTAAAACTTACCGCGGAGAAAAATGACAGGAGGGGAATCACACCTCGTTGGAAAATAATCACACTGAAATTTTTACTTAAAAAAAAAAACTAAAACAAACTAAAGCCTGGGCAAGCACACAAGTAACCCAATGCTGTTTTCATGTGTGAATGTGACTAATACCTGAAACCAATTGAATTACAGTGGAATGTTTTTGTATCAATATAAAAGTGTACAAAGATACAATATGGAAGGAGACACCTTGCTCCCTTCAGGGTAGATGGTGGGAAGTATGTGGAAAGTTACTGAACCTACTCATCTGAACAACTGCAACAAAAACTCTCAATGCATTTTTTTGGGACAAATTTCATTACATTTAATTCACAGTTGCAACACACCAGCCCAACAAACATCTGTACGGCTGCACTTAAGTTCCTCTGCCACGTCATCATAAAATGCAATATGAACCAAAGCAGTTTGGCCATCTTTCCTAACCGCAAGACGGACTCGGAACTAGAAATGGTGATTTCTGCTGATGAAGAAGAGATAGTGTGGAAATAAAGTGATGCATTACAGCAATTTACAATTCCAGATAATTTTACACCCTTTAAGTTGATTGATTTTGGTTATATAGTCCTGCTTAGCAGTTCAATACAGTGCTAAAATAAAACTACTTGTTGAAAAGGATGGCCTTGTGTTTTCATGTTTGCTTTTTTTCATGTTTACTGTGAGTGTGACAAGATGACGACCAAGCTCTTGTGAGGAATCAAAAACTTTTGTGTGTAATTTCATGCACCTACCATGAAAGATGCACAAGTAAGCACATTATAAAACATTAGTGGAAAAAAATTGCATTGCAAATATCCTTGCCAGGTAACTGAAGGATTAAAAAGACACATCAGACAAAACTAGACACAAATATTTGGGCAATGTCAATTTCAGCAGGTTCGTCCTGACTGTATGCTGAATGTTGGAGTTGATGGGGCTTGTTTTTCTTACTTTTTTTTGAGCTCCAGATGTTTTTTCTTACTGTAATAACAAACGAAATGTGCAACAGGAAGAACCAGTTGCAGCAGTACAGTGTGTATTACCAGAAGAATGCTTGTGTGTTTTCAAAGGAAATCAAACAATCACTGGAGGAACACGACGCCGGTGGAGGTGGTGACTCAAATAATCTGCAAATACTTTCACACGCATACACTCATACGCAGACAGAGACACACACACACACACACACACACACACACACACACACACACACACACACACACACACACACACACACACACACACACACACACACACACACACACACACACACACACACACACACACACACACACACACACACACACACACACACACACACACACACACAGAGCATCCCAGAGAAGCTGAGTCTCACAGATGTGATCCTATAGTTGCACTGGTGGTCGTGAAATCAGCAAGTGTGTTTTGAGTTTTTCACGGGCACCAATGATTTTGTTTAAGGCAGTTTCAGTATGACTCGCTACTTATTACAAAAACAGAGCTGTCACCACATTGTACATTCAAAGAACCAACTAAACAGTTAATTTTTCTTCTACATTGATCCTGAAGGGTGTCAGTAGCTCATGATTACTTCCTATCATGTTATCAAAAGCTCCTAAAAAGAATACGTACTCATTACAAGGCTGACAAACTGCATTTTTAAAAAAACTGCAAAAACAACAGGATCGTGGGTTTTTTTTTTAGTTAGGATTGTTTGATTACATGATGTTTGCTGTTGTTTATCAACTCTAAAATTCAAGAAGAATATAACTAAACAGTGAAATCTGAGGTAGTTTAAGAAAATGAGAAGGGCAAGATGATAAGATCATCTTTGCTTCTCTGTCTTTCTTATGAGTGTTGTGGTGCTAAAAATAGCAGGAGACAAACTTCTGGTTTCTGTAATAGCATATTCGTTTCACACTAAAGGCCCATTGCAACAACACATTGAAATACTAACACGCAACACAGATGCACACGCACACACATTCATAGACTACAGTTGTGTGCACACACACCACACACCGACATGCACACACTGACACACACTCACAAAGAAACAGTGACTTCCTGTTTCTAAAGTTAGTCTTCACCATAACATCCTCTTGGTTCATTTAGGCAGGCAGAAGCTGCTATTTTGGTTGAAAGGTTTCATTGCAACTCGACAGAGTCACACATATCTTGCAGCAGCATTTATATGTACACTCTAGGTTAAATGCGCTTCGTTTTTTCTGCTTCGGTTTGAGTGAACTCCATGGCAGTATTAGAGGAAGCTAAGTCTCCAAGTGACAAATGTAATATGCATATACTTATGAGCAATAGTGCAGAAAGAAATTGAGATCAGAGGTTAAACTAAACAAAACAACATACTGACCACCTTAAGCAGTAACCCTTGACTGCCAAAGATCTCTCTGTCCTTAACTCTGTCCCTTGACATTTAAAGGAATTTACAGTTGCAATGTCCCGTTGCTCCTGAGCAGCTGGAGTATCAATCTTCTAATGAGTTCATCCTTATGTGTGAGAGCTTGTGTCAGTTCATACTATGCACCCCAAGATATTAATAGATTTGCAGTTGTTTCTTGTCAGTGTGCACAGGAGGCCTTTTGTTTGCATAAGGAGGATCTGCTAGTGTGACAGTTGATGGTGCATACACGCGGATAAGTGCATCAGTTCTAGCGTGTGTTGCTAAGTGTATTAATAGTGCACATTTGTTTCTTTTGAAGGAACACTGTGGCTTTTTGTAAAAGTTTCAGTACATGTGACTCCGCCAGTATATTTTTAGTGTCACCTGTCAGTAAACACTTGTGTTATTGTGCATAATCATGCAAGCACGCATGTGTTTTGAGAACAGTGAGTTTGTTCATTGCCGTTCTTAACATATTAATAGAATCGCAACACTTGTTTTTTGTGAGTGAGTAGCATGAGTGAGTGCTTGTAAGTGTATTAATAGCATTTCCAATTGCCAACAAATGCTTCTGTGTATGTATGGTGACTGTGTAAGTGGCTATTAGCCACTTCAGCAATACTGCAAATGAATGTGAACGGGTGATCGGTTTAGTACAGCCAGACATATCAGTGATAGGCTGACGATACTGCCTCTTTCCAGCAAGAATTATACAAAATGTTATTACTTTGCACATTTAAAAGCCCAAACATGACTTGTCTATATCTCTATACATTTATTTGACATGGAAGACTGAAAACTCCTTTGTGATTTTTAGACATCTGGCTCTTGTTTTGTTCACCATTGTAATAAAGTCTTTAAAGCATAGACTAAAGTTTTGCTATTGCTCTGGCTGAAAATGTCTTCTCATACATGAAAGGCTCATCCTGCCTACAGAAAAACATGCACTTTACACTGTAGCCTGGCGTGTAAGCTGATGATCAAGAAATGTAATTACACATCATGACAAAGCAGACTAAAACAACTGTATGCCAAATTTAAAAAAGAACAATGGTTTTTCCAAGATGATTCTGTGGAACAAAAACGCATAAGTATCACTTTGTCATGACAAGTGTGTGTGGGAATTGCGAAGTATACACATCACATGAACTACAGAAAGCCCCAGTGCATGTCTGTGAGCTCAACCACAATATTCAATATCACTTCCTTAAAATATTCAAAAAAAAGAGCTACCTAAGGAATAGTGTAACCAATCTGAGCTGATCTGATTAATCAACTAGCACGTTAAATGAATTTATGTTGATCCCTGTTATTGTATATCTCTTTCTATATATGGCAATCTACCCGAGTGCAGCACTCAGTGCTGAAACTGCATCAGTAAAATGATTGTGTCTGCAGGGAGTCAAACCAGTCTAGGTGCATGTCCCTAACTTGCTACATTAGGCCTCCCAGACTGTTCTCCTCTTAAATCAATCAATGTTTTATAGTAAATATGTCCCTAATCGCTGGAGTGACCCTTTGTGAGCAGGGATGGATCCACATTACTGGCCCTTCATTTTGCATTTGAAAAAAAAAAGAAAGAAAAAGCAGCAAGATGCAAATGTTTTAATCATTAGTCTGAGTTTTGTTTTATCAGTGAGGATTTGCAAAGTCAGAGCCTCATGGCAAAACAAAACGAACAAACAAAAACATGTAATTTCTGTACTTGTGCTAGTTCTGTATTCATTTAACTAATTGGTAAAATCTACAAAAATAGTAATACTAGGCGAAATATTTCCATAATAACTTGAAAGTGTGTTAACTAAGTATTTAAGTACATCTTTAAATACTGTTAGGAACTAAAATAGAAAGAGGCTGTAAGGAATTTATTTAAAACCTTGCTGGATACCATCATATCAAGAAACACTATTAGTAATGCAGAACTCCACCTCCTTAATGGGATATAAATAACATTATATATCAACAATGAAGACAACTTAATGTATTGTATTCATAAAGCTTTTCAGGTATGAGCAGGACTGTTTGCTATAAACTCTTTAACTCTCTGATGTGATCAAACATCAAGTGCTTTATGTCACACGCTGTTTATTTTATAGCCAATTACTCTAGTACATGGGAACAAACTTTGTTCTTACTTACACATGTATTCTTAACAAGAGATGGATATAAAACAATATCTGGATATGTTGTTTTGCGCCATTTGTAACGGGCGTGGCCGTAATGCTAACAAATTAATCAACGTTCTCGGTGTGTGGCAATGGTCAGTTTTTCTTTCTTCCGGTTTTCATCACTTTACCAATCTGCATACAAACTTCAAACATGTTTACATGGATTTATAAGCTCCAACACCAGTTATATATTCTTGAATAGAATTGAAATTAAACTGATGGTCCTTTGGCGGACACCAAGAGCACAGGTTTAAATGCTGAAAATGATGTTGGCCACCTGCATAAGCTGTGATGCGGCGTTAATCAGTGATGTTTTGTCCAACTCTGGTACTATCTGGTTCAAAGATTATTGAATTATAAAACCTCTCTTAATATTGTAACCCAAAGCTAAGACGTAAATGGCTCAGGGATCTCCTTTTTACTGTATCACAAGCTTGAATTCTGTTGAGTAGGATTTAAACAGACTGGCAATTGTTGAAATGGTTTAATAATTTCTCCTGTGGGCTACATGGGTCATTATTTTTGAATGAGCAAAAATAGCTAAATGTGGCCTAGAGTGCTGTCATAAGATTGGCATGAGTCTAAACCTTCATCATACCCCCCCCCCCCCCCCCCCCCCACACACACAAACATTCACAATAAGGGAATGTTTTCATTCCAAGGTAGGAGCTTATCATTCAAAAAAGTGTAGAAACAAATATTGTTAGTATACATGTGTTGTATGTATAGCTTATTTTTGTAGTAACGTGGTCATGTGAGTGTAATGTGGTATGTAATTAGTATTAATTACATTACATTCTCAGGGACAGTTAAAGAAAGATGAGTACACTGAAGAGATTTATGTACCAAAGCATGAAAAAATCCCCTTCTCCTTACCAAATCTTTAAAAGGTAAATATATGCCTCAGGTGAGCAACAAGACATGGAATTTTGCAATATACCAATTATTTCTTAAATAAAACTAAGACAAGACTCACTGTGTGATAAACCAAGTATGTTTCCATAGCAACCTGGTGATCATAAGGGAGTGGGACCACCTCCATACCTCTGTCTATATGCTGGTCTTGAATATTCAGATGAGAGTTAACACATTGCCAAGGAATAAAGATATAAACAGTGATATGTGAGAAAAAATCATTGTTTCCGGCCAATCTGGTAAAGATTAGAAGTCCATGTCCACACAATTTGGAGTTGGTCATTCTTGAGTGAGAGAGATTATTCACTAACTAAAAACATTCAATGTAGATAACCCAGTAGGTTTAATCCAGGCTCAGACCATGCAATGTTCATGGAAAGTTAACATGTCAAATGTTAAAAGTTTAGGTCAATAAAATTAGAAAAAGACTGCAAAAGTATGGCTCCCGTGAAGGAGTTACAAATGCCTCTTATCTCTAAAAGAAGCAGCACAGCATGGCTTGGATTTGAAAAGCAAAATCTGAACAAGCCACAAGATTTCTGGAACAATGTCCTTTGGACAGACAAGACCGAAGGGAAGATGGTGGGCTATGATGCACGGCACTATATTTGGTTAAACTCAAATACAGCACATTTGCACAACCACTGCATAAAACTGTCAGGCATGGTGGTGGAGGGATGATAATTTGGGCTTGTGTTTCAGTCACAGGAAGTGTGAACGTTGCAGTCATTAAATCAGCCACGAGCGATGTATGCCAAAGCATTCCTTCTAAGTCAGAAGCGAGCCTATATTCTAGACAATTCAAGCTCGGCAAAAATTGGGTCATGCAAATATACAATAGAATGGCTGAAAAATGTCCTGACAAGTAACAACCTCAGAATTAGAAATATAGTGCAACAACAATAATAAAATAATCATAATAATAATACACACACACACTTTGAACCTAGATCCGCTGTATGCACGAGAACTGAAACCTCCCTATATCCCTCCTACATCCCTAATCTTTATTTATGGACTTCAAAAGAAAAAGTTACTGATAGTCTGAAAAATGGACTCATCCAGGTCAGTGGTCTGTGCAACTCACATTACAGTACATAGCCCCCATCCCCCACTCTGTAATCTTGATATTAACAAGTATCTCTAAGAATGCATTTACCCAGACAGGAATATATATATTTTTCACATGTGTAAAAAAGCCCACCTTGCATAAGGATGATTTGACTGAGAAAACAGGTTCTCAGGTTGACTTCCTACTAGAAGTCACCCATGTGTTGGCAATATACTGTATATCATTGTCTGTTGTTGCACACTAGGTAAGAAGACTGTGTACACAGAAGGGCTTCTTTGTTTCAAATTCACCATGCAGTCAGTAAGAATAAGGTTACTGTCTTGTGGTTCCAGCCAGATTAAACTGCTTGTTTTTATCAAATTACCGTTTTGTTGATTTCTCTAATACCCTCAACTTTTTGCTCTCTCACCGTCTCTCTCTAGCACACACACACACACACACACACACACACACACACACACACACACACACACACACACACACACACACACACACACACACACACACACACACACACACACACACACACACACACACACACACACACACACACACACACACGCACACGCACAGACTCACATGACAAACAGCAGAGTGATGGTCCTTTTGCTGTGTTTTTCAAGAGTATATCAGCAGTCAGCTGAGCTGATCTTAAATCAGGAACAGGAAATGTGATCTGGGCCTGTGGCCGGTCCAGAACACTGCCCCTATTGTCAGCGCACTGCTGTGGCACAAAGTGGGAAAACACTGGGGACTTTTAAAGGTTATCTGTAATGGAGAAAGGTTGATATTCCCTTTTACAATTACACAGTGATAATACATACATGCAAAATAGATAGTCAATACGCCAATAATTGCCTAACCACTAAAAATATAAATACAATATGCATCCTCATATACAAGGAGTAGTTTGTCCATGAACTATAGGGATGTCAAAAAATAAACTATTTGTGTAATGTTAACTGGAAAAGGTTAAATCACAGACTAGATGCATGCATGCATCCATCCATCCATCCATCCATCCATCCATCCATCCATCCATCCATCCATCCATCCATCCATCCATCCATCAATTCCTATTTAGGGTCACAGACTGTATGCTGGAGCCATCCCACCTGTCTTCAGGCATAAGCCTGGGCACAACCTGGACAGTTTGGCAGTGCATTACAGGGCCATTTACAAAGAAAAACAAACCCCCACGTTCACACTTAAAGTCGGTTTAAAATCACCCATTAGCCTAACATGCATGTCTTTGGACTGCAGGAGGAAACCCACACTAGAGAGATAACATGCAAACTCCACACTGAAACGCCAGGATTCAAAACAGGATCCTTCTAGATATAAGGAAACAGTGGATGAATCTTTCAAAGGTGATTTGATGCAATCGTGCATCAACAGCAGATCAAGCCACCATGCTGCCCCTTGTTTGATTCAAACTATGTATTTTTTTTAAAGGGGGTTCCAATCATGCAAAGTGAAGCTCAACTTTATATACCCTTAAGGAAAAACAGTGCTAATGGGTACTGAAAGTAGCAAACATAATTTGCCCGGAGTTAAGACAAAGGAAGACCAGCAATCGATGCCAAGAATATGAAGATTACAGACTAAATTTCTGCTGGTTTCAAAAAATGTCAATGTAACAAGCCAGAGAGAGAGAGCATGTACAACCGCAACAAACAATTGTTGATACAAAAATGAATACAAATACAATTACTTTTACAGTAATTACAGGAAAATGAGCAGGTAGAAATATAAAGGGCAATAGAAAGAAGCAGAGGAATGCATTATGTTTTTAAAGTCTCAAGAAACTAATGTAATATTTCTCCACAACAGCAGTGCGTTTCATTTTCTAGGGGCTGATGGTGTCAGTGAAACTGATACAAACCATATATCAAGATACATAAAATAAACAATCTCAATCACAGAATGCTATTAAATTAACATCACCTCTACTCGATGCTTCAGAATTTCAGGTAGGGACAGAAACAGACCCATATGTCTAAGTATCTAATTATTTTATTTATACTTGTCATCAACATGAAATAGCAGGGCTGTCTGTCAGGTTAGAAGTGTTGCTGTGAAGCCTCTTCTTGCAAAGTTAGGGGTCGCCTATGGCAGGTGCATGGTCATAATTAACGAGCACTAGTGTAAACACTTCGTTCATTTGAACAGAAGTCACAAAATAGCAGTTTGTGTCAAACAGGTTCCACTTAAACCACATTTTCACCCCTGAACAGGGTATCAATTCTGCAAAGAGTAGGACATCCGTCGTTGTAGTTGTTGTTAATCTGCAGAAGGCGTTCTAAAAGGCGAGCCCCGCTTACCTTGGTGAGGTCCGAGCAGACGCGCCTCTCTGCTGATCTAACGCCAAAGTGACTCAAAGTCGGAGCGGATGATCAGACTACAGGAGAAGCGGCTACACGCGTCTTCCGGGAGCACGCATTTGCCATTGTCGGTCTTTTTCACGAAACCGCTCGTGTACATACTGTACAAGTCACACACAAGTCTGTCTTTTGTTTTTCTGTAATTCTGTCACGAGCGGCTGCGCGCTCACAGCCAGGAAGCTCCTCCGGAGTTGAACCAGCACCGAGGAGGACTGGTGACTGATGACTGAAGGATGATTTATGGTTCCGCGTTAACCCAACGCAGAGCTACGGCGTAGGGAACGCGGCGACGCGCACAGTACGCCGTACCCTACGGCGATGGCTCTGCGTTGATTTAACGCGCAACCATAAATCAGTCTTGATGACTGGTGACTGATGACTGTCCCCCACCGCCTCCTCGCCCTGTCTGTGTGACGGCGGTGAAGCTGCTAATAAACCAGCTGGAAGTCTCACTTTCATCTGTGTCTGTGTGTGTGTGTGTGTGTGTGTGTGTGTGTGTGTGTGTGTGTGTGTGTGTGTGTGTGTGTGTGTGTGTGTGTGTGTGTGTGTGTGTGTGTGTGTGTGTGTGTGTGTGTGTGTGTGCTGCGTTGCTGGAGTGAGGGCTCCATCTGCTGATTGAGGCTGAGCTGACCCGGCCGTGGAGGTGGCAGCTACTTTGGGTTTGTTTCTCATTTTTAGGGCCCGAGCACTGACAGTGCGATGGCCCTATTGCATTGCATCTGTAGGAATTTTTCTCATTTTTTTTTTTTAATTATTTTTATTTTTCCGACGAAATGAGGGCCTTTTTTCCCCCTAAACGTGCCCCAAAAGTCACCAAATTTTGCACGCAAGCCAGGCCTGGCGAAAAATGTGATATTTAATGGTTTACATTAATGGGCGTGGCCTAATGGCTCAACAGCACCCATCAGAAAAATTCGTGCCTCAAGCCCCACAATACGGTTTGACGTACATGCACGAAAATCGGTACACACCTGTATCATGTCGCAACTTAAAGAAAAGTCTCTTGGCGCCATGGCCGAAACCGAACAGGAAGTCGGTCATTTTGAATTAATCGTGTAATTTTAGCGCAATTTATGCCATTTCTTCGGCCGTTAATGCGGCCCGAACCGTAACGTGCACCAGGTGTGTTATACATCAAAATGTGCGTCTCAATCCTGTGACGATGCACATTACTTTTCGGCGTTACCGTGGCGAATATAGACGCGAAAAAGCGCGCCCCCCCTTTCATCTGATTGGTCCATATTTGATAGTCTATACTTTCTGCCATAACTTTTCAATGGTTTGACAGAGACTCGTGGGTGGCGTCATCGGACTCGGTTTTGAGTCCTTGAAAATAATTGGTGCAAATTAGCCCCGCCCCTTCATCTGATTGGTCGATATCTGATAGTTCCTACTTTCTGCCATAACTTTCAATGGTTTGACATAAAGAGTCATGGGTGGTGTCATCGGACTCGGTTTTGAGTCCTTGACCTTTATTGGTGAAAATTGCACGCGATAGGGCCCGTTCATCGCTGCTTGCAGCTTTAATTTAGCTTCGGCTCTGCAGTACACTCCCAATCATGACTGACAGGAGAAACAATAAAATACTTCTATAATCTCCCCCAGGGAGATTTGAAAGACGTGCTCATGCTTTGTAGTCCATAGCAACATTGCAGAAAGAAAATTACAACATAGGAGAAACAGATTTGCCATATTTAAAGTTAAAAACACATGCTGTATGGGAAGAACTGGACAAAGTCCCCTGTGACATTTCCCACATGGTCTTCTGAAGTTTGTTCTGCTCCTTCAGCTGGCCCACAATGGAGGAGCTGCTGGGCTGCCAGTCATCTCATTTCAGATGTCGTTTTGGTGAAGAAATCAGAAATGGCTGTATTAAACATGCTTCAGGACAAATTGCAGATTTATTTGCTAAGCTCATCCAGTTGTCATGGATGTTACATCTAGCTATGGAGAGCAAAACTGTTCATTTATTTATTGGTCTAATTGCTATTACATTTAAACTAGGTTGTAAATACCTTTATTCCTGCTTCAAAGTTGGACAACATAGAGGTCAATGGACTGTCTAGCTCAGGGGGCCGCAACCTTTATTATCAAAAGAGCCATTTTGCGCACACTTCTACAAAAAGAGAGATTTTAAAAGTCTTTATCTTGTATTTATTTTACCTGTTACAACCCCTAAATATAACAACAGAAGTGCAGTGTGCATTTGTAGGCGTATTTTGAAATAAATTAAACTGTGAACTGTAGGCCTATTTCAGTCTATATTTGTGTAAAAGTAAAATAAAAACTACCCCACTTTAATATAAATAAAATATTTAGCTGCAACTTAGGAGCTTTAAAAATAAATATAGAAATACAGAAATTAAAAATAGTTATTTTAAAATTAGATGGCATCAACTCAAACTCCAAGATAACTGCCCAACAAAATAAACTAATAATATGACTAAAAATGAATTCAGAAATATAATTTATTCATGTTCGGGTTTTTTTCAAGGCCAAAGGGAGCCGCTACAATGAGGGGCTCTGAAATGACCCAGCATCTTTTCCTGTTCCCTAAGCAGATCTGCTGACATTCCGTTAGCACAATCTTTGTCTTCTGACCCTACCAAATCTACCCAGAGCCAGTCAAAATAATCTGTTAGTACAATTACTAGCACGACAAAATGTGTTCTCTTTAAACTGTGCTCTGTTAGCTCTTTATTCTCAGCTCAGAATCTGTCCTCAGGAGGCAAAAGCGTGTCAAGCTCCAAGAAACAAAAGTGATGACAGGTAGCCTAAGGCTCTTCTGGCCGTTAATCAAGAGACCACACCCCGTATCGTACTCATTTGTTGCTTTATATCATTTTACATGATGGGACAAAAAATTAATGCCCTGTGAAATGGTCTTGGATGTGAAATCTAGCTGAAACCAAATCTAGCTGAAAACAGGTTTTCAGAACCAAGTTGTAAATATTATTTATCCTGCAAAGCTGGACATTTTAACATGGACTTGCTTTTTGAGTGGCCCAAATGCAGTCAGCAGATGAGCTGCAACTTTTCTTACTTCCTCGTTGGTTTTAACCTGTAAATTTGAACGTTGGTGCTTGGTTAAAATGAAGGAAATGTATTTATAAAAATGATTTTTAAGAAGTTACAGTCTGTCACACTGTAAACAAGCTCTGGGTGGAGCTTAGTCCAACTGTGTTCACTATTAGCTTTATCCTCAGCTCTTACGAGTTAGAACATAATGAGGGATTGTTGGGTCATCAAAAGGGTTACTTACTCCACATGGTCAAAAACAAAATGAACTGTACCTTAAAAAAACAGTTTATATTGTTTTTTTCCCCAACAATTCTTCGTAAAACTTATGGATACTACCTTTTTTTTTTCTAAAGCAATCAAAACTATGAACAATGGAAATTGTCTGTGGTCATTAGATAAAAATAGAGTAGAGGACAAATATAAATACACATGACGAGCTATACTCTCAAATATGCAGAAATAACAGGTTCTGCAGGAGGTAAGCCCTGTATGGAATCAAGGACACACCACTGGTCGCTCCATGAATAGCGCGCTGTGGTTATGATTCAAGTAAATCAACAAAAATATGAATATTTACTATAATTAAGGGCTTACAAAAGACTTAATCCATTAATGTCAAAGAAAGATATAATGGGAAAAATAAAACAACCATCAGCATCAGGTTACACTGCAGTTTCATACATTTTGAGAGGTCCTCTTAAACATGTCCTCATGAACATCATCAGAACATTTTTGTTTAAAAGGGAAACATGAGACAAAGCATAGGGAACTCAGACGGCCCTATAACAGGTGTAGAGGTTGGATCCTTTCTATGACACTGTCTCTTAATCGGCCTTGCTCTTATTTTCTATTCTGTTCATGAGTCTCTTAGTTGGTTGTGATATGATGTTCACTGTACTGTAGCTCTATGAGCTCAGATTGTTGTTGATGTGGACGTGCCACGTGGACCATCTATGAAGTCTTCATGCTCCCAGCTGGAGGACCAGCCACGAGGGCATTGCAGTATTCAAGCGGGAAGATAACCATGGCCTGTACCTAATTCTGTACTTGGGTAGCATATTTAGATACGGCTTGATTTTCTTTACGTTATACAAATTGGCATGACTGCGTAACAGCAGTAACCTGGTTAGAGAAGGATAGCTGGACAACAGTCATAACCCTAAGACTTTTCACCACCTTGGAAGGTGTAACGAGTGTACAGGCAATTTTAAATTTTAAAATCCTTGTTGGTTGACTATGGGCATGAATGACCATAAGCTCAGTGTTGGAGAGATTTAGTTGAAGGTGCTGCTCCTTTATCCACGAGGAGGTATCAGAGAGGCAAGCAGATATGTTTGCCAAGATGGAAGGGGGGAGGTCAACTAGTGGGAATAACAGGAAAATCTGATAATCATCTGCACAGCAGTGATACAAGAACCCATGTGTTCAGATGCTCTGGCCCAGGTCATCCTTAAATTGCCTAATCAGACCTAAGTTATTTAGCATTATCCGGAGAAGCTAGAGATTGCTCCAAATCCGGATAAAATCACCAAGGCTGCACTACTGATCCCACTCGCTACCGGTGCTGAGACACCGGACGTGTTTTCTTGTCTTGTGGTGTGTGTGTAAACAGCCAAGCAGTTCCAGACTTAAGAGTTGTGGTATACAACTCTTAAGTCACATGTGGCCTATTCAAAAAAATGGAAAGGCTCTGGACTTAAAAACCTTTTAGCCCCGAGCTCTTCTAACATGGTCGCTTGAGCAAAGGCACGTGGAATCAAGCATCTTTAGTTAGGTGTGTATTTATCATCCATTAATGGGATTAAACGCACCAAAATATAGCTGGTTGTACTTCTGATTTGCAGTTTCTTTCTTTATGTGCACTTACGTTTTTGTAGTCAAGCTGTGCAAGACTCTGAACACAAACAGCTATATTTCAGTTCTTTTGATCACAACATTGTTATGTTAAAGCAATAATGTAGGTATGGCAAACAAATGAAAGTGTAAACGAAGAGGACAGCTAGACAGTAGTATAATAACCTGCTAGTCTACAAATGACATGTACGAAGACTTCCAGTAAACAAAGTAGACTGGGGCTATTAAAATACAGTGTGTTACTTGGCATGTCTATATTTACATGCAGCAGGAAAACAGTGAAAAGTTGTTCCAGAGTAATTTATAGGTACTGTACCATCTAGTGCTGGTTTTCAGATACAAACACGTAGCTGCCAACGAGGTGGGTCTCCCTCCAGTGCAAAGAGGCCTGAGGAGCAATGACGTTCATGCCAAGCCTAAACTTGCAGCCTACACAACTTTATTACGAAGTCAAACAACTAAAAGAAGCTTTCTCTGAAATCCATGACACAAGAACACACTTTTCAAAACATGCAAGACAACATGTGCTAAAAAAACACACACAAAACAAATAAAAACAAACACTAAAAAGAGGAGTTTCACAAGCCTGTAACAGATCATAGACATTTTCATGAGAATGGGTGGACTTCTGGATGTACTGCATGAATGTCAAGAAGAAAATGCGTAATTAATTTGTTTTTAGTTCAGTGTGGCAAACAAGTGCAATGTGCAACATATGAGATCTATAGCTGAGCGGTGGTGAAGCAGGGAGGAGAGAAAAGGCATTAGAAAAAGTGTCTCTCAGGCTTTCTAGTTCGTCCAGCGGTAAAGCCCAGTTGTTATTGGCTCATCTGTTCTCCAGAGAAGAACACACAAGTTGTGTCTGGTCTCTTCTTTAGGCGGGGCGCTGCAGAGCAGAACCAGAAACCAACAATCAGTGTTGATGCCTGTGTTCGCTCATCATATGTGTGTGAACACATTTTATAAAAAGGAAGAAAAAAACAACAAATACTGGACATACAGATTAAAAACGTTTTTGTTTTTGTTTTGGAGGGTGACTTTAAAGGAAGTGGTGAGAGGACAGAGCAAAACTAGTCAAAATGTAAGCAGGACCATCACAACGATTTAGGAAACCACAGATTGTTTGAAGTTAGTAGGTTAAGCCTTAAAAAATGCATCTAATTGTGGCTAACTCCTGAGATCCGAGTAATGGCTTATTGGATCTGCTGCAAAGCTTTCTGAAACTATTAAAACATAGAAAAAGGTTTTTTTATACCAAAGTTACAGCTTTATTTAGGCCTTGATATTCGGCTTACTTCCCCAAATTATATTTTTAATTTGGGATCTGAACAACGTGTGAACCCGGAGGACAAGAAAGTTCTGTTTTTGAAATCACATGCTCATGCACAGACATAAATGCAGCCAAAGACACATGGAAGAAAATCTATTTACACACTTAATTTCATGTGAGTTTTCCATTCTCACATGTCCTCTTCCAAACTGAGATCTTATTAGGTCTCACAGTCATCACCCTGCTTGTGGCCAAATCCCCTCTCTGCCAAGAAAAGTCAGGATCATTGGATCCATAAAGATAAGCCAATTTAGGTCAATACAGCTACTAAAAAACAGTAGAGTCGGACAGTTTTTTTTTTAATTTCATGTGACTCAGACTGATCCTGGGAGTCAATGGGTTTTTTCTTTGTGATCAATTGTGAACCTTAGGGGGGAAATTGTGGTCTGAGTATTAAAAAAAATGCTATCAACAAGAAAGTCTCTCCCCTGCGCTCTTGGCAGTTCAGCCCACAGTCACAGGGCTGACTGCGGCCTGAATAATTTGAAGTATATTCAAGTAAAATGAAATTTCATAACGTTCCGCTTTGAACAGCACATTCTTTAGATGGTTGTTCTCCCATTTGCAGATGTACAAAGTGCCTGGAGACATTTTCAATTGAAATTCAATTGAACTGAAATTCATGTGATTACTTGTTATTGTTTCAGGAGCCATCATCAACATATCATCGATCTGAACCACATGAGAGTACAGGCCTTTTGCAGCATTATCTTAGATTTCTGTTTATATAATTGAGAAATGTGAGACTATATTTAGAGGGCTGATGAAGTTGGCACTAGCATCTGTTTTTCTGTCAACATGTCATCATGGGATGTCAACAGAGTTCCCTCTTGTTATCGTTCACCCTCACACCATTACCGCTTTGCTTCTGTCACGGATGAGCAGTAACGCTGCTTGTGATTGTTTGAGTGGCCCTGTGGGCATCTTAGATCGCTTGTGTGCAAGCGTGATTAACTGTATCTTATCTTAGAAAGTGAAATGCAAGATTAGATGTTCAAGCAAAAGCATCCACACCTTTCTGTAAAATGAGAATAGAAAGCTAAACACAGTTGGAAAAAAAAAAAATCTCTTGACTACAGTCTCACAGCAGCTCAATTTTCTGCAAAATTCCCCAGAGGATTTTAAAAACTGAAAGCCAGAGGAGCAAAGGGGAGGAATGACACATGGAGCATGTGTGGGTAGGACTCCAAGGTGGAGGTTTGTGGCCAGTGGGGCTCGCTCCTCTTCCAGTCACAGGAAGCCGGTAGGAATGAAAAGAATGCAGTCAGGCAATACGGTGATGGAGGGAGCAGCAGTTGCAGGGCAGATTGCCAGAAGAAAAAAAAAATGAAGGAAGATAGGATTCAAGGAAACGATACGGGGGGTTGAGAGGGAATAAAGTGGTGAAGAAAAAGTAGATGTGAAAGTAATTGAAATGCACATTCAGGCAGAAGTGAAGACTCGCATACCGAAGATAATTGTCTATAGGACTAAGGTTTCTGGACACGTGCATTGCAAGTGGAGGTTTTCTGACTTAAAGTGACTTTTTTGAATAATGTACTTGGTATTTGCCTGGTCAGTAAGAGTGGTGATACTGTACATGACTGGGACTTGTGGAACATGTGCAGTTATCAGTCAGACAGATTTCCTGACAGTGGGTGGAAGCCGAGGACCCACAAACAAGAATCTGCTTTCTTTCCATCCAGGGGGTCATCCCCCTACACAAACATGCACGCAGAAATGTGAAAACAGGACAGACATGCCAGAAGATAGTAAGAGGAAGAGTATGGTCTTTTACCCTTCTTTCATAGTTGACCAACCTTTTCTGTGTTAGTTGCTCTTATTATCACTCCACTTGCTGTCTGTTTACAGTCTGTTGACAGTTTATACAAACAGGCTGCTGATGATGAAGATGTGAGGCACATTGAACTGTACTCATCAATAATGTATCCAAATCCAAAGTAAATGTTTGTGTTGGAGGCCGCTTAATATTTGACCGGGGGGTTTTCAGCTCATTATTTTTGATTTGTTGACTCATATTTTTCATGAGCTTCTACTTCCAGCAGATCTTTAAAAAAAAAAAAAATAAAAAATCCTACAAATTAAAAAGTACGTGCTGCTGAAATGACAAATATACTCACCTGACTGACAAGTCTCACCATTTGTCTTTTGCAGGTATAAAATATAAAAAAGAGAAAGATGTTCCATTTCATATGTAAAACAGCGGTTTTGGAAATGCATAGTTCTTTCATCCCCTAAACTCTGTGTTGTAAACCATCGCTCGAGTTCACATGGCTCCCGCTACGCTCAAACTGGCAGCGACATGGTAGCTTTGAAGAGAGAAGGTGCTCGTGGCTGCTCACAGTGGTGGGCAGCTCTGAAGCCTTTCCACTCCTGACAGCAAAGCGGATTGCAGCCACAGAGGGGAGCGATAGCGCTCAACTCATTTAGTTTCTCTGGAAAGTGACTGCGATGCTGGAAAGTGTTGCTTTGTGACGCTCTCACACGTTCCCATGAGCATGTGTGGAAAAAAGTTCAGAACAATGTGTAAACCTATGAAAGGGTTGACATGTGGGTTTTTATTATATCAGACATGCAAAAAACTGAACAAACCAACTCACTGAATTAGTGGAATTATTGTTCATCCTGAAGAAGTTAAACAATAATGGGATGAAATGTCATTATATATATGGTGGGGGACATATTTTGATATCTGGGAGTCCTCCTGCCTGTTGCCTGTATTACTAAAATACCTAAGAATATTAATAGTGCCCTTCATCTTTGTTTGAGCACATTTTAAAGCTCTCTGCTGAAACTGCTTGAGATCAGCTGCCATGTCACATAAGACATCTGCAGGAAAACCTTCCATAAGACGATGGCGTTAAAAAATAAGGTTAAACAGATTGTTTGTTTAATAATTGAACACAAACAACAATGTCCAATGATGTCATGCTTTGTATCAGCTAATTAAATGGAACCACCACCCACCCTTGATTCAGAGCAGCTCGGACTGCAGCGGTCGCCCTCAGCCACTTGGAATATGCATGGACCAGTGCAACACTTCAATTAATTTGTGTAATGGATACAAATATAAAATCAAAACACAAATTAAACTTACTGTGAACAAAGAAATGGACAAATAATGTTTTAATTTAATTTAGAAACATTTAGGGAACAATCAATTTGAAAACTGTAGTCAATACAAACATTTCAGATTTGAAATGGAGACGTACAACATTTTTATTTGTCCCTTTTTGCCGTCACTGGATGTGAATACACGAGGCTGTGATCTGACACCAGGACAGGGAAAGTTTCTGCCCCAGAGGACCACTTCTAGGCGACTGTGGCCTCTTAACCTGCTGCCCTTCGACCTTTGCAAACCAAACAAACCACAAAGCCCATGATTTATCTTAAGGACACGGACACAAACCATCAAGTTCATCAGGTTATTTACACAGTTTGACTGATCGGATATGTCTTTGTTGTCACCTGTTGTCCTCAAGCTGTCTTAACATTTCAATCTGAATCTGGCAGTAACTATCAGCTGTTAACTAAGATAAAGTTGTTTAAGTTTTCAGATCAGTCCTGAGTCAAATCCAAACAAAACAATGAAAGCCGTCATGATCGCTCCATTATTTTCGCAAAAGACACAGACCACAAGCCTCATTTATAGCCCAACAAAGCTCACTTAGACTTGTCTAAAAATAGATCAGCGTGGGAGTATAAAAATAGAGCAAAAAATTTAGTGTTTTGGGCAAGAGAGCAAGCAAACGCTGAGGCCAGCACTTCATCTTCTGCAGAAACTTTTGTGTCGAGTGCATATAAACGAGGAAGCGTTAGGCCGCACAGCACGACTCTGTGAACTGTTTACTTGCTTTCTGATAATGAGCGTTTGAGTTTGTGAAAGTGTGGCTATGATATACAGTTTTTTTCTGTAAAAAAAAGAAGCATCCCCGACCAAAGCATGCATACCAACACAAGGAGAGATTTGACATGTCAGTACTTATCTAGTGTTTGCTCCCCGTTTGCAGAATTCTGAAGACAGCGCACCGGCAACCAAATCCCTTCCCTTCTCTTTCCATCTCTATCACTCGCTGCTCTCTCCCACAGGGTTTCATTGCAGCAACAATCAGTTATCCTTTTTTTTATTCTGTCTCTAATACTTTTCGTGGATACGCTTGTTCTCCAGGGTGGGTGGTTCTGCTTCCAATTTTCTCCCCTTTCCCATCCTGAGAGACAACGCTTCCAAAAGCCAAACAAATGCAGCCAGAAGAATGTAGTACGATTATGTATGTCCGTGACTCAATGTTTCTAGTGTGTATTTCAAATGTCTTTGTGACTGCGATAGCGTTTGCATTAGGTCGCAACACTTGATACAGAACCAAGATTTCTTTGAGATCAACAAAAAAAAAAACCCCAACAAAACTGACCAGTATCAGTGAAGATGAATCAACACACAAGTAATCTTCAGTCTGATTTAAACTCTTTCCACATCTGCCAACTTCCAGCACCGCTTCAAATCTTCTCCTTTTGAGATCAAATATGAACACACTTCTTTTTTTTCTCTATACACAGCTGCTCATCATTTCTTAAGCGATAGACATTTTGTGGACAAATGTACAAAATCTTACCAGTTTTTGGGTGTTGCCGGTTCAGGGGGACTTGCCTCCTGGCTCCTGGAGACTGGTGAGCTCAGGGAGAAGGTCGCTCCTGCTTTGACAGGAGATCGGTGCTGCAGGGCTGGAGTCCGGCTGTGTGCTGACAAAAGGGGTCACACAGTCAAACTGCTTGGCATTATGAGCTCCTTCTGACTTTTCTGCATCTCACACTTCCTCTCATGTGAGCTCAGCTTGTTCGCTCTCATTTTCTCCCTCTCTCCCTCTCTCTCCCTCTCTTTCTCTCTCTCTCTCTCTCTCTTTCTCTAGCACTTAATCACACCCCCTTAACTTTCTTTTTCAGAGGAGGATGCAGTTGCTCTGTCCTATCACCCCCACCCCCCACCCCTCCAGCGACTTTCTGCGAATGCCGCCCTTGCACTGGAGGCTCTGGGGAGGGTGGGGATGGGGCTGTGTCTGTCTGTTGTAGAGACAGAGAAAACAGAGTGCGACGGATTGCCACTTGTATCTGACAGACAATACCAGGAAGTGTTGCTTCAGGATGAACAAAGTACACGAGACCAAAATGATTAAACAGCATCAGGCATGAATCACTTGAATAAGTTGCAGCAGTCGCGGCATTTTTCCTCATACTGTGAGCGAGAAATACAATAAATTGGTGTGTTTTTTTTCTGTAGTTCAAAAGCTTGTTGCAATGTACTCTAGTTTTTGTGGTCATGGGATGATGGTATGGTTTCATTTAGATGCGGTTATTTATGTCTGCAGTAGCTGTTTTTAGGACATCTCCACAGCGTATTTGCCGTAGAGCACTCTTTCTTGCTTTCTCCCATAGTTTTTAGACAGCCAGGAAACTCATTGAGCATAAAGTACACAATAAACACATTTTTTTATCACTTATTTGTGCTTATCTGGCAAGTATAATACTTTGCACCAAGCTTTTAAATAAATACCTGCCCCAGTTACTTCTGCACAAACACACAAATGGAGCATTCAGTAAGATTACTGACACAAGGTGACATGTTTCACACTGCCAATTACATTTCAGCTCGCGTGAAAGCCAGGAAGCTGGTGATTCAGTAGAGAATAGCTCCACAGTGTCACAAATTTCTAACTAATTTCAGTTTCAGTATGATCTTATTGTTCTGAAAGCAGACTGGCGAGGCAGCTGCATCCATCAGTCCGGACTTTCATTTGAACTTGCCCGGACACAGATCAGTAGCTAACGCAGATTATAGCAACATGTCATGAAATTATTTGCTCAGGTTGAGTAATTTGGGTTGTTTCCTTTGAAATACAAGGTGGAAAAAGGTAAGTAACTCTTTGTGCTTTTGTCAGAGCTGTCACCAGTGAGGTCCGTGCGGAGCATGCATTCATATAAATTGTCAGTTTTCGACAAGTGCAGCGAATCTTCTATGTTTTTATTACAGTTTCATGAGTGTTTTGTACTGCTCTTGAAAATATAAATGCAAAGAGCATGTTTCTGCAGAAAACGAGTCAGAAATATAATTTCTATAGGAGGTAGCACACTAAAATGAGACCAGCAAATATTATTAATGTTTCAGGACTCAAGTGAACTGATTTTAGACTGTGATCAGGTCATGGTTTCCTCCAAGAGGTGGACAAATCCTCTAACCTTCACCGTTGTGTGGTCTGCCCCCCCGCTACCGTGCTAAGAGCTCCGTTCAGATGAAACTTCATCCTTTGGGAAAACACACTGACCAAAGGGAACTGGTCTTCGGGGGTTAGTGACCCTTTGTCTGGGTGGCGAGTTAGAGAAAGTCTGGGGCTGGTTCTCCTTGATCCCAGTTTCTGCACAAATAAACTTGGAAGAAATTGTGATATTCAAGCCTCTGAAAAATCTTAAGAAAAACAAAAACAAAAACAAACCCCCAAAACAAACAAAATTGGGATATAACCAATACATCTAATGTAACACTACATTTCTGCAAAGTGTAGCCGAGAAGCAAGTATTACAGTGACTTTAAATAAAAGCTGTTGCTTTGTTTTGGCTTGGAGTTATTTCACCAGAATGTATTTCCAGTTCATGTGGGTTTTAACATGTATTACAGAGACTCATGTGATGAGCTCACTTTCCAAACACTTTCCAGACATGATCTGATGCAACCCCTGAAGGTTGGCCTCCTTCACTTGAATTGGTGCAAACAGCTAACCTGTTCTTTTTGGAGTGCAGAGAGGGGAAAAAAAGAGAAAATAAAGACTTCAAGGCTGATAAGAAGCATGTTAGGAGCCCTTGAGGAATACAATAGGGATCTGCATCTGGAAACACGAGCTTGCGAAAAGTCCCTAAATATCAGTATGGGGAGGAAATGCAGGAAAGAGGGGCACCTTTATCTGCCGGAGCAGTTAAAACAAAGCACCAAAACAGGAACATTCTGGACACAGCTTATCAGGTTGCGAATTACCATCTCTTTTCCCCGCAATCAGGTTCTGGTGTATTCACTTTATGATTGCCTGTGATGGCATTTATAACATTTCAGGAATGTAAAGACATTTTGATTTTCTTCAAAAGGTTCCTTGGTTCATATCCTTTTTAGTTTATCAAGAATATTTAGATAGCGTCACTGGTAACACTGAGTTTCAGACTTAAACAAAAATGACATTATCTCGATGCTTCGCCCATAAAAGTGTTGTTGTCTCCAACCTGCTATTCTCTTAACAATCTAACAAACATAGATATAATGTTTCTGACTGAAATAAAACAAAACAACAACGGCTCTGCAACTTTTCTCTGAGAAGTGGGTCAATCTTCTGGAAACGTTTTCGGAGTAAATATTATTAATGTTGAGGACTTGCAAGAGGCCCATGTCCTGTCCAGTCACATGTTGCTATCTGGGTTTATTAATAGCAGCTAGAAAACACAAAATGCAAAGCATAAACAAGAACTCCAGGCCTCATGTTGATTGTATTTTAAACCATGTTTAAACCAAGTTCTTTATTTGATTTGACTATTTCTGAGCAGCTGTGGAGTTGTGTTGCTAAAACAAGAACTTTTAGACCTTCATTGAACTTGTTTACAGGATAAATACAATAATCTGATCTATCTTTCTGTTTCATATTTTTTATTGATGCAAAAGTAACAGAGGCACTTACATACGCCAGGGCACTTAGACAGCAATGAACATGGTTGTATGCATCAGAGAGTTTAAATGTACATATTTTTTTAAGAACAAATAACGATAATACAAAACAAGACTAGATAAACAATACAATAAAATCGACATAGTCTGTATGAAATAATTAACTGGGCATATGAACATAAGGATAGACAAAAAGTAAAGATCTTAAAAAAAAAAAGAAAAAAGAAAACCCAAGTAAAAAACAAAAATAAAAAATAAAAAATAAAAATAAAAAAGGGTGTGTGGGGGGGGGGGTTACGTTATCGCAAAAAAGTCCATAAACGGTTGCCATTTATTATAGAATTTGTTCAAGTTTCCCCTTCTTGAGTATTTAATTTTCTCTACTTTTAAAAGGGACATAAATCTGATCTATCTTTAAGGAGAACAAAAAAAACATGTGACAGCTTTTATTGTTTACTTTTAAATAGCGCAAAAATAAAAAAAGGCCTGTCGACTGAGACGACCTCTGGAGAGAGGCGTCCACCAGTCCAGTCAAACATATTCACGTACATCTGAAAATGCTGAAAATGCTGGCTGTTGTGCTTCTCAACTTTCCATCAGCCCCGGCGACAAAGCTGACCAGTGTGATGCGGCGGTGGGGGGGGGGGGGTTCCTGAAAGGTCACGGTTGTTCCAGCCAGACCAAACACTGGCTAATTGCTTTGTTGTTTGTTGGGTCAGTGCCTGTTTTTGTCTTGAACCTTTCCTGTGTTTAGCATTCCCAAGTATATTACCTGAGCCTGCGCCTGAAAGATGAGGAGGACAGTCGGGGGAAGTTTGAACGCTGGAGGACAAAGGAGGTGGAGGTCAAGCACTGCAAATATGAAGGCAGGGGGTTGCAAGATGGATGCCGTGATTAGGAACGCGAAAGGGGCCCCTTGACTCTCAAAGTCTGTCAGGCTAAAAATAGCCGGGGTAGGAAGGTGCTTGTGAGACCCGGGAGGAGAGGACTGGAGGGGACGGGACGGACAGGATCCACAGTGATTGGTGAGAAACAAACAGCTGGGAGAGTGCATGTGTGTGTTTGTGTATGTGAGGGGGTTCTGCTGCACACAGCTGCACTCTGTCTTTCAGACTTTCAAGTTGTGAGATTGCCTCTTTCTCTTCCACATGCACACATGCATAGCAGGAAAGAGCGTTGAGGGGTCCTGACAGCCAGAGCCTTATAGAATGAAAGAATGTGCAACATGAGGCAAAGGAACAGCTGTATAGAGGCAGGCAAAGCAGGAGGGTGGAGTGGAAGGGGTGGAGTGATTCACAGCCAAGAACTAAAGGACGGCTGCAGAAAGGTGACAAGAAAGGAAAGAGAAAAAAAAAGCAGGGGTGGGGGTGCTTTCTGAGAATGGAGATGGTGAGCTTCTCTGGAATCAACAGGTTTATCGGTTTAAGTCGTCAAAAACGTCAGTCTTAATCAACTCCAGGACCTTCTGGCCGGGATGGGAAACCCAGCAGATGTTTTGCTCAGCTGTTGCAGAACTGATTCACAGTTGGGTCAATGTGCCTCCTATTAAAGTGGCTCTCTGTAATGAACAGCCTTGGGAACTTGAACGACCCAGAGAGGCTAAATGAACAAACCCAGTGCAAGGACAACAAACTGCAGATCCCTCTGTGTGTGTGTGTGTGTGTGTGTGTGTGTGTGTGTGTGTGTGTGTGTGTGTGTGTGTGTGTGTGTGTGTGTGTGTGTGTGTGTGTGTGTGTGTGTGTGTGTGTGTGTGTGTGTGTGTGTGTGTGTGTGTGTGTGGGAGGCAGGAGGTAGTGGAAAAAACATGAAGTCACACTGACAAAAAGAGCACTAGCTTTTTTGTTATGACTCTGGACTCTTGACACTCATGTTATTTTATGTTCCTTATATATTTACATTTTTGTGCGTTGCTGTAATATATGACAAAGATATTGATCTGCGTATTTGTTTTGGCATGGTGACATTGTAAATAAAAGCATCTTCATGTGGTTTATTGGTGGCACAACCATTTGTTCAGAAGATAAGCATTTTTTTTTACTCAGCCTGCATCATCATCAGCTAGAGCCACAAAGTCACAATCAAACCTTCACGCAGATATCAGTTTCATAGATCACGCAGCCTTAGTTTTTATTTCTACCCTTTGTGATGTTCCAGCCTGTAAGTGCACACCTGGATTTTCATACGCACACATTGTTGAGAGAGTTTTTTACCTCTGAGGCTTCACTTCTCGCAAAATCCGCTCCTCCTGAAAACACCGCCGTCGCCGTGGTTGGAGATGACACCTATCGAAGTATTTCAGATATGTTTGATGGCAAGTGTCTGCATGTTTTTTGAGGTCGAGGTTGTATAGAGGCTACATGTCACAGTGCACCTGTGTGCTGGCGGAAATGCAGCTCCCCTCTTAACCACAATGCACACACACGAACATACACGAATGCACACTGGCCACCTGTACTGTCTCTTATAAGTCTTGTAATAGTTGTTGTGAACATATTGTGGCTGCAACTGTGTCTTATCACCTCCCCATGTCGATCTTTAAGTGAAACATCCAAGTACAGAAACAACAGACTTTTTATCCAGAAGGATTACGTTCATCATAGCTGAATTTATATTTTTGTCTGTTTGATTTTACCTTAAACCTAAAAAAAACAGTCAGTCAATTAGAATAATATCAATAACTGTTGTCTCATACATGGAGATGTGTAGTGGTGATGTTTTTAATTAATTTTCCTTCTGGGATTATAAAGTATTTTACATTGAATTGAATTATTAACCATGAAATTATTTAGGCTGGAAAGTAAAGGACATCTGTTTATATCTTAATAAAATGAATTTTGGAAGGTTACATTTTAGTTAAAGTGTAAAACAAAAAACAAAAAAACACTGAATAATACACTCAAATCTCTCCAATTTATGTAATTTCCTTGCTTTGATTTGCTTTCTTACAAATAAAAACTGGAACATTGATGCAAACCGGACAAATGTAATGTAAATGTCAGAACCAACACTGATTATCTGACAATTTATGTGGTGGACAATGAACAAAAAGTAGAGTCAAATGACATTTCAATTTGCCTGGTGACCTGGGGAAGGATTGTATTTTCATGAAACTGTGGCGCATTTAAATTGGACGTCAAGTGGCAATTTTTATTCATTTTGGACCGATCCAGTGAATTTCTTCATTAGTCTTACACTTACTAGTAAACAGTTTGTGCAAGTATTTGCTATTTGCAAGTTTGTTAATTTACTATGTTACTTTGGAACAATAAAGACAAATATCACAAGTAGCTTGGAGGCTGATTATCTTGGGGCTTAAGTGTCTTCTGATGCAGCATTTCTGTGAGGGGGTACTCTGGTTGCTGGTCAGGAATGTAAAGCTCCAAATCATTTTTTCAACAATGACAAGTCCTGGCAGACATGTTTGAACCAGTTTTGAACCAGCTCTGCAGTGTAAAAGTTGGCAACCACAAATATTATGTGCCAACATCTCTGTTTATGACAGCTGTAAACAACAGGTGCATAAGCAGCGGTAAATGGTTGCTTGTATGAACAACTATATGTTTCTGTGAGGTTTTAAAGGAAACAACAGAACACTTCTGCTGTTTGAGTGATCAAATTCAGTAATACAAATTACTGTTTGCCCTCTTCCAAGCGTCTCCGTACACCCTCAATTCTTGCACTAGAATACATGCATACCAGCTACTAGAACAGTGCTGATATATGAAACAGCATCTAATGTCAGAATAGAATCAGCTGAAGTTTGGATTTCAGTCTGTCTGAAATCCAAACTTTCGCTTTTAAAATTAAAGGCAGTGTAAATCCCATTTTCCTGTTGGCAGGCTGGTGACATTATAAACCACATGGCTCCTTTAGTTTTATGGTAGAATCTGACCAGTATATCCCCACACCTTGTTTACTTTGCATAGAAATACAACACCTCCTATGTAAGCATATTTTAAGATTAATTTAAGAATTCATTGTTGCAACAGTTTAGATAAATCTGAAAACAAGTTATTGACATTGAGCATTTCAATACTTGTGGCATTTCATCCATCTATACTCATCAGTAATGGTATAGAATTTTCATGCTTTTCTAGCACCAAAAAAGGTCCTTGTTCCAATAACACGCCAACCTGCCGCGGTGTTTGTGGGCCACTGCTGGCAAGTTTGGCAGATGCAAGTTGCTCAGAGCAATCTGCTCTAACTTGCACAGCAGACAAGAAGGCTTTGAAAACTAAAAAAACAAACAAACAAACAAACCAAAAACCCAAACTCAGAAGTTTGAGTGTATATTCCCATTTTAATGGAGCCTTTCTGAAACAGTACTGTGAGCCGTCCTATACTCGACAGTATTGAACTGTAACTTTTGAATCTCCTCCCCTGCATTAATAACAACGTGTTCAAGTTCATTCTCACCAACTTCATCAGCACTACTTGCCGCCTCAGGAGACAGCTGTCTGGAAAACAATTACTATTATAAGTACACCCATGTGTGAAATCAAGTCTGGAGGCAGGTCAGTACCCTAACCCTGGTATTCTTTAGACATGTCTCTGTAAAGTATGGTTTTGTATTCTCTTACTGGAAAATGTACAGGAATGTATGAAAAGTCCCTGGAAAAGATGTTGTCCTGACGGCATCGTTTGCTTTTAAGTCTCCACGAACATTTCTGCATTATTTATTCATTTCCACACCCTGGATATGTTGCCAAACCATCAAGGATGCTGCCAAGTATTAACTACCTTTGTCAAGGCCTCTGATAGATCTCAACGGCATCACAAGCCATGATTCTGGCTGTCTAAAGATGGTCCTTTTTGTGTTTGGTCCACACCACACAGCATTCACTCTCTCCAAGAAAGATCACCTAGTTATTTGTTAGACAACAATACATGTTTTCATTGAGTCGTGTCGAGTCGTTTCACGGTGCGTCGTCTCGTCTCGTCTCCTGTCATCTCGTCTCATCTCATCTTCTGAGGTCATAGCAAATGCCGCTGCCTCTAAACAAGCTGTACCAGCTCCTTCTGAAGTGCTCATTTACAATTGTTAGAAACACCAAATGAATGGATGAATTTGCATTGAAAGTGGTGGAATGGACTCGATGTAGAAACACACACCTGCCTTAGTGTTTCATAAATTATATTACACAATGTCTGCAGACCAGTGAAGTAATGTGAAAGAGGGAAGAAGATGTAATGAGGTTGATGATGAGCAGCATTTTTGAGGAATTTCTCAACACTGACTTGCACCTGCACACCATCTTTATTTGTGCAAATGGACTTCCCCCTCTGCTATGTTCTATTTTTTTATTTCTGTTTCTGTATGTAGGGCAGGGTGACCACAGTGCTGGTAAAGAGGTTGACAGGTGTCCCCCTGCCTCTAACTCAGAAACTGTGGTTTTTACATGTAAACTACTCCACTGCAGTGACAGAACATACCACCTGATTATCATTTAAACCAGAGTTATAATAGTTTTACATTTTTTTATTATTTATTTTTTATTTCAATTTCGTTTCGCAGTTTGTTTGATTAGTTTAGTTTAGTTTTAGTGCATCAATAGTTTTAGTTTTGAAAAAATTGGTTAATTCAAGTTTAGTTTTACCCTTCGTTCTAGTTTTTGAGGCAATGTTTGAGGCAGAGCTTGTGCGTGAGGTCGAGAGATACCGGCTAGAGATAGTCGGGCTCACCTCCACACATAGCTTGGGCTCTGGAACCAGCTCCTTGAAGGGGGCTGGACCCTCCACTACTCTGGAGTTGCCCAGGGTGAGAGGCGGCGGGCTGGTGTGGGCTTGGTTATAGCCACTCAGCTCAGCTGCAATGTGTTGGAGCTTACCCCGGTGAATGAGAGGGTTGTTTGCTTGTGTTAGGGTCAGGGAAAGGTCTCTCAGTACCCAGCCTTCTTGGAGTCCCTGGGAGGGGTACTTGATAGTGCTCCAACTGGGGACTCCATTGTTCTACTGGGGGACTTCAACGCTCATTTGGGCAATGACAGTGAGACCTGAGTACCTCAAGTCTCTGGATGTCGTAGGGCTGTCTTGGTTGACACGCCTCTGCGACATTGCATAGAGGAAGGGGGATAGTGTCGCTGGAGTGGCAAACCAGGTTGGTAGTACCTCTTTTTAAAAAGGGTGACCGGAGAATGTGACTCTTCTCAACCTCCCCGGGAAAGTCTACGCCAGGGTACTGGAGAGGAGAATACGGCCAATAGTTGAACCTCGGATTCAAGGAACAATGCGGTTTTCATCCTGGTCGTGGAACACTGGACCATCTCTATACCCTCCGCAGGGTGCTTGAGAGTTTATGGGAATTTGCCCAACCAGTCTACATGTGCTTTGTGGATCTGGAGAAGGCATTTGACCGTGTCCCTCGTGCCATCCTGTGGGGGGCGCTCAGTGAATATGGAGTCCGGGGCACTCTATTAAGGGCTGTCCGGTCTCTATATGATCGGAGCAGGAGTTTGGTTCGCATTGCCGGCAGTAAGTCAGACTTGTTCCCAGTGCTTGTTGGACTCCGGCAGGGCTGCCCTTTGTCACCGGTCCTGTTCATAATTTTTATGGACAGGATTTCTAGGCGCAGCCAGGGGCCGGAGGGCATCCGGTTTGGGAACCACAGGATTTCATCTCTGCTTTTTGCAGATGATGTTGTCCTGTTGGCTTCATCGGACCGGGACCTTCAGCATGTGCTGGGGCGGTTTGAGGCCGAGTGCAACGCGGCGGGTGTGAGAATCAGCACCTCCAGATGGTTCTCCATCGGGAAAGGGTGGCGTGCCTTCTCCAAGTAGGTGGAGAAGTCCTGCCTCAGGTGGAGGAATTTAAATATCTCGGGGTCTTGTTCACGAGTGAGGGAACGATGGAGCGGGAGATTGACAGATGGATTGGTGCAGCATCTGCAATTATGCAGTCGATGTACCGGACCGTCGTGGTGAAGAAGGAGCTGAGTCAAACACACTCCCACCCTCACCTATGGTCATGAACTTTGGGTAGTGACCGAAAGGACAAGATCGCGGATACAAGCGGCCGAGATGATTTTCCTCCGCAGGGTGGCTGGACGCTCCCTTAGGGATAGGGTGAGGAGTTCGGTCACCCGGGAGGAGCTCGGAGTCGAGCCGCTGCTCCTTCACATTGAGAGGAGTCAGCTGAGGTGGCTTGGGCATCTGTACCGGATGCCTCCTGGACGCCTCCCTAGGGAGGTGTTCCAGGCATGTCCCTCCTGGAGGAGACCCCGGGGAAGACCCAGGACACACTGGAGAGACTATGTCTCTCGGCTGGCCTGGGAACAGGTGGAGCAGGTGTCTGGGGTGAAGGAAGTCTGGGCATCTCTAGTAAGACTGCTGCCCCTGCGACCTGGTTCCAGATAAGCGGAAGAAGATGGATGGATGGATATTACATAACATAATGATTAGTGTCTTTGATCAAAACCATTTGATTTCTAAATAACTGCATACCCTATAAACTGCCAAGTATATACATGTGAGCAATAAAAAACATTATTTCAAATGTTTCATATTGACAATAAAGGCTGTGAAGCAGAAATGACAACACAACGTCCTGACCATGAAGCACAGAGGTAGGAGTATAGTGATATGGAAGTGCAAACCAAAAACTGTCGCCGAGTTGGCATGTATAGATAAAATCATGAACGCTGAACAATATACTGAAATAAACGTAGATCACTCACTGTCTGTATAAGTTTAGCAGAAAAGGGATATGTTAACATAACATTGACCTGTGCCATGAGTCTGCACCGGCCCACATGGTCAAAGTAGCAACTGATCATTGTACACACCTTTTAAAGCCTATATTTAAATCTTTAAAAGCTCTGTATTGAAAATGTGTTTTGTTCATGTACGCACTTTTTCAGTTTCTGTCTAGCTGCCTGCTGTTTGATAGGTGGCCATTCAGTTTTACTCATCTCTCACTTAATGTGACCCAGCATTCCACCTAATCTCATTGTTGAACTAAAAATAATCAGTTGTTTACCATTTAAATAACTGCAAGACATGTATTTGTTTATGAATTGGGCCCTTTTATAAACAACAGTGTGGTTTTACTTCTGACTTCTTTTATTTGAATAAATATTTATTACACCATCAAGTATGTGATGCCCTGACTCAGAAAGCTCAGCTTGGAGATAAGATTATCCAGTCTTTTAATCATGCATATACCGTTAGCAAGGCAGATACTACACCCCACAGCTGTCTAGCAGCAGACTGCATATACAGTATAACTATTACATATTACATATACATTCACATATACATTCACAAGTGGTTTGCCTACCACTGCAGAAAAACCCGCGACACACACATACACACTCACTCTTGCACATCCAATGGTTTTATCTTGAAACTTGGATTTTGCTTCATCCACAGACGCTTTCGTCAAAAATGTGGCTCATCTTACAATAAAAGCTTTCCGTGCACTTTACATGAAAATGTAAATGCGTGTGTTTGATCTTTGCCAAGCTGGAGATGTTACATGTTCAGGAAACCACAGAGACATTCGGCTGGAGCGCTGCACAGTGACATTTAAGCTCTTCTCATTTCACCCACATTGTAAGCTGCAGTCAGGTTGATGCCTCAGTCTTGAAACTTGTATATGTGTGCTATGTTTAAGCAGCTTTTTGACACAAGCATAGTCTGATTATTGATTTTACAACCTTTGGAAGTTCCCAAAGGAATTTGTGAACAGCTGAAAAATAAATATGTTTTTTGTCACCTAAATGCTTGTGCTGAAAGCTTAGAAAAAAAAAAACACAAAAAAATGTCTTGGCTACATTCCTTTTCCATGCTATAAATGTTGTAAAATATGTCTGATCAACTCTTACAAGTTGTAAGACGTTAAACAGAAACATGAGTGTGCTGAAATGCTCACACTGTCAGCGTCACTGCTGCTTTCAACATCAGACTTTCAACATCATAATTTTAGTGAAGCAGCCTGCTCTAATTAATTTCAAGTCATCTTTACAACCACATGCCACTAGTAGAGTGGTGGGAAACATTTGTTCCTCAACATTATAACCATTAAATAAAACATTATATTCCCAGAGTTAACGTAAACAAAGGACCACGCATTTTTCAAAAAGAAGAGTGCTTGTTCAATTTCACAAGTTTATACCAAAGCTTTTACTCAATTACAATTTACGTTTTCATCCATCTGAAGAATTGTCATCAAAATACATTTTTTTGAAAACTTGCCTCTGTTGTCTGATTTTCGTCCATATTTTGTGTTCTTGTGCGTATTAATTTTGCCAAAACAAATCAAGCAAAAGAGCACCTTGATTTTTGCTGCTGCTTGGAAAGTTTCTATTCACAGCTACCTTGCATATCATATCCCATAATGCAATGTGTCACCATTGCGGGAGCTGGTCAAAGGGGTTGCGTGTACAGCTTCCATGTATGCCATAATGTAGTTGTTTATAAGGTGTTGTACCATTATTTACAATGATTGGTGGACTGGTTTACAGCACTTATTGTATACTACACTACACGTGGTATCTGTGTGTTTTCAAAGACAGTCTAAGCAAGGCCCAGGCTAAAGTACTACAGCCACATGGTGAAATATCACAATGTAGCTCAAATGATGCTACAAAATAAAATTTGGTGTGGAGATCAATGAGTATTTATTATCTGGGCAAACTGCTTTTAACAGAGGTAGGGCAGGTCCTGAGATCGTCTGATCGGTTCTTTTAATTTTAAACACTTTCACCCTGCAAAGATTGTTTGTTTCTCCACAGAAACTGGTTGGAAGTGGTGCGCTGATCCAACAGCTGTGCAGCTGTGACCCTAATCTGGTTAAAATCATACATAGCTCATGGTCAGTTTGTGCAGTGACTGAATAAGTTCGGTTTAAATCAAACTAGTCCCTATATGAAATCATTCCTGTGGTGACATATGCACGGTACACCCTGCCTCTCACCTAATAACAACTGGGATAAGCTCCGGCTGACAGAGTTAATGGTATGACATATTCCAAGTGTAAGATCTGAGAAACACGAGGTTAAAACTGTTGCCATCTCAAAATGTTTTCTTGGAGTTAAAAAAGAAACCTGCTCTCAGTTTCGTACGGTAAACATTGAGAACTTTCACTGTTTTTCTAAACATTGAATCAGCGCGAGACCTGCTCTGGTTTACTCATGTTGTTACTCCAGGGACTGTTTTCAACCGTCGTCTGCTTATGTGAAAAGACAGTAAGCAACAAGCCACGGACTATAATGCTGGGAAAACCAACCAAAACAAGGCAGTTCTGTTAATCCACTTTCTTTGGTCTGTACCACCGAGTCACTACAAGATGACAAATTGGATAAATGTTTCACTTCGTAAGAACTTTACCTAAATGTTAACAAGGCGGCTGGTTTTTCTCTGATTATGGATTAGGGTAGTCATGTCTTTCCCAGCAGCACCCCCTTTTTTTTTCTTCAGGAAATCTCTGCAGGTGTGAAAGGTTTTACCCTCCCCCCTCCCCTATCTTTTTACAGTACCCAACTTTAATTGGGATCAGGAACTTGGTCATTACAAGCAGCATCACTGTTGCAGTTAAAACTTTTAAATTCCTCTGGATTCACTTTCGCAGTCACGCTGAGATCCTCAGAGTCTGAGAAACATCAAACAAATCGAAAATAAGTAAATCACTAAAAAGACCAATCAAGAAGAAATAACAGTGTTGAGATTAATCCCATAATACCAGAGTAAAAAGTGTATGTTTTGGCCTGAGTTTGTTCCTGGAACAGTTCATTTGTAATTTTGATTTAATAACTTATAAATACTTCAATGGACGGAAACCACAGTTTAAGTTAAAACTCTGTTTATTGACAACGCCTGAGAAATAACTCAACACTTCTTCCAACTTTCCACCCAAACTCCACCTATAATAAAATCAGGGCCATTATAGAAACCACATGACTGAAGTGGCTAAAAAGTGAATAAACACACTGGTATGCAGTGCGTGTGTGTATGTGTGTGTGTGTGTGTATGTGTGTGAGACAGAGAGAGAGAGAGAGAGAGAGAGAGAGAGAGAGAGAGAGAGAGAGAGAGAGAATGTGCGTGTTGAGAGTATAAATATAGGGCACGGGAAAACCTGGAGGAAATGTTTGGCCATTAATGCGACTTTGCAGCCATTATTTTCCAAGGAGAACACTTCCTTATGCACACAAACACAGTCCTCTTCCTTTTTACTTCAAAAAGTAGGAGGGGCAGAAAATATCTAATATATAAGAAAAAGAAAAGAAAGAAAAAAAAAGAAAGGAAAAGAAAAGAAAAAGCAAGATGTTTTCTTTCCTCTCAGAGCAATGTCCTTGTTAATGGAGTATATGATTTAAAAAGTAGAAATGTTTTGATGAAAATAAAATGTATACATTCACGCGTTTTCCTTTCATTACTCTTATCTTATATAAGCATAATTCACACTGGCTCAGCTTTTTTGTGCACTACCATGAAGACTGAGGATGGACCCATTTTCTGAGTCTCATAAAACGAAGGTTTATTGACGCTCCGATCATAAGTATTTCCTCTGTTTCTCCACCTCTAACTCTGAGTTATTTTGCCCCATGGACGGCCTGACAGTGGAGGAACGCTCTTGGGCCACGCATGCGTTCCTCACATTCTGAACCTAAACCACATGGTGGGTTTAGCCCTAATGATTTTTGGCTGACTTGAATAAAGGGCATCCAACATCTAATCTAGATAAGTGGGCACAGAATCTGTAGGAAAGAGGGGAAAAAAGGGCCTTCTTTCTTTGGCCACATAGACAAAGAGTCAATGCATAGCATGAGCTTCACATTACTGATCTGACTGCAGCATTTTTTTTTAAGCTTCGTCCCGTCGTTCTGACCGCTGGTTTAGTTGGAAATAAAACTGATTCTCTATTACCCGCACTGACAGACAGACAGACAGACAGACGCACACACATGCAAGAGATATGCATGTAGAAAACAACACGCCCTTGTTATTATTGGAAAGTTACAACTGACATCTCCCGTTCAGGCGGCTATGTGGCAAACGAACGCTCTTACCCCAAGCTGGGCCACGAAAATACAACTCTCGCACTATCGGCGTGCACATGTGCTGCAGGAGGATCAGCCGCTGATGAGATGAAGGCCCCACCCTTCAGTATTAATACCCCTTCAGACACAAATAAAAGTCTTTAAGGACCAGCTTATTGTGCTTGCAGACTGACAAGTCCTTATCTAGTGGCCCGTAGTGTCGAGATGTGTCTGCCTCACCCGAAAAGTTCAAGTCCTGCAGCAACTGTTCCAAGAAACCGTCCTGGTGTGACCTCGAGCACAAGCTCGTGAGTGTGAATATTTTAAAAAATGTTGTTTTTTTTAGAAGTTCTGGTCACATCTTTGTCTCAGTGTTTTTCAGATAATTAGATTATTCATGATGCGATTCAGAGAAAATGCGTTTTAATTGAATTATTCAAGAGCAATTCTGAAGCTGCACTATGACCTTTTTTTTTTAATGATGTATCATCATCTCATAGAATCTTTATCATGTTAGGAAACTGATTTTGAAGAATGGGGAATGTATACCACACTAATTAAAGATCAGCCCTCAGGCCTTATTTACAGCCTGAGGGGTGATGATTATGACCTCGGGGAAAACTTGAAGGCAAAAATATGCTTCTGTGGTAAAAGATACTCAAGATTTCAGAGCTTTTTAGCTGAGAATGACGTGTTTACGTCTCCAAACTAAGCTGATGAGAGCAGTGAGACTGACGCAAATATCTCCAGATAGATTTCTTAGCTGTCGTTCAGGTTGCCATGGAGCCGATACTAATTTTATGACACTAGGTAATGTTTTGCTTTAAAATATCTTATAATGGTCGGATTTCGCCATTCCTTATTGTTGAATTGACTACCTCCTATACCAAAGGCAGCAAAGGAGCACCACAGCAGGATAGAACCTCCACCGTGTTTTACTGTAGGTCGGCTTTCATTTTTGCCACATCATTTTGTGTTCGGTTCAGTATATTCAGGATATTGCACGGGCAGAAACATCCGGCTCAGGTTGCTGCAGGTCAACATTAAGTCATACAAACGTTTCCTGTTTTTTTTTGTCTACACTCCAAGTTTCACAGATCTCTTGAGTCTCATCTTTGAATTCACATCTGAGAGGCATCTTAGCAGTTTCATGTCTGGAAAACTTCTTGACAAAACGGCAAACTGTTAAAACATAGATGCCAAAATCTTTAGCCTCTTTTGGATGTGGAAGCTGGAAAATATCAGACACACTTTGTGCAGAAAAATCACGTCAATTATCAGTTGACTGAATGAAAACTGTCAAATATGCAGGTCTTTTTAAAATTTGAATAGAGGAATCAATTTCATGAATCAACACTTCTTTACATATATTATGACAGGTTTTTCGTTTCCATATGTTATTTATTCTTTTTTTATTCTAATTTTGCAGAATCAGTTTATTTGAATTAACTGATGATGTTTAGTAATAATCCTGAGCAGCGCTGTGTCTAGATTTGCGTGTGTTTCAAACAACAAAGGTCTTGCATCTGTTTTATGCACAGATGTTCTGAAAATATCATGGGCCCATTGTCAACGAGTCATGGTTGTATGCAAGTTCTGAGCGTTCGTAATATGAAAAAGTACAGGATGTGCCTTTTGTTTGTTGCTCTGTTGTACAGGGCAGTCAAAGAACCCTCACCTATTGGATGTTGCTGCAACCAGAGCCCCTCTTTACTTCATTTAACCTCCATGCACGGATGTAACGGCTCTGCAGACCGCACGGGTGCAACCTTATCAGCAGGCAAAAGAAGTGCCTCAACTTCGTACCAGAGCTGACAATTAACTGTCGCGCAATGACTGGATCTCTCTGATAACCTTTTATTTGTTCCTCCTGCACATACCCGCTCTTGCAATCTCACTCCGTACATGTCGAGCCAGCGAGATATAACCTGAGGTGAGCTCAAATCTCTTCCGACATATTGCAAGTATGCCAGATGCATCTTGATATACGTCTACAATGGTTGCTAATCTGCACTTGTGTGCTTCGGCGAACACACCACAGTTTTCGTTGTGAGGTTGTCCAGTCAACTGTTTGTGGCTGACATCAGAGTTAAATCAGAGAGGTCATTAGGCCAATGAGGGCATGCGGGCATGTACGGAGAGACAGCGCCCTCTAGTGGCGGAATGACGGTATGCAAAAAGGAGAAAAAAGGCAAAGTTAAGAAAGTCGTTGAAGAATTGAAAAGATTGAGATATTTTGTGCATTACATTTAAAACAGAAAATAAAACATAGCTTGCTGAGGGAAGCAGTTAGCATAGTTTAACTCAATTCAAGCACAAATGAAACCCAAAGGCAAAACAGAGCAAAAGATCCATCATATTCCAGCTTTATGTTCTTTTTGAATTCATTAAAGAATACACTGAACACAAACTAAAGATATTATAAATGTGTGTCTTTTCTATGAATGTGTATTCATTATTTTACAATATATCTCAGTGTATGCCGTTGTCTACGTCATTGGCATGGAGAAAACATTGATCTGGCCAAAGTTATCATAGCCATAATTTGTTTTAACAATGAAAGGAGTATTTCATCAACACTAACTCAACACTTTTCTAGTGCGGCTGTTAAAGATTAAGTCCCCCATAGCACCTCCAGTATTAATGCAGATGCTATGGGTGATCAGTCTACACTTACACAGTGCAACGCATTCTCACAGGCCACACCATTAGTTTCACCTTAAAAGTACCGGGTTGGACTCAATTTTGCCTTCAGAACTGCACGTATATGATACGGATCTCCTGTTGCACCACATCCCAGAGCAGCTCTGTTGGCTTGAGGTCAGGCGACTGTGGAGACCATTTGGATACATCGAACTCACCATCATGCCCAAGAAATCAGTTTGAGAAGATGCAGGCTTCATGACATGGTTCATTATCCTGCTGGACGTACATGTAGGCATCAGAGGACACTGGTCATAGAGAGAGGGACGTGGTCAGGAACAACACAGGTAGGTAGGCTGTGGTGTTAAAACGATGGTCAAAATGATGTGCTGTGTGTCTGTCTGTAACAAGTTCTTATGTGAGTTATTGCAAAACAGTCTGCCTATTCTCTTCTGACATCACCAAGCATTTTTCCTGCAGAGGACTGCTGCTCCCTTGATCTTTTCTTCAGCAATGAAGTCTACACACCTACATGCACTGCAGGTTCTGCCATGTGGTTGGCTGATAATCTATTTATGTTAACAAGCATTTACACAAGGGTACCCAATGAAGTGGAGTATTAACATGCAGACCAGAGGATGTGGTGCTTCCACTCTGGTATCATCCATGAATCTTGTACAGGTCATCAGCCCATGTCTCCTCTCTTCAGAATGTATCCCACTGTGGATTGGACCACTTCTAATATCCCATCAATTTTCTGATCAAATATTTTTACAAATACAAAAGCCACTATTACATAAAGTAATGAAATTATTTATTTTTTTTGAAAACTTCTTGTACTTCCTAAACTCATCCCACCACTCTGCTTTCAAATTGATTGCCACTTTGAACCTAAAATTGCATTTTAACAAAACCTCAAAAACGGGCGTCCAAAAAACACAAGAAGCCTGCTGGTATGTACAACTGTTTATTTTTGATTTGCAAAACATTCAACAAAAATAACATTACATTAACACCAATTTATAATAGAAAAAAGAGGAGGAAAATGAGAGATATATTGCAATTGCATTAGAATTTAGGCAACATAACTGTCTTGATAAGAAGAGCCATATCATGCTGACTTACAGAGGCAGTTTATGGCTAGTAGCTTGATCAGTATACATGTGTTACAAAGATTATGCTAAGTGCTTTGTTGGTTCAGGCATTTAAACTCATCTTGGTATAATTTGCAGGTTGAGAATTCACTGCCAAATCTAATTCATTTCTTTAAAAACAAAAGAACTGAAGTAAGAAACCAATCTTGCACAAGCTTTCCACTCAAACTTAGCCGGGGAACAGCTGTGGCCAGCTTTAACGCCCTCCCCTGCATCGAGAGGGTCACGTTACGCCACACGGCTCACACTGCTCCTCAGTATTCACTCATGAATACAAATCGCTCCAATTTCATTCAGCGTTTACCTGAAGCCATCTGACATGAAGACAAAAAACTTGGGTTGGAGTTTACCAAAGTGAGTAGTTGTTCTGTTAATATGATACAACGATCTGAGTAGAATAGTTTCCATTTTAAGAACCACTAAGTAGCACATTTTTTAAATGACAATCTTCAAAATGGGGCTTGCCGCTCCGCTAGGGACCGACGCTTTGGACGATGCCCGAGTTACGTAGTGTCAGTAACACACAACTTGGTGGCCCTTGAGATTAAAAGAAAAAAGAAAAAAGAAAAAAAGAGCAGCATTGCATGGCTACTGAGGATTTCCCCCTTCCATTTCCCCTTTTTTGTCCCAACATTGGTAGGGAATGACGAAGGTGTGGGGAGAGACTCTACACCAGAAGGAGAGGATGAAGACATGAAGAGAGCATTGGGAAAATGACCAGAAACAATCCAGGCAAAGAAAAGATGATGCGCTACAGGACACAGGTCAAGCCAACAGCACCATGCAGAGCACAAGCACACCTCTCATTTCTCCTTCTGCTGCAAAGTCCTTCAGGTTGTTGCTTTAAAGCTGCATTCACTCTGAAAGTTTTCCTATTTTGTTTGCCCTTAAAAAGAAAACCAAAACAAAACAAAAAAACTATAGCTACTGCGGATTTTGGCAATATGGCAGCGACATTAACCACCTTGTCTGTTGCTGAAAACTACACAAGTATAAAAACGGTAAAGAACAAATATGCAGAAAAGGATGTTACTTCTGGAGTAAATGCAGCCTTGTGTTTGCCAGAGTCCAGATGGTCAGAGTGCAGGCACTATGTAGAAAACACTCCTGATACTTTGTGCGTTTAGGAAAAGAAAAAAAATTAAAAGAAAGAAAAAGGCATTGCTAAATCTAAGAAGAAAGAAACTTTACAAAACAACCAAAAACAAAACTATGAATGACTTCATTAGCTGGACACTCCCAAATCTGTGAGATATCTCTGAGGTAATCACTGAAGTATGACTCATTAGACAGCAATAAATACCAACATGAATACAAATATAAAAGTAAAAACAGAGGCAGATGCTTAATGCTAAAGCAAAATCTGAGCTAAAAGAGGTAGGTTTTTTTTCTGTCGGTAGATTATGGTGTACATCCATTGTGGACACTCCTTTTTTTATAAGATCTACATTAAGATTCCATTACAATGCCTGTCCTGAAGGAAAGAGCAGAAAAATAAAAATGAAAAAAAGACTGAGAAACCTTTGCATGGAAGATGGTTAATAGTTTTCTGTGAATAATAAACTGTACATGATTTTTTTGTTTGTTTTTCGGTTTTTTAGTTAAGATTTGTAGTAGCAACAGTTATACAAAAACTTCAAAAATGTCTTTAGAAGGTGAGAAACGGTTAAGCTTGCTGGTGATGTATCATGAGTCGCATATTGCAGGCATTGTTACTGTGTTGCGTTCTTCTGGGAATCGGTGCAGATCCAGAGCAGCTTACCACGGTTAAACCAAATGGGGGAACCTCTGATGATGCACCATATTCACATTTACTGTTTGCATGTTGTGAACATGATCTTGGGATGGAAAAAAAAATAAAAATAATAAAGAACGAACGATTAAAACAACAATTTTATGACATATTTAGCGATAACAGGGCTGTTCTTTTTGATTTTCCTGTTGCTAATGTGGTTCTGACCACAAACTACATGTTCAGGTAGCGGCTATAATACATCCTCGAGAGCTTCCTGTTCGATCACCTGATCCTCAAGAGCAACTCCTCTTTTACCCTGTTCATATGTGGAGGGAAACTCTCCCTGTGGCACTTAGATATCCACCAACCCTCCCAATGAATCCAACATACACAAATCAACACTGCACCTCAAAAAAGGAAATCAGAACTTAAAATCAAACTCATATTTACATACAAAAGTATGTATTCAGGAGGAAAAAAATAATTATTAAAAAAAAAAACTCCACATGGAGACTTTCTAAAAAGATTTAAAGTCAGTGTTCAGTAACCAAGCACATCTTACCCCTCATTAAACTGACATACGATACATAAGAGTGGAACTGCCTAAGGCTTGAGCGTCGACTTCTTAAGGGTCAATCACAGCAGGGCAATTTATGGGACTTCCAAAATAAATATATGATCCAAACACTCTCAAGAGGAAAATAAAAGTTAAAAAGACAAAACATTATCCATTTGTGCTATGCAGATAATCTCAGCATCGAGCCCCGACTGCCATCTTGCAGAATATGAGCCACGGTGACATAAAACACCCCCCAATAACAACTTCCTTCAGCATCTTCCTAACACAGTTACCTGCTACTGAAGTAAAAAGTACATCGGACATGGCAGGACAAGAAGGCCAATCACACAAACTGTTATTTCCTGCCCCAGAGCTTATGGAAACCTCTGCAGACAACTGCTTCCTTTGAGAAAAACTTACTTTTAGTGAAATCATCTGCACTTGGCAGGGAACGGACTTGACCCTTTGGGGAATTGTCCCCACCTTAGACAAGTCACCTTGTAATTTTCTTTTCCTAATCCCACATGCAGCAAGCATACACTGGCCTGTGAACCTAAGCGATTTACATTTTCTGAGAGTTGGGTTTATTCACCGTTAGATATAACGCAGCATAAGCCAAAGATGACTATCAGCAGAGTTCCCATCATGTACAAGATGGAACAGTCTCATCATTACAAGCAGGTGGGTAACTAACTTAGTTATCTATATGGCTTATATTTAACAGCTTGTTCACTTTCTGAAAAGGAAAATATTAAATGAATAATGCACCCACTACTAGACAAATGTCGCTCGCAGCTCCTGCAGGGCTTCAAACAAACTTTTTAAACTAGCAAGATTGGAGCTTTGAAGTGAAAATTAGGAGCACTGCCTAGTGCTCTTTAGACCAACACAACAATCTTTTATATAAATGCTTTGAAAATATACTGCCAAATCAAATTAATGATACTTAAGTATTTAAGAGCAACTGAAACGAGGAAAAAAAGATTAATATATTACATGTTGATTTCATTAAACTCTTTCCTTGAGAATAACACGGCTGAAATGCTTTACAAGTGCGAACAATAAAATATACTGTGTTCCTTTCTTTAAGTATTTACGCTCTAGACTGTGTAAGCCATTCTAGCCATGAAGAAAAGCTCCTTGCTTTTTCTCCCCCAGCTGGGTTCACCTGCTGGTTCTGTCCTATGTTCTCATCAGAAGTGTGGGACAACACTATCTCAGACTCTGAAAGCATTTGTTTGGGCTGATTGATGGTGGGAGTGCTCACTGACCAAAGATGGCAGAAATCTGTCTGCGTAGCTTTGATCTGGTGCTGCGTTACTGTGATGACAAGAAGCTCTTGGGGGGGTGGGGGGTCAAATTGCATATATCAGTCTGGGAAGGTTTTTACCAAAACAAGCCTTAAGTAGCCCTATATACAGCAGAAGGTTTAATTTAAGTGTGTGTGTGTGTGTGTGTGTGTGTGTGTGTGTGTGTGTGTATACATGTCTAATTAGATGCATCTATTTATCTATATACATACACACACACACACACACACACACACACACACACACACTGTATAAAGATGGTGAGATAGAGGGAGCTAGTATTTACAGGCGGTAGCCGCTAGAGGGCTCCGCAGCACATCAAACAGCAGCCTATAGGCCCGCGGTGCTGAGGGCTCAGCAACACCTCCACCATCACAACCAGGCCCTCACACAGCCAAGGAAAGCAAAGTCCCAGTAAGATGTGAAAGGGTTTTGATATCTATGGAGGTCTTAAGCAGCTTCCCATGCTTTTTGCCCACTGAGCTCACTCTACACTGAAGAACAACAATTCATGGAATTGTTTTTAAAGATGAAATGAAAAAATGGAAAGAAAAAGAAAACACACACACCATCTATTGCCATTATATCAATTTCTATGCCAAGTCAAAGTATGGTATGCAACTAATATATATACACGTGTGTGTGTATTATACACATTATATATATATATATATATATATATATATATATATATATATATATATATAAACAAACAAGACAGACCTCTTTTTTCTGGCCTTCTTTTACTGTTCCAGTTAGATTTGGCATTTTAGCCCTTGAAAATCAGTGATATTATCGATACTGTATGTATATATATATATTTATAGGTTTGACTAAAGGGTGGTTTGACAGTGCTTAGAATACATGGGATAGCAATTAATAATCAACATCAAAACAAACAATTATACCAAAGGGAAAGAAAAGAAAAACATTTTCAAAAGGAGTAACAAGCCATATGCTGGCTTGGTTTGATTGATTATTAGCAGTGTAAAAGTAGCTAACACATTTAGTGGCTAATTTTCACCTTAAAACCAGGCACCCTAAAGTCCTATCAGAACCTCACTACTTTACAGACGATCTTCTGTACTCTGCAGAATAAATCTATATAATTATCTCTTCCTTCATAGGCTTTGAGGCTAGTCTGACAACATGCCGAGTGGCTGCACGAGTGAAGCAAGCCAGTAGCAGCGAGGTTATTTTTAGGCGCTGGAAGCTTTAAAAAAAAAAAAAAGAAAAAAAAAGAAAGGTAGTTGACCATACCTTTGGTGAAAGGTGAAAGGCATGTGTTTGAATTGTACACAGTCATATACATATGATACTTTAGAGAGAAGTTGACACACACACACACCCCCGCACACACACACCCCCACACACACCCCCACACACACACGCACACACACACACGCACACACACACACACACACACCCGCGCACGTTTTTTGAATGATCATAAAGTCAAAGTAATGTGCAGGCACTGTTTTTGCACCGGTAAACTGAAAAGTAAACTGTGCTGTATCTAAATTGTTCTGTGTAAAAAGGTACTGTTTCACATAGGTGATGTAAATATAAAACAACCCCAGTAAAACCAAGAGGTAGCTCAACTGAATGGCTAAATGAATAACTGAGAATGGTTGTGTTGGTGTGCGCACAACATGTCCACACACGAAATGTCAGAGTTTTTAAAGCAGCTGTTTGTGGAGTTAAATACTTACAAAAACACTGTAAAATAATATTTTATGTGTGTATATGTATATATATGTATATATACATATATATACACACACACACCTCTTTTCTATATGCAGATGTTTAATGGATAGCTTAGTTTTTACTATACGACATTCCCTTGTTTACTGTCTTTCCTAACATCTGTTTGCTCTCCTCACAACGTCACATACAAGTAGCCACACACACACACACACACACGCGCGCGCGCACACACACACACACACACAAACACACACACACGCACACACACTATACTCTTCCAGATTCTCCACACTTCTTTTAGTCCAACCAGCACATTCTCAGCTCCCACCCTCCATTTTTACTCTGTGGGGTCTTGTATCAAGCTTCCTCTCCACAAATGAACTTCAAAAGTGGCTTCTAGGAGACTTCACTGCCAAACACTTCCAACACCAATGGAGTGAGCTGCATGCTGTGCTCGGGCTGGAAGGACAGTAAGCGGTACTGTTTGGAGTGCTCCTCATTGAGGCTGCGCAGGTCGGCCAGCTTCTGGATCATTTTGGCATACCGCAGCCGACCGCCTGGGTGGTGGAGCTGGATGTACGCCTGCAGGGTCTCGGACAGCCGGTCTTGAAGGGCCTCGATCGTTACATGGTCCTGCACCCCTGGGCGATCTGCAGGAGAGGAATAAGGAGGCTCAAGACAAAAGCTACAAAACAGCAACAGAAAATAAACTGAACTAATTTGGTTTAGAAAATTGAAGATTGTGTTAACTGTGACATAATAGCATTAGAATAATTGAGGTGTCAAATAATTTAAAGTGTTTTTTAACTTGTATTTCTAACATTCCGTCTCATTTAGATGAGCGTGAGAACACTGTTCATGAGGGGCCTTGTGAAACGGTGCAAACATCTATTAGTTACACACATTTGATTGCATAACTACACATGCATAATGCATGTAATGTATCCTCTGCAAGTGGATACCATACACACAATGGGTGTTAGCATTGAAGATACCACTCACAAGAAAAGCAAACATAAGACCTGCACAGCAGGGTTAATTCATGCAGAAAAAAATTGTTTAGGGGTGAAAAGATAGAAGTCATGAGGGGATATTCTCTTTAACAAAAAAAGAGGATTAGTGATGAGAACACTTCTACGGCTTCAGTACCTGGAGAGAGCAAACAGATGGCCATCAGCAGTACATGTTCCTCCTCTTGAAGGTTCAGTTTCTTCAGGCCAACCTGGAACTTCACCAATGGCTCCAACAGCTCAAGAGTGTGGCCCGCTGCAGGAGAGCAACACGTCATAAAATACTATGCAGCTCCCGACTTCCACAGAAAGAAAATAAAAACATCCCAGAGCTAAAGAGAGTAGAGTACCTAATTCTCTGTAAGGTCCCTATGCTGCGCTTATCCATGAACACATGTACAACATACTCATTTAGACAATAACTAAAGACTAAAGGAGCAGAATCACAAACAAGCAGATCTGTTGATGAGGAGCCCGTCATTGAGCAACTAGGCAGATGCAGCTTGATTCCTGTTACAACAGGCCATACAAGCATGAACTTTATTATCATTTCAGTTCAAATATTGAAGATTTTTACCCAAAAATGTTTATATGGTTTGAGTTAATAGATGCTTTTGATAAACAAATTACAAGTATCATCAGACTTCACTCTCCCGTGCTGCTACATTGGGGTGAGACTGAAATCATGAATGAGGGGGTCAATAACGTCTAACAGGTAACAAAACAATGATAAAGAAAACCTGTAGTCCAGCAGGTTAGCTTACTGCCCACCCCTGTGATATCTGGAAGAGATATTTTCCAGAAATGTATCATTATATGAAAAAAGACCTGCAAGGACATCACTGCGTTCTCTCCATCTGGTGGCATTACAGTTCTTAGCACTCTGCAGAAGTTAATCAGCTCCCCAAGAGGAAAACATATTTCATTGATATAAAAAGAAAAAAAAAAAAACCAAGAACAACAAATGTACAAGTTGGTACCTAGGTTTCAACCTCATCTCTCAGATCATAATGTACACTGACATACTGTAAGAAATGAACAGCACCACAGAGTATTTTTCATATTAAAATATCAGTTTCAACTGAATTTTAAGGAATATCTAATGATGTGTTATGCAGTATCTGGCTCACATGATTTTACCCAAAGTAACTTTGGAGACCCATCTCAGTTTTCCGCTGAGATAACTACTTATTCCTTTATGACACTATGCCAAACATCAACAATAATGGTGAATGACAGCTATTAGATGAAACCAAGAGAAGAGACAACCAAAAGTGCCAAGACAAAAATTATGAAGGACACAAGGACGGGACAACAAGAATATGATCAAATGATGTGAAAGAGAAGCAACCTTTATGGGGACCTTCTGAGTTCAAAATGACCAAAGTTAATTAGTGTCATTTAAACTCTGGTTCTGGGGTAGCGGCGGGACTTTTGAGCAGCAGTAAGCTTACTGGCAGTGCAGAGGTGGATGTTGCAAATATGACAACACTCATCAAAAATACAGTGGCAAACTCCTGGAAATCAACAGGCGCTGTAAAATTATCTCTCAGTATTAAATACATGATTTTCTTTCCTGCAGCTCCTAAGTGGTGTATCGTTCTTTCCATGGCCAAGTGCAATGACAGAGAATTACGCAGCGGGACGGAGAAGACATCGTGAATTTACTGGATATAAACTAGGTTTTTATCCCTAGACTGCAGCTAGACTGTAGTTTGAGTCTCTAAACAGAAATTGCAACCAGATTTCCCACAAAACCACCTTCTTAAAAAGGGAAATGTCTTCATGGTGCTTCAGTACGGAGCTTGTAAAATCTTAGATTACAAAATGTTATGAATATATTTCATGTAGTGGCAGAGTTGGGTTGGACCTCAGAGTTTCTTCTCCCAGTTATTTCGGTTTGACAGTGATCCTGTTGTGTGTTGTGCAGAGCAGGAATGACATTTTTTGCTTGATCTCAGGGAGGGTGGGTGGTGAGTGGTAGGGGTCTTGTTTGAAAGCCATGCCCAAAAGGGGCTACTGTTGACGTGAAAAACTGGTTATGCAGAAACATTGGCATACATCTTTGCCCTGCGGGACTCTACAGGCCATTTCCAGAAACCTTATCTGTACTCCAACCCTAATGATACAGGCGACTCTTTAACAGCGTGCCGTTTCCTTCAAGCACTAAAAAAAAAAGTGTTAATGAGTAACATGTACTCTTTTCCTTAACGATGAGGTGGAAAAAGGCATTCAGAGTAGCGTGTATATCGACCTGAACACAGGTTTGTCTTTAGAACAGTTAAGTAGGAAACACATCTGCCTTCAGACTAACCTTTGGTGACATCACTGATCTGGTATTTAAAGTCAGGACCTCCACAGCTCCAGGACATGTCTTCCAGGTTGAAGCTCTGATTTGAGCGCAGCATGATCACCTCAATAGCACTGGATTTTAGCAGAGCAATCTGGTCCTCTGCAGTCAGGTCCCTGCAGGAAAAGATATCAATTACATTAGTGATACAAAAATATATGGAAAGTGCGCAATATTGAAGTTTATCAGTTGTTTATTTTATTTCCAAGAATTCTGCTCATCATTGGTTTGGTCCTTTTATGTTAAATACCAATGACAAGTACCCGAACCTGCAGGGATGGGTTACCATGTATGAGAAATCCATTAGAAAATCATCACTCAAACATTTTACCTGTCACCATTTTTGACTATAAATTCAGCCTTTTGTAACATTAAATCTCAGAAAATTTGCTTAAATCAAATTAATGAACTGAAAAGAAGCATGTGCTGAAAGCTGCATAAACTAGGGTGTTTTTCAGAGATTAGAATGCAGATTGCAGATTGAAAGTGAGCAAACATTCCAAGGGTAATCCATCATGTCCATCACCCTCTTAGTCGTTATGACAACTTTAGGAAAATACAGGCTCCAGCATGTTTCAGCCTTGACTTTGCAACGACCTGACGACATGCTGCACATTTGTCCGTGTCAGCACACTGAGAAACAAACACTCGCCAAGGCAACAGCTTCCATGTGTGGAAGGTGGGACTGAAGCAAGAATCCCCATGGTCAACCACCATAGTTTCAGGTTTACACAAACAAGATAAACAAAAAACAAAGTGCTCTGGCTGTTTTCTTCCACATGCATAATACTGTAATCTATAGAGATCTTGTATTTATTTATTTTTTTAGTATAAAAAAGGTATTTTATGCTTATTTATGTTTTAATGATCTATCTTGTCTTGTTTCACCATAAGTATGCAAATAAAGAGAAAAAAAATAATTTAAATTAGTTTACATCACCATAAATGATAAATTCTTATGGATCAATCATTATTCCATAAGCATCACAATGACACAACACTAATATATCAGGCTGAAGAAAATTAAAAATCTTAGATGTAGAAAGTCTAAAAACATGTAGGTCAACAGCCAGCCTGAGAAAAGCAAATAAATATAAATGAGCAGTTCTCCAACTTCAGGGAGGCAAGGATTAGATTTTGCAAGCCATGCTGATGAAAAGTAACAAAACAATCAATATGAGCAGCTAATCAAAAAGGTTCTTTGCCAGAAAGAGAGAGAAAGACAAAAACAAAACACACACACACAAATAAAAGAAGCTTTGAAACACTGTACATCCACACTCTTTATTTCTTCTGTCACAATATTATGTCAGCTGTGAGTCGTGATAGTTTGCTAAATGAAAAATAAAAGAAAGTACCGTACACTGCAGACAAACAGAACTGCCAACATCACACTTGTGTGATACATTTACTGGATATTATTTCTAATTTATTAATGTATTTTTTCATCTTCTGATGGTTAAAGTATATACTGTATATATATATATATATTCATTAATAAAAATATGAGCACGCACGCACGCGCGCACGCACGCCATAAACCGAAAATTTACTGTTACTGATATTCACTGCGATGACTGATGTCAATTTTCCCATGTCGGTAAATTCGGTGCTTTGATTGAAAAAAAAAAGAAGAAAAAAAAACATTTTTATGTCTGCTTTGATGGTGTGTGCTGATAGACTATTATTAATTCCCCTTTAAGACTGTGTACAGCGTGTATGTAATCACTTGACTCCAGCCATCCATTCTGAACAAGAAGGGAAACCCCAGAAAAAGGCTGATGGTTCAAACGAAGACGTGGCTGACAGATGAAATAACAGGCCTCTCAAGTCTCGCGCATTGAGCGTGAGACTCATACATTTCAACAAGTTCACACACTCTCACGCCACACATGGCATTTCTCACACTGAGAAATTAACTTCACCACACAGTAATTCCAACAGCCCATCTTACTAACGAGTCACGGTACGCTGCTGTGTGCAGCTGTCTGGAGTTACCAACCTACTAGCCAATCAGAAAATAGGATTTTTTTGTTGCTGGGTAACGTTTGAGTTTCATCTTCAAGCGTTCCATGAATGCGTAGCGGAGGTAACCTAAGTTACAACATATATCACTCTTAAACACACTCACAGCTGGGTCGATGGAAGACATTCAGCACAGGGTGTTTAAAACACCTTATGAAAGTAGCCGACAAAAGGTACACCATACCATCACGAAAAAAACAGCCAAATTTACCGTGATATTGATTTGAGGTCATATAGCCCGGCCTTAATATATATATATATAATAGTTTTGTTTTTTTTAGCAAGTGCATGAGCTCTGGGTCAAGTTCTCTACTGGAGTGGGGGTTGTTTTGACCAGCATCACTTATTTATTGCTAATATGGCACCAGTGTATCAACTGCGTTAGGCTGGCAACACAGTGGGAGACTATAAGCCCGACGAGGCGGCAAGCAGATCACAAGACAACCTGAAACAACTGGAAAAAACAACTTGTCAAAAAGATGAATCTTTACAATGTGTCGCGAAATACAAAACAAAAGGATCATGTTTGTGAAAGTCACAGTTGATCAGGTGAGATCTCGTGAAGTTTGTGTTAATAGTCTAGTGCGTCCACCGCGATGAGGCGATAAAAAAAAGAAAGAAATAAAAAGAGTGTCCCATTGTATATGGTCTCTTATGTTTTTAAAATTAGATCAAATTTGAAAGACATCTCCTGTGTAGCCAGCCTAACTTAGACTAAAAGAAGGCCTGAACTTGAACACACGCAAGTACCTGAAGCCAGGGATCATCTTGGCAAAGCCAATGACCTTCTGAATGCTGTAGGAGACCAGGTCAGCCAGGTGAGGCAGCATTGAGAAGCTGGAGCCTTCCTCTTCACTGGAGTCTGGGCTGCTGCCCTGTTCCTGGTACATCATCAGCAGGTTGTTGAAGTTCATTTTAGTGTCAACCGACTCTGCAGCAGCAGGAGAGAAGAGTAAAACCAATGTAAGTAAAAAAAAGAAAAGATGATAGAGACTAAAAAGGGGGGGGGGGGGGTTCAAAGGTGTTTGTGAGGCGGTACATGAACATTTCACAATATTACTCTTTCGGTTCCTATTTTTAAGTGACTCTATACCACCAGACTTGCCGACAGAAGAGTTTCTGGAAATCAGATCTAATGTGTGATATATGCAGAGAAAAACAGTCCCGTTTCAAGTTGTTTGTCATTGCTGAGTGTTAACAGCCACATGACCATGTCCCAAGCTGTTTCCACTTCATTAGTAACGGACACATTAATAAAGGAGTTGTTACTAGTCAAAGTACAAGTATGCGTTCCATTGGATTCAGCCCAGCACATGACGTTAACCCGCATGGAAATAACTGGAGTGGAAATGGAAGCACTGCAAGTTATTTATGTCTTGTAATTATGGCTCGTAGTTTCACTTTCAATTAACCATCACAGTGCAAAAAGGGTCACAAAGACCCCGCCTGTGTGCTGCGAGGGTTAAACAGGAGGTTTTCTTTGTCCTTCTTTATAAACATTTTCAGTTTCTTTAAAGACTGCATCAATGCATTTTAAGTCTCTCTGTATTCAAACAACCTGATTTAAATAGTCAAAGTCTTCGAGTTTCACCTGGAGAATGACTGAAGGAGTCAGAGGAGGCATCAGAGAGGGAGTGGAGAGAGGCAGCTCTGCTGGCGCTTCGTGTCACTGGGCCCTCGCGCACAGGAGGCTGCACACGAGAAAAGGCCATGTGTTAACAGTCCAGTCATAAAAACCCATATCATACATACAAATGTGGACACTTTTCTTGTTAGTCTTCGATAAGACAGTAAAAAAACCAACAATAGTCACTGAAATAACTTGAAACTGACAAAAGTAATTATGTGTAATTAATTACTGAAAATGCCACGAGAGGAAAACTGACAAATTGAAGAGACTGATAATACAAATGGTGACCAAAGAGCCCAGAACCACTTCCAAAGAGATTAAAAATGAATCCGAGGTGGGGGTACATTAGTATCAGATTGTACCATCCGTCTGAGCCAAAGTAACAACCCAGGAGGATTTCTCCGATAAAAAAGTGAGGAATTCACCTGAGAGAATGAGCTACTGTGAAACATGGAAGAGACTCTGGCATGTTCTCGAGTTGATTTGCTGCATCTCATACATGGTGTTTTGAATCTGTGCATGAAATCTCAAGACTATCAAGGCCTTCTGGAGTGAAATGTGCTGCTGGGTGTCAGAAAGCTTGGTCTCAGTTGCAGGTCATGGGTCTACCAGGATAAAGACCCAAAACACACAGTTCAAACCTCCCAAGAATGGACAAGAACAAAACACTGGACTGGACCCTTCTATGAGCCCTGAACTATAATCTATGTGGAAAGAGCTAAAACATCATGAGGAGTGGACCAGAATACCGGTCTACAGGTGTAGAAGTCCCGTTCAGAGATGCAGATATTACTTGAGGGCCTGTAAAAGGTTCTGCAACAAAATATTTATATGAGGCTACCATCAAATTTGTCCAGGCCAGTTTCACTAGTTTTTTTCTATATGATTCTATTGAACCACAATTTAAAACCAGTATCTTATTTTCATTGGTCAATTCTTATTACATTATTATTCAGTAGCGCTTTTGTCAGTTTCTAGTTATTTCAGTGATCATTGTGGGTTTTTCTGTCTTTATCTTTTTCAACAAGTTTGTCCTAATATGAATGCTGCATCATGAAAGATTTCTCACAAGTGACGCAATAAACTCACCCAGATTGATATTTAAACAAAAAAGTGAAGGAAAATAAGGACCAGCTCCTGGGGTGGCTGATAAAACCATCAAAAATCCTGTCATTCCTTCAGATTGATAAGCTCTAGGCTTCACTGTCAGTTCACCCCTTAATGTTTGGTTTTTAGACACTGAGAACTGTCACTTTTACAGACAACTTCTCACTAGTTTATGTTCATTTTTCTCATGACAGCACCACTGCAGTGTCTGATGGTACATTCCTGAAAATTTCACTTTCCAAATCCGAAAAAAAAAAAATTCAAAAAGGATGCAAATACGAGCTGGGATAGGAAACAAAGAAGGTACTAGCAGAAAATGACTACCTTAGATCTTTTCATAAGTTAAACGAACTGTAAAACTGCTGATGATAATTTACTGAACAAAAATCAGCTCCCTGCACAACATATCTTAAACATAACCAGTCTCAAAACACAGCAAGTTGTTGCAGCATTTAAGTTGGTATTGTGTTCCCAATGACTTCAGCTTTGATCAGAAAGCTCTTTTGAAAATAATGACAACATTGTACTTTCATATGGGTCAACATCATGTTGATTTGATAATGAACAAACCCTAAATCGGCAGAAGTCAGAGTAGGAGTCGTCATAAGTTTTGTGGTGGGCCTCCACCAGGGTTCCAATGATTTGACTCTGGTCATCTGAGAGTCGGGGCCGCCGCGCTTCCCGTTCTGCCTCACGTTGTGCCTCCTCCTCCTTCCTCCGCTGAATCAGGTCCTTCTTCCTCTGCACTTCCTCGTCTGTCAGAATGACTGGAAGGGCAAGACAGAGAGCGGGTGTGTTAGAATTCTATGCATTAGGAAATTTACCATAGAAAGAAAAAAGAAAAAAAAAGGAAACGTCTTTGTGTAAACATAAAATAAATAAAAAGAGAACAGAGAGAATTGCGGTAAAGTTAGGTAAACAACTGGATTAAGAAAAAAAAAAAAGAATTCAATGAATACTCAGAATAACAGAATTTATGTACTACATCAAACACTGTTGTAAGGTACAGTGTGTACTTGGACTTAACAGTGTGATGACAGCTATGTCTATATTGTGTTGAGTGAAAGGAGGTTGTTATTCTCTGGAAGAAGAGAATGGGAGGGGATGGGTCCATATGGAGACCCCTGCTGCACTGAACAACCAAATGCATTGTCTTTGTTCTGTTCGCTCCTTGTTGCTCTGGCCACTGAATTAGCTCACAGAAACAGAAAGAGCTGGATCTCAACAACATGCGGCTGTTTTTGCAACAGCAACATCACTGATTCCTGTTCCCGTACAGTATGCTGTGGTGTTGTTGCCAACCCTGGGAAATAAACATTAGTATGGCAGGGAGAGACCTTTTGCTTAAAATGGGACATGTGGACAATATGTGGATACAAGAAGAAAATTAAAAAAAACAACATTTGCCTGCTATTTGCATACTATTAAAAGAAACACCCAGTAGAAAGAAGAGGCCTGGCTAAATGGCACATGGGGTGTTTAAACTTCAGATTGGGTATACTTTACACAATGTGGGAGGCTTTGCTAGTTCAAACAGAGCGTGTACATACTCTAAAGGGCCAAAGACCCAGAGATACTTGACATCAGTCCAAATATTACATAATATTTTCATAAAGGGACAAAAGGCCCCAAAGACAGCTAACACCAGCTGCACAAAATTTGCCAAACGATTAAAACTGCTGATTTTATGAGATCTAGCTTTAGATCTATTGAAAATGCAGTAAATAAAATATGTCTGTACTTTTTTTTTTTTTTTCCTTCTTATTAAAGAGGAAAGCTGCTCATGCATACATTCCAGTCCTTACAAAATTCTGGCTCAATCGACCCATAATAATTATACAGATGATTTATTATCAGAGTCATAAAACAATCTGAAAGACTGAACTGTGTACCAGTTACAAAACCTAAATAAATAACTCCACTATCTACAGGCTGGCTTGTATGTACCTCAGACTTAACGCTATACAGGCAGCGCTGAAATCCTTAACATGGTGATATAGGCAAGAAAGTGAAGTAAGGAGGCAGTTCAGGGGATTTGCAACTTTATACTATAAACAATCAGAAAAAGCTTCAGCACACTGAAGGTATGAAAAACAAACAAACAAAAAAAAAGGTTTCTTCAAATATACAATTTAGAAAAAAGCATTGAAGACTCGTGGGTCACCTGTCATACTTACACTCTTTCATCATGCCGATGTCCACACAGCGCTTGAGCCGGCATGCCTGGCAGTGGCGTCTGTTGTCCTTGGTGATCGTGCAACTGCCGTTAAAGGGACACGTGAAGCTGGCTTTGCGCTTCATACTGCGTCTGAATAAAACAGACAAAAAGAATTTGAAAGTGAGGAAGTATACAAAGAATACATTTGATTTAAAGGTTAAAGTGGCTGACTGAACATTTGTCTGATCATGTCTTTAGTAATTATCGTTAATAAGAGTTATACATTTCTTGAGTGTAACTTGTAAAGCAATGAAGCAACTTGAAGGTTTTTCACAAAGATAATGAGACATAAATATTTTTAGCTCCTCAAGCTTTAAAAGCATTGAGTGCCAAAAAACCAGGGCAGAGGCGGAGTTTTGTCAAATGATGATGCAAAGTCCAATGATTTAGTCACATGAATGTATGAACATTTATACACAGATGTTAGCGAAACCACACAGACATGTGTTTGTAAGTTCAAACAAGGGCCAGTGGAGAGATGAGGAAGGAGATTAATAAACATCCGTATTTGTTCTTCTCTCCCTTTGAATATCAACACTGCTGAGAGGAACGGACACAAATGGAAGGCTATGAATAACACCCGCATATTCAAAAAAACAAAAACATGAATCGATATAGGTTTGTTTTCTTTCTTTGTATTAATTGTAAACTCATTCCTGAGTCGCTGAGAAAGGAACAGCCAAGCCTGCCATAAGACCAAGCTCATTTGTATTCTCCACCTGCCGCTGAGCATTAGTGTGAAAACAAATGTTCTCAGTAGTTCTGAAAGTGTTCGTTTTAACTGTGGGCAGCAATTATGTGTGTGCCACCAAGTGGGTGGTCATTAGATAAAGGCGAGTGTTTGTATATATGTAATATGTACTATATGTAATAGTACATCCGGCAATCTGCCACGTATCTTCTACGCTCTCCACTGAAACTGTGTGTGGTCTGTGTCTACATGTGCATACCAGCATTTATGTCATCACTTCATAAACTGGCACATTTACTTTTTTATTCATTGTTTTTACCTGAAAAAGCCCTTGCATCCTTCACAGGTCATGGCATTGAAGTGGAAACCTGTTGCCTTGTCACCACACACGCCACAGATCCGTGGCACATTCCTGTCAAACTCCTCCGGGGACAGAGTGGACGTACTCACAACGGTTGGCTCCATCGCTAAACAGAGAGGAACAACAGGAATGTAGGAGGAAAAGATTCATTTTGACTTACAGTCAGAGAAAACCCATCAACATTTTGCTAATGAATAAAACTAAAGCAGAAAATCATGAATAAACTGGTTGCTATAACTATCAAAAGTTCATAATTATCTTTAAATATGATCGATTGCAATCTGTCCAAATAAAAATCAATCACTGTATCCAACCATCAGTTTCATCATTGTACTTCATCTATTAAACATGTCTAATTATATAAATGGTAGTTAAAAAAACAAAAACAACTACATTGCATAGAACAAAAACACATTAATCTCTCCCTCTTTTTTTTTTTTTTTTAAATCTGCCAAATCAAAGGTTTGACATGACTCAGCTTCCTTAGTTACTCTTTGAATTACATGTAATTAGCATCTGAATATTATAGTGCTCTGCAAACCTATTAAGTTTAAATTAGTGACGGGAGAAAAAAGGGCAAGTGACCACAAGGCTAGCATCCTCATAAACAAACAATCATTGTCCTTCACAAGCCTCCACTCTTATGCCTTTCTTTGCTTCCGCTGCAGGGTGAAACAGAGCAAATGAAGGAGGAGGAGGAGGAAAGGAAGGGAAGGGCAACCAAACCAATACTGTGAAAACTCACAAATCAACAGCTAAATGTTGGTAGGGTCCAACTGAATAATTTAGCATAATTTGACAGGAGCTATTCATCATTCACATTAAAAAAAAAACATGTATATACTTTTTTTCTTTTGTTTTCTGTTCAACAGTTCATCAACAAACATGAACATAGTGTCTTGTCTTGGCCAATTCTATGACCAGGACATGTATTCTCCATTTAAACACTGATCTAATTATTGGCCTTTTTTGCTGCAGGCGTCTAGATTTGCAGTGGTTTAAGCTTCTACAGTAGCTGAAATGGGCACCACATGCTTCATCCAGGAATCTCTGATACATCTGTTACTGTACACTAAAACATGTCTGCAAATATTTGTTGAGGGAATTCAGCAGATGGGTCCAACCAAGGCTCTGATAAACATCAGAACTCAGGGACTCACTGTCCTGTCGGCTACTGAGGTGAGCTGCAGATGCTTGAAGTCGTTTTGTTTTTTTTAATTAAAAAACAAAAACACTGGATGCATTTTTCCCCCCTCATGCACACACACACACACACACACAAAAAAATAATTAAAAAAAGACGAGTGGAACCTTAATCAACGTGGAGAACGTCTAACCATCTAAAGGAGATTAAATAGCCTCAGGGACATACTGTTTTACAGTTAGTGCTTACAAAACTTCTTAAATAATATGATTTGCAAATCAAATAAATGCTGTGGATGACAAAATATGAATATGGTTGTCACCCTGTCAACAAGTACAGCCAGTCACTTCCACACTAGTTTTCAGTGAAGATTTGGGGTTGATCCTTCTTGTGTGCAGTAATAAAGCAAAGTCTCCAGGAGGCCCAGTAATATAAGGAAGAATTTAAAGTATCAACTCACAGTCCTCTGTGATACAACAGGTAAAGTGCCATATTTATAGATGAATTACAAATGTGGCCAAGTCTGCTGGTACCCACCACAGGAAAAAAAACTGAACAAAAGGCAACCTACAATAGTCACTAAAATAACTTGAAATTTGGCAAAAGAAATAAATAAATAATAATTTATTTGAGTTTAACTCTTAAAAAAAAGGAAAACATTCTGACATTGCTTTTTTATTGTGGTCCAAAACATTTCATTATAAGAAAAAGAAAAAAGAAAACAGTGAAATGTTCCTTGAAAACTGAGTTCGTACCTCAGAAGGACGTTCTCCCCGAAGCTTTGTGGCTTGTCAATATGTTTTTAGATTAATTATTTTTTAATACTTGCTTTTGACAGTGGAGTCCTTCTTACTCTTCCACTTCAGCTTAAACAATTCACCTTAAATTTCTTTTGAAGTTGTTCTGGGCTCTTTGCTTACCATTCATATCATCAATCTCTTCAATTTGTCAAATTTCCCTCTGGTGTCCATGTCCAGGGGATATACTACGGTTCTGTGGACCCTAAACTTCTGAATGAAATTTGCAACTATAGTCACAGGAACATACAGCTGCTTGGAGAAGGTCTTATAGTCTTTACCTTTAACATAACTTCCATTCTGATGTCCTCAGACTGCTCTTTCCTTTCCCTTTTATGGGTACCAAATAATTTGTCAGGGTCACTTTCATATTTTTTTTTATACAACTGTTGAAGCACAACGCAAAAACATCTCTGATAGTTGATCTTCAGTAAATTGGTCAGTTTCAAGTTAATCTCAGTGACCATTTTGGATTTTTCTGTCTTTCTTTATTGGAAGGGCGAAAACAAATCTGTCCATGCCTGAATATTTACCTAGCATTTTATGCAGGTTTAACATGTATATCACAAATCCATAACTCCTATTATGTAAAGCTACTAAATAGTGTGGTATCATGAGAAAACGCCTTCACTTCACTCCTTCAAGCTTGTACACTGCTCTGCTACTACTGTCCATAATCAAACCGCTCCCAGCAGGCACTCACAGTCGTCACTCATTGTGAACCAAAACAGCCATTTGGCTTAGTTTATTATTGAATAATCACTGAAGTCAGTCCTCTGTGACTCCATTCAGCCTTGACAGGATATTACACTAAATGCATGTTACAACAGAAAGTTCTAAATAATGCATCAGGTTATTAGACTAGATCTGTACTCATTGCAGTCTCGGCTATGCAAAGCCAATGAACAGCTTCAGGCTTTGAATGAACGTCTCATTCTTGACCAATATCGTGCAAACACCGTTCAGCAGGATTAATCACATTCTTTGTTGTGGTAATAATTCAAAATATTATTCTCCATTTTCAAATATTAACAAGTTTAAGGATAACACTTAAACGCTCACTTTTGCACATCTGACAAATGTTTACATTTGTATTACAATGGATTGTATACAATGGATTACCCATCTGCATATTATCAGTCATTATGCACTTTACAACTCTTGGAGATGAAAATCTTGCAATTCTTTCAAACTTGTTTTCTACCGGACACATTTCACATTTAACTGACCAAGTTTGAAAACTGTACAAGTTAATCACTAATGATATCATAACTGTGATCTTACATAAATTAGATCTGAACTACATGTAATAAAACAAAACTCCCTATCGTTCAAGTTCAAGTAATGGCACTGAGATTTTGTTCAACTCATAGGTTCTCAAGTTTCCACCTTTAAACATCAAATGGATTCAACAGGGCCTGTCACACAAAGTGTTGCTGCTGATTATGAAATCCAAACACGGGAGATAAGAGTCAAATCACACCAGGTGAATTGTATTGAATGAAGCTCATCTCAGAGACCTGTCGATTATTGCAAGAAATAAGTTCACCTCTGCTACTGCCGTCAAAATCTTAATTCGACTCCACAACAGTTGAATATATTTGAATGAAATGGGTTTGGCCTGTGCAGTGCAGTGGGTAACACATACATGTGATTATTATGTACGTTATTGCGCCTCATCTGCTTACCTAATATGGACTTTGACATGACTCCAAACACACAGGTTTCACATACGTAACATTGGATGATTTAATGCAAATTATCTATTGAATTATCTCTCTGTGGTCAGCACCACAACTATGTCAAAAAAGTATTGGGAGTACAGTAGTCAGAACTGAAAATCACTGATTGTTCAATGGCTTTAGAAGTATAATGCATTTACTGAAGGTAAAGGCAAAACACACTGAACAATTCATTCCAGCTTGTAAGAAAATATGAAGAAAATCAGTGCAGTTGCTAATGACCTCAGGCATGATGACAACCTCACTGCCAAATAGAACACAGATTGACAACTGTTTTAACAATTGTACTGCTTTCTTGTCCATTTGAAATTTCAATTGAATTTCAATTATTTTGTGAGCCCATCACAGGGAAATAGTGCTTCCATCTGTTTCTGTGTTTGTCATTGAGAAGCTGTTCTAATGAGTTTGAATATACTGCCATTTGACTGATTGTTTTCAATCAGAGGAAGGAAGTCTCCGCTCGTAATGACAACAGTTAAGAGAAAGAGAAATGCACAAATGAATCAGGCCAAAACGTAGTAAGAGCGAGGGATTGGTGAAACTGTGGATTAAAAACAGACATGTCCTTAGAAATTGTTAAGGGCGAGGTGACCCGGTTGTTACAGTGGCTATCTGTGCCACTACAACCCTGTGTGTCCTGCCGGCAGCCGTGGAAACGAGAGAGAACAATAACAAGGGGGCACTGAGCAGTGGCCCAAAGAAGACGATCAACATAAACAGCCTGTTTTCGTTATTTCAAAAGCTGTCTAAAAATACACTGTCACAAGCTACTTCAATTACTGGCTAAATATAAATACGTCTAATCTCCGACAGCCACCTCATCTTGAGAAGGATCACGGCAGACTGAAGTTTGCTGCTTGTGTGCGAAGCTCATTTATAGTAAGTACGTTTTTTTTCCGCTCGACTTTTGCTACTTCATAAAATCCAAGAGATGATCTTGTTCTTGCATGTTGTGGGTGCATCATCATATCCTGTATCTTGGACTAGTGTACAAGAGAAAGTAAATTTCAGGCTTAATTTAGTTGTTTTAAGAGCTTGAGACTTTGAGGTTCAAGCCAGTATTATACTGGAGGTGGCAAGCAGAATGGAGAGACATACAACAACATCCACACCAGTGACCTTTCTGCTGGACCAATGATAGATATGGGTTTGTCCAGCGCCACACTTGAAGGAACAAATCTGAACCTTACAGAAAAAAAAAAAAAGGGCACATGACGGATGACATAATTACACATAACTGCCGCAAAAAGTTGTTTAACGAATAAAATAATAATCCCCACTCTTCTGCATTTGCACTTTTAGCCAGTTAAGACAGTGTATATTTGCTCACTACATGTTAAAAAACTGAAAAATCTGTAAACTTCATTCCAACTTAATTTTCAAGTTCTATAGGAATGACACGAAGAGGAAGTGGAGATGAAAAATACTGCAGCTTTTGGGAAGCCCTTTGTGAAATAGGTGCACATTTGTTACAAATAACAGATGAACCCTCTCTGGGTCTTAATAAAGAGGACAAAAACAACGGGTGTAAGAGACTTGTGTCTGCAGCTCTCAGCAAAACAGCAGTGGAAACCAAAGAGCAAGAGATGAGGCCTGCTGGAATTATGCACTGTACCACAGATTGACTCTAGCATGTCATTTTAACTGGGTGGTGAAGGCTTCAAAATAAAGACATAACCCAAATTTTGTCTGTGTAGTTGGATGAGGGAACAGGGAGTTTCCCCTTCTTTATATCCAACAGACTAGCTGAGGGAGAGCAAGTGCAGCTTAGCATGCAGTGGTGAAGTGACTCATCTTTTCCTTATTTGATTTATTCACATTATTGCTGAAATGACATGCATGTTTCTAATAACCCCAAATGTTGATATAACTGTTACAAGTTTAGACTTAAGTTATGGAACGCTGCAGAAGATTTCATACTCAAAAACAGACAAGGCCATAAAACGTTATGACAAAGTGCTTTGGGATTAATTTAGCATCTCTGGAAAACCAACAAAAAACACTCATTTTGTGACATAACAGCATATAGCAACAAACCTACACAACAAACATAAAATCAGTATTTAAACTCAGTGGAATTGCACCAATTTTTGCAGAATATCCTCAAAAAGTGACACAAGACCATATAACTTTTCAAAGTGTGAAGTATTTGCAACATCTGCAGCCCTGTGTCCCAAAGGAAAAGGCGCAACGTGCACCCTTTAATTAGTTTACACTTGATGTCAATCAATGCAAAATGAGTTCTCAGCCGCAGATGATGTGAAACCAAAGAATCAAAGTGAAGAGGCTGATTTGTGAAGTAGTGACAATTTATTTGGATGACTGTGCATTAAAAGCAAAGCCCTTTCAACGCAGCAATACATGAATGTGTGCATTCCTGCAGTAGCTACTGCTCCTACCGGGAGTTGGAGCTGCTGTGAGATATTCGTGTAGGGTTAAGTGCCAACGTGGACCATGGCACAACTCCAGTCTCATTAATAAGGAAACGTATGTCCCTCTGTCCTACTCCCTGCCACAACTGCATTCATGCCAATATCGAAGTGGTTGCTGATATGGCGTCATGTGTGACGTGGAGAAGAAACAGAAACGAGGGTGTATAAAAATATTTAACATGTAGCCTACATATTAGATAAACTTACAGCACAGTCAAAATCAAATGGCGAGAATACTCTCCCACAATACCCCATTAACTATCCAACAAGCCCAAGCGATGGCATTAGACCCTAGGCAATGAAATTAAATGATTGGGGGCAAGGGGAAGACATGAAAAAGTGCACAGAGGGAGGATCCAGACAGCATTTCAAGCCCACAGACATCCAGAAGAGAGAAAAGAAAGCGGGAAATAAAAAACCTCTGGCATCACGTCCTAAGAATGTCAGCAATGAGCTTACAGACCACATCCCAACACATAAGAGTCAGAATCACATCCAGACTTATAGCAGCACTGAAGGAAAGAGAGGAATTGCTGAGGAGCTCCTGGTTTAGAGAACGAGGCCTGTATGACAGTCCAATAAGCATCTTCAATCTACATCACATGACGCAATCCCACAAATGGTTCCGAAATTGTTCCGTTCTGCCAAAAGTTTCTTTTGAAGAGAAAAAGAGAAAGTAAAAGAGTGCAAGAAGAATATAAAGGAGGAAATGGAAAGAAAAAAAAAAGAGGGGGGGGGGGGTCGGAGGGAAAAAACATAAGGCGATGTGTTTTGCTGCATACCTCGGGCTGGGTCACTACCAGTACAGGACAGCAGAGACATAAAACAACTCAGATCTGGAATGACCCAGGCTGCAATGAGAACTGGGCTACAATGGAAACACGCAGCCTTTTCATCCACACATACAAGCACATGTAAGCCCCTAATACACAAGGAAAAAAGAAAAAAAAAAAAAAAGGATGGAAAGAGAAACTTGAAATATGAATTGAGGTAGGGATAAGTAAAACAAGCGTCATTACTTGAAAACATGATTAGGATTAGAGGCAAAAGAAGCTTAATTAAAATCTATTTAGTCTTAGAATTTTTCTCATGGAAATAAAAATGCAAGGGAGCGCTAGCAGAGGACAGAAAACAATGGATTAAATGAGACGATGTGGACCTCACAACAACAAAGCAGACAAACTGAGTCTGTAATGCAGCTAAACCACTGGCTGAGCAGACTAGTCCAGTCCTGTCTCTTTGCTCCCCTCTCATTCGCACTCCCACAGCCTCTATGAGTCTGTCTTATGCTCTTTTCCAACAATCACAGGGAGCATGTTACAGGAGCAGTAATAGCACATGACAAGGTGACCTGTGCCCCACACAGGATGGGCTACACCGGGGTGGAAGGGGTGTGGGGTCTCGTGTCCCATGTCCAGCCCTATGGTCTCCACAGCCCTCCTCCTCCCAACACCCAGGCCCTGCTGCTAGCCAGCAAAGGGAGATGGAGGCAGTAACAGCAGGCTACCCCCTTATGCTGGGCCTCTTGCTGGACTCTGGAGAGGGGAAAGAGACGAGGCAGGGAGAGGCTCACTCAAACACACGCCAGAAGTCCTGTTTATGTCTATACTGTATTTGACAGAGAATACATATTCTGTAACACATGACGCTGCAAACACGGAAAGCCAACTAGACAAAACTGACAGACAACAGACATGTGAATCGTGGGCACAAAGGAACTGAGCCCACAGATCAAGTTATATAACCCTCCATAAAATATTGTTTGTCTTCCAGGAAATACTTTTATTAAAAAACATAAACCATAAGAAGTTATGCAATCCATTTGTACACTATAAACATATTAAAAGTAGTTGGGATATAAACTTCCAGCCTTTGATATATAACAGTTACATACTGTACAGTTTACTTTAGGAAAAAGCTTTTTTCTGCATTAGCTGCCCTTCGTACATGACACATTACCTGCATGATGTATTCAGTCAAGAAAGCATCAACCACAAGAGGTAACTGATGACTTGAAGACATTTGTGAGAGTTTAACAGGTCATTAGTTTCAAATCAACTGGACAGATGTGTAGAAACAAAACACACGCACAGCCATACATACAAGAGGGTCTTTAGATTTAAACACAGCAGCCTTATTCTCTCTCTGAGATCACATGTAGAAGGAAGCTACCAATTACAGTGGTCTTGAAAAATGAAAAGGAGAGAAAAAAAAGGGGTGGGTGGGTGGAGGAAGCCTAATTGACTGTACCATCGCCACAAGAACACTGCCCAGTAAACAGCCTGCACTAAAAAGGACACGGTGCAAAGATGTAGCTCCTGATTGCAGGACTATGCTCAGTCCATCATAAACTTGATCTGGACCCCAAACCTCAATGGCCCTCACATGGGTTCATTTACAATTTTGCTCTGTGTTTTACAGATTTTTTTTCTTTTTCTAAAAACCCAATCTTCAAAATGAAGCAAATGCAAATGAAGAAAATGTGTGTACTGGTAAAGAAAACAAAATTATCCAAAATTAATCAATCAAGTGATATAAAAATGCATATAAAATTGTGTGTGTGAAATATTTTGTTCTGCAAAAACCATTCAAAAGTGTGGTTAATAAAAAATATAATTTAAAAAAAAGGTCACTAGGAAAGAATGTTAAAATTGTACACACCTTGTTAATATATGTAATATGTATTTTCATATTTAGTAAGCTGCTGAAAGGGTATAAATACAAATAATACCAATAATTCAACCCAACAGCATGCTGTATTTGTGACTGACAAAAGTGTCTTTTCCCACTCTGTAAATGACACTTTGATGCAATTAATGCAAATGGAAAAAGATCAAAACCATCTGAAATGTTTCTGTACACACACAATGAATTATTGAGTTGTTGTAGCAAAGCATTAAATGTGACAAAACAGCAAAAGCTCATAATAATAAATATGTAAAAAAAATAAATAAAAAGTTAACTTAAATTGTTTGCAAAAGGAAATCTTGAGGTCAGTCTCAGATTTTGTTTCACAACAATGTGGCTTTGACAGTTAGCTGCAGGGACTGTCACTAAGGACATTTTAATTTAACAGGACTTTTTCTTAACCCTATGGGATTTGTTTTCACGTTTCAAGAGCGAAACACTTCGTGATAACCAAAGTTAAGCTGTGAAGTCATGAGACCTTACAAAACATTTGACAATTTGTGCCAAAGGCAACAGAGTGCAAGTTCCATGTGAGTAAACAATGTCATAGTATCAGTACCAATAAGTGGATTTTGCCCCGTGTTAATTTAAGATAAAAGCAAAAATGTCTCACCTGGGGTTTTAGCATGTCCCTGAACAATTTGTTAGACTCGGAACCTTTCTTCAGTTCTCCCAAGGTTGTTAATCCTGTTCAATGAAAAAGCAAAATGGTATGTCGCAAGTCACTGAGTGGGCCCTTACCCCGAGAGCTGACCTGCAGTTGCTCTGTTTATGTAACGCTGAACTATTTTAACAGCAACATACACACTCACTCAGTAGTATCACAAAAAAAGAAAAAAAACTCAGATTAATGCGCACTCTGATAAGATCTCTCTGCAACTTTGCGTCTAAATGTTTCTTTAAGCTTCTTGAGCAACAAGAAAAATAATTAAGAAACTAAGAAAATCTTAACTCACGTCCTACCCCAGCATTCCTGCAGTGTATGCGTATTTCATACCTCGGCTCAACTTTTCCCCCCATCAAGCCCGAGTAGCTCCTAATCCTCTCTGGTCGTCGTGTCCCTGCCCTGGGGGAGCGTGCAGGTTAGCTGGAGAGAGACGGCCGAGCTTCAGCAAACTCTGAAATGTGAGGAGTCTTCGGAGAACAACGTCAAACTCGTACGCCCTTCCAGACGTTGTCACACACACACACACACACACACACTCTCACACACACACTGTGCTGGTTGTAGTAGCTAGCGTTAGCGTGGTTAGCTCTTCTTTAACCCTAAACGCGGCGCAGAGTTCAGCTACAGACCGCCAACGTGCGGGTGGATGACACTCACTGGCAAACGCACGTATTAGCACACATGAAATACAAAGGACTCCGGCTTATTAACGGTTGTCCAACGAGAAATAGGCTAAACCTTCTTCTTCGGGATCCAAATTGATGTCCATTACTTTTTCTTTTTTTCTTTTTTTTTTTTTTTTTTTGTTATGCACCGCCCCTCCTTTGGACCTGTATTGGAAAGAGGGATTTCCCCTTCAGGATCTACGATAGCCAATCGGGAGCGCCTTCGACGTGTGTTCTGCGCTGTGATTGGCTACGCCTCTGACCAGGCCCGTTCTGATTGGCCGGCTTCGCCGCTCGTCACGCGGAGACCCGCCCCCTCAAACAGGGGTGTGTCGTGACGTCAGAGGTAAGGAAGAGGTAAACAACTTTGACCGCGTGAGGTTTAAAGCAACATGGTTGTACTGCTGATCTCGGTATCAATGGCGATACGGAGCAGGACTGCGCTCACATGGTGTATAAGTGTCTCAGTAGGTGCAAATCTTTCTAATTAAACCTGGTATTCACCCGCGCATCTCCACAGCGTCTTTATTTGAAAATACGTATGTATTACAAATAAAAAAAAAATATGAAAATGATCGCAATCGTTATTACACGTGCGAAACTTTAAAATGTGTTATTCCATGCTTAATCTAATGAGTGATGTTTTTTTTGTTTTCTCTGACACTTCTGACACAATATGTGCGCAGCGATGGGTGGGTGTTTGAGGGGTGTGTCCACTCTGCAGTATAGTGGTAGGCTGGAAGGCAATGCAGCTGCGTGGCTTGTTCGTATACATATGCAGCGCATGAGAAATGGACGAGTATCCTCAGAATAAACGATCTGATAACTCCCTTTGCAAAATATGTAGGATAAATCACTTATATATATTATTTTCTATCCCGCAGCATATTAATTTAGGTGTATTTTAGGCACATATCGTATTATGCGCATAAGATCTTTGGGAGGAGGTCAGAATGGTGGTGGCGGCGGCCGCTGTGTGTGTGGCATTAAGGCCAGCGAGGGAGGGCCTAGTGAAGGTCAGATGTGAGGCTGTAGTGTAAACACCGTAAAGGCCTCAGATAAGGAAGGGAGTGGGACACAGAGGGGAGGGCCACTCCATTACATGCAAGCAATCACGAAAACAAGAGTTTGTGCAAAATATTGAAAGAGAATACAGATTAGATCGTTGCAAATTATTGCATCTTTTTTCATTATATACCAGCAACCCTCTGTCAAGAAATAATGCAGTGGGGTAATGTCTTTTCCTGTCCTTTTTCATTTCTAAGATGCTCAAATACATGAGTTAATAAATGTATTTATATATATATATATATATATATATATATATGTATATATATATATATATATATATATATATATATATATATATATATATATATATATATATATATATATATATATATATACACACACACACACGCACACACACACACACAGGACTGTCTCAGAAAATTTGAATATTGTGATTTTCTGTAATGCAATTACAAAAACAAAAATGTCATACATTCTGGATTCATTACAAATCACAAACTGAAATATTGCAAGCCTTTTATTAGCGTAACAGCTTAAGAAAACTCAAATATCCTATCTCAAAAAAATTGAATATTCTGGGAATCTTAATCTTAAACTGTAAACCATAATCAGCAATATTAAAATAATAAAAGGCTTGCAATATTTCAGTTGATTTATAATGAATCCAGAATGTATGACATTTTAGTTTTTTTTAATTGCATTACAGAAAATAAAGAACTTTATCACAATATTCAAATTTTCTGAGACAGTCCTGTATATATATATATATATATATATATATATATATATATATATATATATATATATATATATATATATATATATATATTTAATTTTCCTTCAGTGATTACTAAAGTGTTTTTGAATTTAATTAAATGTGTGTATATAAATACAAACTTATGCAAATCCCTTTAGTGCTCTAATAGGTCATATTTAAATAAACAATAGTTATGATAAAAAAATTAATTTACAAACATTTTATTCCACGATTCAGTTTAGATAATGGGTACACAAGATATGTGTATTATCAAATGTGTTGCATCCCTCTATTTATCTTTGTTTTGAAGAGTGAAAGAGCTACAGTACAATGTGTGCTTCTGTTCTGTTCTTTAAATATCCTTCTAGCACTGTTTTTACTCCAAAACAACAAGAATTTTTACAGCAAACATTCCCAAACTATTCTAGTCCATTCCACATTAAACAGTTATACATTTTGTAGTTGCCGTTTGGCCGAAGAGAGCAGACCAATAAACAATTAGGCTCGCACCATAAACCCCAAGGACATGTACAAAGTTCACTGTCAGTTACTGACTTGTTTATGACAGTTTCGCATTCTATCTGCACCTCAGATGTAGGTCCCGAGCCTGCTAGCACCTTTAAACAGATGTGATAAGCTTATTAAGTGTTGATTCAAGTGCAGTAACTGGTAGTAAATTGTGTGGGTATTAGGTTTATATTCATGGAGAGTCGCTCCTTGTCCTGTGGCTTGGCTCTTTTCCAAGTCTGGCACCAGCACTGGATCAAGCTGTTTTGCTAACTGGGGATTTATTTGGCTCCACAACACCCATGTCAGACATGCATCCTGGCTCAGCCATTTTGTGTCCTCAGATGCTCCAGTTCTTCAGAGTAAACTGGCCTGCCGTTCAGAAACTCAGGGAGCGAACTCATACATCAGAAAAATTTGAACCACTAAAACCACGGGAGTCAGTATTTGTGGCACTGGTACAGAGATGTAAATAGCTGGCATAGTAAGAGAGCTCAAACTGGAATATAACGTAAGAGCAGCCAGATTTAGCCTTAGGCTACTCCATTTTGTAAAATAACAATAGATGATAAATAAAGCATCAGCTAAGACACATACTGGTACTTGTGTTCAAGCTATGATGTGACTGCATATTTATTTAAGGATGTTATTTGAGTTACATTGAAATTAAATTACAATTGCAGATTAGTGCAAGTAGTACACATTTTACTTTTTAATTTAACAACAAATAGTGTCCTATAATTTCCAATCTTTGTACCATGACTAGACCAAGTATGGGGAGAAGACTATCCACATCTGGATTCATAATTTAACTGGGAGAACATTTGGGTTGAGATAAAGACCTGACCACTAGCTGATATAAAGTATTTCAAGTTTATTCCCAGAACCAATACAACCTCCTGCAAAGTTTACTATTTTAATCTGATGCTTTGGAAATCCTCCCAGATGTTTAAATATTAGAGTAAATTCTTTCTTTTGTTTTAAGATTTTTTTTTCTGGCTCTCATGGCTTTTATTTTTAAAGTGGTTTGACAGGAATTGTGGGTAGAGAGATGGGGGAGACACGTGGTAAAGAGTGACAGGAAAGGATTTGAACAATTCGATTCAAATCCTTTTCTTACTTTTTCGATTCTTACTTTTGTATTTTAAAATCAGTTAGCCTTACGGAAACAGCTGTGCATCACACATACCTGTCTCTCTCATACAAACTCCCTGTATGCTACACAACTTCTGAGAATCACAGAAGGAACTGCTGTGTCTTAAGAGCTCACAGTTCTAGCAAGAGTAAAGCCCTAAGGTGCGCCAACCCACTTAAAATATCCGAGAGCAACTTGTGACAGATTCAGATGTCCTAATGGACACACTCAACCTTTCACTGTTCTTTTTTCAGGTTATTTCCCTGCAATACAATATAAATACATGTTATTCCCATGAAACTGGTTGGATATCCTGTCTAAGGGAATGGCACCCTGCTCCACTTACATCTGTCATCATGCGATGTCTCGGGCAGCTCGTCAAGGCCCACACAGACTCATCCGCTAATGCAGCCACATAGACTCTCCTTCCCCAATGTAGGCAATGCAGACAATCTGAACTCTGTATTGAGTGTTTGATCATTTCAGTTGGAAATCCCCTTAACCTGACAAGGCTCATGTCACTTAGACAAAAGAAACACACTGCACAACTGTGGATTTGCTGGTCATAACTCACCGTATACAATTCCCCTCACCCTCTTAGACCACGTGAGCCCCACTACGTGCAATTGAATCCTGGACTTGATGACAGGCAGTGCAGGGGAGGTGAAGATGAGTACTTCTTCCACTCTTGTTGTCAGTGTTGCAAACTCTCAACACCTCAAGCTAAAACCTGTGTCAGTTCACATTTGTGACTCTTTACTCTGGCACAACAAACCGCCTATCAATTTGACAAATGACGAAACAGCCACCAGGATGCAGAGACAAAGGGCAATCACATTATTTTGGCCTTTTTAAACATTTTTTGATCTTTGATATAATATGTTAGGATAGGGTTTTGGAAGCCTTAGACTTAAATAGGAATATATTACAAACACAAATACTTTTTGCACTTGAAATGATCTGAGTGTCTGAAGAGATAATTAACTTAGATAGTTTGAGATAACACAACCGGGTCACTTTCTTGGTGGTACTTAAGTTTGAAAATAAGTCACTTAGTGAGCCATTCAGATTTGCGCTGCACTTTGACTTTACTGAATCATCTAGTGACCTCATCTTATCTTTGCCAAGTTTCATGCCTTATTAAGATTTGCTTTAGATATGAAATAGGTGGAAGCTACTTTGACCAGAGCTGTGAAGACATGCTTGAAAATGATGCGTGTACACTGCTTCTGTTTACGGTATTTATTTTTTTGGTAAATATTTTATGTACAAACTTGACTCACTGATCCACCTCACCAGGATATACAGTAATATCAGAACGCCATTCGGGCTGGATAAAAGTGCAAGGATGGTATCAAAGAGGGGCAAAGGCCGCAAGTGAGGGGTAAAACATACAGAAACATAGGGCTGTGCGATTAATCGATTTTAAATCTAAATCGCATTTATTAATCACAATCGATGTTAAAAAAAGGAAAATCGGAAAATCGATTTTCCTTTTTTGCAGCTGGCTGCATTACAGACAGAGCTCGTTTGGTCAAGACAATTGTAAATGTTGTCACTTTACTAAACTCAAGGAGGATTTACAGCATCTTTCAATTGCACTTCATTCCCAATACGGAAATTTGTTTGCTATTTTTCTTTAAAAATAAAGATAAAATATTTGAAACAATTTATTCCATTGTCTTTTATAGTTTTACCAAAAAAAATCGAAATCGAAAATCGGGTTTTCAGAGAAAAAAATCTGGATTTTATTTTTGTCCAAAATCGCCCAGCCCTACAGAAACATATCAGATGTTCAGGACAGCTAAAAGAGAATGGCAACTACGAGTAAGCTGTGAGGAAGTCAGGCCCTGGCGATAACCTGAAAAGAGTAAGGCAGATCTTGGATGGGAAGAATAAAGTCGAAGCCTTCAAAATGTGTGCGTTGCCAGTAATCAGGTACCCCGCTGTTATCTTAGTCTGGCCACAGGAAGAGACGGAAGCCACTGGTGTCAAGACAAGAAAGCTCCTCACGATGCATGGAGGATTTCATCCCAAGTCCGACACCGTGAGACTACATGAAGCGGAAGGAGGGAGCCTGGGGATTAGTGAACATCAAAGCCACAATCCGGGATGAAACGACAAAAATTCAGAAACGCATCCAGAAAATGGCTCCTAATGATGAACTGCTTAGTGAACGTCTCAGGCAGCAGGAATCCAGTAAGACAGAAGAAGAGAGGGAGGGGAAACCGTCATGGAAATAAAATCCAATGTACGGCATGCATCACCGACTGATTGAGGAAGTGGCTGACATTGAGAAGTCCTACCAGTGGCTAGAAAAGGCCGGTCTGAAGGACAGCACTGAGGCATTAATCATAGCAGCACAAGAACAGGCCTTGATACAGGCCACGGTCTACCACACCAGACAAGAACCCAGCTGCAGATTGTACAAAAATGCCCCTGCGTCATACCAGCACATAATAGCAGGATGTAAGATGAAAAGTTGGCTGGTAAGGCATACATGGAACACCATAACCAAGTAGCTGGAATAAAGAACAGGAACATCTGCATTGAATATGATTGGAAGTTCTGAAGTCAAGATGTGAGATACCGATAAGAGTGGTGGAAAATGGAAAAGCAGAGATCCTGTCGGACTTCCAAGTCCAGTCTCATAAATTGGTGATGGCTAAACAACTGGGCATCGTGGAGGTCGAGAGGCTGCACTACAAACCAGTTGTAGCAATCCAAAGGGACAGCAGGGTCAAGGAGAAGGAATACTAGAAGCTGGAGCCAAGGGTTGAAGAAGAAGATAGAAAATATGTGAAAGGTGAAGGCAACCGTCCTGCCAGCGGTAACTGGAGCACTTGGGTCTGTGACCTACAGGCTAGGAGAGCGGCTCCAGCAGATCCCCAGCACAACGTCAGATATCTCTGTCCAAGAGAGCGCAGTCCTCAAGGTGCTGTCGTGTATATATTTGAACCAACAGATTAAACAGAAACATAAAAAAGACCTTACAACATATTGCAAAGACATACTCTACAGAACTCACGTCTCCTTAAAATAAGAAAAAGTTGTTTTTTTTATTACCATTTTACAACTTTACAACAAGATTTATTTAAAAATCTACAGATCCTTACTATTTATGACATCAACAGTTACCAAATATGCATTTTTCTTTACAAAATATTTTCCTCAGAAGGAAATGTTCCTGAGCACTTTAGGTCATACTTTGCCACTAACTCTCAATTTCATTCCTACTCAACTTGGCAGACCCTAGCCCTACATCCGCCTAAATGTCTGGAATCAAGAAGCCAATTTTTGTTTAGATTTAGAGGTGTCAAAGTCTGGAATAGTTGGTACCATATTGCAAACAATTGTAGGTCCCTATCCATTTTCAAAAGTCGCTCAAGAGAGCATTTAATTCAACAATGTAGTCAAGAAAGCTCTTAATGTTCTTTTGCACTTCATATTCTGTGTTGCCATTTGGTCAGCTTAATACTCATATTTTCATGATCATGTGTACAGTAATTTTTTTATCTTTTTTTTATTTTTTTTTTTAATTATTTTATTTTCATTCATGTTCTACATGCAATTTTCATGATTTATTTTTATTTTTATGATTTTGTATCCTCATAAGTATTTTGTTAAATGTTATTAGGTGGGGGCTCCTCATAAGCCTACTGGCTTGCTCGCTCCTCCCTGCACAGTTTTTTTTAACTGAACTTACTTGTGTAATGTTATTTTTTTATGTTATGTGCTAAATAAAACTAAACTAAAACTAAACTAAACAACAGTCTGAAAGACCTATAAAACAAGACAAACTTGATTTTCAACTAACCTTCATATTTGGATTTAAACACAGTTACAAGTCTGTACAGAAAGCCTTTAAATGATGACAGGATGAGGTAAATGGGTGAAACTAGGCTTCAGGAAATAACAAAGTTGAGGAGGGAACAAGCTGATCGATATTTCTGAAATGGAGAGTCAGCATTTTTAAGTGCCTCCAGATCAATACTACTGGTTGATTATAAACATGAAAATATTCCGTGACTCTAAACATCCTGAAGAGTTTCAACATGTGCTAAACTAAGAGCAACAGCAGCAGCTGCATCACTGCATGGTGTCCAAGCTGCACCACCCTCCATTGTAAAATTATACAACAGGTGATGTGAAGCAGCGTGCTTCTTCACAGCCAACAGTCAACTAGGAATGGGCGATATTTTACCGTTCACGATAAACCGTCAAAAAAATTCCCCACGGTAAGAATTTGTCATCTCACGGTAAAAACGATAAATTCCTGTTGATGACGTTTTTGTGTAAAACTGATTTATGGTTCTGTGTTAAATCCACGCACAACGAAGGAAGGAAGGAAGGAAGGAAGGAAGGAAGGAAGGAAGGAAGGAAGGAAGGAAGGAAGGAAGGAAGGAAGGAAGGAAGGAAGGAAGGAAGGAAGGAAGGAAGGAAGGAAGGAAGGAAGGAAGGAAGGAAGGAAGGAAGGAAGGAAATGAGCCTGAAAGAAAGAAAGAAAGAAAGAAAGAAAGAAAGAAAGAAAGAAAGAAAGAAAGAAAGAAAGAAAGAAAGAAAGAAAGAAAGAAAGAAAGAAAGAAAGAAATGAGCCAGAAAGAAAGAAAGAAAGAAAGAAAGAAAGAAAGAAAGAAAGAAAGAAAGAAAGAAAGAAAGAAAGAAAGAAAGAAAGAAAGAAAGAAAGAAAGAAAGAAAGAAAGAAAGAAAGAAATTATGATGTGATAGATTTATAGTTACAAAGATGGAGTTGAATTGGTATTTTTTTATCATCATTTTTATCGTTATCGAGATAAATTTCAGAAATTATCGTGATACATTTTTTAGTCCATACCGCCCATCTCTACAGTCAACCAACCTACCAAGACATCTCCAATGAGAGATGCCCACCGAGTCATGAAGTGGCAGACTCCTCCTGTCCACAAGCTCCAGTATGATCATTCCAGAAAACATTTGCAGAAGGTTCCTTCCTGCCATCAGACTGTTACATCACTTCTCCTGTCCTGCTGGTACTGCTGCATCATACTTTTTACCACTACTGACAGATCGAATAATTACAACTGTTGTTTTGATAAGTCTGATACCGTGGAGGTCACGAGGTCTGCTCAAAAACATTTCCCTTTTTTGTCTTCAAAAGCAGCACAACTTTTCTGGTGCACCAGTGACAAACAATTGCCCTGCAGGGCTTGTTTAAATTCCTCTCATTCATTCTCTCATTCTTCAGCATTACTGAAATTCTTTAGGTTTACACTTAGAAGACCAAAGGTTATTTTTCTTGAATTCCTCAGAAGATAAGGGCTGGAAGCTGTTTACGAACTCCTATACTTCTTTAGACCTTTTAAGTACAAACATGCTATTTGTGTTTAATGTGAAACAATTTAGCTGTTACATGATTCAGTTCTCAAAGGTAACAACACATTAACCATGAAATAAAAGGCTTCACACGATGGCTCTACTGTGTTCCTGCAGCAGCTTGCCACTTGCTGCAATATGGAGATCTTGCTACTTACCAGACTCACAAAGTCTATAAAAGTTCCTCTAGTTCCCTCTTCTGGGAGAATGAGGGAGGACATGAGCGCTCATCGGCCATGACTGAACTCTGATATGTTGGCCTGAGAAAAACAAAAGAGAAAAAACAAGACTTAACAATCCAAAAGTGTTGGAATGTTACAGAATTGCTCAGAGCTCAACAACGATGAATCCATTACCGCCTGCCAATAAAATGTTCTTCTGAGCAAGTTGCTGAGAAAATTTCAAACAAACAAAAATCCAAACTGGAGTGCTGCCTTTGCTGTCTCCAGGCAACAGAAGAAAAATAAAGGTTCTATTGTATTATACGTCATACAGTGTGTACCTAACTCACTGCACGTCTCAAACCACCCGGCTGGAGTCAAAATGAACCTAGTTTCTTTACTCTGCAAGATCTAAATATAACAAATGCAATAATATACTGACACTGAACGGTAAGATAACTTCTGGAACAACATAGTTATATTTCACAAACACAAAACTTATATAACTCATTTGTCTATGGTCTTTATATTGTTGGTGTTATATGAATGTTTTGAAGCTACATGTGCTGTAATTCAGACGACATCCTTTTCAGGGATGACCTTGCTTAGTTAGACCACAACGACAACAACAATCACCTGGCCACCCTGCAGTCCAAACCTGCACCAGATGGAAACAGGAATATTAATTTATCATACAACATCATGCTGTTTTTTTTAACCTTTCTCATTTACAAACCTGTAGTTTCATAACAGTCAAGTGTTCTCGTGACTTCTTTGGAAGTGTTCTGGCCGGTCATTCCTGACACTCCAGTGGAAAAGGTTGCCCTTGTGACGACCCCAATAAAGAGATTACCCCTCCCTCTTTCGAGAATAGACACAGAGAAAATGCTGATTATTGTAGGGGCTGTAAAACTACATAAACCCCTTAGCTCAATGTCATATTTTTTGTAAACATACTTGTATTTAAGCTGGTAAATATGCTAGTCATAAAAACACAAATCACAGGGCATTTTAGACAGCATTCCTTAAATGTTTCAATAATAGAAAGAAACACAACAGTTTCTCAGCTGAGCAAATACTTGATAATGAAAGAGTCTTACTTAAAACCTGACCTTTGATTTAAGCATCTGCTGGATTACCCGTTGCCTAGGAACAGCTCATAAAAGTATTTTCATTTTGTTTCAGTGTCAGAAATGTCAACTTTTCACAAACCCTTGGAGTGAGATTTTGAAGGAAGTCGGGGGGGGATGCCCAGTCTATTGACAGTAGTACACGTAGCGGTTGGAAGTACCACTTGTCTTGTAGGGGTTACTGTATGTGACACTTTAACCCTGAAGGGTTATGAGATGTATATGATAAAGGTTTGGTTAGATTTGGTAAATGGGTCTTATTTTGAGTGTTACAGTTGTGCAATGGCTGTTCGTGGAGTGTATGAAAGATATGTAACGTAATGACCGTTCCCTACTTTGTACAAATCTAATAGGACAGATGAGACATCCCTGCCCCCAATTAAGTAACCCAGTTAGGTGACCCATAGTTGGCAAGCATACAGAAACACAGACATCACAGACCTGTCTCTTTAAAAAGTGCAATAACCACTCCTCACGTATTTTTGGAAATATTTGGAAATATCTTGTAAATATTATCCGTTTATTTTGTGTTTACTACTTTTTTTTTTCTCTCTTGTACATAGTCTTTTTCTACTTTTTATATTGCTTTTTGTAATTTCTATTTTACATTTACATTTTTTGTATAAAGCGTGTGTGTGTTTTGGCTGCTGCACGACTGAATTTCTCCTCCGGGAGATTAATAAAGTCTACTATTCTATTCTATTCTATTCTATTCTATTCTATTCTATTCTATTCTATTCTATTCTATCTATCTTGGAACTTGTGGATCATTTCTCCACAATCTCAGCTTTCACATGCAGCAGTAGCCACAGCCTCACAAATGTAGAGTAACTCAAACCTGTTGAGCTTTAGCAATGTGTGTGGTGTTATATTGCTTTGTTGCCTTTTTTGAGGGCTTAATAAGTGCTGTTGAAAACTCCTACTTGAAGCTCAAGTAAGATGGCTTTGCTCAAGGCTAGCTATCTTCATAGTCATAATAATTGACCAAAGAGCCCTCGTGGGCTAAGAGGTTTCATTATTTTGTCTTGTCCAGTCAGTGGGGCAGGACAAAGACCAGCTTCAGGTATTTTGGCCAACTTTTTGTACTGATTAAGCCTTTGAAAAGATGATTAATTACTATCCAGTTTTACAATGATTATATCACATACAGTTAATCAAGCATCCCATTGTAGGGGAGTAGGTGTGGAAACCTAATTAAGGACCACATATTTACAAGTCATACATGCTTCCTGAGAAGCATGTGAGCACTACAGAGTTCCTTGAGTTGTGGTCATCCATCTAAAAGGATTAATTAAACTTTTTTTTTTTCAGGTGACATGGATAGTTATGGCCTGTAATAGGAAAAATTAAGTTGCTTTCTAATTTAGTGTCTCATTATAGAATTTTGGTTATTTTAGTCAAGGCGTGATGTTTCCATCTTTCAGAAACCTGTTGAGTTTGACACTAGTTGGGGAAGCTGAAATTCAACATTCCTACTCTAAGATAACGAGTAAAGGTGAAACAAATCCAGCTCTCAGAAATATTGTCTAAATGACATGCCCGTATGAATATAACATGGTCTTCCCCTGCATTGTGTATTCACACCTTTCGGTATAGTATTTATTTTCTAATATTGTTAAATTTGAATCGCTTGTTCCAATTAATTACACCCATCATCTATTGAATAAATGACCAAACACTAACACTAACATTGCAGATGGCGTGCCTTTTCTTTTAAGATGATGTTTTGAAGGTTTTGGTGGCAAGGGGACCATGGACTTTGCACACACTTGTGGATTAAATTCTACATTTACAACACAGTAATTGAGAAAGTTGTATGATGATTGGATGTAGATACACAAGCAGTCCAGCCTAATCATTTAGCTGTTGTCACTGAGTGTTAATTCATGTCCTGTGCTTTACTCATAGACAATTAACAAACACTGTTGATGCCTTTCACAGTCATAATAAATACATTGGAATATTTTAGTCCAGCCTTGGTTAAAAAAATATCTTCCACAATAATGGAAACTAAAACGCCCCGTGCTCTTATGGCTGATTTATGGTTCCGCGTTACACTAACGCAGGGTCTACGGCGTAGGTGTCGCCGTTGCGTGTCGCCGCGTACCCTACGCCGTAACCTCTGCGTCGTTTTAACGCAGAACCATAATTCAGGCTTTATTTTGAAAATGACGCTTTTATTTTGTCAGATTACATATTGGTTAGCATTTACCTACGGATAGCAAGTAACCATAGCCAGCAAACAGACAGAATTGTTCACTTTTGTAGTATCAACTGATACATTTTGATAAATGTTAAAGCCGGTCTAAACCTTTACATGTTTTAATCCATGCGATCTGGCAACCGTCGAGTTTCCTGAACAGTTAGCTCGGTTAGCTCCGTACTCTCTGTGTGTAACTCAGTCACGTTGCGTTTGGGAATTTATCGATTTACAGGGTTGCTTATAGCGAGTCAATGTTTATCAATATACACCACCACGCTTTAATAATTACGCTTCAGTGTGTCAGATATAGTTAAAAACCCATAGAACATGAACATGTTTAATGTTGGAAGGCGTGAACTACGCACGGTCCCATGGTGTAATGGTTAGCACTCTGGACTTTGAATCCAGCGATCCGAGTTCAAATCTCGGTGGGACCTCGTCCTTTTTGGACTAAAATATCGTGATCTACTAAATTCGTATTAACTTGGATTAGACAGGAAATTTACAAGATGGAAATGCGGATCAATATTTTCCAGAAATTAACCTTAACTACTGCGACACATTTTCTTCAGATTAACTGTTAAATAAAGACACAAACGTTTTGAATGAATAAGAAATGCATTTGGTTTGCCTTTATTGATTTATTTTCCTTGTCAAATATTACAAACACATTTTTTTCAACAACATAAAGGTCTAAAATATATTACTTCCTTTGCATAAAAATTAGATATGAAAAATGATTGTGCTAAGAAAAAAATCCAAATACAGTCTCAGTTTTTATAAAATCCATATTTGCCAAACAAGAGTATGAATTTAAAAAAGCAAGAAATCCTTCAAAATACTTGATAATAATACTAATATTGAAAAAAAAGACTTAAAAATACATTTTCCTCTGATCAGTTGGTTAAACTGTCAATCCATGCATATTTATCAAAATCTATAGCAAACTAGTCTGACCTGTGACACTCTGACACTGTTAAATCTGAATCTTTTTATGGTTAAAGAACAAAACTGTTGGCATTGTAAATGTTCTTCCATGGGAATCTATTGATTCTCAATAGATATTGTTTGTGCTTCACATAATTCACTTTTTTTGCAAAAAAATATGACTTTGGTTGAAATATATGTTTCAGGAAAATACAAATTAGTATCAGATTTTTCTAATTATAATTTTTTTAACTGGTAAACAATTCTAAAAAGGACGATTGAGAAATTCTAAAAAAAGTATTTTAAGAGTTATTGATTAATTATGTTTTGTAGGCTATATTGTCTGTCTGTTTTAGATTCTAGATTGTTTAAAAGCATCTGCTACTCTCACTTGAACAAAAATACACTTTTATCAGTACAATTGTGCTTTTGAATAATAAAAGGATGCCAGAATGTGCATAACGGTTTTAAATGCAGCCAAAAACACTATCCATGGGTAAAACATAACACACAATCCCCATTCATGAAATCACTTACTCTTTCCTTCTGTCATTTCACAAGACAAAATAACTTTGATTATACCACTTTATGCCTCAAAACATGACTCTGACTTTCTACTACATTGTTAAGATCTCCTCAGTCTCATTCATAATAGTATTTACAGTAATGGTGAGTTTTCCCTTATGCAACTGGTGAAGTTAGGTGCACATCATTTGCATCAAGTAAAAAATCCAAATGTAGCTCATGTTACAATCTTATTGTTTAAAGTATGATAACTCTTTGGCTTTTAAACTATTCCTCTGCTACTCCCTATTCTTTAAACTGAGTACTAAACAATGTGTTGCCCTTCAGTGATGCTGCAAAAGTGGTCATTTCAACAAAAACTGAGGCACAAAATCATAGAAGGGGGCATCTTTATAAAGTCAAAACAAAATGTAGTTGCTGTATATACAGACTTCTTGGAAAGAAATGTCCAAACGATGTTATTATATCCAGATCCCAAATCGTCCATTGTGTTCATTTGCTCAGTTTCTCTCATCTTTGTAGTTGTGGTCCCAGCATGACTTTGTTGATAAAGTTGACAATTGCCACAGCCGGTTGGTCGGGGTCCAACTCAGCAAACAGATGACACACATTCTCTGTAGCAGTTCCTGCCCGTCGTGCCACAAAGCCAAACATCCTGCGTCAGAGAAGAAAAATAAAAAGTCCAAAAGACTGGAGACCTAATAATATTTTACACTGACAGTCACCACATTTTGCCTGTAAAAGTCAGCAACACATCTGACGGTGATTAACTGCCATGCAACGGAGAACTTTGCAAAAGGTGGTGATATGACTGAGGTGGACAAACACAGAGAGACAATACACTTACTTGCTTGACGTGCTATCAGAATTAGCCCACCTGAAGCACGACAGAGACAAAATGTAGGAATACATGAATCACAAGGATATGAAGACTACTTCACAGGACTAGACACTGAGCAGCAATCTAACATTAAACTCCCAGAGTAAAAAGAGCAGACAAACTGACAAAGGGATCTTATATTGTAAGAAATATAAGTCTTTATGACCAGAAGTAGGACATGAATAGCAAACACATGTTTAATATTACTATTAGTGCAGACAATCAGCAATGGGATATACAAGCACATTTAGTTAATAATAACAGGATGTGTAATTACAATGTTTATTTTTTTCTAACACCACATTCACCCACCTCTGATTTTGGGGGTCGAGACTGCTGAATGTGACACTGCTGATTGGGTAGTGTCGCCTAAAGAATATCCTGTGAAGAAATGAACAATATGGTAACTCTTGTCTGACTCTTCTTAGTATTAACCTAGTAACAGTACCAGTACCAATATTAACCTTGTACGACTTACGCCATCAACCCGTTTTTTTCTAAAAGTCAAAGTGACACTTGATTAACCTGTGGTGTTTTCCCTAATAAACGACTATGGTCAGGGCTGCACATAATTATTTTGGTCTGGTGCTCAGAGGAGCCCCTGGATATGTGACTTGGGGCTCCAAAAACGCGGTGACCCGTCTCGCCGGATCGATAAAAGAGGGATGCAGGAATAAGTTATAGGCAAAACGATATTTATTCACTTATAAAGATGAATGGCTCAATATGGTCCTTTACAAAGTTAATTTATTTAAATAATTCAACTAGAATATGGTGTAAAAGTTAATTTATTTCAATATTTCAACTAGAATATGGTGTAAAAGTTAATCTATTTCAATAATTCAACTTAAAAGGTGAAACTAATATATTACCTAGTCTTATTACATGCAAAGCAAGATATGTTGAACCTTTATTTGTTATAATTTTGATGATGGAATTGTTTATTGATTCCATAAAATATTCTCTAATTTATTTTTTATTTGGGGTTTTCATAAACTGTGAGCCATAATCAGAGAGCAGCGTCTTGCTGGTGCAGGTAACTGCTGCACGCAGTGACGGACGCTGGCTGATTTATGGTTCCGCGTTGCACCAACGCAGAGCTTACGGGGTAGGATACGCGGGAACGCGAACGTACGGTACGCGTCGCCGCGTAACATCATGCAGCCACTTCTCGGCGAACACACGTTTTCTGTTCGATTCGGGTAGTGGTTCAGTTTGGCGTCTCTTTGTAGTTGGTGGTGGTGGAACGCCAAAATAATTACTTAATGGCGCTTGCTTCTTGGATATTTTGACGAGACGTGTCGGGGTTTGTTCAGTAAAGCTGATCCTTACCTCTCTTCCTGCCCAACCCACCGCCGCAACGAGCAAGGAGGGGGAGTAAGGACGCGCTGTGATTGGCCAGTACCAACTTTGAGTGGCAGTTCTGGGGAAAAGCTCTCGCAATAGATTTTTTAATATTAGTATTCCGGTCTGGCCACAACCAATAATATGACCCCCAGCTGTTGGTACGCAAAAGCGCTTCGCAGCACAAGATTGACAGCGCACTGTGGATTTTGACGGCGCATGCGCTCTGGCGGCCCACTTATGTGCAGCCCTGACTATGGTGCTTTAAAAGTACCTTCTTTTGCTATCGGTCAATGTGACGCCCTGAGAAGACACTTTGAAGTGGACCACTGTTGCAACTGGCCGTGGATGCAGAGCCAGAGTACACTTGGTTGCCTTGGAAACAGCCTCTGGCCCCGTTAGAGACTCTGTTTCCACAGAGTTCAGGTAAAGAACGTTGCAGGCTGTGTCATTGGAGAGGTGAAAAAGACATGGATTAACATTAACACATGATGCGAACAGGTCTGTGCGATGAAAATCTGGGACTGGAACATTTTAAGAGTTGAAGAAAAGAAGTGAAGCTATTTCATGAGCAGACTTGTGTGCTACCTGCTCCTTGTTTGAGGAGGTCAGCTGCTGTACTGGTATTCGTGGCACTCTGCGTATGCTGAAGCTCCCCAACCAGATCTAAAATATCAAGTGTTTGAATTACTCAACAATAAAATAAAAATTGTAGAGAAGTAACTGCTGCAATAACCTGGCATTTGAGATTTAAATCTAATGAAAGCAATATTACCCTTTTCTGGAATGCGGAGGGCACATGGCAGAGAGATAGGAGTAATTGAGTGTTGATATACCAAGGCAGATAAGCTTCCTGAAACAAAAGCAAAAGGATAAAAAACGGATGAAGTCGACTTCAAATGTGACAGATTTGAAAGGATTGAAACACAGAGTATGAGCTACTTTGCATTAAACATCCTCAAAACATTTAAATAAATATTCTCTTGGTTTATAGGTTTAAAATATCTGCCCCAGTGTCTCATACATAACTATGTGCAATACAGTGCAGTAATTGTGTCTACCACATAACTGACCAAAGTAGGACTCATTCTGACAGCCCTTGATCTTCACTCCCCGTGGCCCAGACTCGATGAGGAAATGTCTCACCAGCTGTTCCAGAGGATCCCCTGGGAAGGAGGAGAGGAGGAGTGAAATTTAAAAATAATAAGGCAGACTGTCACGCTGCCATTCATCTTTTTCATAAACTGAAGATTCTCCGCATGCTTGTTCTGTGGCTCTTGTGATGTCAGATACCAGAGAAAAAAATATCTATTTATAAATGATACATACACAAAACCTTAAAATTTCACTATTTTTACATTATCATGACAATGACTTCATTTTCGTTTTTAAAAAGTTCTCTGTTTACAATATTTATACCCCAGTCAGTAATTAAGGCCCTGTTTACACGGAGCAAAAACGGAGGCGTTTTCATGCGTTTTGGCCGTTCGTTTACATGAAAACGCAGCTCAAAGCCCCCAAAAACGATCATTTCTGAAAACTCCGGCCAAAGTGGAGATTTTCAAAAACTCTGTTTTCACGTTTGCGTCTAAACAGAGGAAAACGGAGGAAAACGGAGGAAAACAGAGGAAAACGGAGATTTAAGCTTCAGAACGTCACATTATGCAACAGAAACGTCACCAGCGTCATGTGTGCGACCTGTGTTTACAATTAGTTTGGCCACCGTCAATATTTTCTTGTATTTTACCTGTTTTATATTCTAAAGTCACACTTAAAGTAACTCCACTTCTCTGTCACTCCAAACGAAAGACTCTCGTTCATCTTGGACGTAAAGCCTGAATTAGGGTCCCGCGTTAAATCGACGCAGAGCCTACGGCGTAGGGTACGCGGCGATGCGCGCCGTACGGTGTAAATCAGCCTTAACTGGAAGTTACACGTGTCATTTGTTGATGTTTTTTCCAGGATTCTGATTGGCTGGCATGACGTTAACAGCGTTTTCATGCGGGTCCGTGTAAACGAGGATATTTTTGAAAACGTAGAGGGGAAAATATCCGTTTTTGTAAATACCCGGCTACGTGTAAACGTGGCCTTAGGCTTTCCACTAGTGCAATCAATACCTTTGTTCACAATGAAGTTGGCATTAGGAGGATGGGTCGCCACCTTAAGAGCAAGGCCGTAAGCGCCCTGGAAGGAGTTGCTGTCTCTGATGAGGAAAGTTCCTGGCTCCTTGTCCTTCAACACAGCTATGGCTAGGGTGGAGGAGAATCGTTAGAGTAGAGGTGTTAAAAGCGAAAGAGAGAAACAGATTTCACTAAGTTCCCCCCTTAGTAATTGGTCAAATTGAAATGACTAACACAACACAGAACACCCTCCGGCCATCCCTGTACAACCCTCACCTTGGTCTCTGGAGATTCCTGGTTTGTACCAGTACTTGGAGCTGTCCTGGACAAACTTAGCATTCACCCTGACGTCTGCCTCCTCCCTGCAGCTGTGATGTGCAGACCCCTTTTTTTGCTCTCCCACAGCAGTGGAGAAAGTAACATGATGCATAGCTGAAGGAGCTGAAGAGGCCCTGATAAGAGTGTTGTGTCCATTCAAAGATGCTGGTATGCAGGTTAAGCGTTTCTTCTCTGGTAGGGGTGGCTGGATGGCGGGGATTGTTATTGCAGTGTAACCAGTGTATGGGACATGTGGGACATTTAGTAATGAGTAGTAATAGGGGGCTAAGGGGAAGGTGGGTGTATGATATCCATCTGGGACAGGAGATGGAGGTTGCGTGTCGACTGATCCATCTCTGTCTGGGCTCAGTCTTTGTCCTGCTGTATCTGCAGCAGATGTGCAACGCTGAGGAGAACACTGCATCTCTGGGGAGCCAGTGGGGGAATTTGGAGAAGTGGTGGAGGGGCTAGAACTTAGACTAGCAGAGGGATTTATAGCTACCCCCTCGCTGCAGTTTGACGGCGTATCACTAAGGGCACACCCGTTGAGCTGTACTTGGACTGGAGTGATGATAGCAGTAGCAAAGTTGGAAGGACGTGATTGGTTACATCCATCTGTACTTCCAATGACCTCGGCTGCTGCAGTCTTAATTTCAGAACTCTGAGAAGAGTCGCTTGATGGTTGTAAGGAGTTTGTAGATATGGTTGAAGTTTGGCTCTGTGTTTCTGGTGGTACTGGCAAGATAGATTTGCTGCTATCTGCGTTGGACTCTGTATGTATAGAAGTTTCTTGGCTTTGCAGGAGGCTATCAGCATGTGCACTGATGAAAAGACAAGTATGAGGAGGGGGCGAAAGATTATTTTCTAGACATATAGGTAAACGCAACTGTATTCCCAGAATTGTAAAATGTCTACAATAAGGTTTTAACCCACCTGTCTTCTGTGTGAGTTGGACTGCTGCTACCAATGAGTGTGTAGTCTTGATCAGAGTCCAACCCAGGGGTGGCTGACTGACTTCCAGAGTCAGACTTGTTCTCTGAACATTGAGATATGGCTTCCTCTGCATCCATCTGGGCCTTTTCAACTTTGTCAGGGGAGATGAAAAGGGATAAGGTTTAGATATAATAAAGAAACGAGTGATTAGAGAAGTTTACAGGAAGCAAAAAAGAATGTTTTTTCTATTTTAAAAACTATCACCCAACAAGTCCTCATTCACCTTTGTGGTGCTCAGTGTGTGGCTGCTCTCTGGTTTCCAAGAGGGTGTTAGGAAGCCTTCCCCTCCCAGGAGATGGGCTACTTGCAGGCAGAGGCGAAGCTGATCCAGAGTGGTACCCTGAGGCATAACCGCGGCTCTCACGGCTGTCAGACGGGGATGACTGATAAGGAGAGCAAGGGCATGAGTGGCGGGGTTGTAGAGGAGTGTGGTACCCACTGCTTGCTCCATCTCGCATATCCATCATCATCTGGGGAACAGGGTAGTTCTGATGAGTTCTGATGTCAAATCTATGTTGCTCAGGATTTGGGACCTCATCTAAAGTGGAAGGGCAAAGGCGAAATGGCGACATGGGTGATTTACACTGCCAAAACTCTGCCCCCCTTGCCAGCTCCCATGGCTTTTCAGTTTCCCATAATGGAGGTGCTTCTCTTATCTGCTGTATCCCAGCTCCCTGGGGCCAGTGTGGGTTGTCTGACTGGTCTGAGTGTAGTGGGTGGAATGCTCTTACTGTGGCTGATTGCCTGCTGGAGCAGTCCTGACAGGTGCAGCAAGAGGATGATGGAGGAGAGCTGAAGAGCATTTCTCTATAAGGGCTTGAGGGCTGTGCTTGGTGGGAGAGATGAGGGGCGGGACCTTGGCTGGAATAGTGGAAGAGGTGGCACTCTTCCCCAGGACAGAGTCGGTTGGAAGCTGGCAGGGTAAAACTGCGAGTGTGGGCGTGTTCAGTAGTCGGATAAGGGTAGCATGGTTTGTGGAGGTAGGGCAGGGATGGTGGAGCAGGTGAATGTTCCCAAGGTAACTCAGGCAAATGATTGGCACTGTGGCGGTGGCAGAGTTCCATGTGAGGTGAATGTAGAGGAGGAGACATAGATTTAGAGGGTAAAGCTGGTAGAGTTTGGCTTTTTGGATTCTTTTTATTGCCGTTCCAATATTTGTGATAGTGACCATTGGGAAAACAGAGCTCTCTATCCCTCTCCCATCCTGTAGACTCACTACACTTTGGATTCATTTGAACACAATAGGACTGTTCTCTTCTTAAGCCCCTTGGACTTGATGGGTCTCCGTCATCTAAAATTGCTGTTTCTCTATCACTTTCTTTCCTTTTGGTTTTCTCTGTTGCTCTGTTGTCTTCCATGTTTCCTCTTCTCAATGGACAGTCGGTGTTTTCTCTGGCAGGACAGTTCATTGGTGGGGAAGCATCTCCCAGGTGACCCGTAGGGACTGAGGAGCTGCTGGAATTAGAGGTGTAGGTGTGATGCTGAGGCTGGGTAGGGGATTGGGGTTTCACCGTTGGGCTTCTTGTCAGGCATCCATTGGATGAAGCTTTGGAGGCAGTTGTGCCTGGTCCACGTCGCTTCCTCACTTGGGCATACAAGCTGCCATCTAAAGGCCCTCTTGTGTGGGAGATATCTAATGGAAAGGTAAAAGACAATCACATTTGTGAGAGGAAATATGCAATAGAAAATTTGTTCCACAGTGCAGAATGAAGCAATTTCCCCACTCCTTTTCAAGAATTGTGCACTAATTAAATTATTTTACCATCCCTTATAGCGACATGGCTTATATTTTGACATGTGATGACGTGGCATTAAACTTGTTGGTATTTTTCTCTATGTAAGTCCTACTTCTACTGTTACTTTGTACATCTTATTAGATGATGATGAACAAATTTAACATTGTTGATTTGGTCACAAACACATTGAAAGAGGAAAGATTGGTGAAAGGTGTTTGTCCCCTGAGAACACAAATTCGTCCCACATAACATTTTTCTACAGTACATACATTTCTACTAGAATTAGAATATTGTGATAAAGTTCTTTATTTTCTGTAATGCAATTAAAAAAACAAAAATGTCATACATTCTGGATTCATTGCAAATCAACTGAAATATTGCAAGCCTTTTATTATTTTAATATTGCTGATTATGGCTTACAGTTTAAGATTAAGATTCCCAGAATATTCAAATTTTTTGAGATAGGATATTTGAGTTTTCTTAAGCTGTAAGCCATGATCAGCAATCACAATATTCTAATTTTCTGAGACAGTCCTGTATGTTCCCATGCCACATATTCAAACCATGGACAGTAACACTTCAGAACATGAATTTAAACTTCTCTCCTGGTGAGACTTGGGTCTGGGTGAAGCATAACACTGAAGTTAATGTAAATGTAAATCTTAATTCTTACTGTGATATGTGTGTTTCTTACTTTCTTTTTTTTTTTTTTTTTTTTTCTTTTTTTTTATTATGTGTTTCTTACTTTCAAAGCTGTTTTGTTGGTGAAAAGCGAGGTTCTCATAGGAATCCCATCTGACCACAGGGTCAGAGATGTTATAGTCGACCTTGATGGATGTGTCATTCTTGCCGAATTCTCGACCTTGGAAAGAAGAACATACACATATTAAAAAGAAAATAGATGCATTACATACATCAAAGGATGCAGTGACAAGAGGACAGATTGTAAAATGGACCTTTTATGTTTTCTGGCCCACTGGAAAAGATGAACTCCACTGCAGCATCCGGAGGGAATCTGTCATCTATAGAAAGATGAGCACAAAGACTAAAATATCCAGAGCGTTAACGACACAAGTGTCATCTACCACCGTATGTCGAAAAATCAAAGCTAACAATTAAATTGCTTCTGTTTTTTCTATAATAGAAATAAATTGGCCAAAAAAGGAAAGAAAATGGCTTCAAGAAACAGAGCAGAACATATGAATGAAAACTATTACATGAGACAAGCTTTCTTTGGAAAAAAAATAAAAATATGTGTTAATAATGTTATTTATAAATTTTACTGTGTGTGTTTGCATCAGTCCAGAGCTTTGTTGAACAATTACCATGAGACTGCTGCTTAGTAGGCCATGAGTAAACATTTCTGTTTTATTGGAGACTGTCATTTGCTTTTCCTCTCAAAATAAAAACCAACACCACAATGGCCTTTGAAAAAAAGGGTTTTCATTTCAGTGAAGGAAGCAACAGATATATATATCGCTGATGGTGCCCTATGATTTTTATTCGTAAGTTTACAGTTTCTTCACATTGTAGTGCAGTAAAGCTGTAGTCTATACCCAGCATGGTGCCATGATGCAGAATGCTACTGTAATTTGAAATGCCCTTCCTCCACCCGCTTCTGTAATGCCGTTGTGAAACTAAATCATGTCTCAAATCAACTTTGTGTTTTTGCACCTGTGCAGGCCTGGTCTAGTTCTGTCTTGCCAAACCACATCTGGGCTCCATGAACGGTGCAGGTGTGGAACTGGACTCTGAAGACGACCTCCCTCTCTGCTGCACGGCTCCGCCGGTGGTAGCACTTCACCTACAGAGCCATGGTGGACAAAACAGTGTAGTGTAGTAGCTCAAATCACGCTGAAAGCCTCAAAATGGCAAACAAACAAATGGTGCATAATTAATCAAAATTCCATTTGCTCAGTCTCAGAGTTTTCTTTTTTATTATGTAGGTTCAGTGCGTCTTGCTGCCATGGCAACCAATTGCACTGAAATAAATATAACACCCACAGAACCAAACTTTATTTCTGTGTTGTTCTTACCCTCATGGTGACATAAAAAATAGAGATAAATTAGATCTTAAGTGGTTTTAACATAGCAAACACTTGGGAAAACAAGTGACTAAAGTGCCAGAAAGAAGCCAGTGACTTAGGCATTAGTTATAGTTATTGCATAGATGAGGCTGAAATCATAAGAGCATTTTGAATTAGCAACATAAAGTTCTCGATAATCCATTTCTCACCATGATGTCCCCCTTTAATAGCAGGGCTGGCTCCAAAGTCACACAAAGCTTTCTTTCCCTGGAGCTCTGGGGATCACTAGACACGTACACAGACAGAATAAGAAGTGGGCACACCAGCATAAAACACACATAAAACTAGTTAAAACATGTCCCAGTTGGGTAAATCACTGGTAAACAACATCCACTTTAATATAAGCACCAAGTGGGCCGCAGTTAAATAGAGACAGTGGCTTGTAGCAACACCAGGTTGTTTAAAACTGACCTCCTCCTGTCAACATCTGTCAAAAGGGACTGAGGGAAGGAAAAGCATCTGCTCACAGGAAGTGAGGTCACGCACGCACGCACGCACGCACGCACGCACGCACGCACGCACGCACGCACGCACGCACGCACGCACGCACGCACACGCACACGCACACGCACATACACACGATGAGTGAGTAAAGTAGGCAAGTGAGCAGATGCTTACTAGATGCCTGAAGTGTAGATCAATTGTAGAGACTGGTAGATTTTCAAGAAGGGATAAAATCCTGCAAATACATAGAGATAAAACATACAGAAAGAAATTGAGGAGAACATTTAAATTAAATAAAATGATGGAGGAGGTGTGTGTATGCAGACAGTTTTTTTTATTTTTATTTTGGTTTAGTTGTTACCATTACAGCACAGTAAGCTATTATAGCTTATTATCATTTTTTCTACATTATTATTTAAAACTGACCTCCTCCAGTCTGGAAGTTTGGTAACGACGGAATGAGGATCTGATGGAGGAACAGAGGACTGCTGTTCATTTTGATGGCACCAGACAACAAACCACTAAAGTAGTAGATGTACCTGTGGAAGGGAAGGGAGGCGAGTGATGAGCCGTGTGACAGCAACGCGGCGTTAACAGCAACACTTCATAAAGTGGAAAAGCTGTAAATGTTTGAGAGTGTCCGACCTGTTCTGGGAGGGCTGTAGGGAGGAGGACACTTTGTCCTCACAGAACTTCTTCATGGCTAATGTGGTGAGGGCCTGGTCCGCCCTGTGGACACAAACAAGACTGAGTTGATGCATTTATACAGATGTGCGTTTGCAAGATGCAGTTTGCTATAGTGTTTTTGATAAAATGTCGTCATGGCATCATTGTGGGAAATTCCTGCTTTAAATCAGGCTTTGACGAAATATGTTCATGGCTTATATAAATTCATATAAGGCATTTGCTAACAATGATGCACATTACCCAGCTGATATCTTGCTGTAGTGCATGTATGCTGCGACAATAACTCCCGTCTTCCCTTTGTTTCCCTGTCAGAGCAAACATCACATTGGATTAAAGTATTTAAAAAAATATATATATAATAATAATAATAATAATCACAGGACAGCTAGCAATTGTGCTTGTTAGATTACACTGACTTTGCAGTGGAGGAGCACAACATTGTTGGGATCTGAGGTCAGCCAGGTCTCCATTGCCTTACAAGCGGCACAAATCCTGTCAAGTGGAGGGGCGTGAAGATCAGGCCAGCCGTAGTCCTGCACCTGGACCACAGATGAAGATTTATGTTTCAAATCCTCCCATCAACAGTATATACATTACCATAAATAGAACGGCATGAGCTTGTGGTGTAAATATTTGTACCTTTGGGTTAAGCCTGCTGATGTCAGCTCTTTTTTCAGAAAGGTTTAGAAGCTAGAAGACATGAACAAGAAGACAAACAGTTAAAACACAAATACAGAGTGTTAAGTAGAGTAACAAAAATGGAAACAGTTGAAGAGGTAATTTGCAAGTTTAAAAGTCTGTAGGCTATATAGATCACAGATGTGGCCTGAGTGTAAACTGTGCTTAGTTGCACGGAAATAAACTTCAGATTACATAAACTGCATCCATACACTTGATTCTGTCAGTTGTTAAGAGTGTGTTTAGTTATTTCTGTTTTCTAGACGCACCAGAAACTTGTCTTGGTGTTTTGATTTGAGCATAGATGCCATTTCCTGCAGGTTTCTGCTGTACCGCTGTTCATCCAAGTCCGGCAGGAAGAAGACGGAGATGATCCGCTCTGTGATGTAGGTGAGGTCAAAGTCGAAGTGGCATTCCATCACGCGCTCCATCACTTGTTCCACGCTTTTACTTCTGGACATTGTGGAGATAAATACTTCAACTCCAGCCAAAACTGTCATAGTCAGCCCCCTTCTGGAATCATGCGGTGCTTACTCTATTTTTACTGCATTTGATCTGGATGTGTTTGATTCAGGAATACTGTACCTTGGTAGGGAGCCTCTCTTTTTCTGTGATGCTGATTTAAAGGAACCGTGCTGAAGAACAAACAGCAGAGAGTAACAATGACACCTTGCATCCCATGAAATAATACTTCTTTCTACAAAAATGTATGCAAACCTACCAGGCCTTCCACTGGTGTGCAGGTGGCAGTGACCTGAAAGCAGAAAGGCATGTGGTTAGGTCATGCAATAAAAGCAAATGCACTGAGTTGTGCACACACAGGGAATGCACCAAGTCGAGCGTCTGATTTAATGCTCTTGGTGCAGCCCATGCAGTCTGGATGAAGGGATGGAAGGATGCTGAATGGCGAAGAAGGTTGAGGAGTCTCTGGGGAGAACTGTAAAATTCCTTCTTTTTTACTCTCCCAGTTGTCATCTGGGACAGCTGGTTTCAAGATGCATCTGTCAGAATGATTTTCGCAGTTCCACATGACAAAATTGCGACACATGATATCAGTAAGTACACAAATTAACGCGCACAAATCCTGGATCCCATCAACAACACATCTATAGAAGCAGACATGTATGCATGACTTCCTTCTCAGTATAAACAATTATTTGTTAGAATAATTATAATGACGAAGCAGAGTAATTAACAGATGTGCTGTAATAGAACTACCCTCTAAAAACAAACAAAAAGTTAAAAACACAGAAAATAATATTTTGGGATTTTTATTTATTTTGGTCACTTAAAGAACATAAGTTAAATAGTTAGATCCAGGAAGATGCTACATGTGGTGTGCAGTCCTTTAACGCCAAAACCACAAACACACATAGACCAAGGGACAGAGGCAAACTGATGTCATCCAAACAGGGCGCAGTCGCTACCATGCAAATAAACTTCAACAAGCACGTGAAGCTTCTTCTAATCTGAACTCTTTATAAAGGAGAGCGCTTTTGGCACTGAGGAGACAAGTTGCCGGTGACTGACATATCAACATGGAATAAGTTACAACTTAATCACGCAGAAACATGAATAATGCTCCTTAAATAAATAAAGTATTCCAGTGCAGCTATGTGCACAACTACATACGTCTTAGCATTTGCCTCTGTGTGGGAATTGTACTTTTAATATTTCACTGTGATTGATGGGCAGCTGAGCCACAGATGGCTGGGCACTGACACGTGTCAGCAACAGGTTAACAAGTCAAAAGCCAGAAAGTTCCACTGTGATCTACATCTGAAACAATGTGAGGGAAACAACAGTGACCAATGCATCCTTTTTTCTATTTTTACAGAAAATCCATCCATCCATCCATTTTCTATACCTGCCTAATCCTGTGCAGTCACAGGGCTCTGCTGGAACCTATCCCAGCTCTTTACAGGTGAGTTTTACAGAACATGCAGAGATGGATTAATACTATTAGATATGTTCATGACCAGCTGTGCAACAGATGTTTATATCTGGTTCAGCTTTATTCATGCAGTGAATATAATTGTACAGGATGCTCATGTAAATTGTTTGCACAAGTCATTCCTCCAGCTCTAGAGAAATTTGACAGAAAGAGTGAATTCATTTTCAGACAGTTGATTTGAGTGTATACATGTTGCCACTAGGATCAATAATTTCACACCAAAATGTCTCCTTTCATCTGCATACAGATGATCTGCAAATCTATCTGTCAGTTCTGCCATCATCAAGTGCACTAGAATCCATTCACAGATGCTTAGAGGACATTAAACTTTGGCTGTCTCACAATTTCCTCCGGTTAAACGAGAGTAAAACAGAATGCATTATATTTACTCCGACTAAACCATCCAGTAGATCATTATCTCCTGTCGACCCAGATCTGGCCCATCACCTTAACCATGTGGTAAAAAATCTGGGTGTGACATTTGACAGCGCTTTCAAATTTTACGAACAAATCGTCTCGGTTGTCAGAGCCAGCTGTCAACTTTTCCGTAAAGTCAAGCCTTTTTTAAGCCGCAGTGACCTTGAGAAGGTCATTCATGCTTTTATCAGCTCTCGGCTTGACTACTGTAATGCTCTGTACTTTGGTGTCAAACAAACATTGCTTACAGCTTGTCCAAAATGCTGCTGCTCGTCCGTTAACTAACACCCGGAAACAGGACCACATCACACCTGTGCTGTATTCTCTTCACTGGCTCGCAGTGCAGTTTAAAATCCATTTTAAACTTTTACCATTTGTTTTCAGTGCTTTGTTTTCAGCCTGCCTCAGTTCAGGTCAAAACTGAGGACCTATCTATTTAGGATGGAATTTGGCACCTAATAGTCACTTTTAATTGCAATTTTACCAAATTGGGAATATATTATATATTATATATATAATATATCAGTGTTTTTACTGGTCATTTTTAATCTTTGTGTGTTTAAATATTACTGTGTTTGTTTTAGTATCTATTTGTTCTTAAACGTCTGTGAAGTACTTTGGTCAACCTTGGTTGTTTAAATGTGCTATACAAATAAAGATTGATTGATTGATTTATTGATTGGTTGATTGATTGATTGATTGATTGATTGATTGATTGATTGATTGATTGATTGATTGATTGATTCTTTTGTCGTTGGTTAAAAGTCGGAGAGGATTTGCATGCTTTGTTCGTAGGTCAGAAGCAGCAATATGAAGTTGCTTATGATGTTGAAACAAATGGATTTCATTGCCATCAAGGCCTAGCAGCAGATGCATCACAGTCCCCATCCTAGCTCTGAAGAAGAGGCATAAATAACACAGAATAATGATCCCTCCCAATGAGACCAACCTCACAATTCAGTCTTTTGATGTTATTTTCTTTTCAAAAAGAACAAAAACACCAGCTTTATCTCGCTTTAGACAATTACTGGAATATTTCACAGCCTATCTAAAAGTGAGTTTGAAATATGTACGATGTCACAAATTCAGTGTGAAAACCTTGTCTGTCTGCCTGACTGCAAATGTTCTCTGTAATTGAATCCAGGAGAAGTGATGAATGAGCCCCGTCAGTCTGCTTTCCAGCATCAGTGTCAGAAGCATAGTTTTGCATGCATTATTTCCCATTTGTTCTTTTTATGCTTTCAGATGGGTTTAATGGAGTAAATACAGTGAAGCCAAAAAGGGCCAGGTGTAACTGGTTTAATAGGCATCTTTTTATATATACACACACTGAAAAATTTGTGACATGTGAAATGGCTAATAAAAATGGGTAAATTCTTGTAGCAACCTCGTGCCACTGGGGTCGACCAACACGAAAGAGGACATGGGGTTTGTTGCAGGAATTGTGATTTATGTCACCAAGACACACGTGAACCAGCACACAGCAGCTCTGTCCTTCCTCCCAGCACACCCCTTTGCTGGTGTGCAGCCGCTGTTTAAGTAAGTAAGGAGAGACTGTGCCCAATCAGCCACTCAGCTGATTGGGCACAGGTGTGCCCAATCAGCTGAGTGGCTGCTCGCCCGCAGCCCACACCCAATCCTCCACCCTGCCACAATTCTATTATATGGAGCCCAGGTAAAAAACATTTAATTCATAACATCCTCATATAATCTTGTTGCAAAATCATTAAGGAACTTTTTAATAAACTAACACTGCTTTACGCTTCCCCTGTCAATGGGTGTCTAGCAGAGGCCTCAAAGCTGCACAGAAGCCACGGTTATGTCCTAAAATCCCCCCTGCTCAAAGTTTCCTATGACCCAGTAAACTTTAAGCCCTAGCAAAACATAAATAATCAAATATAAATGTAGCAGTGGGCAAGTTTTTTGATACTTTAAGAAAAAGAAGAAGAAGAGGAAGAAGGATTTGCTCCCATCGTATTCGGAGTTACAGGTGATGTGGGAGCCTGTCCTAGTTGTCGTCGGACAAGAGGTGGGAGTGCACCCTGCAATGGCTGCCAGTCCATCGCAGGGCAGTAGAGAGAAACAACGCAAACATCCTTGCACACTCACTCATATGGATAATTTAGAATCCCCAGCCACCCGACCATACAAGGGCACGCTGTAGTATTCTTAAACAGTAGATCCTTTCATTATTGTGAGTTGCAAACCGGAGTTGTTGCGGAGCTAACTTCCAGTTTATTTGACCAGACGGGATCAGGCCCAGACACGCAATGTGCAGACCAACTCTGTGAGGTGGCCATCCACATATTTAACCTGAGCCTCAGTCTGGAGAAGGTCCCTGTCCCATGGAAGACCTCCTGCGTGGTCCCGGTTCTCAAGACTGCTCGTGCCGAGGAGCCGAACCACCACATGCCAGTTGCTCTCACCTCCCACCAGATGAAGGCCGTGGAGAGGCTGGTCCTGCGTCCCTTTCGCTCCACTGTCAGGGCAGATTGTCTACAGTTTGGGCAGTTTGTCTACAGGCCAAACATCTGGGTGGATGACACCGCCATCAACTGCAGCACCGGGCGCTGACTCACCTGGAACCCACCAGGTACGCTGTGTGAGTCACGTTCTTTGACCTCTCCAGCGCTTTCAACACCATCAGACCGGAGCTGCTTATGGGCGAAGATGGAGACTGCTGGAGTGGAGGAACAGCTCACCTCATGGACCATGGACTACCTCACATGCCTCAGTATGTCAGGCTGAGAACCTGCAGACCTTCTACAACTCTGTGGTGGCCTTTGCCATCCTCTTCGCCGTGGTTTGCTGGGGAGCGGGCAGCTCTGACCGGGACACAAAGAGACTTTCCTTGCCACTGTTTGGCTTAAGGTTTTTCTCCTACTAGGGGAATTTTTACCTGCCATTGTTTGTTATGTTTATGTAATAATTGCTCGGGGGTCGTGTTCTGGCTCTCTGGAAAGCGCCTAGAGACAACTTCTGTTATAATAGACTCTATATGGCTTAGTGGTTAGCACTGTTGCCTCACAGCAAGAAGGTTTCCCGGTTCGACACCCTGGCCAGGCGAGGGTCTTTCTGTGTGGAGTTTGCATGTTCTCCCCGTGCTTGCGTGGGTTTCCTCCGGGTACTCCGGTTTCCTCCCAAAGTCCAAAAACATGCATGCTAGGTTAATTGATGATTCTTAATTGCCCGTAGGTGTGAGTGTGAGTATGTCTGGTTGTTGTATGTATATGTGTATGTATATGGCCCTGCGATGGACTGGAGACCTGTCCAGGGTGAACCCCTGCCTCTCGCCTGAAAATTAGCTGGGATAACAAGCTGGTTAGCATGGCCGGTGCTGTCCTGCCTGCTGGACTTAGTAGAGGAGGTGGGGGTGGGGAGGGTGTCAACCCAGTTTACATCCATCATTCAACTGCACCAGGCCATGAAGGAACTGAGAAGCCCCTTCAGCGGCGGACTCCTGCACCCTCACTGTAAGGGGCACTACCAGAGATCCTTCCTCCCTGCTGCCGTCAGACTTTTTAATACTACTGTGTAGTGTTTTATAGAATTGTTTGATTGTTTTTAGTCAAAAACAATCTGTATGGAGGTCCAGACTGTGTTGCAGTGCATGAACCTGAGCATTAACATTCCTATGTTCTGCAGCAGACAGTCTGGGTGATGGACAGAGAGGAGATGGCAGTCAACATGAGGCACAGAGCACATACTGTACAGCTGCGATGAATGTGTCAGGGAAAAGGGAGAAACATAAACGTGTGTGAATGAGGAACGAGTGAAACGTTCAATGACTATTGTCATTTACGACTCTCACACATAGACAAGCAATATATTTACATGCCTTATTTTTTTATTTTTTGTTATTGTTCATGTATTTATTCGTTTATTAATTCATTTATTGCAAGAAATGAAAGAACACGGAGATTAAGCCATAGGGGGAAATATAACTGGTTTAATAATGGTTGTTAACTGGCTAAAGTGGCCAGGTCCAGGAAGGAACAGTAGGAGCCGGACACAGCGCACACATGCAACCATGTAAAAACACAAACACACACACACACATACATGTAAACATGAATGAGGACGAAGGAAACCGTAGTGGCAGAAATAATAGAAATATAGAAATAAGGCAGAGGAGTAAGACCCCAAAGTCAACAGGAAGCAATTTGTAACAGGATGTCAGTGCTGGATGGCAAAGGTTCCTACATACAAACATACATGCAGAGTATATATGTGTGCTTTTGGCTCTGCCAGCCTCGGGGTCTTCATTAATGCATGCTGGGGCCTCTGAGAGTGGGCCATCTGGTTCGCTTCATCTCGCTCATCAGTTAGCATTTACGGAGGTGCCAGTGACAGCACTCTGTCTCACTCTCGGGTCCAGGCTGGCTAACTGTTAGTAGTCTGGGTGCCTGCTCCACTCAGTGGTTCATGTGTCTCCACCAAATTTGACCAATATTCTCTAATTGTCTGTGTCTCTTGGTGGTAGCATAGCTTCTTGAAATGCTGATATCAAACAGCATAAGTAATAAAAAAAAAAATGAGTTTTTTCCCCCTAAATCTATCATTACATGCCATTACATGCTTAAAGCTCTGCTCAAAGAAGACATTTTTAATATGTGCTTTCAAGCAAAGACATTTCGTTTTTTTTCCCATAATATGTCCTCTGTAATAGGAAGATATAGTTTGCTGTTAAAGGATTAGCATCAAAGATAGACTTACAACGTGCACTTTGTGTGCTTCAGTTGATTAGAGCTGTTTCTCCTTGTGTCCAGTATCTACCATCAACTACCTGCTCCATCTCTGATTAATCCCGCAGAAACTCCTCGCAGAAAATGTTGAAGTATTCCTTTAAGACATCCCCTTTCGGTTCAGGGAAAATGCCAAGGACATTTTTCAATATTTTTTTGACATTTCCAGCCTTTATGATCAAAGCTGTTTAGTCAGCACTGACTGAGCTCACACATTTAACCTTTAGAGAAAGGTACTGAAGTCCCTCCACAACAGGGATCTGATCCTAGTCACGCTATTGCCACGTCTTTCCATCTTTCACGGGGGAGGAAATCCAACACACACGTTTGCCAGAGCAGTCTGAAGCAGGGAATAAACTTGAGTATTCGAGACACAGCCATCAGTATGCAGACGACTTTTTTCTCACCGCCTCACCGTCAACTCTGACCTGACATCATACTCTGAACAGGGAGAAGTGAGTAAGCCTTCCTGTTCCAAAGTGGAAAAAGCTAAATGGCCACAGGATACTCCAAAATCCACAGTCTCACACAAAAAGCTAAAATAAACTCTTATTTTTGAAACACAGACAGCTAATGTTTTACTCTGGGCGCCACAGGGACAACGTGGGAGCGGCTGGAGCCTTTTCTAGAAGACATGCAGCATCTTTGATTCTTTCCTACCTGACTAGCTCTCTGCACTTCATTCATGTTCTCTCATCTTCCACCCTCCCTTTTGAGATTTCCTACACTTTATCATCCTTTTAGTTCCCCCAATACATGTCTTACAATCTCCTTTCTTGTAAAGCTTCAACCATCCTTCTCACCATGATAAACAAGCCTGCTCTCCCCCTTAGAAACAACATGAAACGACAATGAGGTGCTTGATAAGCATCATTATGCACTGCCAGGGCACGCCCCTACCTAACTAAGCCCAAGGAGGAAGCAACAAGAATAGAAAGCAAAAGCAAACTGTCTGAGTAAAAAAAAAAAAAAAGAAATGGGCAGAGCTTTTAGGAAAAAAGGGAGCGGAAGAGAGAGGGCATGAAAAGGGAAACAGAAAATGAGAGCGGGTCCTGGACGGGAGAGAGATGTCAACAGCTGTACATGCCTCCTGACCACTCTCACAGAGCACAGAGATTTCACACAGCTATTTTGATAGAGCTCCTTATTTTAGACTATACAGAATGTTCCTCAAAAAAACTTAGAGGCTCTTTTTGCCTATTTGAGTGTCTATCACCTGGCAAATCCTCCCAGCTTTCACTGCAGTAACTCCGGATATTATCAAGCGCTTCAGCAGCAGATTCACATCAGGTGTCATCTGACAGGTCGAACGTTAATGTCAGTGAACAAACATGCAATATTTGAAAAATATCTTCTATGTTTGTCAAATCATTCAGCATCGTTTAGAGTATTGAATGACTTTCTTTAATCTTAGACGTATCTTAAACTACTCTCCTGTGACCATGCCGGAAAAATAAGGCACAATAAAATTCCAGGAATATGAAACAAACTTGGTGTGCTCTTATCTGAGGAAATTAAAAGCGGAGGGTTAATATAAACACTCTGAGCATGTATCTGCTTGTGTACACTGTGACACGTAAATGTTGCCAAGGCGATGAAGGCAGTAAAATTAAATTAACCAAGAAAACTATGTGTGCGCCGCTCATCGTGCAAGTGATGGTTTTAAATAGCAACAACAATGTGACTGTGATAAGCTTACAATTTAATCAAATTACAAATATCTGTCAAGTTTTTTTTTGTTATGTTCTTACTCTGCAGCATCCACTCCACCTTTGTCTTACACTCCCACTGACACTTTGAGCTAGGTACCCTGTGGTGAGACATGAAAGACTGCAAAGGTTGGAAAACGTGGCTCAAGACGCTCGAACGTGAGGGAGTGACAGAAACTCACAACATCTGGACCAGCGCCGGACTGATGATTGGTATCTGCTTCAAAGATTCCTCAAGCTGTACTATGGAGAGCCCACAAAACTGAGCAGTATTAAAAAAAATAACCGTACATCTCCGGGTTTTCTGTCTCCACTGAAACAAACGAGAACTAAACGACACTATTATCCACCACAATCACACACAGAAATAGCATATAGATCCCAACGGCTATATATTGACTTATAAATGAGGTTAAAATCTTCAGGAGAGCAGCTGGTGAGTACGACTGGACACTAAATGTTTGTATTTTAGGACACAACTTTAGGATTAATGAGCTAATGTTAGGACAGCTGACAGGACGCAGCCACTTATCTCTGTTGGTTGTCCTGAGAAATGTTAGTTTACGCATGAATATAACAAATAATACATATATCTATAAACAGAACCTGTGCAATAACAGAAAAAATTGTCTGGAAACAGACATGAAAAAATAGTAGGATTTCATTTTGTTAAAAAGGAAAACTAAGAAAGGTTTATACACAAGCATGCACTCATGAACGCAGAGGCAGAAGAGAGACACATGCACAAAAGTAGATGCATTTCTAATCGCTGCTAAAATAAAGCATGACACATACTCATCTTTTACATGCATTTATAGTAACAAGACAAGAGTTCAAGCTCAGTGCCCTTCACTTCACAACAACAGTCTCATTAAAAAGTAAATCTTTTCTGGACCATAAATAATTGAAATCTGTGTGTTTTTTTAGGTCACAGAAGGAGTTTTTTGCTTGAATTTCTGCTCTTGTCTTAATCACATTAAACACAATCCAATTTCTGGGCAAAGCAAAAACACCGTGGCCGGAGTGTTAATGAAATAAAATGCACAATCACATGCTGCATTAGCACAGGAAACGCGGTAGAAAGAGTTCAAGAGATGCTAGATTAGTACTGAGTACAGGGCAGGAATACATAAGGTATATAAAGATGAGGGGGGTGTGCTCAGCATAGCAAATCAAAACCTGAAATTTCACTCAGTAAATACATAACAGAGCGTGTTTTTACCTCTCAACAAGCAGCTTCAGTGTCTCCCTCTGCCTCTGAGCAGTCCTGTGTGTGGAGTGTGATTCCCTACCTCCTCCTTTCCCCTCACACAAACTCTCGGCTCACTCTCTCTCACCAGCTCACTTTACATCCCTCCCTCACGACAACAAACACACACACACACACACAGTCTGAGTGTGCCAGCTGCACATGCAACGCAGCATTTTCCTCTTTCAGTCCGCCTGTGTCAAATACGCAGAGACGTAAAGCACATCAACTGTGAAAGCCCTTTCCCTTGCATGTACGCTTGACTGTACGTCAGTAAGCCACATGTGGAGCGTGGAGCGCTAGCAGCGCCGCGCGGGCTGCTGATGCCCAGTGACCTCTCCAGTGCCCTGAGGCAGAAGATGAGGAAGAGGCAGGATAAAAGGCACATAATTACTATTAGACTAATAAGAAGATGCACAAGGAATGACAGAAAAACATTTGAGGTTTGAGAGCTATTACATTGATGTAAGGATAATGGAAAAATTTGGAAAAAAAAGGACTTTTGAGTGTAAAAATAAAAAGAACGAAAATTAAAGTGTTATGAGATAGACATAGAAGACACATTTAACATTACATGAAGCAGAAACCGTATTCAGCCTTGACCCAAGGTCCCTCTGTATTTCTAAATACCCTCAAATGAGACAGATTACCGGTACATAGACACACACAGTCTGCCTCTCCAGCTGCCTCTCGCTTATTTGTGTATCCCCTCCATCACTCACAGACAGGCATCTGTGGCACTCGTGTTATTTGCTATATTTAACGGATCACACTTCTTCTGTTTAGAACTGATCATCATCTTGTGTGATGATGTACTCTTTCATCCTCGACATCAGCTCTACCACAGCCTTGGAGAGATGTTTTTGGATATTGCCATGGTGACCGGGGGGATGAATAAGATAAAAATAATCACCTTTTTCATTTTTACTTATTTTTAACCCCCCGATGCTAAGCCAGAACAGCTGGTCATGACATGGCATACACCATCACAGTGTGTATGTTCCAGGTATAAAAACAACGTGGTTACTACAGGATCATGACCCGAGTGCTTTGTACTACTGACCTAGTGCCACATGAGGGCAGAGGTGAATACTGCCAATGTTTCCACACAAACTGTGGACAGAGACACAGTGACTGCGTTTACACTCACTCAATAACCCTTTTAAAACCCGAATATTAGCAATAACCCAAATTTACACTGCCATGTAAACACCAATTACCCCTTTGAATAACCCGAATTTGCTCATATTCCGGTTTTTAAAAACCTGAATATGACCCCTGGGTTACTCCTTTTAAAACCCGATTATTCGGTCACGTAAACGTCAAACGGGATATCCCCATCAAACGGAACATGAATTTGTTTTCTGCGCATGCTCTGTTCGCAAGGAATCCTGGTCTTTTGAGTCCAGGACGTACTTATAAACACGGCGAAACGCAAGACCAGGCCACACTTTTGGAGTGAGGAGGAGACTAATCACTTCATAAATGTAATGAAGGATATGAACATTTTGGCATTTGTAGACGGTAGAAAGTACCGGGATAGCGAGATTTACAAGAAGGTGAGCGAAAAGTTGCGCGAAGCAGCATTTGTTTTGAATTTGGATACAGGAAGAAGAAGCGGAAATGACGCTAATTGCGTCATCACGTTCTCCGCGCGTCACTGGTTTGATCCAGATATCCCAAATGATGAATTACCATGTATACAGGGATAACCCTGTTTGCTCACGCATGGAAACGGAATATTAAGAATGTTTCAGTAACCGGAATATTAGCAATAACCTGAATTTTGACTGCATGTAAACGTAGTTAGTGACACCACCATCCTTGGTCTCATCTCTCACAATGATGAGACCTGTCTGTGCCTTTGAAACATGGTACCAGGGCAATGACCTCTCTCTCAACGTCTGCAAAACCAGGGAGCTGGTCCCTGACTAACGTAAGGGAAGTCCTCCCCCCGTTTTCCTTGGCGATTCCGGGGTAGAAAGGGTCGCTTCCTTCAAAGTCCTTGGTGTGCAAATGAGCGAGGACCTATGCTGGACCACTCAAACCGCTGCAGTTCTCTCCTGAGGAGACGGAGGAGATTCGGACTGAGCACCTCTGCACTTTCTGCACTTTCTGCACCTTCTGCAGACTGGCTCCACCATCACCTGTACAGCAGCTGCACCGCTCCAGACTGCAAGTCTCTGGGACGAGTGGTGAAGACAGCAGAGCGCATCACTGGCTGTCACCTCCCCTCCCTGCAAACCAACACACGCAGCCTCAGGAAAGATTGTTTTCCTTGCTGCCGTCTGGTAGGCGCTACCGGAGCATCCGCCGACTACTAGACTCAAAAACAGTTTCCTCCCCACGGTGATCTGACGACTAAACCAGTAGTTCAGTTGCACCACACCATTGGCACATTCTCAGTCATTTGCACACATGTATATACATTTATTTCATTATTTTGTGATCACTGTTGTAGATATTACTTTGCTCCTCCTTGTTCCATCCATCCATTATCTACACCCGCTTTATCCTTTGCAGGGTCACGGGGGTCTGCTGGAGCCTATCCCAGCTATTTTCAGGCGAGAGGCAGAGGTTACACCCTGGAAAGGTCGCCAGTCCATTGCAGGGCCACATATATACACACAACCATGCACACTCACACTTACGGGCAATTTAGAATCACCAATTAACCTAGCATGCATGTTTTTGGACTGTGGGAGGAAACCGGAGTACCCAGAGGAAACCCACGCAAGCACGGGGAGAACATGCAAACTCCACACAGAAAGACCCTGCTGGGCCTGGGAGTCGAACCGGAGACCTTCTACCTCCTTGTTCCTCTGTACAATATTTTGTTTATTTATTTAGGACCTTTTTCTTGTTTTTCTGAGTGCTTGTGAATTCTTGGAGCTGCCTGTCTGGCTTGCTTCAAACTTTGAGAAAGTGCTTGACTCTTGAAAAATGTCCTTTTTAAATAAAAAACTGTTTACTCCTGGTCCAGAAAACGATGGTTTCTGCCCATTTTCCACCCTCAGACCTCTTCTCTATTTCTCAGTTAAAAATAAACACCAAGTCTGACATTTGAGCACATATAGCTAAAAGTTGATTGTATAAATAAACGGTCTAAAATCAAATGGTTAAATGTATGATATAACCTGAGTATGCATGTCATCAGATAGACACATGCTGTTGGTTTTAAGAAGTGCCTGCAGTTTATTTGGACCGGTTAACACCAGACTGAAGCAGGTTCGTAGCACGGCATCATTAAATGTGTTGAACTGAAATCTAAATTTTTTTTTTCAAAAGTCATGCAACTCAGACAAAACAATGTGAAGGTCAATGAGATCTGCAACACATCCCATTTAAATTATGTCAGTGTCAAAGAGCAGCTCTGAAGCAAAGATATCTCGACTCATTTTCATCATCCATAAGTTCAACTACTTCTTGTACGAGAAGACCACCAACAGGTCTCTGTTGACCACCACTGCTCATCTTGATGGAACTTCTCATACTGCAGATACTCATAAGCACCACTTTCTTTCATCAAACTGTATTAAAGACTCACTTTTACATAAGAGCAGAGGTGTCAAAAGTAATCACATTCATTACTCAGGTAGAAGTATAGATACTAGAGTTTAAAAATACTCCTGTAGAAGTTGAAGTATCAACTCAAGTTTTTTTCTCAAGTAAAAGTATAAAAGTACTGGTTTCAAAACTATTTAAATTATAAAAGTAAAAGTAATGTAAGGGGGGAAAAAGCCATTAAGGACAAAAGCCATTGAAAATGAATGCATCTTAGTATAATGCAAATATATTAAAGAACCATATATGTGTACTATTGAGCATTAACATGTGTTTCAGAGAGCAGAAGATATGATGACTAGTTGTCTATAAGTATTGTAATGGTGCAAAAAGTCAAACTTCAGAGGCATGTTATCATTTATCCTAACCTTTATTGGAATGTACATCCAAGTTTATTTGTATATTAATACCACTATGATGTTTATTGTTTACAGTCGTTTCATTTCCATAACTTTTTTTTCCTCTCCCATTTTTGTTTTTGTCACTTTTTAAGTTAAAAATGATAAAAAGGCAGACTCAGAAAGTAAAAGGGAGGATCGATCCGTCGATTTAACAAACACTTTAATACATCAGATCTGCATCAGTCAAGCAAAGAATATTCAACAAAGAGTTACCAATAGGCTTGGTTCAGCCAAACCAAATTCACTCTATCCGGATGGAGCAATTTAACTGGATAGTTTTTTTTATAAAGGCCGAAACGAAATAGAGTAACGAGGCTGTTTTTAAAATGTAAGGAGTAAAAAGTACAGATAATTGCATGAAAATGTAAGGAGTAAAAGTAAAAAGTAGTCTGAAAAATAATTACTCCAGTGAAGTATAGATAACCAAAATTTCTACTTAAGTAAGGTAACAAAGTATTTGTATTTTGTTACTTAACACCTCTGCATAAGAGTGAGACTCCCCAGTGGATTGATGACTCAGAGGCTCCTGCTCTGCCATGTTACGATACAACTAAGTAGCTACAGGGGCCAGACCCTCTTTGAGCATTCGGGCTTCTGCACCACTGTATTACTCCATCATAACATTTTTACAGAAGAGCATTCAGGACAGAAAGAAGATAAGACATGTACTCTGGGGCAGATTTATGCAGGACTTACCTTGCTTTTACATGTCTTATGAAGGGCAACCTTGCACTCTGTGAATGGTAAAGAGAAGCACATTTCAGTCTGGAAATCATCTTTGGAGACTTGTGGAGAAAGATGACAGACCAGGTGAGCCGTTCCTGACCTGGCAGACATGTCAACTCACCCTTGCAGAAAACCCCGGGGCTGTCCATGTTCTGCTCACACACATCACACGACTGTCTCTTCTTGAAACTCTTCACGGTGAAGGTGTGGCTTCCTGCCCTGGTGAGCTGCAGATGCACACACAGGACAGTCAAAGCTGATCACCTACACAGAATATACAGGCGTAAATGCCGCTCCGGAAGGAAAGACCTTTGGTTAAATCATGCAGAAACTGTGCTTGGGAAAGTGTGATATTGTGTGTTTTCGCTGTGTTTCCTCGGGCATTTCAGTTCCGCGCTGCTCCTCGTGTTGCTGCTGCCAGTTGCTTTTTCAGTGACACACCAGCATGACAACCGCTGCTCTACCTGCCCTTCATTCAGCCTTCTTGTCGAATTACATGCTCTTTCAAATTGCCCTTATTCTGTCTCAGTGTGAGAGCCAGGATGAGGAGAGCAAGGGACTTTATGCGCGACTGGTTGGGCACAATTAAGTTTATTGTCTAATGTAATAACTAGATAGGTTGCATGAATGTGTCGTAGCTGTGTTCATTCTTCCCGATGCTTTTGGTTTTTTTCAGGTGTTTTTAATGCTCTCTTTGAGCCTGGCTGAGGTGGCTCCCAGCGTTTATCCTCTTAGATAAAATGTTGAGTTTTGCTTCAGCGCTGCAAGGTGGTAACACACCAGGCAGTCGCAGCAGCTGTGTAAACACCACCAGCTTCTGTGGACCAAGTAAAACGTGAATCTGACACAGGGAAAATATATTGCTATTACTGAAAGGTTTTAATATACTCCAAATTCATTAAACTTACTGGATCATATGTGGCGAAAATTGAAATTTAAGGGACAAAATAGAAGTGAAAATAACTCCAGAGTGAGGGCGAGGCTATGACCTTTAAAAAGCATATTACTGCGGTGGCCTGAGTCATAATCCGTGGATTTTCCTTTTTATAAACTAAATACTCAACTGTCCCAGTGACATGAAGTGGGAAGGCGTTTATATGAAGTCATGGTCATGCCCTCGTACAAAGTAAAGCCTTTTGAGAGCATATGAAGCACATTAGGCCATGAAATTTTTCCTTGAGCAGAGGAGGAGGATGGGCTTGGAAATATAACGGGGGAAAGGGCACGTGTGTTACATTTGACGTGTGTATGATGCACTGGGGGAAGCGGAGGGAAATAAATGTGGTTCAGTACCTGCGCGTATACACACACACACACACACACTCTTACTTTGAAAAAAAAATCTCACTAGAAACATTTCGGTGTTTCGATTGTGTGTGCACAGTTGATTGGAGACACACACCAGTTGTGACACTTTCATAAATATACTTATTGACAATGTTGTAACAATCTAGTTTCTCCCACAAGCTGCAGTTGTAAGTAAAATAAGATTGAGTCACTTAAAGTCAGTGAATTATAAAACAATTGTATTGAGTGTCTAAATAGTTTATGATTGGTTGTGTACGATTAATGATTTATTCATCTTCACCCTGAGCTTTTTGAGGTTTCATAATGTTAACATAAATGAAGATTTGCTCAAACAACAAACCTCAACTCTCAACGTAGCAACTGCACAGAAAGAAGCTTCACAAACGTGAATACTTGAACAATGTCCCTTATAAATTCAAGCTTTTAATCCACGGTGGGGCGGGTGTGCTGTCAGGCAGCAACATTTAAATCCACCACTAAAGAACCTCAGCACACACAATTTTAAAAACAATACAGGCGAGAGCTTTAAAGGAGCTGTGGTAAAACAGGATATGCAGTTGGAGTGACAAAGGAAGGTGTGGATGGTAAGACGGAAACAGATGACCCGCTTTGGCGAACCCCAAAGAGAAAAGCCAGAAGAAGAAAGGCTTGAATCGAAAACTTAGTTTGTTGCGCCTCTCATCCAAAGGCTTTTTCGGTTATTAACTGAACGATGGAGAAGCTGTTGGTCATCAATCAGTGATGTGAGTGTTGGTGACCCGCCCGCCCATCTGTGAATCAACACAGATAGACTCTTTAGCACCGTTGGTTGTACCTGGGGCAGCTGTTTCTCAGGTGTCAACAATTATGGAAGTTAATATGGTAATAGCGTACTTTAATACATTCCACAAAGAAATATAATTATTCTATTAAACGTGTTTCCAGCAGCTGAAAAAACAGTCTGTTATTTATCCGGTTTTATCTTTGCTTTTGTTCTCAACCAATTTTGGAGGGAAATGCATCATTAACTTTAGCTGATAATTATCAACAAAGTATTTCACTGCAATTTTATAAATTTGTCTCAAAAATCATTCTTTCTTTCTTTCTTTCTTTCTTTCTTTCTTTCTTTCTTTCTTTCTTTCTTTCTTTCTTTCTTTCTTTCTTTCTTTCTTTCTTTCTTTCTTTCTTTCTTTCTTTCTTTCTTTCTTTCTTTCTTTCTTTCTTTCTTTCTTTCTTTCTTTCTTTCTTTTTTGGGACATGCTGACCCCCTTTTTGTAAAAGGTGAAAAACAAGGCAGAAAAACTATGAGTGCTTCTAATTTCATAATGTAACATTTTTGGGCTGCAGGACAGAGCGGAGTCCATCCATCCATCCATCCATCCATCATCTATACCCGTGTTATCCTTTGCAGGCTTACGGGGGTCTGCTGGAGTCTATCCCGGCTCATTACAGGCCAGAGCAGCTGTGGAGTCATCCAGGTATATTTCTTCCAGAAGAAACAAGATTGTTTACTTGTCTTCAAGAATTGGTTATCAAACTTTACCCCACTTTACATTTCTTTCCCTCCCTTTTCAGGTTGCTCTCAGCTGTTCGGTGAAGTTAAGTTCAGCTTTGGAAGGACGGGGCTCAGTGTTCCTGATAACTAGAATCCATCGACAAATGAAAGCTGGATTTCATTGTTAACTGTGTCTGGCTTGATTTAGTGTTGGGCAGGTTGGTTTCACTGGCATCTTGTAAGTTTTCCTCTGTGAAAATCTGCAAAATCCCCCCCAACAAAACACTTTGAGAACACAAATGAACAAGTTCAACTTTGAGAAGCTTCAAAATCCCCCCAAAAACAACAAAACGGCTGAAACTTACAGTTATTAAAACCTCAGGGTCTCTGTAGGTTCATGACTTCAACTGTGTAATTTGATGTCTTTGTTATTTGAATATACCATTATACTAATTAATGAATTAATGAAATACTATAAGCAGTAGGGGTACAATTGTTAAAAAAAAAAAACTCTCAACGCCCTGACAGACTTCAACCATATGATTAAGCCACTGGTGCAGTAATTGTTTGAAGTTATCTCCTCTGAGAAAAACATCCAGTATTTCTCAGAGCAGGATTAAATCAGCATGAGGCCATATATTCTGATGTCACAGGTTACAGGATGATGTCTCCTCTGTTATATTGAATTCCTCCTGAAGCATTCACTCAATGTGATTAACCGAGTTCTGTGGGTGTACCGGTACTCGAGAGTGCTACGGGGGGGATTTAGGTCAGCTGAGGAGATCATGTCATCATCCCGTTCAGAAATGTGCTTACATAACTCTTATGTTTTGAAAATCAGATCGGTTGTTTTTCTGTGACGGCCTGCTGGGTTCCTGTAATTTCCTTCACAAACCTGAAATGAAATGAGCTGCAGGATTAATAGCAGACTGTGGTAGACGGTAAAAGAAAGCCACAACTTTTACAAAAAGTTGAAAGTTAAATGTGTTAAAAATGCCACAGTAGGTCAATGTTACATTCCATGTGACTTTTCACTCTGCCTTCTGTCTTGGGCCAACTTCATAATAATGTGTTTCTTTCTAAAAATGGTTATACGTGTATATATGCTTCACTGCTGTATATTTCTGCCACGTTGTGGAAGAGTTTAACTGGAAAAAAGATCCCAAGCTTGAAGCAAAAATAAGATGGAAGCAGCTTTTTGTTTGGGACAACATACTAAAAAATGTCCGTGAGTTAATAACTGAAATGGAATTATTTGAATTAACAGTTTCATCACTTCATCTTGTCAGATTCACTCATACACGCCACCAGTGAATGTCCGACATAAAGCTCAGGATGAGTCAAGGGTGCTGCCCAGTGGAGAAACTGTTGTACCGCAGCTCAGTTTTAAATCTAGAAAGAAACCAGTTTCAGTCCTCCGATCTCATATCCCTTAAATTCTAGGCCAAGGCATACATTAACTGGAGGATTAAAATCCAGCCTAATGCATCTAAAGGTGTTTGCATTTTCAGCTTTGAGCAACTTTGTCATTATAATCAGATATAATCATAAGTTTAATATAAAAAGAGAGTTTAAAGGGGCTTTAAGGTTTTTTTTTAGTGCTTAAATAGAAGCTGGTAAAAAACTTTGCGGAAAAAAACTATTTGAAAAATCCACGCAAGATAAGATACATGAAGATAAGATACATCAAAGGATGTAACAAGATAGGCGAGTGGGCCTTTGGTGTAATCACTTTCGACAAGGACAGAGGATAAAGAGCATTCCCTTTGCTTCAAACCCATATGGATTCACTTCTTCTTATCAGTGCATATGGTAGAAAAAGAGAAGGCAACAAGAGCCAACACAACTTAAACAGTGTTTGCTATGTAAATCAAGCCAGCTGAACAGCTGCAACCTCATGCCATCACTGCAAAATACTTATGATATACGGTAATTTATTGAATCTTCCAAAGCTTTCCAGAGCCTATAGCGGATTATTTTCCTGAGCGTGTACAGCTCTGGACTTCGCAAGTGCTTGTTCCCTCATGTCCACTCTCTCTCAGACTCTTAGGGACCACACAGACGGATCTCTGGTTGAAAGGACATCCAGTCTCCAGAGCTGCAGCATAAAACAGCCCCACCCCATTTGTTTTTGTGAAGCCAGCTTCTATGTCATTCTCCAAGCATCTGAGACCACTGACAAGCGCCTGCAGCACTTCCAGTCCAGCGAGTAGATGAAGAGAAGGTCAGGCACCAACAGCAGCACTAGAATGGATTCCTTTATGACTGTGGCAGCTGCTTCACCTTCTTTATTATTGACATGCAACTGAAATAACATTTTAAAAGGTTCTATTTAGATACAACCGGTCTATACTGAAACAGATACAGCAGAAAATGTAAGAAATATATATTCTAAAACAAAAATATGATCATAATGATACATTCGCACACCCCCTTGGCACAAAATACCTCATTGCCTTTTTTCAGTCTCACCTCATAAGTGATGACATGCTGGAGACCAGGAGTCACAACTCAAAGGCACACACACAAACACACACACATGCACACTTGCAATCCACTCAGGAAGGGACGGGAGCAGGTGGTGAGCCGGGGGTACGCGCCAGTTCTGGACGGGTATTTATAACCTGCGTGAGTTGGGGCTGTCACCTTTAAACTGCCATGAAAATGCTGAAAATAGTTGTGAGAATGAGTTGTGGGTGAGTGTGTGCGTGGGAGTGGGAGTGGGGGCAGAGAAACCAAGACAAACAGAAACTACAAAAAAAGTGAAGGAGCTCCTTGCATGTATGACATACGTCATTGCTCTGCACTGCAGTGGAGTCCACCCATTCAGCTGGGACTATGCTATCATAATCTGGACGGGTCCGAGCTTTAGGAGACGTGAAGACACACGGGACCGGACTGATGTTTTCCCATTGCAGCAAAAAATCAGGGGTTTGAACGTTCACACACATAGCTCGACAAAAAGTCCTGCACTTGACAAAATAAAGCAACATGGCAGTGCTCAGTCGTCGACACTGTCACACTGACCTGACACGTGAGAACACACGCTCACTCTGGTGTGTACCATGCTGCACGATCCACAGGCAGCATTTATTCTGGATCTATAAAAGCCCTCCAGAGGTGTTACTCATATAGAAGTGTGGCTTGGTCCTAAATACAGCCAGCAGACAGGAAGGCAGTGGGTCAAAAGCAGATGGTAACTTACACCACTTCCTCTTGATCCTCAACACCCCAGGGACATCATTAATAGCCGATCAAGCAAATTAACTGGAGGGTGTAAACCCCCCCTCCATTCATGATTTATAATTCCTTTGTAATGCATTACAAAAACATTGGGTCACACAATAACTTCCTTCTAAAACAGGGCTCCTAAACAAGTTTATGGACCACGAGAGGCTGTAGGAGCCCAGGCATCTACAAACCTGGAGGTGTTGAGCTACTTTTCAGAGTTATTTCAGGAGGGGCAGCAGGTTATTCTTCATGTCAAACATGTGACAAGTGTGGTGCGTAAAAATTCAAGTTCAGATTACTTGCTGCTGAGCCAAATGGCAAACACTGCAGCGATCATGCACATCAAGGATTGAAGTTAAAGTTAAACTGTTTGCGATCTAAAGGTTCATGTTTACCCTCCAGCTCAGAAAAGAAGAGAAATACCTCAGCAAGCTGTAGGATTTCAGGATGCACCTCAGGATGTTCCTCCTCTGGGACTTCTCTGGCATCTTGTCCTCTGGGTTCACGCTTCTTGATCCTGGCGGCGCTGTGAATGCACCCCATACTTCCAGCACACACCTCTTGCACCTCGTGCCTTCACTTTTTCTTGGTCCTGGTCCACTCCTTGCAGGACAGCCTTCCCCTCTAGGACGTCCTTTTTCTCTTTCGTCTTCGCTATGACTTCCTCCACTCCAACATTGTACTTCCCCCACCCCACACACTCTCCGACTCCTCACAGCCCTGCCATTTCCCTCTGACAGCTCGTCCTGTCTTGAGACCTACCCCAGATGACTTTCAGCACCCCACCCACCCACCGGCACCACTACTACTCCACTCCTCTTACAACTCCTCTTTCTCCCCTCCAAGAAGTATCACCCAGCAGTGACCCTCCACTTCAACTCCGCCTGACACTCTCGCTCCCTCTCCCTTGCTTCTCTGCTGATCCTCAATCTGAGAGCAAGCACTCGCTACCTCTCCCCTCCATCCTCAACTTTCCTCTTGCCATTATCTCCTTCTCATCCCCTCAGCCTCCACAGACCCTCGAATGCCTTCTGAGCTTTTCCGCTCCACCCTGACCGACCCTGCAGTCCTCACCTCTCTATCTCACCCGACCGGGCTCCTGTTGCTGTCTCTCCACAGGGGACAAGGGGGCAGCTGTTCTACTTTGTTGATGTCAGGCCCTTCCCTTTCCCTTTGGCTTCGCTTCAGCCCCACTCACACTCTTCTTCCTCACGGGGGAGTGATGAGACAGAACTCCTCTCCCTGCTCCTGATCCCAATTTGATCTACTCTAGTTGTGCAGCAGCTCACTTGGTAGCAACATGAATTAACAGGGATTTATTTATTTTTTAATAATCTTTAAGTTTTGATATCTCTGCATTAGTCTTGACTCCAAAAAAAGTCTAACTGTAACAAATGAAAATATGACTTAGTCTTGACAGAGTACATGACTTCAATATAATGCTCTGCTCGCTCCCTCCTGAACCAATAACAATAACAGGCTCTGTCCTTAAATCTGAGATCTGCGCTCCCCGGCTTGATGAATTCCTTTTCTGTAACTCACACAGAACCAAATTTCCTAAAACTGGGTTCCCCAGACAAAATACTGCTGTAAGCTGGAGGTTTTAGGGTTACGAGGGGAAAATCTCCAACAATGAGCTCTTTCTACAGCCATGTTTTTAGCTGCTAGTCAAGACTATACAAAGCAGTCTTTGGTTAAAAAACAGAGACAAATCCATGTTTGAGAGCTATATTAGGCCACGGGCCATCAGCATGCTTCAGCGAGGGAGGGTTTTCAGCAGTATGCCTTCGGGTTGCAGTGTTGACGTAGATCTCAGGAGACGTGTAGGTTAAACACTTTATATTTTAATGACTGATACAACCCTACTCAGTTGTGAAGTTGGGGAAAGTACAGAGCCTGTGTGGATCAGATGCTCAGGCACATGCAGTGGTGGACAGTAACGGAGTAAATTTACTTGAGTACTGTACTTAAGTACATATCCAGAGGATTTGTACTTTACTTGAGTATTAGATTTCTTTGGTACTTATTACTCTTACTTGAATACATTTCCAAGACAAATATTTTTACTTTTACTCGAGTAAATTTCTAGGAAGGCTGAAAAGTACTCGTTACTTTCAGGTCTGCTCTTTTTTCTTCTTCCCTAAAATCCTATTGGACACAAGCTGTTTTTGTCAAAGGAGGAGACCTATCACAGTGCACGCTCTCCACTGGGATGTACGTAAAGCGGAAATACGTCAAGCCTCCTCAAAACGATACCGCCAAAGTAGCCTGCGTTTGTCAAGAAATGTAAGAAATTTACTCTTACGTTTACTTAAAGTACATTTAAAAGCATTTACTTTTGGATACTGAAGTACCTTTAAAAGCAAGTACTTTTCTACTCTTACTCGAGTAATATTTTGACTGAGCCACTTTTACTTGTAACGGAGTAAATTTTGACCAGTAGTATTTGTACTCTTACTCAAGTACTGGGGTCGAGTACTCTGTCCACCTCTGGGCACATGGCAGCAGTTCTGGGCCGCTGCCTTAAAAACATACTGAAGAATTAAATATTCAAATATTTGTCTAAAGAAAGTTGGAAAAACCAAGTTGCATAAGTGCATTTAACAGGGGAAGTAATAATCTAGTAAAAACGACAATATGCTAATGGAATTGATATTTAAGCATAAAGAAACAAACATGACAGTTGTCGTTCCACTTTAAAGATTTGCTTATTTACAGCATTGATCAGGGTGTTTTCCCAATTTTTCTTCCTATATGAGGAAAAGGATTTTCACTAATTTGTATTTTTGTTTTATTCTCTCCCACTCTTGGTTTCTAAACAATCCCCAACTTTTTTTTTTTCAAAATGAAAATTGAGTGCAAATCTATCAACTCAGGAACTTTATGCCGAGTTCCAGTTTGTTTTTTCCACACTTGAAAGTTTATCACTTCATATCTTCCCCACATGCAACTGCTGCTTGATCTGTCAGACACAACTTAAACCACTGATGTTAACTGTCCTTCTGTGACAGTGAGAGATGATGTCCACTGTGAAGAATGGCTTGCTTGCAAAGTCTAAAGAAATTCCATCTGACAACAAACGCAGACCCTGTGTGTGTGTGTGTGTGTGTGTGTGTGTGTGTGTGTGTGCGTGTGTGTGCGGGAGATGCAAAACTCAGCAGGATCTTCAACAGCTGCTGTCAGGAGTCCGGCACTCAGCAGGGGCCCCGAGACTGGAGGAACACCCAGGAAACCGTCTGCCTCAGACCACACCGGAAGAAGTTAGGGAAATAAAGTTACTTACTTAAAGTTTGGGAGAAAAAAAAAAACCCCAGCATCTTTCAAGGTCAGAGTGTGAACAGCAAACTTAGATTCACACAGGGAGAAAGGAAGAGCCGCTGTACTGGCTGGTCTCCTAAAAAAAAAAAAAAAAGAACTAAAGAATTGAAACCAGATTAGCACTGTATCTAGTTTGGCTGAGAACCACTCAACACGTACGTGGACAATGAACACATACTATTCCCATGTATATCACCACCCAAATTTATTGCAAACTGGAAGACAAGTTCATGTCATTTCATGGGAGTTTTCAAGCTCTACTGCAGGAAAGTCTACACCTTCCAAATATATCAGCGTGGAGGTATGCAGGAAGAGTAAAAGGCTTCAGACAGCTGCGGAGAATCTTTAACATCACCAGAAACAAGACCTTCACAGGCCTTTTATTGAAGCGAATACTTGATCAGAAAGTGTAGAAATAGTAACATCTGTACATTGCGGGGGGGAAACATCGTAATGGCACTTGATGGACTCTCCATGAGAATCGTGCAGCGGCTGCTTTTCTTTCTTGACATGCAACTCGACCCTGCAGTACTGCGGTGTGTGCGTTTATCCCTCCTAATACTGAGAGTCAGCTCAATTTGGAATATATTTAAACGACTAACTAGATGAAGAGTAAATATGCAACTGGTAAAGAGCTTGAAATTAGTACTTCCGACGTTCATGGTTTTTAGTCCTGAAAGACAGGTTTTAATTAGTAAATTGGCTGGGATGGATTTGATAATTCCAAATTATTCACTAGATAACACAACGGGTTTGTGATAAACGTGAGCGTTTGCCTACGAAATGTGCACGTCAAATACCGATTAGAAAAAAGGTCCCACTGAGTAAACTACGTGTCTTCAGATTCCACCTCGCCATACCTGCAAGCCACAAATATACAAATTCATTTTTCCCAACTTTTTTCATTTATTTATTACAATTAATTTCAATGTTATCCATCACTTTTCCATGTGTCAGCTTTTCCTCTTTTCCATTTTAAAACAAGTCCAGTATGTGACTATTCTGTAGAACCTGAAAAGTCCTGAAGCTGGGCTTGGGAGAAGGATGAATGGGTGGTTGAAGGGAAAGGACAAGTTTGTAGAGGATAAAGAGGGTGGGAGTGGTGTTCCCATCCCCTCCCTGCCCTCAGAGCCACTTTTCCATGCGAGGAGATTTATTTTTATTTATACTTTTTCATAAACTAGGTGAGATTATTTTTAATTTTTTTAAATTTTGTAATTTGTCAATTTCTCCTCTTGTGCTCTGAGGTCTTGCCGTGACATTTCCTTTATTCTGCATCCTCCCCATCATCTCCTTGTTCTCCGTCCATTAACAAAGCGGCGTACTTGCTGGCAGAGCTGAACTTCTGAAAAGGGAAAAGAAAACAAGCAAAGCAAACAATCATGTACTTTTTTTTTTAAATCTAGTACAAATAAAGCAGGTAAAGAAAAAAAAAAACCTACTAAAATGAAAAGCCATCACTTAACCGTAAAACACTGGATGACCTTGGTACGACCCCTTTAACCCCCCAAAAAATGCAGGAAAAGAATTATACATTTCATATATTATAAAAGCACTAAGTAAAAAAAATAAATATATAAACATACTTAATGTATTCATAATGTAAAGAAAAATGGTTTTAAACATTGTTAAATACAAAATTGGAAGTGTTTTTGATTCAAATATATAATTAATACTTTAAATTAAAAAAATATGAATGTTTTGTACGTTATTTGAAGTGTCCGGCAGTAAAGGGTTGAGGATAAAATGATGTTACAGTGGAGGACTCACAGGAGTTGGGGATTCTTCATATTTCTTTGGCTCTGGAGCGGGTCTAGACTCTCGGTCTCTTCTGGGGTCTTTTCTACAAGCACAAAGACAACTGCGGTCACAACAGATTGACGTTAAAAATGTATCTATTGAACAGACTTGCTGTGAATCCTCAAAACAAAAAGGAACAAAAATCAAAAAGCACCTCACCAGAGGACCCCACATTCTGGTCATTTTTAATGTCGGAAAATTACAGAGTTTACGGTGAAATGTCTTTTTTTTTTCTCCCCAGGCCAAGTCATAACCATAACACTGTCGGCCTTTCAAAGCACGCCTGTTGTGGTCAGTTCTGATCAGTGGAAACATCTGGGGAACCCCCACCAAAAAACAGTGAAGGGTGGGTGTTTTATTGCTGAGTAAGATTAATTTTCAGAACGAGCCTGCCCAACTTAACACTGCTGCCATGTTCTTATCAAGCCGTTATTTTGTAGAATACGGGGTGAGTGTCACCATTTTATTCATGGTTTACAAGTATGTGGAAACTAGTTCTGGATTTGCTCTTGGAAGTTTATTAGTTTAACCATTTCAAACTGCACAGTTGATCTATGTCAACATGCATTCAGTAATGGCCTATCATTACTTTTGGACAATCAATGCACGGCTTGATACGACGCTCTTGGTTTGGTTCCTTATGCATCTGCTTACACAGAACGTGAGTAGAGATGCCTCAAATGTGGCACAGGCTTCATCGCATGGCCTTACGAGACTATTAGTGGTGGCAGCCACACAAATGACAACCCTGACACACAAGGGTCGATAATAGAAATACCACACGACAGACAGTTGCCTGCTCTGTTCCCAAAGTCTAACCTCCCCTGAAGACAGAGGCTAATGGACCAGAAGACAGCTGACAGGACTGGCCTAATTTTGAATATTAAAAAGCTTGATTGTAAATCCCTGTATCGTTTGTCCTCATTTTAAAACCAGATTAAAGAAATAGCTTAAGAATAAAAAAATCTGCTAAATAAACCAGTTTTCCCCTACATCAACAGTAAAATGTTCTTTTGAAGTGATTATCTGCTCCAGCAGCTCCAAACGGTCCAGATTTCTCAGTCGTGGTATTTGCTCCCCGGAACACTTAACTCGTGTCTGTTTGAGGATGGAGGATGTCAAGGAGCCAAATCTGCATCGTTTTCACTGCAGCTTGCATCCTCCTCCTCATCATCATCAGTACAATACACCTGAAGCTACAGCCTGTTTTTTTGTGACAAGTGTACAGCGTCCTACAGGGTGCATCCATTTCAGCAACTTGAAAAACTCAATATCTGTTCACCACCTATTGAAAGCTTTTTGCATGGACATGGATGCAACTTTTGCATCCATTTTCCAATTATTCCATCAATCACACTCAAAAGCAAATAAAAAGATTAACTTAGTTTGTTGTTTCTCTTGTCTTATTTTATATTTGAAATCAAGAAGATGCTGCCTTCCCTTGTCATTATTTTGTTTTGGTTTTAGAATACTGCAGATGTTCCTTGTATTTTTTCCTTTCTTTCTGTGCCAAAAATGGAAAATAACCAAAAAAAACCCAAAACAATGAAGAGCGAAATATTCATGGATTATCCAGTCATTATAATCCAATCTGTTAGTTTACTGTTCTAACTCCTCCAGAGACGACTGTTTATTATGAAGACAGGTCAATGCTACACACACACACACACACACACACACACACACACACACACACACACACACACACACGTAGCTACTGAACTAACCAACCAAAAGCTACAACAAAACAACAGATCCATGACTCAATTTGGGCTCTGAACAACATTATGAACTAAAGTCTCTTAGAATGATGTGACTGACAAAAATTCAAATATTTGAACATTTGGTGTTTTAAAAAAACCAAAAACAAACATTTGTAATAAAATGGGTGTGTATTTAAAATTGTAAATGTTATCTTCACACAGGAAGCAGACACAGGGGTGGGCTATGAATGACCTTAAAATGTTTTAAATAAACTGCCGTTCAATTTAACTTGTCGGCTAATGATCACTTAAAGCACACAAAGACAAGAATATTACCTGTTCACCAGTTGCCCATGCTGTCCCCCATTTTCATTTTCTCATCAGATATGTATTGATCTCAAATCTTTCTTAGGACAAACTTCCAGAAATCTGTGGGCGATGGAAAACTTTAATACCTGGCCACCAGAAAGCCCAGTGGACTTATGTTCCTGGTGTCCGCAACACCAGAAACACTTGTATTTACCATCAGTTGCGTAACAGAAAACAGGCAACCGTTTTCAAACGCTCACACATTTTTTTTCCCCTCGTCTCTTTAAGGAAGTGCTTTGCTTTTGTGCTATCTTTGGATGGCTGACCTGTCTGCCTCCTTTTTTCGCTCTTTGTTGGGCCCCTCTCCTCGGCCCCGCCCAGCTCCAGGCCCTGCAGATCCTCCTCGTGCCCGTTGGGCCCCCAGGTCCCGATGCACACCATCAGCCTTGTTTTCGTCTTAAAGGAGAAGCCACACAGGCGAGTGAAGCGAGGTGGTGAACTTGAGGCAGTGGACTACAGACTCAACCACACAGCAGCATAACAAGCCCTTGTGTTGGATTCAGAAAGTCTCACTCGTGTCACTGCTTTTAAAATGTGACGCTTGTCAAATGTGCAAAAGGATTTCTGAACTCAGGAAGGGCCAATTTGGATCAGACAGGTAACGAGTGTTTAGCTTTACCTTGGACATAAAATCTGAACCTGACATGAAGGTCAGAAGATTTGTTTTAAGAAAACAATTAAAACAAAAGATTGTGACATGTCCTTGTCTGTTTGGGAGAAGGTTTCTGTTATGACACAAGTGTACTTGCACCTCATGTAACTGAGAGGAAGACATGGTCAAAAATACATTAATCTATGGTGGAAAGGCTGTCCACTGTGAGCTAAGGAGGTCAAAGCAAGCTTTAATGCCAATAAAAGCAAATAAAAGTATACTGTTTCTACGTTTGAAAATGGTTGCATCAACACTGAATACAACTGGAAGCCTGCCAACAATAAGTAAAAAGTTGGACACCTTAAAACCATCTGTTTTCTCTACATTGAGTGACGTTTTCAAGCGGCTGAAACCTGCAATGGGCGCGTTTGGTTTGAAAGGGCATTTAGGGGAACGCTAAATCTGTAGAGATCATCAGCAAATCCAATATGTTTATAGTTTAGTATTATTAAATTGAATTGGCTGTTTGTTGTTTTTTTTTCCACGGGTGACCTGAGGTCAACTTTCTGTCAATCTCGACACGGAAAGAGCCTTAAATACCTGTACACTCAAAGTCCACTGAATGGTAACTCAAGGAAATTGTGTTTCACATCTGTCGACACGCTGCAATCACACGCACTGGTCCATATCAACTACACAACCAACTCAGAGCAAACAACTTGTATGATGGTACATAAACACATCACTACATAGCGTAATAAAAACAACGTGAAACGTAAACTTCACCATATGAGGGGAGAAAAAAACCCTAAAAAAAAAAAAAAACACCTAAAAATGATTTTTAAAGTGATAATTAAATTCTGAAGAGTCCAACCACACAACAGCTGAGACGTGTTCACACCCCTAAGTCTAACTCATTGCCAGACCTTACCCTTTCCAGATCCTCTTTCATCGGCAGAACTTGAAGAACTAAAGAGAAAAGAAGTATAGTCAGGAAAAAATTCAAGGAAACAACAACACTTTTTCTAAAACTTTTCAGCGGATTGTGAGAGCTGATTTTCAGTTTAAATGTCTTTTTTCCTTTTCTGAACATCACATTCCATCAATTCAGTATTTCCATCTGTTTTCTCACTTGAGCTTAGGAGGAGAAGAATCACTTGAGACCGGAGAGACGGGAGGCCGACTGTCGCCCTCACTGGAGCCGGTGCTCACTGTGCTTCGTTTGGCCCATGCGTTCTCCTTGGGAGGAGGAGCAGGCATCACCTTCAGCGGCTCTTTGGAGGAGCTGGTGGAGGAAGCCTGTGGGGAAGGCCCTGGGGAAGTGGAGCTCCCTTCCCTGCTAGAGAAAACCTCATTCTCCCCAGAGCGCTCGCTATCTCGACACCTTGATCCTAAGAAAATGAAAAGGTTTTTAAATAAATCTTGCTAAAAATTAAGCATGAATCAAAAGATGCCTTTAGAGAAATTAAATGAGTACAACAACTTCTGTTTTCAGATTTACAAAGCTGAAACAACATTTTTGAAGACATGCCTCAACAGAACCGAGTGCACCTCACCTCTTCCACTGGTGCTTCCTGGTTGTGAAGACTCACTTCCAGTGCGAGACCTCTCAGCGGGAGGTTCCTCACTGCGCCAACCCGGGTCTCTGAAAATACAAGAAAAAAAAAAAAGGTGGGTCTGAAATCAGAGCTCTGTGACTGAGTGGCGTAAGCCTTTAAGGTGAGCAAAAACCAAACCAGCCCCTAGCACCACAACGGTATAAATAGCCCTACGATGCATATAGCCTCAGATGAGCCCACCATGACACCCAGAAGTGTATCTGGCTGACACAAATGCATCTTCTACAGATGTTAGGAGTTTACTGAACTTGTGATGCTTACCTAAAACGGCAAAGGAACAAGGAAATTAATTGAGTTTGTTAAAAGCTAAATTAAAGTACATACCACTTCAGAGGCTCGTGTGTGCAATGAAGATTTAAGGGTCTAGTTAACAATGCTGACCTGCGGTTGTTGGCAGCACAAAAATGCTCTTAGTAGGGCTGGGCGATATATCAAGATTTTAATATATATCGATATATTTTCAAACGCGATATGGTACGAGACAATATCCTTTATATCGATTTAAAAAAAAATATATATATATATTTTTTTAAATTTTGATATAGCTTATTTTGTGACAAATGGACTTGAATGTTTTATTTGAGATTTGCACAAATGTTTTGTTATTTGCACAACTGTCAACCTCAGTGGAAAAGTCTGCCTGTTACTGTCTACATTGTATTAATTGCACAGTGTATTTTAATTTAATTGTTATGCAGGAAAGGGATATTTGTTTTATTTTATTCAAGAAGCATTTTTATTCTATATATGCAGGAAGTTTATTTTTATTTCATTTGTTTTATACATTTTGATATTGTGCAGATCTCTGTTAATAAAGGAACCTGTGTGACATTTGGCACGAGGCTTTGTATTAAAACTGACTGTTTTTTTAAGGGTTTGCCTCAGAAAAAAATGAAGCTAACAGAGATGCTATGCTATAATGCTTTGGGGGAAACCCCAATTATGGCACAGAAAAAATATCGAGATATATATCGAGTATCGCCATTTAGCTAGAAAATATCGAGATATGACTTTTGGTCCATATCGCCCAGCCCTAGCTCTTAGCCATTAACAAACATAGTAACTAAAAGTTAAAGATCACCTTCTATATGTATTAATGGTAGCGTGACAAATCTGTACCAGAGAGAGCCGGGATTAATGGTAAGCTTACAAAAAAACCATCCACAACCTGTGGTGGAGGTATTGAGTGTGTGTGTTTTGTGAGTTCAGGATATAAAGAATGTAATAACTAACTAAAGAGTATACTAAAATGATAAAACACTTCTTTTAAGTCCTACTTTATAACATCCAAATACAATGGGTCAACACTCACCTGTCTCTCATCTTTCTGTCAGGTGCACCACGGCCTTTGTCGTCCTCCAGCTGCCTCTGCAGCCTCTCCTCCTCCTTCTTCAGCCTCTCCTCCACCTCCCTCTCCTTGGCTGCTGTATCAACTGGTTTAGCTGCACCAAAGATGGAGGAGGCCCTGCCGGCGGAGCTCGGGGGAGGAGCTGGAGGAGTAGCACCACCACCACCACCACCACCACCACTGCTGCCAACACTTTCCTCCTCTTTTGGTACTGAGCGAGGCTTCAGAACTAACTTGGGTCTTTGTTGACCAGCTAATGGGAGAATAAAGATAACAAAACTATTGCCATGTAATCTGAATATGAGTATCTGGATATTAAATAACCTTAATGTAGATGATGAGATAGTAGTAAATTGGGGTACTGAACTGTCACCGCCGCGCTCCTCGCGCCTCTCCTCTCGTCTCTCGTACCGGTCCTCCCGCTCACCGTAACGATCGCGGTCACCGTAGCGGTCGCTACTACCCCGATTGTCATCATACTCTCGACGGAAGCTAGTACCAAAGGCACGACGACCTCCTCCACCACGGGAGTCAAAACCTAGAAGGGCAGCAGGGGGACAGAGGCAAAGAGTGAAACGCATTTCAGGGTTGGGAAGCAAGCAAAGAAAAGGAACACAATAACAGCAAACACAGGGCTGGCAGAACAACTCACCCCCTTTGTCATCGTAGCGCTCCCGGCGATCTCTGTCGTCATAGCGATCACGGTAGCGGTCTCTTCCTCCATCATAACGATCATTGTCACGCCGTGGCCCATCTCTGTAACGATCCGACTCGTAACGGTCCCGAGATCCTGCAACAGGACAACAATGATTCTATGTGATGGCACACTTGGATTTCCGATGACGTCAATACATTAGATCATAAAAACAAAACAGAAAAACACTTTCATGATTAAAACATGAAGCTAAATTTGACCAGTTTTCACTTTGGAATAACATGCCACATGTCTGCTTTAAGTAAATACATATTACTTTTATGTTCATTAACTAACACCTGTGGTGTCATAGTCAGACCTGCAACTGAGCTTTTTTTCCTTAACAGAAAAATAATAATCAGATACATGTTGTTATTTCAAACAAGTAACTAATTGTTGAGAAGGCATACACACTGATTTTTAAACTCACTTTCTCCAAAAGCATCATCCCTCTTTGGGGGTCCGTCATCGGCATCTGAACTTGGCCGAGCTCGCCAGTCACTGTCCGTCTTGTCAGGTCCCATGTCTGCCATCCGCATCCCTCTATCTCGGCCTCCCATAATCCCGTCTCTTTCTGAAATGTAAAAGGGGAGAGATTGTATCCAATGCACTGGCCAAAAAGAAGAAAACTAAAGTCTGAAATTATGGAGAAAAAAAGACCCAAAGTCAGTGAGAAAAATACCTTTATCATTAGACTGGTCTGCAATATCAACACGAATCCTTCGGTTCCCAAGGTTCTGTTGGCACAAATGTGGGACACAGGAGAGAAATGGATGAAGAATTGTTACCCTATAATTAATTCATCATGCTTCATCATTCACTTCACTTTGAAGTTTGTGTTGTTTATGTTCATCTCACCTCTTCGTTGAGGCTGAGGGCCCTGAGCAGGGAGTCCACATCGTCAAACTCAGCATAACCAAAACCCTTCAGTCTCTCTGGGTTACTGGGCTCGCGAGGCAGACGCACTGCGCTGATCTAAGAACAAAGATGCAGGCGGTTACACATGAAAGAGACCAGGCACAGAGCCCAGACCACAGGAACTCAAGTAAAAGATAAACTTATCACGGCACGACCTTGCCAAACATAAATAACAACAAAAAGGCTAAACCATTAATCATGTTAAAGCAACCCAGGAAGTTTTGTTTTTAGATCAGCGTTTCTTTCTATAGGAGGTGTGGAAATTAAAGCACTTCTGCTGGGTTGTCTGAGATTTATAGCTCAGTCTCTTGCGTGGTCACTCTCTCTCTTTCCCTTCCTGCATCTCATAGCTGCCATGACGTCCACGCTCAGTGACCATCATTACGAATGTGAAACACAGTGACTTGAAAATAAAGTTGAAATGAAACAGACGATATTAAAATTGAAAGTGAAATTTTAACCTGAAACTATGTGGTATTGCATTAAAAATATGATAAGTTTATTAATTTAGCCACTTTCTCACGTAAAATAAGAACTTCACAAAAGATACAAGACGACAAGCAGTAAAAACACACAAAAAAATAGAAATGTAAATATATAACCATTAAAAAAATCCATAAAATCAATCCTTGCTACAAAATTTTGAAGAAGACAGAACACACGAGAAGCTTTTATAGATTTCTTAACTTACGCCCCATTTATATCAAGCAGTTACATGAATCTGAAACGGTTTTAAAAGTATGATCTTGGAAGCTCCCTTACATATTTAAGAAACGTGACAAAACCAAAAAAACTCCTCCAACATTGCCACTGAAACCAAAACATGATTTCATTTATCACTTGTGTAAATGAAATCAACTGAACAACTGAAGCCTTTACTTGAGTTTAACTGTTTGTGCTGCTTTGCTGTGGCAACTGTAATCAGAACATTTCATGCCCAGCTGTGCATTTGCTACACATACCGCCAAGCCACGGAAGAAGTCTTTTATGGAGTCCTCAGTGACATCATAGGGCAGGTTGCCGAGGAAGGCCGTGTACGGCGGGCTGCGGGGCAGTTTGGACCGGTCAATATTGGGCTCGCGGGCTGAGCGAGGGGCCGTGGGCAGGATGGAGCGGTCGATAGCTGGTGCCCTGTACGAATCCTCATCAGTGTGCCACGATGTTGAGACTAAAGGGATAAGGACAGAAAACATTTGAGAGAAAACTCTATTGAACAGCTTCATCTGTTGCTGTTGTCCTATTAAGGGTTAATGACAAAGTATCTCAGAGCAAAATAAACGCATTAGTAATGAAAGAATACTAGTAGTGATGCACCGATTGTTCGGTAACCGAAATTGTTCGGCCGAAAATGGCAAAAAAACACTTTCGGTGTTCGGTGGAATAAGTGGGGAAAAAACCGAACAATTAATAACGGCGTTGTAAAATAAGGAAATAGACTGGCCGCTCCGTCCCGTAACGTTGCGCACTACATAAATCGTTGGCCAACCAAAAACTAACCCCATAAGAATTTTACCTAATAGACTGGCCGCTCCCGTAATAAATCGTTGGCCAACCAAAAACTAACCCCATAAGAATTTTACCTAACATTCACCAGGAGGTGGAACCAAAACAACATAATGCTGGGAAATTAAAAAATTTTCATTTTTTTATGTTCAATAAATATTTTCTACCTTGTAATTTTGTAAAATATTTTTTTCTTTGAAAAGCATGCCTAAATCAAATGTATTTGATATAAGCAATGGTGAAAAAATTGGCAAAATAAATGAAAAACTGCTGAAGAACCATGTTCGGTATTCAGCCAAGTGTTTATTATTATTTTCGGTTTCGGCCACAAATTTTCATTTCGGTGCATCACTAAATACTAGGGCTACCTGCTACAAAGAAAACCCGAATCTACATGGCTATTGACTCCTGACATGCTGGAACAGTAAAACCAAAGAAAAACTCTAGACGTAGCTGTGCAGAAACAACAAATCCCATAACGGGTGAGGAATCCCATCAGATCAACTGTGTGCTTTTTTTACTTGTCAGTTCTACAGTTCATACACAGGATTATGTGTAAGTGTTATCACTGGACCTTGGAGGGCCACTTTCACATCATTCAATGAATGACTCATGCATTTGATGTAAATCAAGAGCATTCAAGTTGGTGGTAAACTAACAAAAATGAGCATAACTCTCATATGAGCAGATAAATGTAAACTGAAAAACTGGTCTTAAACCACAAATACTGTAGATAATATTACCGAACTTGCTTTCAATTAGGAGTTTGCCTTATTTCAGTTGAATTCAAAGTACTACGGTTAAACATTAACTTGGTGCTGCATAGAAACTAAAGATACATACTAGCCTGATATTAAAACAGGGCACAATCCGCTACATTGTTTAATTCCAAAGATCTTCTAAGTTTGAATGTCATCAGTTCTTGTGTTATTAGAGAATTATCATCATTAATTCCACCAAACCAAAGAAAATGTTCCTCTTTAGGAGCATGTGCAAAAAAGGATATGGCCCATATGAGGAAGACACATGACCTGGTGTTACACTCAACCTAGATAAAAATCTGAAAAATAACCGTCCTACTCTGCGGGGAGGACCAGGAGGACACTACTCAATAAGTAACCTGTGAACTTGTTACCTCACAAGTTGTAAAAAGCCACACATACTGCACAATGCAGATATTACAATCATCTGAACTAAATTGGTTTAGGAAAATAATAATAATAATAATAATAAAAAAAGACTTGGAAAAGACCAGTATGACTTGATTTTCCACTCTTGGCGTGTTGCCAAAGATTCAGGAAAAACAATGTTTTCTGAGGAAAAAGGTTGCTCATAATACAAACATAAAAACGGCCTGAGACGAAAAGTATTTTAGGACAAATCATGAAATTGCTACATTTTTTTCCCGCCCAAGAGCGTTTTGTAAGCAGGAAATTACCATTCAGTTTTCACGAAAAACCACAATGACACCTAAATTAATTCCAGTACATTATCTTATAGTAAATTTTAAGAAAAAGAAAATGGTATAAAAAAGAATGATAATGTTGTTCATCAAAATATCTGCTGAGATAAATGCATGTTGATTTAAAGTGTGCCTCTAGTTTTTGTGCTCTTCAGCCCACACCGCAAAAATATGCAGCACGCACACACACAGGGATCTGAGCAACAAAGGTGTTGTTACAGGTTATGCAGGTATTTTGCAATTTGGTTTTCACATAGAGGCCTGCTTGCCAGTCATTGCCAAATGCTCAAGGAAATATGGATCTAATAACTTAGTGATTTGAGTCTGTGAGGCTTCATCAGATGTTCCTCAGATGTTAATATTAAAGTTTGAGCTCATTTAGTGTACCTGGCATCACACTTGCTGTGATGTGGCTACTGTACGTGCGCAACAGCGCTCAAATATTACATCTCGGAGACCTCCTGCAGTTTAAATACTGTCAAGAGAAAAGAAATCCTGCATTCAATATTTTACTTGGAGCCAAGGACTGAAGAAATATCAGGTCTTTCAGTGCATTTGAGGATAAAAAAAAAAAATAAAAAAAAATGATAAGAACTTATCTGTAAATATCAACATCACAAGTTTTATTAAAAAAGTAGTGACATCATTCCTAGTGGTAACTGTGCTTTGTTTTACAAAAGGAGGTCAACATACCCTAACTGGTTCAAAACTAATGTTAAAATTTATGAAGCCCTTACTTTGAACATGAAAAAAAGAAACATTTCACAGTAACAGAATCTGAAAAATTAAGTTTTAATCATCAGAAAGGTGTATGAATTTCTGTGTGCTCACCATCGCCATCCAGATCATCAGTCTCATCGGCCCAGCTTGTGGACTTGGCCGGGTAGCTGGGGGGGGCAGGGGCGCTGTTGCCACTGCTGTCCTCTGCCAGGAAGTCAGTCAGGGTGAGGGTCTTCCCCTTCTTATTCTTCTTCTTAGCTACTGAGAAGATTTACAGAATCAACCATGGGAAGACCTTCCCAAGTGAAAAATAAATCTCAATATACGCTCATACGCTCTTCTTCAGAGTGTCCACATAAGGTGAGCTTAGGAATAGCTACAGATGTTAGAATAAGTTTATAAATATTAAAAAACCTAAATGTTACTAAACTACACCTCTGCATGACTCATCCTTTAACCTTCAAGAAGCAATTTTGTCTTTATTCAGATAGCGGTTGTTCTATACAGGCAAAAAGTATTAGGGTTGCGTGGCGAAGTGCTGTCCAGCTTGGACTGATAAGGGGGCTACAATGTGAACGTGATAAAAACAGACTTATTTTCCTACTGGAAACAGTTCACATAGGGAGTGGTTTGCCTGTGCAACCGCCACTGTAATAGGGCAGAAAACCGCTGCCTGTTAGAAGAGAACTGTAGCACATTCAAATGATCAAACTTCACATTTGCTAAATGTTTTGAAGAACCCTACCAGACTGAATTAATGAGCTGTGAGCCCATTAGGCCCATCACCATCATTAGATACTGTCTGATCATAGCTGACAGCAATAATTCAATATATTGGTAAGACTAACTTGCATTTACTTATCTAAACTGCTGGATCAGGCTGATAGAAATGCCCATAACTATTTTTCAAATGCAAGGTTTCACTGGCACACTTAATATGATCTTATTGTACCCTTGCTTTCTGCTGCAGTTTATTGGCTGCTGAGGCAAACAGTGCAGCCAAGCACTCATGTCAAGGGATTTGGCTACTACTTCTCATTTCTATTGGCTTGCGTGCCACTGATTTTGCCAAATAGCCCAGTGCCACTGTAAACAGCTTTTAGAAAAAGCAAATTCAACAAAAAGGTGATAGTAAAAAGCACCAATTCCACTTTTATATGAGCAAGTGGGGATCCATCAGCCCAATAACTTCTTCATAGGGTGCAAGCATATTATCGGACTATTATACAGCTTGTGCTATAGTGATCATGGCATCCATTTAACATACAAGACTATTAGCTCCAATTATTTGTATTACATGCATTTGTCCCTTAATTTTCAGTATTGCTGGAGGCCAGGCCCATAGCAAAGCATCCCTTACAGGGCCCATCTTCACAGTTACACCCAGCTACCTAGGGGCTTCACACAGTTCATAGAGCAGGTCTGGTTTGTTTTGGTCTAAGGCAGGGAAAAAGGGGTCAAGATAAAACTGACGGGGAGATATATATATATATATATATATTTTTTTTTTAATGAAAATCCAAAATGTCAGGACAATCTTTGCAAAGGACGAGTATACCTAAAAAAAAAAAATGTATAAATACAATAAGACCACATAGACCTATTGCTACCATTAAGTAGTACACAACGCCAGATACCCGTATAAAGGACTGTCTCAGAAAATTAGAATATTGTGATAAAGTTCTTTATTTTCTGTAATGCAATTAAAAAAATCTAAAATGTCATACATTCTGGATTCATTACAAATCAACTGAAATATTGCAAGCCTTTTATTATTTTAATATTGCTGATTATGGTTTACAGTTTAAGATTAAGATTCCCAGAATATTCTAATTTTTTGATAGGATATTTGAGTTTTCTTAAGCTGTAAGCCATGATCAGCAATATTAAAATAATAAAAGGCTTGCAATATTTCAGTTGATTTGTAATGAATCCAGAATGTATGACATTTTTGTTTTTGTAATTGCATTACAGAAAATCACAATATTCTAATTTTCTGAGACAGTCCTGTAAAATGATTGTACATAAGTAATATAACATGAACTGCAGCCCTCGCAGTGGCTTCATTACATTCAATTTTGTGTTGCTCTTAAAGCTAAAAACACAAGTACTCGGTGTGTTTTTGCAGTTAACAGTAAGCACACGGGTTGCTGCTTTTGCTGATCGCTTTTGTCTCGGGTGTGTATGCGGGCTTAAGGGTTGATTTATGGTTCCGCGTTACACCAACGCAGAGCCTACGGCGGCAACCGCGGTACCCTACGCCGTAGGGCTCTGCGTCGATTTAACGCGGAAGCATAAATCCAGGCTTTAGTCAGCGCAAGGACTGCTGACTGGGGAGCTTTCAGGGCCTAGTGCGCGTCGCAGCGCCGGGATCCAAGTGCGCCATCAACACCGGGGCGAGACTCGGGTGAAAAACGCAGCTCAAGAGTTCCCACCCCGACATCCCCGGTCTCTGGGATGCGCCCCGAGAGCGCCGCGGAGCCCCAGCCGGTCCCCCGCGCCGCGGCGGCGGGGAGCGGCGTCCTGCACGTGGGCAGCCCTGCAGGCGGCCCGGGGCTCCCGGCGCCGCTGACGCGCAAATGTGCCAGATCCGCACGCAGTTCTCCTCCTAACATGTCAGCCACCGCCTCATACTTGTAATAAACAGAAAACATATCGGCATTGGCGGGGGGAACCTCGTGTGAAACTGGAGCCTTAAATCTCAATCTCAATTGTAGAAAAAAAAAAAAAAAAAAAAAAGTCGCAGCTCGGTTCATGCTGCCAGCTATGCCTGTTTAGCGGGCTAGAAAACCAGCACTGCGCGCTTTTATACACCCCAAACGGAGACGGGATTCGATACGCAGACGGATACGGTGAATCTCACACTTCGTGGGGACAATTGTCCAGCGATTTTACACCCTGAAAGGGCCACTAACCGAGCCGGATCGATCCCCCACATAAACCTCACCTGACGCCGCCATGTTGGAGAGCGAGTTCGTGGTAGTTCCCGGATGAAGGCGTCAGATGTTTATTATCGGGAGCGCGCATCGCCGTTCACAAGCCTCTCTGCCTCCTCCCTTGTTTACTTACTGACCTACATCCGCCCAGACACAATGCTGTTTCATGTTTTATGAAAGTCTGTATTTCTTATGTTTCATTTCTGTTAAATGTTTTGTTAAAAATGCTGATAAATATTGCGACTTTCGCAAGGCAAGGCAAGTTTATTTGAATGAATGAATGAATTAATTAATAAAAGCTTTATTCCGAACATGGGAAAACATAAAATAACACATAAGTCAAAATAGTCAAAACAACAAAAAAAAATATAGATAAATAAACCAAACAATCTTACCATGTCCGAAAATGAGTAGAAAGAAGCATATGCTTATTTAATCCTACCCCTTCTCCCTTCTCAGAAATTACTATCCTCAGTTGATTTCAGCGTCATATTACATATTTACATTACATATGTACACATTTACAAACAAAGAAAATAAATAATGTGAGTAAACAAGTGACTAAATGATGTGTATTTGTTTATTTAAAAAGGAACCCCATTAGTCTTCACCATGAGAAGACTATTCTTCCTGGGGTCCACACATAGACATACAAAGATTACAATAATATAATAACACATGTGTGGAAACACCTGGTGATGGTCAAAGCCCTTCATCCTCCCTGTACCCTGTGAAAACCATATTTTTGTACCGCTGTTTGAACTGGCTCATGCAGCATTTATACAGCACAATTCAATACAAGGTAATTCAAAGTGCTTTACATCAACATTAAAAGTGGCAAGACATACAGTAATTAGACAGTAAATAACAAATAAAATGAAATAAAATGATGAGAAAAGAAGGTAAAATAATAAAAAAAACACAAGTTGCTGATTTAAGAGTACGCTTAAATAAATAAATGAAATAAAATGATAAGAAAAAAGGTAAAATAATAAAAAGTACAAGTTGTTAAAAATAAGGACAGTAGAATACAGCAGGTAAGTATTTAATTTAGGAATACGCTTCAGTAAACAGTAATGTTTTTAGGCCTGATTTAAAGGAGCTGACAGTTGGAGCAGACCTCAGGTCTACAGGAAGTTTGTTCCACCGGTGAGGAGCAGAATAACTGAACGCTGCCTCACCTCGCTTGGTTCTGGTTCTTTTTTGCATGGAGAATGCTATCTCAACTTTCGTTGCTAAAGAAGAATAGCCAAGACTGCATTATGTGAGGTAACTGTCACATACTTTCAAAAAGTTATATTTTTTATGTATTCAAAAATTCAAATTGAGAGTGGAGGGGGCACAGCTAGATGGACCTGTGTTCAATTCTCACTGGGGATGCTGTGGGTGTTGAGGGCGTGTTTCCTTCCTCATGTCCTCAGCATCCACACCCTGGGTGGGGTTGGTGAAAGGGCCGGCTTTCTGTGTGGAGTTTGCATGTTCTCCCCATGTTCCCTTGGGTAGCTAATGTGAGATCCCCTCACAAAAACATGCAGCAGTCCTGGGCTATACTGCCTCCACTGGCCAGCCGGGATGCCCGGGGGGGCGGGAAGGATCTGGCTGGAATAACGTGATCCTTCCACGTGCTATGTCCGGCCGGGGGAAGCCCTGCCCCGTTGGGTAAAGAAGCGACCTGCTCACTCCTCAAGCTAGAAGGAGGCTTGAGCTCATTGCAGGGTCCTTGGCAGAGGGAGAGCAATGCCCAGGATTGCACTAGATTGCATAAAATGGGATAAAAATCAGGGGTGGGGGGCGAAATACATAGTTAAATTATAACAGAAAAAACTACATAAAATATGACCATATTTTATAAAATGTTGCTTCAGTTGAAAGCTGCAAATATTTATCAGATGACAGACGAGGAAGTTTGGAAAATGGACACTAACCTTTTTTCAGCAGAGGCATGAATGTAGTAACATTAAATTGATATAATAAAAAGACAGACATAACAACAACACAATGGTTGTTGTTATGTCTCACAATAAACTAACAAAAAGAAATCCTGAGAAAAAAAGAAATACGTACAGTATATAAACCTGCGTGAAGCTGGCCCCCCACCACCCCACGCAAAACTCAGTGAAAATATTCTCAATCGTTTTTTTGCTGCGTTAGTGCTGGTTTGTGCAGAAAGAAATTTCGTTTGTGCTGCTTTAGTTTTTAAGATATCACGTTATATTTCAAAGGTCATTCTAAGTTGACGCAGCCCCCCGACTTTGTCCAAAATTAACCAAAATGGTCTAGTTTCCAAATATACTCATTTATAGTATGAGTCCAGATCCCAGGTTTCAAAATTGTGTAGCCCCTTTTTTTATTTGAAGAAGTTTTGTCCTTGTATTCTACCTCTTCAGGTATGAACTGAACCCATTTGTCAAATGGAACTTCTAGTGGAAATTCCTGATTGTGTTCTTGTCCAGGAGAAAGGGAACCTGACTCGGATGATTCTGTGTCACTTTTTTCTGGATTCTTGGTCTGATTATTGAACCCTAACACTGACCAGACATTGGCCCAATCTCAATTCTCCCCCTACTTTTCTTCACTCGCCCTTCTTTTCTTCCCTAACCCCTAAAAAAGAAGGGGGAGATTTTCGGGCACTTGGACCAGGTGCCTGTCCCAATACCCCCACTCCCCCTCGTTTTCATCCCTACCCTGATCAGGAAGCTGAGAGCCAAAAGCTGTTTTAATCCGGCGCGATTCTTCGCGAACAACGGACAAAAAAGGGATTATGTACATTCACTGAGTGAATATTATGAAAGTAAAATATATATTTCTCGCTAGAAATGTAATCAAAACACATTTAAATGCAGAAACTAACTCAAAATATAGATTTATTCACTAAGAATTATTTTTTTTTGGATTCAGTCCGCAAATGACGACGAAAAGCATTCTGGGAAATTTTTATACCCCGCCCCGCTTGCGAAGTCAGCATGTCACATCCCTCGATGTGAAGGGGCTATTCTCAGCCCCTAGCCCTCGTTTTCCCCACTCCCCCTGGGTGAAAAGAGGAATTGGGACACCACTACCCTCACGGGAACGCGCAAAATTTAGGGGTAGTGAAGAAAACGAGGGCGAGGGGGAGAATTGGGACGGGGCCATTGTGTCTGTTTAATTTAACAGTTGTATACAGAGCCTTTGCAGATATTTTGTTTCCAAGCTGCTCGCTCAGCTCTGTCCAGACTCTGGCCTTAGGAGAGGATACTGTACCAGGATGAGAGTGACAGCGACTGATGTATGATGTCATCTTGCCCCTCTTCTGCATCCCTGTTGGAAACTAAGAGGATTCCTTGCAACAGATTATGTTTGTGCATCTTCCTGGGTAACAGTTAATTATATACTGTAAATGTACATAAATATATTAAAAAAAAAGATAAATTACATCTTCACTGAATGTACTGTACTTTTGAAAGTTGGGGTAGCCAGTCACACAAAGTCAACACCAATGTATAACAATGTTTTTTTTTAACAATATTGTTAAGTATTGTTAAATATTTTCTCTTCAAAACCAGCACTTCTTCACAACATTATAATCAAAAATGACCAGGTAAAGTGCAACTATTGGATGTGAGATTTGTGTGGAATAATTGCTATTTTAACACTTTGTTAAACCACTTTTCCTTCTCGACACAGTTGATTGCATTGAATTATTCCTCTCTGCTCTCTGACAGTCTAAAAGTCAAATGCTGCATCTGGAGGACTCAGTAATGTTTCAGTAATGTGATTCTGTAAGGGATACTTCAGCAGCTGCAAGTGAACCCTTTAACAGTGTGCACAAACTGGCTCATTAGTAGCACTGGCATAATTCAGGAACAGGAAACCTGTTGATGGATCCTCTGATTCTGACATATTTTAAAATGCACAGAACCTTAACTATACTAGGTACCACAACTTTTACCATTTATGGAAACCAGCTATAAAATAGCACTTTTCAAGTTTTATTTATTTTGCCAAAATGTGATTTAATAGTGTGTTATCACAGGACATGGATGGATGGATGAACTGATGGATAGATTTTGATGAGTTGCATGAATTTTCTCACAACTTAATTTTCATACACTACTGAATCATTGTCATATTAGACAATTCCAGCACATACAGTGCTTGTACTACTGGCCAAAAACATTTTGCCTTTATTTAACACATCCTTTTAAGCGATCAGGTTCGCCCTAACCTTGTTCTTAATGCCTTTGTTCTGCTTATCTTTTTTCTTCTTTTAAAAAAAAATTGAGAGTGGAGCTGATGGACAAAAACAGCCAAAACAAATGTATTTCTTTTCTCGATAAATGTTTTATTCAAGATGGCGCCTTGCCTTTACTCTTTATTTTTTCGTCCTCAAAGGACTGGACTCCAATCTTACATTTGTAAATGTTTAATTCTTTCATTTTGAATGAAGCTTCTATTAGTTATGGTGATTAAATTAAATTTTTGAGATGTTAGAAGTACTGGTAATATTTGTTGCTTCATTAGATGAATGCTGTACATGTAGCAGTGTCATATGATGTGTAAATAAAGACAAGTCAATATGGCATAGTAATGTTATTAATTGCACTTAACATAAAAAGATGCACATACAAACATTAAAACATGTTACTTAAAACAAAAGGGGAGAATAAAGGCAAACACTGGGTGCTGTAGGTTCAGAGAGCAAGTCCAAAAACAGTGACGATGCAGTACATGGTCTTGTTCTCCCATCTCACTGTACAGGCTCCTGTTGTAGGAAATATGCACCTTTACATCAGTAAAAATGACAGGTGTATATACTCTTTTACAACAATTGACAAAAGCAAGACTTGCATCTTATTTAATTTCACACAAATATTGAGAGGTTGTTTTTACCATCAGCAGAGTTGTCCCAGAAGCATGAACTTCCTGTTTGCAGACCTGCTCCACTTTTCTGCATGATGACACAGTTTACTAACAAACACAAATGTTTTCCATTAATATCCATTCAAGGATACAAAAAGTAACCATACATCATTTTAAGGGCAACAATCCACATACCAATGTACTTGAAATGCTTTCCTAGCTTGCTGAGTTGACTCAGGCTTTGTTCCATCACACTGGTGGTCCACTGGTCCACTCTGCTGTGCTTGTAGTCATTTCCTCCTATGGTTGTTTCTATTGACTGCAGGTCAAAAAAATTTTACTCAGGCATTTGGTGGTGCAAATAATATCAAGAATTTTACATTAATTAAACAGAAAATTCGAAAACTATCAATCGGAATTAAAAAGAAAAAAAAAAAAAAAGGTGCCTGCAATTCAAAACGATACATTTAGAGAAGGTGCCTAGCAACCGCGACTGCGTCCAACCACTAGTCGCTAAACATGTTCACAGAGGAGACAAAAAATACAATAAAAGTTTTTGTGAATCGAAACGTTTTGAACAGCATATGGTAACTTACATCTTGTATTATTTGTCGTACTTCTTCGACAACGAACACGGTCTGGTGGAGGGGAAACAAAGCAGCAGTTTAAGCTTGAGTTACTTTCCAAACATGGTGTCAGCTTTGAGTGCACGAAAAATATGCAGTTTATAAAAGAGCGTTTTATGTTGGTAAATGTTGGAATTGCAGTTACATGTTTTAAATAGGAAACGTACCTTATCGTCAAACGAGAAATCGTCTATCATGGTGGCAAACTGGTGAAGCAACGTCCAAGGCTTTATACGGTATCTATGGCAACGTCCAGAGCAGCAACGTCACGGGGAAACCAAACTTCCGGTAAGTATGATCTTCAGAATAAAGCGCTGTATGCCGCGTTCCATTTGGAGAGATAAGTTTGTTTGTTTGTTTCGGTCATTTCCAAGAATAAATTAAAGAAAAGAAAACAACAAATAAACATGAAGTTAATGCTGATATTGCATTAGACCAAAATACAAATGTATTTGGTACAGATATTATCATCAGCCAACTGGCAGATGACATAACAATTTTTTTAGAGATAGACACCAAATTCCAACAACTATTGAAAAAGTGGAAACGATCTCTAAAGCTTCTGGATTAACACTAAATAAAAAAAAAAAAACGTGAACTATTGGCAGTACATGATACCCCACTATTTGTAATATTCCGATTAAATCAGAACTTAAATACATGGGAATTTTCCTTTCAAAAGACCAAAAACTAAGTCAATCCTTGAATGTAGAAAATAAGTTAAAGGAGTGTAAATCAAAGCTAAACATGTGGCTCCAAAGAAACCTGGCAGAATTTATTTAACTAAAATGGAATGCTTATCAATATGTATTTACCAGCCTATTCTCATGCCATTCCAAACAAGTTAATCAAATCCATCAATCAGATCAACCTAAATTTCATTTGGAGAAACAGACCACATTATATGAAAAAAGCCATATGGTTAAAGAAGCAAAGGATGGAGGACTAAAAATTATTGATTTTGATTGCCTTAATGGGACTTTAAAAATAAATTGGCTGAAATCTTGGATCGAATATAATAATTCCTTCTGGTACTGTATTCCAAATCACTTGTTCAATAAAATGGGAGGATTGAAACTTTTACTCAGTTCTGACTATAATATTGAGAAACTTCCTGTTTCATTATCAGAGTTCCATAAACAGATACTGTTATATTGGAGAATGTTATATGGACATAACTTTTCACCCCACAAACTGTACTTTGGAATAACAGATATATATTGTACGGAACTTGATGTCTTTGTTCTATAAGGACTGGTATAAGGAAAATATATGGTCGATAGTTGATCTAATGGACCCCAGTGGTAATTTATTAAATTATGAAGAATTCCAGATTAAACATACTTTCAAACCTTCCAAATCAGACTTTACTAAATTACATAAAGAACTCCCCAAATAATTTATATTTCTGATCCAAAATATAATGTCTAATCAACCTATACAACCCTCACTGTTAATTCAAGGGATTTTAATCTTAGACAAAAAATTCGATGGGTGGGCTTTTTGGCATCTATCGCCACGGTAATGCTTTTGACTGAGAAAAGTAAGGCGCATCGTCGCAGGATCGAGACGCACATTTTGATGTATAACACACCTGGGTGCACGTTACGGTTCCGGGCTGCATTAATGGCCAAAGAAATGGCATAAATTGCGCCAAAATTACACGATTAATTCAAAATGGCCAACTTCCTGTTCGGTTTCGGCCATGGCGCCAAGAGACTTTTCTTTAAGATGCGACATGATACAGGTGTGTACCGATTTTCGTGCATGTACGTCAAACCGTATTGTGGGGCTTGAGGCACGAAGTTTTCTAGGGGGCGCTGTTGAGCCATTAGGCCACGCCCATTAATGCAAACCATTATATATCAAATTTTTCGCCAGGCCTGGCTTGCGTGCAAAATTTGGTGACTTTTGGGGCACGTTTAGGGGGGCAAAAAGGCCCTCCTTTCGTCGGAAGAAAAATAAAATCAACATTTCTTACAGATACAATAGGGCCTTCGCACTGTAAGTGCTCGGGCCCTAATTATACTATCTATAGAAATAAACATACACAAATAATAAGGAAAAGTAAAGCTAATTATTATTGTGAACTCCTACAACTATCCCAGGGTAATTCAAAAAAATCTTGGCAGGTGCTAAACAATGTCCTAAACAGGGGTCAGAAACACACTGTGCTTCCTGATTCTGCTAATGATAACTGTACTAATCTTGCTAATGAATTTAATAATTATTTTATGTCTATAGGGGAAAACCTTTCAGGGAAGATCAGTCAACTTCAGGGAATGTCATTTAAGCAATACTTGACAGATAATTATTTAAATTCTTTTTTTCTGAAACCAACGGATAAAAATGAAGTTTTAAACATTATAATGGCTATGAAAAGCTCCAATTCGGCAGGAGAGGATGAGATTAATAATAAAATCCTAAAATCTATTGCAAATATAATTGTTGAGCCTCTAGCCCACTGTCTCAATATCTCCCTATTTACAGGTTTACAAATGATCGCCCCATATCAATACTACTTACATTCTCCAAAATACTGGAGAGAGTCATTTACATTAGACTGAGTGATTATCTTAAGGAAACAAATTATATATTATTTTGTTTCAATAAAAAACGAATAAATATGGAAGATTTGGCCAAAAATGCCAAAAATGGAAGATTTGAGATCAAAATAAATGATGAAGAAATAAAGAGAGTAAACTCTACAAAGTTCCTTGGGGTCCTCATTGATTATTGTCTAAACTTTAAATGTCATATCACCTTGTGCAAAAACTATCTAAATATGTCGGTCTGTTTTTCAAACTGAGACACCTGCTTCCACGTTCTGCTCTTCTCATTCTTTATAAAACTTTGTTTGAACCACATTTAAATTACTGTAATATAATTTGGTGCCATCTCCTGGACTGAATTTAATTCACCTACTCGCCATCTGTTTGCCCACTATGGTATTCTTCGCATCAAAGAATATAACTACTTTCATAATGCTTGTACAATGTAGCAGGTGATCTCAGGTTTGAATCACAGACTACTCAACTCATCCCAATCTCCATTCCACATTCCACAATACAAGACATAAACACCTTATTATAGGAAAACAACGTAAACTTGTGGGAACAAGTATGAGTGTTGTGTGTCGGGGACCACAGATTTGGAACGAGTTGAATGATAGCGTTAAAAAGTCACAGTCCATCTCCATATTCAAACGCCAGTTAAAGAAACAATTGTTAAGCTCATATATATAAATGTACAATTCGGGACCAGAAAATGTTTCACGTTAAGTGTTTGTAATGTTATGCCGTAATGTAAGTGGTAGTCTAGTATAAAGTGCATGTTGTATTGTTAAGTGTGTATATAAGTGTAAGTGCATGTATGCATTCCTGTCTAATGTATTTATGTTCATTGGCCTACCATAAGCTTTTGATAGCTTCTCCAGGAGACTAATTCACATGTGTGTGTGTGAATAAATCAAAATCAAAAAATCTAATCAAATTAAAATATCTGTCTGATCTCCTCCACTAAACACAGCTTGACAGTTATACAGTAACTCTGAACCGTAATTCTTTATAGAATCACCCTTTCCCTTTATTATTACGGCATCAAGTCTTTGTGAATAAGTCTCTTTTAACTTCACACATAAACTTTGGACTTTTATCCCACTCTTCCTTGTAAAACAGTGAAGGCTCCTGAGGTTTTCAATGGGACTCAGGTTTAGGACTTTGATTTTTCCTTAGTCATGTCCTGGTTGATTTTGATGCGTGATTTGGGTCATTCTCATGTTGGAATGTGAAAGGACAGAAGGTTTAGCAATAAAATTGAGCTATTAATTTTCTTATCTATCTTGACAAGCACCCTTGACCCAGCTTGGCCCAGAGAGCCGGCCCAATAAATACCGGCTACTCCCGTCAGGCGTCACGGTTGCTCCGTGATGGTTGGGTTTAGGGTTTAGGGTTTGCATATTTTTGCATATAAACCATCCTACTAGACAGTCTGGATTATTCCAGAAACTAGTCACACGCAAGTATTGGCTAGAACCTGCCAGGAACTCTTGTAGTTTCCCTCAGTGCTGCTGTCGACCTCTTGGTAGAGTCCTTAATAAGTTCATGGTCATCCTGTCATGATGATCATTTTGATAGTGTTCTGCAATACATTCAATGCCTCCAATATTCTGTTATTCCTCTCCTGATTTCAACAAATAAGCTTCACAGTTTCTTTGGGAAGTCTTTGTAGCCCATGGCTTTCACCAGAATGGAACCCATAACATAAAAGAAAATATTACAGAAACATTTGACTTTCATCTGATTTATCACTTTAATTGATGGCTGGTGCGTTCTCTTTATCTACAGGCCTAACCTTTAATGTGACTCTGAGGGCAGTTAGAGCTGAAAGGGAGTGTATATTACGGGTGTATGTCTGTGTATACATGTATATACAGTATATATATATATATATATATATATATATATATATATATATATATATATATATATATATATATATATATATATATATATATATATATATATATAAATCCTTTGGATTTTTGTTTGGAGAGTACATTAAAGATGAAGCAAGCCTGGCATTTTATGTTGTTGATATTCCCATCTTTATAGTCATAAAGGTGTTTAGACTTTTTGTATCCACTGTACTTGTCATTTAATTTCACATGCTTTTCATTTTATTCAAGAATCTATTATTGATCGTTATTGATGGAGATCTACAGGCAAAATCTACAGATATTCTTCTGTAACTCTACATCGCTGTCTATCTTACCCTTTTACCTTTTCCATACACCCATCCATCCCAGGACAAACAACCCCACACACTCTTGTTCACTCCTATGGGCAAATTAGAACCACAAATAAACCTGACATAAATGGTTTTCGACTGTAAAGAACCCTGAGTACCTGGAGAAAACCCACAGAGAGAACATATAAACTGAAAACACAAACACCCCTGTTGGGTTTTAAACCAGGAACCGTTTCACATAACAAAATACAGGCAAATAATTACTAAAGTATCAACTCAGTGTATTTGACTAAATGAAATGCACAATAGCAACATTATAATGACATGCAGTGTTTTATTTTTTGTTCATAAATGTTGTCCTGATTTTGACAAGTTTCTTCTCCATCGAGAGCATGGCCAATGCATGAAGATGATACTGTATCTATGTGTTGCTGAGGAAGGTCTTGATTCCCTTCAGTGTTGAGAAGCACCTCTCAGATTCACTGTAGTCAGAGGAGTTGTGATGATGATCTAAGCAGAGCCACAGTCTCCGAAAAGGTGTCCTGAGGATTATTCCCCATGAAGAGCTGGTACAGAGTGGGAAAATGTGATTCAAATAGCACCTTTATAAAGGCAGACTACTATATTACAGACTACACAATCTATTCTAAGGTGTGTTCCCCACTTGCTGCACAATACACCACCACGATTAAAAACATTGTAAAAGACCAACACCACACATTTAGCTTCTATCTCACTTCTGTAGCTTCCTCTGAAGGTCATCTGAAGGTCACATGGGCCCAGTGTGGGCATGTCTTTGCCAGCTGAGAACCACTGACACTGTTCTCCAGAGAAAGTAGGGAGGGAACCTGAACACGACCAGAAGAGAGGTTACGATTTACTTTCCAGGTAAAATAACAAGAAATGTTAAGTTCAAGCATCAGAGGGAATACCACAATATCAGAAATATTAAACACCTCAACACACATTAATTTACCTGATATTTTGTAAGTTGTCTGAACTGCTGCATGATTCCTGGACAAAGACTGAGTCATTGGTCGATTGATCGATTGAGCGATGTCCGGCTGATCAGGTCCAAGCTGTTTCACACCGAGCTTCTCCTGAAGCATCCTCCTTTTAAGTCACTTCACTGAATGTAATTTCTCTTTCTCCATTGTGCTTATTCCTCCGTCGTGACATAGCATGCAACTTAGAATGAGAGTCCCGAGAGCAAAGATTCTTGTGCTCAGGGAGGAAAAAGGTGACCAATCAGTAACTTTAGACAACATGAACATAAAAAGCTTTACTCACTAACTATATACTATTTATCTGGCTCATCTAAAAAAAATGATAGGCACATATTTCGAAGTATTTTATTTTATTATTAATTTTTTTCTTGTGGTGAGTGGTGGGGCGGCGCCCTAGTGCCCCCTACTGGCCAGACACCACTAACTGACTAGTGTAACCCAGAGTCCATCGTGCCAGTGCTGCCCTGGATGATTCTGAAATGATTGCTTTTTGTACTTAATCAAACTATTTTGAATACTTCATTAAATAATAGGTTTTGATAGACAGCGGACGTACTGTATTTGTTTATTCAAAAAAAAAAAAATCACTTTTTCAAATTCAGAATTTCACCAATAATGGCGGAGAGGGATGGGCTGTGCCATCGCAGCACATTGGAGATGACTAATAAGAAAAGACAAGGTTTTCCTGGAGGTGGGTGGCTTCCCTAGTTGTTGTTTTTAACGGGAAACAATATGTGAATTACAGTTAATATGTGATTACTGAGGTGTGCTGGTGTTCATGGTATTCTTAAAAAGCTTGAACAGGGGGCGCCATTAAGCTCGCTTGGTTTAGCAAGCTCACCATGATGCTATCGTCCTCTTTCAGGGGATCCAAATTCAAATCCCCGCCCCACTTTCTGCCCGAAAAAAAATCTTGCCACAAAATCTTAAAAAACAAAAACAGAAAAAAGAACAAGACAGAGACTAAGCTTGAAAGCAAGGCAACTGCAGTTATGACTATCTTTTCTGGTTTCTTGAGGACTTTTAACCTCTCATCCCAAATGGTTCCTCAGCTCTAACACAAGCTGACCAACATCAGAACTACACTACCAGGACTTCCACTTAGATAACAGTAAACTGTTTCCAGGATAAGTGACACTCTTTTGAGGATAGTAAAACATACATTTTGGAGAGAAAAGGGCAGATGGTTTGAGGGAGGAATGAAATAATCCAGCTTCGTGATGCGGGACAAAACCAGCATTTAAAGAGAGAGGTGGCCTCAGGTTCTACCTCCAACATTTAAAGTGTAGAAATGGTAGAAAAAAAAACCCCAGAGGAGGGACAAGTAGGTCAGAGAGTCAAATGATTAATGAGAACTTCCCACCCCTTCCAACAGTTTAGGAACTTAAAACTCCACTAGTCTGCAGTGCAGAATCTGTTCCAAAACCATGAAAAGAAGCCAAGTTGCTTCCCCACCACCACAATTACCCTCACAGGAACTGGATGGGTGGATGGAAAACTGTGCAAGCTAATTACAATGCACTTACTGGTTCATGATAACCTTGAGGTTTAAGGGTGGCCATGGAGGACTTTAGCTGCAGCACTTCTTCTTCTTCTTCTTCTTGGGCCTTTGATGTTACTTTTTAATAGTAAACAAGCCTTAATAGCAAAAAATGCTTTTCATGTGTCAACAGAAAGGTTTTTTTAAACATCCACAACCAGGTCAGGTCTCTTCCACAACACATATCATTTGAAAACAATAAGTACACAAAAGCGTGATTTCAAAAATGTGTTTTATTTGTTTCTGTTAGATGAGACAATGGATGTTTTTGAAAACAGTGCAGTTTCACTTTGTTGTCTGATGGCGGTCACTTCACAGTTTCAAATTAGTTTGCCATTAGTTAGGCGGCCAGCTCATCCAGTGCGTCCTGGAGCCTGTACAAAATTACAAAGACAATACAAGTACAAAATTAGCCTTCCAAATATTCACACTAACCTTGAAGGACCATTGAAAGTACAGTGTCAGATCATTTGTTTTTGTACTTCACCATACTTCAGAATCTTACTTGAAGTCTCCCCCGTCCAGCAGGCCCTTGTAGGCGTTGATCTCAGCCTCAAGCTTCATCTTCATGTTAAGCAGCGCCTCATACTCTTGGGTCTGATTTTGTATGTTGGCACGTAGGTTGGTCAGCTCCTCCTCCAAACGGACAATGATGTTGTTGTACTTCTCCATTTCCATGTTGTAACGCATCTCTGTGTTTCGTAGAGTGTCCTCTAAAGAGGCTTTCTGATGGAAGATTTAAAAGACGGAGTGAGAATTTGTCAAATCTCTTTACCGAGCAATTCAAACTTGGGATAATCTCAGAATGATTTAGTGTTTGACGTAAAGATTAATTACATAATGTCTGACATTTTACAAAAATATATGACTACATTCTGATTTGGTGTAATATGGTAATTATGGTATTTATGCCAAATGTTGCAACTGGACTTGCATCATGAATAATATAGACTGCAATGACATGAAACACGATTCTTATGAGAAGCTTTGATTATTCAATGTTTGTGAGTAAAATAAAATCCTTACTAAACTCTGTTGAGACGCAAGTTCAATTTCTAGGGTCTGTATCTGTCTGGTTAAGTCACTCTTCTCCATCTGGGCCCCCTGGAGAGCTTCGGTGTTCTGTGACACCTGCACCTGCACATCTGCAATCTGAAAGGAAAAACATATGTTAACTACACACGATAAATGACCAGTCCAGCAGGTCAAGATTGTACATTATTATAGCTCTGTATCACCTGATTTTCATGCCAGTGTTTGAGGTCCTGTGCATTCTTCACGGCAATCTTCTCGTAGTTTGATCTCACGTCCTCCATGACCTGGGACAGGTCCTGGCCTTTGGGAGCGTCTACATCCACTTGCACGCCTGAGTGGGTGATCTGATTCCTCAACTCCGCCACCTCCTATTTAAGCAGCACATAGACATAAAGAGCTCAACTCTCAAGACCTTCAACTTTATATCATGTGTATCAATTTGATGCTATACTTTTCAGATTATAGCATGTTATTTTGGAATGGGCTCCATCTCCTCCACCTTTTTGCAAAACACAGATTTCTTTTAGATCAGTCTGACCTTCGACTCAAAATATTTTTCTGTCCCTGAGAAGCTCTTATCGTCTTTCTCAAAACTTGAGTTGGAGAAATTTGTTTTGAGAGACTGAGAGGCTGAAAAACACGTTGACCTCCTTAGGAGACATAACTAAAAAGCATTCTCATGCAAGCAGGCAATTAATGAGAGATACATACACACACACACACACACACACACACACACACACACACACACACACACACACACACACACACACACACACACACACACACACACACACACACACACACACACACACACACACACACACGCTGCAAGCCTCATCTCGGCTTGTAGCATTTTATCTTGGATGAGCAAGAAGTAAAATTAGATTCTGTGTTTAAGTCAGTGGCAGGATTGAGTTGGTGTGTTTTATTTAAAGAGCATATTCTAAACAAGTCAGCGATCGTGTCTTATAGGAAAGAGGGCTTCTAAGCATCTTTCTAAAAAGAGGTACAAAGAGCCTGTGCAAGCTGGAAAAACTTACAAAATTATCTCTACAGTATTTAGCCTCCATGAATCACAGTCACGCTGACTGTAAGTGGAAAAATTCTAGACAGTTGTTACCAATTGTAGTGCTCAAAGCCACAAAGGGATATCGAGTAGGAATGCTGAGGAATATTGATGTGAATTAACAACATGTGGCCAACAAAGCTGTGCAGGGCTGCAGGCAGAAAGAGGGAACATTGTTTTCACTGTCTGAAATTTGCAAGGGATCATGTGGACAAGCCAGAAAGTTGGTGAAAACAGTTTTTACATCGACTTCTCAAATGAGAAGCCTTGCGTGTCTGAGTTAGGAAAAAAACACCACATTCCAGCATAACAACTTAATCTCATCCGTTAAACATGGCGGCATGGTCCGTGCCAGTTTTTCTTTCATGTGGGCCAGGATGTCAATTTTTATAGGAAAATGTCAGGATGCCTTTTAGTCAAGGCGTCTTTAGTTTAGAAGCTTTTGAATTAAAAACAGTGCATAACAGCACTCAACTACGTACCGGTACATGAAAGATCAACTAAAATCATTTTTCACAGTGTTTACCTGGGTTCTCGTCCACCACTTTCAAGATTGTCATGTATTTTTAACGTTATCTAGGTAATTATTATACACAAATATAGAAATAGTCAACAAAAAACATTTAAGCAACAGTTTGACCATGGATAACTGTGAACTCACATTCTCATGGTTCTTCCTCAGGAAGAGGAGCTCCTCCTTCACAGCTTCAATCTCACTCTCGATATTCATCCTGCTCATGTTGGTCTCATCAATGACTTTCTTCAGCCCAGCAATGTCGGCCTCCACAGACTGGCGAATTGCCATCTCATTATCAAACCTGTAGGAATGTACAGACACCAGCTCGATTGCTAATGGCATTTGCTCACATCCTCACCAGCTGTGCAGGATAAAGTTACACATGGGCACTGACACTTAAAAAAAATGACGTCAAGTACAAAAATGCATGAGAAAAAAAGTGAAATCACTTACTTTACTTTGAAGTCATCACAGGCGAGGCGGGCATTGTCAATTTGGAGCACAAAGCGAGCGTTCTCCCCTATCTTATCGTAGATCTGGGTAGGAAAACAGTGCAATTAACAGTGAACATTAAGCCTTGGTCTTAGACAAGCATTTTGAACACAGTTATGTAATCAGAAACTTCCTCAGCATGCACATTTTGAGAAAGAGCTTTTTTTTTTAGCTCTCATCTCAGCCAAAACTACTTGTGATCAGCATGGTAACAAAACAAACCTAAAAGTCAAATTTTATAAGTGGGTCATTTCATAGTTGAATCACTAGTAACAAAAAAAGAGGATCCATAAACTGAAGAACAGGAAGAGAGGACGTTCCCGTGTGAAAACAGAATCTGGTTTGTTTTAGCGTTGCTGGAGAAGTGGGTTTCCTGCATGAATAAATCCTGCAGAGAATTTTTTTTCTCTCTGATTTTCCCCCAGCTGCTGTTGCTCTCAAAGACTTGATTCCATCCCAGTATGTTTGGGATATTGGGAAATTCTCTCTGCGTGACTGTAGTTGAGTGTTTATGTGACCATGATATCCTGTCACAGAGGGAAACAAAGGAAAACATTTTTTTTTTCTTTTATGTGGCATGGAATGCCAAGCTGCCATCGTAAATCTGTTGTTGTGTGATAGTAAAGTTCTGGACTTTGGAGAAGAATGTGACATTTGACTCTGCAGACTGGAGCGAATTGTTATTCAACCGCAGCTCTGCAGGCATCAGTGTGCTCACTCTGGCAGTGTGTGATCCATTGTGTGGGCGATTCTGTATGTCCGTGTGTGTGTGTGCGTGAGAGCGTGTGTGCGTTTGTGTGTGTCATTACCACACATCTGTTTCGCATTTGGGCCCTACTGGTGCATGCTTGTAGAATATCCATCTAATAAGCAGAAGCGCTTGGAAATACTTGTGTTTGCTGGTTGCCTGAGAGCATTTCAGCCAGTCTCTCTGATGATAACCTCGTGTTAGTGATTCATAAGAGGAAGTTCTGGCCCACTCGTGGCACAGATGGGTTTTATGGGGGAGGGCTGGAGTTTAACAACCACACCCTTCATTTTGCAAGAAACTTGATAACTTACAGTTACTGCCTTTCTTATGATTCTCAACTTTAGGCATTATATTTCAACATATGATGAGTCTCATTACATGCATTTACTGATCCAATAAATTATTTCGAGCATGCATCCAGCTCCATCATTATTTCCATTGTCCGTATCAGTGACTGCGTTGAGCCCCGTCTTCAGAACTTTTTATATTTACCGTCTGCCTATTTATTTTGATTGCATTTATTTATGTAGATTCTTACCTGATCTCGTAGGTCGTTTATGATGGGTTCATATTTGCTGTAGTCTCTCACTTGTGCGCCCCCCTTCTCCATGGCCTCCCTGATCTTGGTCTCCAGCTCCAGGTTGGCCTGTTCCAGGTTCCTCACTGTTTCCAGGTAATTGGCCAGGCGGTCATTCAGGTTCTGCATTGCGCCCCTCTCATTTCCCGAGATCCCAGCACCAAGACCCATTCCTCCAGACATGCCAGCACCACCCATGCCTGTACCCACTCCACTGCTCAGTTTGAAGGCACTTGAGGAAGAAGACATAGGAGCACCAGAGCGCAGGGAAGATACAGAGGAAGAGGAGATGCGGACACCCTGTCCACCGGCACCACCATAGATGCTGGCAGCACGGGACTGAGGAGTAGAGCGGCTCATGGAGATCCGGGAAGAGGGGATCTGCTGAAAGCCTGAGGTTCTGAAGCTCATTTTGGAGAAGTTAAAGCTAGACTCAAAATGAAGTGAAAAAATAAGATCTGGAGACTCACTGCTGGCCGGCTCAGAAAGTGACGCTGATTGTGGGAAGTAGGGAACTTATAGTCCTGTCTCTCTCCCCCAACCACAACTGGTCTCTTAGACCCTGCCCACTTCAGAGTCGCCCAGTCTTTGTTTCCTGCTCCCTCTCACTGCTCTCTCGTTCACTCATGTGATCCTCTTTTTACCTACAATGTGTTTTTCTGTCACCAAGGAGATATGTGGAATTTACTCTGCTTCGTAAACACATAAGACTTAAATTATGACTCAAAGCAAAGGAAAGGGAAAAAAATCAACTTTACAAGCCATAATGAGTGACCAAATAAATGAATACACTATGTTTTAGTTAATAGAAGTGAGTTTAAATGACAATCAAAAGTTAAAGTTAAGAGAACTAAGAAGAAAGGAGTGGATACTATGCATGCATTCAAAAGAATTCGTGTGGTTTGTCCATAAAAGGCATCATGCAGCCATTGCACTTTGGTTTCTAAGTCTGTGGTGAGGAATGGCCCAAAATAAACAGGTTTTGCCAGCCTTCCTATCTGGGCAACAACAGCAGCAACCAGAACAGCAGGAGAGGTTTGATCATTTATCCAAACTGACATGCTCATGAACTGGGATGAGATTTCAGTTCTATATCTGAGGTTGTTTTTGTCTCATCTGCTGTGAACGCATCCTTAGATGAATTAAACAAGTAACCAGGAACTGTAAATCAAATCCACTTGATTAACTGATCACCAGCAATGCGAGCAGCTTTGTGAAAGCAGTTGTTTGGCTTTTTGTTGGGATGCAGCGTTCAGGTGTAAGTTAGCATAAAGCCAGGCCTGAAGCCCCTTCTTCAATCCGCCTTCACTCTCAAGCTGTGCATTCACTGTAGGCGCGTTTCCATTACACCGAAAATTGCGCAAATCCAAACATTGAAAAACAAATCCGGTAATGGAAATGGCATTCATTTGAAAAAACTCCCAAATATCGAATACATTTAAAAAAAATTGGTAATCCACTAATTCGCAAAAGTGTAATGGAAATGCCTTTTGCAAATTTTCACATTTCTGGCAGCGCTGGACGTGATGTAGCCAGTCAATCTAAAGTAATCAACATCTAGTTTCCAGCTGTTTTAAGCCTTATTAATACAATGGAGTTGTGTTAAGACCAGTAGCGGAGCAGGCGTGGGGGCGGCCGCCCCGGGCCCACTGCTCCGTGGGGGCCCACGCTGAAGAGGAAAAAAAAAAGTGTTCTGAATAAAATAAGGAAAGTTGGACTATATAACAATTGCGTTCATAAGGATAAAGTTGTTTAAAAAATAAAAATGAAATAAATAGTCCCTTCTCCCCTTGTGTGTCTGCCTGTCATGCACGGGTACGTGCGCGCATGTTGTCTGTTTACTTTTAAGCCTGATTTATGGTTCCGCGTTACACCAACGCAGAGCCTACAACGTAGGGTACGGCGTGGGGTGCGCGTCGCTGCGTACCCATCGCCGTCGGCTCTGCATTGGTGTAACGCGGAACCATAAATCAGCCTTTAGCCAGTTGTCGCATCAGAAGGAGCCTTAAAGGAGGAAATATGTTTTGATGTGGATGGAAATATGTTTTGCTGTGGTTCTCTGCACACCGCTGGATGAAACCACCATTGGTAAGCTGTCATAATATTAATTATTTCTGATAACATTGTCATGACGCTGAATATGGCCTTTCCTATATTGTTTGTTGCTGTTTGACCGCCGTGTCGCTCGGTCATTGTGTTAAATACATGTCGTCACACATTGTAAACTGTTGTCGTGCAGGTTGAACACTTGTGTCTGAATTGTGCTACTCTGCGAATCCGACATCTATGGCTAAGATGAAAACTTAGCCTTAAAAATAAAAATATCCCCACGATAAGTCATAATTATGAGATAGAAAGTCGAAACTATGAGATAGAAAGTCATGAGATAAAAAGTTGAAATTATGACTTTTTATGTCATAATTCTGATTTACTGTGGGGATATTTTTATTTTTAAGGCTAAGATTTCATCTTATTTTTTTCTTTTACTGGCAGAAATGAGCTTCCATAGACATCATTGGATGTCATTTGATTTTTTATCTCCAGTTTGATACTTATATCTTAAAGTCTGCATTAGGCTTATAATTAGGTTTGACATAATGACTGGTAAATCCCTGGTGCTAGAATCTCATGTGAATGGTTGTGACCGTGTCGCCTGCGTGCTGTGGTTTCGGTCAGAGGCGCTGATCTGTGGCATTTTTTTTAGCGATTATGTTTTAACAGCGATGTTTAGGCCACAAGGGCCCATCTAGAATGCTTCGCCCCCCCTAGGCTGGGACCCCTGCTCCGCCCCTGGTTAAGACCCTTCTTAATCATTATACATAAGGACTTTGCCTCTGAATAAACATTTGAATGATCATCCGCTGCCTTCATCATCTGGCTATTTTCTCAACAGCTGTAGCACCAATTGCAGTAATATATGAAAGACTAAAGCTGTTTTATCCATTTTCTTCAATGTTGAGATTTTCTTTTTTGTTTTTTGAAGAGACGTCTCGCAGGAAAAGATACAGAGAGTTGCGAAAATTACGGTTCTTCGAAAAACAGTGCATTTGAGGAGTTAATGCAGTAGCAGGAGGGATGGCCTGACCTCAGCTGGGGGGGATTGCTCCAGGTTGTTAAGCATGACAGCGGGGTTCACCCCCAAGTCTAATGACAAAGTTTGTGATATGGCCAGTCCAACCACCCTCTGCTTACCCAGGCACTGCGGTTGAAAACCAGGTGGATGTTTTTTATCTAATCAGCTGGGTCGTTTCTTGCCTTGGTGTTCTATCAGTGGGCCCAAATGTTGCAGTACCTCCTATGACCCCATGTTGGATTAATCTGTCTTCTGTGGATTACAGCCGTCCGTGGGTCGCCGTTGTGCCTTTCCGTGAGGCAAATTCACACAGCACTTTCATCCCTGTTATGCAATGTGTTACTACCTCCCAAAGCGGACGGAATAAAGACTTTACCAAGGCGGAATGAACTGGCTGTTCAAGCATTAGCCGTGGTCTTAGAGAAGCATTTTTTGCTTCACTGCAGTTTGACAAGGGTAATAATGCAATTTCTTTGTGAATAATAACCAGACAGGAAACAGAGGCAGAGACAGGGAAGACAAGCAGCAAAGGGCCACAGGCTGGGACTTTGGACCTGGGCCATCTGCACAAGGACCGTAGCTTCTGTACATGAGGCACCTGATCAACCGTTTAAGGCTTCTTTTACACAACTAGAAGTACATTATTCTACACTGAGAATAGGAGTCAGGAATACACGCCTCGCATTAGTATGGTAGATATGTGACAGCACAATTAGACGCAAGGCAAGGCAAGGCAAGTTTATTTGCATAGCACAATTCAACACAAGGTAATTCAAAGTGCTTTACATCAACATTAAAAGCGGCAAGAGCCAATTAAACATTAAATAACAAATAAAATGAAATGAAATAAAATGAAAATGAAATAAAATGATAAGAAAAGAGGTAAAATAATAAAAAGCACAAGTTGTTAAAACGTAAGGAAATACTTAATAAAAATACTGGAAAAGTTCTCTCTAAAAAGAAAGCGGTAGTGGGACTGAGGTAAGTTGGATCTGAACAAATGCAAGATTTTTTAAACAATATCCCTTAGAAGAGCTGAAGATGACGCTTTCTGGCTATAATACACAGCACAACATTCGGTGAAGAGCTGTTGCATTCCATCAGTGCAAACATTTCATACCAACTGTCTTACACAGTGATGGAGGGTTGATGATTTGGTTTTTCTTTAGGGTCAGGGACTTGCATTTGGTCTTTCTGTCATATAAAACCAAACCTCAGGCCATCTGCCCAACAGTCACAGGTTGGATGAAACTGCATCACGCATCAAATAGATGATCTCAAACACGCCAATAAATTCAAAACATCAAATGTTTGAGGTGTTGCAATGGCCCAGCCAAACTCCAAACCTCTACCAAAACAAAATAAGGTGGTAAGACCACACAATAAAGACATATTGGTGATTCCCCTCTTCTTTCTCTCCAGCCATTCATTTACCACAATACAAGGGCATTTCTATTTGGTTGTTCCCATCGGGGGCACACAGCTGTGCTGGCTCTCCTTTGCTGATGGAGTCTGCAGTGTTACTGCAGCTGGAGGAGGGGACCTCAGCTGGAGAAAGATGTCAGCCGGCTTCAGTGAGAGGGAGATGCTGGCTGGGCGTCAGCTGGTGCAGACCCCTCCAGGCTTCTGAGCAAGGAAACAAAGCTCGCTGAGTAGCAAGTCATGTGACAAAGTTTCAAATATGGCCCGTTCAACCGGTCTCTGCCTCTCCAACCACTGTGGTTGAACGCTTAGTGTTTCTTTTTTTTCTTTTGTTCTTTTTTTTTAAATTTTTTTTCCTTCCCCTCGTTATGCCTTTACACAATACCGACTCCCACAGCACTCATCTTACTTCCATTATGGCTCTGGTGCTACTGCCGAAGCAGTACAGCTGCAGAAGAAAATGTTACCCTGTCCCGCCTCCTGTGCCATTCTCACGACATGACTCAGTGGAAAAAAAGGGGCTGCAGAGGTGGAATGAACTGCTGTGAGAAGGAGGCTCAAAGAGATGTGTGCAGAAATGAAAGCCTGACCATCTGACCATCTGAGCTCAGATTCTAGAGAAGGTTGGGACGTTGTTCTTCCACAACAACATGATGAACTGATTCAGTTAAAGTTAAAGTTACAGATGAAGGTGGTTCCACAGCTACTGAATCAAACAGTGGTCTTATCTTTCCAAGCACTGATTTTTGCTTTTTGTCTTTTTGTTAATTAAATTATAACATGGTGTCATATGTCATTATTGGAATTTGTTGTTCAATAATATTTATTGAATTTTAAGACCTGGCAAGAAAGAGATGATTATTTTTTTCCCCTTCATGTCCTGTGATGTAAAACCTTAGATTTCAAAGACGGATTAGTTTCTTTTTCACACTACAGGAGATGAAAAGCATGAAAAGCAAGGCTATCAGTTACCATGGTCAGAAAACAATATGAAGGAAACAGAAGCTGCCCTCATTCACTGGTCATGGGCAATCATCTGCAAGAGTCAGTTACTGATTCTTGCAGATGAGGATTTTGAACAACCGAAGTACTATCTCCCATATACCTGCCATGAGAACTACTTTTGTTATATACGTAGATGACTATTCCCCTGATCCTTTGCGATCCACATTGTAACATAATCCTCTCTGCATAAGTGGTCAATAAGAAAATGATAAAATAAGTTTCATACGTTTTCTACAACAAGCATAAAGGACTGAACTAGCAATCTATCTGGAAAAGTTTGAGTCTAATTCAGTGTTTTGAGACCATCTAATGGGGAAACATCACAGACTTCAGCTCCCTCCTGAACTCCTGTGCAACCTTGGTGTTTCTATTCACATTTCTCTTCACCCGGTTGATCAGCTTTCACATGATCTTGTGTCTTTTACCATCCACTCCCAGCTCCTAATTGAGTGTTTATTTACTTGTTTCTATTGGTGATCAGTAAAAAAAAGAGGAACAAAAACTTAAAGTGTAGAGAGTACCAACATATGACTACTGGCAGATTTAAAGGAAGGATGAATCGAATCAGTGTGATTCATACCGCATGACAGCGTCACTACTGTCTGGTTTGTTTGGATGTGTGTTGACAACGTTCATGTCACCCACAGAGTCCCTAACTGGCAACTCATAAACTATTACTCAATTAACGTAACCATAGGTTTATGTAAGTGCCATGTTTACACAATAATACATATACTTGCCTTTAAATCAGAGAGCTATGATTCCTGCTGCTCTACAAAATATGTTATCAAAGGCAACATGTGGGATCTAAAGACTGCTGCCCCCCAATCCCCCTCCTTTTTTTTCTCTCAGTCTAATTATTCAAGCAGAAGTGTGTGAATCATAGTTACACACAGCAGGAATCTGGAAACTACGACTGGGAAAGTTTCACAAGACTCGGATAACTGCCGTTTTATTACTGTTCCCAGCCTGGTGTGACCTTGAATGGATTTCACTTCCCTCCCTCTTTTGTTTCAGCAGCTTCAGTGCAAAATGAACACTCTCACACACTTTTATAACCAGTCAAAATATTGATTCGCAAAAATAGATATGCCTATCAATAGATAATGTCTGCTCTATGACAGATGCCTGGAAGAATGCTGACATGTAAGTGAGTGTAACACGTTCTTACCTACTCACTTCCTCACATTCTCTCCTCTCCTGTCATTCCTCCCTTTCTCATTACCTCCCTGGGTCACTTGGGATATTCAAAGACATTCAGAGATATTTAAAGACGCCGACATCTAGCATCTACAAGGAAATATTTGAGTGTAAATTAATATTTTCACACTGATGCTCAGACACCATCCAGTGGGAATAAGCGTCAGTCTTTCTGTCTTTACTATCAACACATAGTGTCTTACTCATGTTACTCATGCAATATATGTATTTATATCTGTTGTGGTTTTCAGGCCAGGACAATTGGCAGTGCAAGCATCACAGGTTCACACCTACTGGTAAGAGCTGAGTGAAATGCGTTGACTAAGAGGTCGTTTCTCTGTGGGATGTCATGTCCATTTCTAGCATTTCACAGGATGACATAAAAGGAGCGAGAGGTGGGATAGGATACTCTTGGAGGTCACATCCATTTCTCAAATTAGAACCAATTATTAACTTCAGCTTAGATATTAAAATAGATTATTACAATAAAGTCTCCGGAAAACACATTTTAAATATACCAATTCAGTTATTTCTTTATTTTATTCTCAGGGGCTAATAAACAAAAATCATTGAATTAAATAGAAACACATAAGTACGAAAAAACTAGATCTGTCATTTATGTGAAGTCATACTGCCGTTTATTGATATTGTTAAATGATGAAGCTCAACTCCAAAAACGCCAATGAAATTTTCTGTTTTTCCTAATGACTTTATTTTTCATTCTTGAAGTAGTAGGGTTTGATGTGTTAACAGGATCTTCAGTAGAAGATTTGAAGATTAGCATGCTAATATGTTTGTCATGAAGATGGCTGCATAGTCAGCAGATTTCCAAGACAATTGTTGCAGGATCTTGGTCCAGTCTGGGATCAATTAAAGCCTTTGTCGTTGATCTCCATCAGGATCTCAACCCCTTTCTTTCCCTCTCCTTTTTTTCTTTTTAATCCAGCCTCGATGGAGCTTTGCTGCCTGGGACAGTCATCGTTCAGTTGTTTGAAAGTTAAAATTCAGCATGTTATTACTGAAATGATTGCTTTGTGAGAAGTTGGTCTTTTTAGTGTTGAATGTTAATTATGAGAAATAAAAAAACAAGTATTATCAAAGTTATTAGAATTTAATATATGTAATATATGTGCAAAATGTCATCCGAATCCACCCACAATGTGGAAATCTAAAGTACTCATAGTGTTACTGGAGGAAAGTTTATAAGAGGGCTAATGTCTGTATTTAATCTGATGGTTGATTGTCAAAGTTCTTACCAAATGTCATCGTTATCCGTTGTTCAGATATTACAACCTCTTGGAATAGCAGAGACACAGTCAAAATGGGTTATGAAACCTCTGCAGCTACCATGGTTAAAAAACGGAAATGTTTCATAAAGCAGAGTGACTCATGGCCAAAGAAAAACTCTGATAACGTTATTTAATTTCTGTAAAGGGCTTGCTGAAAAATTCACCTGCATAATCCTCCCTCTAGGGGGCAGAAGTTTCAAAGTAAACAATCCAACCCGTGAGGGCCCACGCAGTAGGAAGAACTAGAAGATGTGGGAATGCTTGTGTTTATTGCACCGAGTTTACACTGTGTGCTCTACGTTTGCTCAACTCTGAGCTCCATGTCTTGTGTAGATTTCATTCATATCTGTTGTTGAGGTTTTTTGTTTGATCAGGCAGAAGAAGATGAAACAAGTGGTGACTTATATGGCATATACTTCTGATCGGTCAGAGGCTGTAGGAGCCTCCATCACTACAAAGTTTAGATTTAAAACCAAAGAAGAAACCAACACTATAACATTTTTTTCACACTTTTATTGCAGACAGAATCTTCTGTGTAACAAATGCTATTATTTCATAGAGTTTATCATGACCCTGTCATTATGTGAAGTGCTGGAGACAGCACGGCTGCTCACATTGTTTTCAGTCTAAAAAGGTCATGTTAACACAGTTTTATTTGTTGACATTACTGTGGACTTTCATGCATCCCACCCAGTCATCCCAGTAACTAAACTAAACATCCCAGTGAGTCAGTCAGCGGGTGGGCAGCAGATTTGTTTCTTATCTGTGCTAATTGTTTTCTCATATGCCCTACCGGTTTGCCTTCTCCCCATCCCTCCTCTCTGACTTGTCGCGTGTATGTGTCTTTCTCAGCACATTCCTGTCCAGAAGTGTCATTTAGCAGCTTCGCACAAACGAACATCTTTGGCCTTATAGACTTGAGGTCGGGGAGTACGCTTTTTAAGTTACCCTCTTACTCACCGCATTTAATCCATCTAACATCATCTGCTGCTCTGTTAAAGCGCCTTTGTTGGAGAGGTTGAGTTAATGAAACAGCAAAAACTAGTTAACTTGCACATGTACGACCGCCTCCAAGATCAGCACAAGAGCTCTATTGTGAAGAATCACGTCACTGTCTGAAACTAGCCAAGTATTTTTGATTACTCAAAGCCTGAGAGTGATTATCAGGTTGCACTTACTAAAAAATGTGCCCTGTCTGCCTGTTCACATTCAGAAGTGTGATATATAATTTGCCAGTAAACAATTAAAGAGAAAGCCTACGAAAACAAAAGAACCGAGGTGTGATAGATCCAGGTACGGTGATGGAACAACCTTGAAAAGATTGTCGGTGTGTGAACCCATTAAACCAGAACACATGAAAGTTTAGCTGATTGATTGGCAGGACGTGATTGTCTGACGATGGATCTCTTTATCTGTCTTTCTCTGGCATATTGTCACAAGATATGTATCTGCCTTGGGTGGGGACAGCTATGTAAGACCAAGGTGGGGTTTGTTGATAAGGTGAAAAACAAACCCTGTTAGTGCTTCACCTGACTGATATGGAAGGAATTTAGTAAATGTGTGTGTCTGTTTAGTTTTGTCCATCAAACTGATAGTGAAACCATCCAGCACAATGGCGTGTTTTAATGTGAACATTAGGGATGAAAAAAATCTATCAAGGACTGAATTGCTGTTGATATAAAATGTTTCATGCAAAATTCTTCGCAACAAATGCGAACTAGGACGCAGGTATAAGATCACATTCAGTTTTGCTCTCACAGCTATGAGACATACAGCCACTGTCCGCCAACAAACACTGGACGAATGTAAATTACTTAGCCATATGACACTTCTGTGAGAAGTGTGCTAAAGTGGCGGAGAAGGTTGTAAAATTATATGCTTTTTCATTATACCCAAGGTTTGACTTGTTGTGTGTAAAGATTCCATTTTGCATTTGAAGAGTTGCAAAAGAATATTGATGACGATGAAATATGTCAAACGCAACTCCAGAACTGTTTTCTTCCATTTCTGCAGTGGTTTTATTGGAACCAGCACCCTGATTGTTCCTGTAATTGTCATGCTTTTAACGTGCTGTAAATGTGTAACTTTATGCAATTTTCTTTCCTGACATTGGCTCATTTCCCCCCCTCTTGCCCCCCCCCCCATCCCTCACTCCTCTACTGAGGACATCAGCCAATCGCACCTCAGCGGGGGTCCCTCCCCTCCTCTGATAAATACCACCACCAACCAGGGAAGGTCTATCTGCCTGGATCTCATTCCCTCTGCAGAGTCTCTTCTCATCTCACACCACCTCTGTGCCCTAGACTCCCTCCGCGATCATGTCTGTCAGAGCTGTGAAGACCACCACCCTCTCCAGTGTGTCATCCTCCAGGGGCCCCAGCCAGGGCTACAGCAGTCGCTCCTTCTCCGGCTACGGAGGCCATGGCATGGGGAGTTCCAGACAGAGCTACGCCGTCCGGAGCTCCTATGGAGGCGTGGGCAGCTGTGGTGCAGGTGTGGCTGCTGGGGGGTTCAGGGGGTTTGCAGCTGGAGGCTCTGGACAAAGAGGAGGTGGAGTGGAGTTTGGCTATCTCGGCTTTGGAGGAGGTATGGGAGCTGGCATGGCAGGTGAAATGGTGGCCCCCATCACGGCGGTGACTGTGAACAAGAGCCTACTGGCTCCCTTAAACCTGGAGATCGATCCCAACATCCAAGTAATCCGCACCCAGGAGAAGGAGCAGATCAAGACCCTGAACAATCGCTTTGCATCCTTCATCGACAAGGTCAGTCCGCCCAAGATTTGCACACATACAAAAACTGTCATCATATTTGTGTAAAAGTCACACAAGTAAAAGTAGAAGTACAGGAACTGCAAAGAAAATGACTAAAAGGAAAGCCAAAACAAACTGTTGAAAGTGGTCTCACAATGGAGATTGCCCTTGAAACGGTTCCATCGAGACTTATATTGTTCATAACAATGAGCCGTCCCACACGGGGAACAAATCTGAGGGGATATTGCTTCCTCTGTGGGAGGGCTAAGCTGCCTCTCAGGCCAGATCGCAGAGCTGAGATAAGAAGATCACACTGGATCCAGAACTGACAAGAACAACTAAACATCCTTGCTTCAGAGCTACATCCAACATATGAACAATATCCTGCACAAATAAGTGGTTATGAAAGCAGATGCAGTTCTGGCACACTTCTAGCTTTGTTGAAAATAAAGTTTGTGTAACTGACCTCATTCGGGTCTCATTGCCTGCATATTGGCAGCCTGTGCAGATTCAAACCAGAAGGCGAGGAGGTTTTTAAAAAAAAAAACAGCAACAGGAAAAAACACACACACAAAAAAGAAGCAGTTGACCACAGAAAGACCCCACCAATTACTTTTCTGAGGCCATATAGTGGCCAAAGTGCTTGCCATACACCTTTTTTTTTTTTTTTTAATATGACAACTGCAATGTTAAAATGAGCAAGGTTTTTCACCAACCAGCAAAGTGTTTTCCAGCAGAGACCATTCGTTTTTTTTCAGTTATCTCTCCCAATAACTCACAAATGGATATTCTTGTTTAAGGAGGCACACAGGAATGAAAAAAAGCTGTTTCTCCCACCCATGGTACTATAAAATGGCACACACATATGCACGCTGAGCTGTGTGTCTCTGGTGGTGTTTGCTGAGTGAGCCCCACCCAAGGTCAGAGCACCGAAAAGAAAAGCTGGGAGAAATAGTGCCACATTGTGTTAAAGTGAATATAGGTAGAGTTTATGTTGCATTTCTCCCACTCTTTACATTCATTTTTATTTTCCTTCCTCAATCCACCATGTCTCAAAGTCTCCTTTCTGTTTATTATGCATTTCTCCATACAACAAGAACAGAACAGAAGACAAACACATATCTCCATAATCAAATGGTTTTCCTTTTTTCTCACCAGTCTTTCTCGAATGATCTTGTCTCCAGGTCCGCTTCCTTGAACAGCAAAATAAAATGCTTGAGACCAAGTGGAAGCTTCTGCAGGAACACACCACATCTCACTCCAACATCGATAGCATGTTCGAGGCCTACATTGCCAACCTCCGTAAACAGCTGGACAACTTGGGACATGAAAAATTCAAACTGGAATCAGACCTGAATCACATGACAGGCCTGGTGGAGGACTTCAAAAACAAGTGCGTGGGGTCACACTTCTTAATTATACAAGACAGGAGTTTCTTTTTCCCCCAAACGTGATGTCATATTCTTTTAGCTGACACTTTTATCCACCCTAATGCATTTCTTCAGACACACGCAACTTTATTTAATCTTTAGTTGTGCACACAAAGTTATAAAAAAGAGTTGCAAGAACTTAAAAGACTAAGAATACGACTGAAAGTGTTGTCTTAATGCCTTTTCTCTGTTCACCCAGGTATGAGGAAGAGATCAACAAGCGTAATGAGTGTGAGAACAACTTTGTCCTTTTAAAGAAGGTTTGTTTAGTTTTTAATGTCGATAATAACTTTCCTCAAAAGTACCCATATCTTCCTGTATGGGTTTGGGGCTGCTTCTAATAATAATTCCTCGTAATTTCATCTTTTCCACTGAAGGACACAGACGCAGCCTATACGGTGAAAGTGGAGCTGGAGGCCAAACTGGACGCGCTCTCTGATGAGATTGACTTCCTCAGGCAGATCTATGATGCAGTGAGAACCTTATTTTACTTCATGGATCTGCATTAACAAATTGCTTCAGTAGGATAGCAATTATAGTTTCCTGTGCATTTTCCACTTGCTTGAATTTCTTTATTACCTTGTGCAGGAAATCAATGAGCTGCAGAGCCAGATCAAGGACATTTCTGTGGTGGTGGAGATGGACAACAGCCGTAATCTTGACATGGACGCCATCATCGCTGAAGTGCGTGCGCAGTACGAAGAGATTGCCAACAAGAGCAGAGCAGAGGCTGAGCTGTGGTACCAGAACAAGGTAGGGAAGTTGAAGCCAGTGAATTATTTGTGTCCGTGTACACACAAATAATCTTTTATATAGATTTTTCACAAATGCACCAAAGTCATAAAAGGAAGCAAACATGGTGAATCTGAATTGTCGTTGTTTTGCTAAGTGCTTTTGTGATAGAACTGGAGGAGTTTTCGGCAACAACTAATAACTAATAACAATTAATAAGAAAATAATCTACGAGTTCTGTTGCTTCATATCTTTGCTCATTCCTGGCTGTCCCAGTATGCAGAAATGCAGCAGTGTGCAGGAAGATATGGTGACGACCTGAAGTCAACCAAGGCTGAGATCGCTGACATGAACCGCAGGATAATGAGACTCCAGTCCGAAATTGACATGGTTAAAGCACAGGTAGGGATTCAAATCTGAAGTTTTATACATGCTTAAATATCTTACTTGAACAAAATTCAATTCAATAAAATTTTATCCCTTTGACAATCCTCATCCTGCATCCCCCAAAATATTCTGCAGTAATTGAGAAAAGTGGGTATATTACCGTATAAAGACAATTAAAACGTTTCTCCTCCATCCCTCTGCTCATGCTCCGTTACTCTTAGCGTAATAGTTTGGAAGGTCAGATTGCAGAGGCAGAAGAGCGAGGCGAACTGGCAATCAAGGATGCTAAGCTCCGCGTCAGAGACCTGGAGGAGGCGCTCCAGAGAGCCAAACAGGATATGGCCCTGCAAGTCCGCCAGTACCAGGAACTGATGAATGTCAAGTTGGCTCTGGACATTGAAATTGCCACTTATAAGAAATTGCTTGAAGGAGAGGAGATCAGGTAAGCTCTTGCTGTTTGAACATTTGTGCGCCCACCTGTGGTCGTCATGGTCGCTGCATCTGATGCAGCATTATCCCTATGACTTTCCAAGTCGTGTTTTTCTTAGATTCTTCTCTTTCTTTTGTAGGTTGGCAACAGGAATCAAGACAAATGTGACTAAGCAGAGCTGTAAGTCCATATTCTACCTACGTGAAAATGAACTGTAACAGCATCATTCCTGAAACCTGAGTCACAAGCTAAAAAAAATAAATAAAAAAATGTTATCAGACTCACACAGTTTAGGAAAGTTGGATCTTTTCTTCATTATTTTGATGACACAAAATCTTGCTCTTTAAAAAAAACAAAACGATGACCCTTGTCCTCTTCTTAATATACAGGCATGAATTACAATGCCTACAGCATGGAGAGTTCTCGCATCCCGTCCTACGTCAGCTCTTCCTATGATGGAATGAAGTCTGTCGGGGGATCAGTCTCTGCCCTTGAAGGTGGGGTGGTCAAGAGCACAACAGTAACAAAGACCGAGGCAACAAAGACCGAGGCGGTGTCGATCAAGGCCGAAGAGAAAGAAGAGGACAAGGAAGAGAAAGAGGAACAGCAGGATCAGGATCCTGAGGAGAAGAAGGAGGAGCAGGCGGAGGCTGAACCCGTGGCTCAAGAGTAATGTTGTCTTAAAGCGTTTTAGTTTCAAGCTTGTAGGTTAAGAAAAATTCCACCCTCTCGACATTTGTTTTCACTTCATTAATGTCCCCCAAAATAAATTGAATCTTTCAGCTGAAACTGGTGTAGACACACCTTCTTTCCTGACATCTCTGATGGAGTTGTGCTATGACTGAGATTTTGTTAAAACTCCTTTGGTTGAATAAATTCATAACTGTCAACAACAGTACATTCCAGTTGTCCAGTTCTTTTTTTGTCTGCATATATATTAATGGTTAATACCAAGTTTGGTAAAACTTAAAGCATATATAGGCTATGCATTTTAATATATTTTAATATAGTGCTTTTCTTAAAAATATTATATATATATATATATATATATATATATATATATATATATATATATATATATATATATATATATATATATATATATATATATATATATATATATTGTAATGAGGGGTGTCATCCGCTGCTAGTCTGAAATGAGAGAAAAAGGAAAACACACAACGGGCACACAAGCCATTGAAATCTGCAAGAGAGAAAACAAACAAAACAAACAGAAACATTTCATGTCTCTGAAACTGAATTGAAGCTAGGCTACTGCGATTAACTGTCCCCTAAAACTGTGGAGTGAGTATGTAGGTGAGTGAGCAGGTGTATGTCTGTGTAACTGTGTGTGTGTTTAAAGTCAAAACAATGCTGTACCTGAACTGTAACTATAGTGGAGGAGAGAGGGCACAACCCGCCACCTGAGAGACCACAAGTCGACAAGGGAGAAACCCGAACCCAAGCCACCCACAGCCCCGCAGAGGACCAGAAGAGGGCGGGAGGAAACCCCCCGCCAGCAAGCTTAGTGCATCTTCCATCGCAGGACACCCTTACTCACGGCCCGTGTCCGGCCACCACGGCCCCCCCGCCCCAGGCCAAATGCGGGAAACACGGGTGACGTAAGTCTCGCTCCTGCCCCTGGTGATGAGTGTGTGTGTGACTAATGTGGTTAAAACAGGGAGGGTGAGGTCGGGGGCACCACCTTTCACAGTGGCCCTCACTCCAAGGTCCTATGTGCAAGTGTATCTTTCAAGTGTACATCTGTTGAGTCTAGTCGTCCCTGGGTATGTAAGACAGCGTCCCCCACGCCCCGGACCCCCCTCAGCTGTCCAGTTCTTGATTGCACTACACTCATTTAGCCACTAGATGTCACTGTTACAAAGCACAGCTGAGATGGGAGCGAGCCATTTACAACATAACACCTTTGAAAGGAGTCATTTGGGGAAGAAAAACGTTTTGCAACACTAACAAATTAAAAACAGTCACCAACCTCCTCGTGACTTCTGCTTACCACCATTGGAAATACCTAGAACCCTGTTTGCAAAACAACAAATTATGAAATATAGATTTACATGGTGTTTTATTGGCATTTTCCTGGGAGTAACTGCATTATAAAACTTTGAAATCATCATATTTATTTGTATTTCAATTAAAAAGGCGACTTTTAAATATACAGTAATGTACACTCAACAACAAAGGTGAAAAGACTTGTAAACAACTTCCTATCTAGTGACTATGGTTTGTTAATACAGTCATAGTAAAACAATGTAGGATTTTAACAGTGTTTTGACAATGAAAGCGTATCATAGGGGGTGACAGTCAGCAACAGGTCCCAGCCTGTCTTGCTCCAGGAACACATTAGCCTCAGGAGTTTCTCTGTGACACAATAAACTGACAAGCATGCATTTGTGTAAGATTTTATCAAGTGTAATTGTCAAGTTTTATACCATTGCTCACTTAGAGAGATGAAGTGTGTATGTTTTTATTGCAAAATGTGCATCTAAAGTTCACAAAGCATGCACATCAAAGAATCATACATTACATAGTCCGATGCGAGTAAAGTTGTATCAAAGCATTATAGACACCAGTGAGGATGTCTATGAATGAATAATGATCTCTGTAAAGCGCTCTGGGTGCCTTGAAGGGCGCTATATAAATCCAAGTCATTATTATTATTATTAGATACCTGGAAATCCGTTACCACTCAAGTTATCAGGGTTTGTGATCCATGATTCGGGAACAGGACCTTTCTCACTTTCAGTAAAGGACTACATGTCTTCCAAGTCCACTGAGAAACAGGTTTGAACACGAATAACGGGTGGTGATGCTCCACCCATGACCACACATCCTCTCATGTGTTTCGAAAGAATACTTCATAAGTCCCACAATCCCACCCAGATTCGTAATGTGCCGCTGACAAACGCTGGGACAGAGCAGAGCATGTTCAGGTTTAAAAACCTGATGAGGTAACTGCACAAAAATGATGAGCACAGAAAAGACACACACTGTGTACACAAAATATGTGCAGAAACACAGCAACAGTTGACCTGACATAACTGGAACAGCTGAAAACTGAGTTACAGGCCAACTCTGAAGTAAATCTTTGCTGAGAAACTGGTGAAAGTATCTGTCAGATACTGTGAATGCATTATTTGGCTTAAGGAAGACCACACCTCAAGCAACAGACAGTTTATGACCACAGCCGCCAGAGAGCTAGCTTGCCAGTAAAGCTGTGGTAAAGGCAGGGAAAGCGATTTGGCTGGAGGAATCCAAAACAGTGGGCCAAATCTCAGAAATCCACATAATGTTAGCTTTATCTTCATGAAACTCTTATGACAAGCGTAACTGTCAGGGCTTGCTGCTTTGTAGGGGTTATGAATGGGACAGATGTCAGTAAGTAATGAGTAACCTATGTAACAAATACAAAAGTGAAACGGTGATATTTATCAGTTTATCAGTTCACCGGGTATACCTCCTTTATCTTTTGGATGGTTCACTTGGGCTGGAACTTGTCCCAGTGTGTGTCGGTGAGGCCCGCTTGTTCATTAGTCGATCGTTGGGATAATTTACAGATACAGAGAGCCACATGCACACACAGGCGATTCAAAATCAATAATTAACCAATCATGTGTGTCTTTGGACTCTGGGAAGCAACAGATAATGCTCCAGGAACAGGGAAAGCATACAACTGCCTCACAGAAAGCCACCATGCCAACACGCTGGTACAAATACAGAATCATCTTCCTGTGATGCAGCAGTGCAAACCACCATATTACAGTACAAAGCACAGTACACAAGCATAGTATCCAGATAGTAGCTAAACATGGTAACCATGGTATTGTCACAGATTGCACAATCGTACCTAACGTGTGATTCACTCCACCCTTGTCAGCTGATGAACAGTTTAGATACTGTACATCTAAAGTAGGTTGCAAGTGTTTCGGTTGATATCGGTTGATAAGTACTGCATGGTCCAGAAAAATAAAATCATGCATATTCATACTTCAACTCTTAGTGGATTGATTGGAGCAATTCTTTCTGAGACAACATTTCATTAATGTTTAAGTTTCAATCTTTCAAAAGGTTCAAGGCCATAATCCCTGAAATAGTTTTAAAAGTTATAAAAGGAGACTTTTTTAAAAGACTAACACGGTTATACTCTAAGGTTTCTTGTACATTCACTTATTACTGAAAACCAGCTTCTGGATTCAGAATCTCTCTCTGTGACATGAAATAATTTGAATGGTAATGCAATGTTGACTTTTTTTTTAATAAGTAGCAGTTTGATCTCCCATAAAGCACCATAGCAATAAATGACAACAACTCTGCAAACTACAGAATAAATCAATATCGCGCGGCCTACTTCTTGTTGCATTACCAAAGAGTTGTGTATGTGTTTTCTTGACACAGGAAGGACGCGGGACTGATTGTGCTGCAGTCCACTGTGATGAACTGACACTGACAATGGCCCGCTGCACTATCATGTTTACTGCAGGGCGTTTTCAAATATGCCTGGGATATAAAAAGTCTACACACCCTTATTAAATTGCAGGCTTTTACAATATAGACACAGACATAACAATATAAATGTCAATATAAATGCTTCCAAAGATGATTATTGCACCAAAGATGATGAGGAGAAAACTACAGGAAGTTTTGGCAAGTCCTGATCACTCCTTGCTTGTGTCTACAATCCATAAAATTTCACACAAATCTGGGCTTTATCTGTTTAAAAAAAATAAAAATATCTGTTACAATTAAAGTGTTTTGAGTTGTCTTGCTGAAATTGCATTAAAGATTTAATACAGCTGACATTCGCGTTACTATTGTCACCTTTTTGTAACCTGCAATTTCACAGGAGTGTGTATAGTTTTTTTTTTCAAATACAGTCTTTTTTTCAAATAAGAAAGTTCAGAATTGTAAGGAAATACCACAGATGTGCAACAAGCTCATGGTGTGGGATGGTGCAGAGTAGCCAGAGCTAAAGAGAAAGGTCAATGAAGGGCAGCAGGTAATGCACTTAAGAGGAACCAGTTTTACCCTCATGTTATGCAACCTACACAATGTGCCCCCGTTTACTAATGTTGCAGGAATCCCAAGCAGGATAAATATATTCACACCTAAATGAGAGACAAATGTGAATGCCTTTCTATTTTTCAAGTGGCTGTTGTTGGATGTCATCTGAATATATCCATTTGGAAAATAATGAAAATACAAAAAGACCAAAAACTGAACGCAACAGCTAGCTACCCTCAGGCTGACAAACGATCTCAACAGAATCCACACCTACACACTCGTTACTCTGAGTCACTTACCAAAACTACTTTTCATGTAATGATACTTTCATGTAACTGACTGAATATCTCTATTTTCAAGTACAAGGGGCAATATTTCAAGGTTTGACTTTTGAACATTCTGTGTTCTCCTGAATTGATCACCATGTACAATAGTTAACATTTATATTCAGCATTTGACCGCGTTTCCATGAAATGTGACACAAAAGTTTGAATGACCGAAAATTACATCCGAGCTGTATCTTAAAGGTGACCTATTATGGCATTTAATGTATATTTTAAACAGGCCTTGAATGTCTTAAAAACAATCTAAAGCTTGTTTTTTCTACATAAATCATAAATCCAGCCTGTGGGCCCTGTCACTAGTTTTACCGCTTCTAACCTCTTTTTCTGTGCCTCATTTTTAGGGAAGGGGGGGGTATGATAATGAGGCTCTGTGCTGATTGGCTCCCTGAATGACGTGTAGCAGGGGAGGAGGATAAACCCTCGCTCCGCCAGAGCAGCCCGAGCCTGTAAATTATCACAACACTGAATTTTCACAAATGGAAACTTTATTGTTAAAAAAATAAAATATGAGTTGTATATAAATAACATTTATGCACTATTTAAGCCGGATCTGCCCGGCGGATGCTGAACGCTGGCCCCGGAGCCACGCAGGGCGCCCGGGAGCAGCGCGCATCACCGCGGCTTTAACGGGGGAATCTGACCGGTTCCGACCGGCCGGGACCGCAGGAACCCGCCTTGACTGGTAGCAGGGACTCCCGGGGACCGAGCAGCGGAATTTCAGCCGGATCTGCCCGGCGGATGCTGCGCGACGGGTGCTGCAACCCCACGGCGGGCGCACAGATCAGCTCCGGAGCACATCCTGTGCGCATCGTCGGTTACAGGTGATCAAACCGACAGATTTGCCTGAAAATCTCGGAGGGTGAAGCTGGTCCGACCTGGGACGGACCCCCAAGGACCCAGCTCCCAAACCACCCGGGAACCTGGATGATTTAACCCGGATCCGCTCCGCCGCGGCGCCGCGTCCGACTGGCTGAAGGAAGGACCGCTCCAGCCTGTAGAGAGAGCTGGTTGTGGGCGTGGTTTCAGCAGTGGAGGCCGAACCTATGGAAATCTGCTCCCGTCGTTACGTAACGACGGGAGCAGATTTTAATCGGCTCAAAAAAAACCACGTGACACTGGGGGACTCTGTCCGGCGGGGGTCAGAGAGCTTGCAGAAATTCATGGTATTTTGTCTCCCCTGTGCTGGCAGGGTGAGGGGAGACCACTTTATATATGTTAAAACAAGAAAAAACGTGTTTTTCATAATAGGTCCCCTTTAACATGGATCACGGAGGAGAAAACCTGCGTTGATTTCAGCGTTTGTGTTTCCATGCTACATGTTACAGTCAGACACCGCAGACTACACAAGTGAGCACACAAAGGAACCTGTATATTAGTCATGAACTGAGTTAACTTGGCAACACAATGAAGCAGTTTAATTGCCCTATAATTCGCACAATTACAACATGAGCTTGTAATATATTCTCATATATCCAAACATAACCTTTGGGAAATAATAGAGTATTATTTAAGTGACTTGTAATGACTAAAAGGGATGATTGAGTGGTGTAAAATAAATGCCAGAAGAGGAACACAATGAGTTATGATCACTCTTCAGGGTTTTATGATTTAGTCATGTAAACTGTCAGTTTTAATAGTCTCAAAGCATTAAAATGAAACCGGGGGCAATAGAGTAAATCAATGTATTAATCTGTGTCATTTAGAATCTGTCTGCACGGGCCTTGGTATAATATGTGCAAGACTGGCAAATGATTTAATGCTACACGGGGAGAAAAAAAAAACCCTGCCACCCACTTGAGTTTCTGGTCTGATTTCTTCTGAAAGTTTCGAGTGGACGCAGCAAGACAGAGGGAGGTGTAACGCCTGCCAATGTAATAATGCCCACAAATGTAATAAACCAAAAACGTAATAAAAATATGCAGCTTTTAATGTAATAATCCTGCAAATGTAATACATTTCCCACAAACGTAATAGTCGCTGCCTACTACAAACGTAACACGCGATTTCCCAGAAATGTAATAACTATTACGTTTGTAGAGATTTATTAAGTTTGTGGGGAAGTGAAAATCTTCAACTTTCAATGTTGTAATAACTTCCCACAAATGTAATAATGCAATGAATAATGGTTGTTGTTGTTTGATTGTTGTCGTTTCTAGCCGGTGAATGTGTAAATTATAATAAAACCCATCCGCACTCTCGCAGCCTGCCCTGCATAATTAATGCTGTGGATGTGTCAGCAGAGCCGGATTAAATAAATGGACTACACTAGGCAGCCTGTGATTTTTGGGCCCCCCTCCATCGATGTTATTTATGAAATCTTAAACTTACCAAAGTTACTAATAAAACTTAATTCACATTTTACATAGCAAAGTCATAGTCAAGTTGGTTCTTTGTATTCCAAAATAAGTCATGTGTTGTATATTAAACAGTCTATCAGACTATTTTTAGATTTGTATTATTTATACGTTATTACAATGCTCTATTAAATGCTATTAAATTATCCTTATCTTATCGATTGTGAGCATTTTGCAGAAAATCTTAATTAAATGTGTTGATTAAATTGAATAGTTAAATAAGAAGTAAAATCTACAAAGACCAATACAATTTGCAGTAAGACAAAGTGTGCTGTAGTATGTACCGTATGTCTGTATGTGTATATGTATGTATGTATGTATGTATGTGTGTGTATGCGTATGCAGAGCCGTTTGAGAGATTTGCGAGGCCCTGTGTGCAATAGCCAGGGGGGCCCTCGCGCGTGCCTAGCGAGCGCGCGCGAAATTTTTGGGTTTTTCGGGTCGGATCGGGTGTCTATATGCGCAATTTTAACTCTCCAATTAGCAAAATACTGGATACCTTCCCCTGCCTCATCATCATCTGGGCTTGCCTCAACGCGGGGCCCCATGGCTGCTTGAGACCTGGTCGGATCTGTGATTTTTGTAACAAATTTATCAAACGAGCCTTTCAGAGAGGCATTAAACTCTTCCATTTTCTTTTGTTTTTTTCTTTTTTCATCCCCTGATGGAAATTTCCTGAATCTGTCTCGTTCTCTCGACATTGTGTGACAGTTTGTTCCAACTCCACCCGTCTGGATCAGACTAGCTTGTGTCCGCGCTTGGTCTGATCAGTTGTATTGAACAACAGACACGCGTCATCATTGCACATATATTTATTGATATGCACAGACTAGTACACATTTAGGTCTGTAATGGAACGTGACTGTTGATATTTATAAGGGAAAAAACGAAAAAAAAAAATTGGGGAAAAAAAAAAACGGCCCATAGCGCCAGGCCCCTTGGGGCGCGAGGCCCCTTGGGGCGCCAGGCCCCTTGGGGCGCCAGGCCCCTTGGGGCGCCAGGCCCCTTGGGGCGCCAGGCCCCGTGCGGTCGCACGGTTCGCACATCCCTTGCGGCGGCCCTGTGCGTATGTATGCATATATATGTATGTATACTAAATATAGTAATAATGCACATATATATATATATGCCTTAGGTTTTTACCGACATGTTATCAACCATTAATATGTGTGCAGACAAAAAAAAAAAAAAAAAAAATTTTTTTTTTTTTTTTTTTTTTTTTTGGCCCTCTGTCTGGGCCCCCCCCCTGTCGGGCCCTAGGCACGTGCCTAGTCTGCCTTTGCGTTAATCCGGCTCTGTGTGTCAGACCCGACACTTTTTCGGGGAGTGTAACGTAAGGCCATTCAACTGAACTGTAGGCTATTCTGTAGTAACTGGACTCTATCTACCAAATGAATTACGTTTGCTTAGTTTGTTTTGGTTTCATCAATTTGTGCAAATGGAGGAGGAGGAGAGACCTCATCTCATCGTGAGCGCCCTTCGGGTTTGCGCGATTCGGGTTTAGGAGCGCACCTTTCATGAGAGAGACGCAACAACTGTTTGTCTGTTTTGGAGGTGGCAAAGAGAAGAATGAGATATTTCCTCACAAAGACTGTTACACTGGATATTTGCGAGTACCTTACCCAGACCTATAAAGCTGGTAAAGGTGATGTGCCCAAATTCAGAGGTGTTTATTCCTTTTGTGCCTTCCACCAAGCTTGCTCCCCTCCTCTCCAGCTTCCACGAGACTCTGACTTTAAGGAAGGATTTTTATCACCCTGATATCTTTACGTATGCCTAAAAAGTGGGGATTGATTAGAGGGGAGTCTATATCCAAAACCCACTTAAGTAAAGTAGCATTTTTAAATCCTTGGACAAAAAAAATAAAAAATTTAAATCACAGGACGTGACATACTTAATTGATTATGGGAGTCGCGCTAATGGCACACGGGTTACCTTTCCCAAATTCAACAGGCTGCACAGGATCATAATACAGAAAAAAACTCAGAAAGATTGGCCCCTAACAAATTGATCCATGACAGGAACACAAGGGTTTGTGAAAGGGATTTGACCAAATAAAGGCGAAAAGGTCGGCCTGAGACGGTATGTTTTTCACACCCTTGGCGTTGCACCTCTCTCAGTCATTTTAAGTATTTCATTTTTGGTTTCTGGTTGCCTAACGACGCTGAAAGATGACAGTGACACACGCTTCACCTGTTCTGTTGTATTTCATTTTCCAATGACTGACAGTCCAATTCCTGCAGGGCATCTGTCGGGGATAATAGAGGAGGAACAATTTGAAACAACAGCAGAAACAACCATCCACGCTCACGCTCACTGACCACTATGGACAACTTAGAGCATGCAAACACCAAATAGAAAGACCCCAACCAATTTAACCTCATCACTGTGAGGCCCTGGTCAGTTCTCACTTCCTTTTTTGTTCCGTAGAAAGTCTTGCAGTACCTTGACAGTGTGCTTTGATAACATGCTGAAAGATTCCCTTTCAGCCAAGATATTGCAGTCACAGCCAGTATTTTTGCATTTCTGAAGGCATTACTTACTAAACTTTTAATTCCAGAAATCATCACACACTAATCTCTGTGCTCCAGTCACATGATGATGTGTTACTGTGATCTTGATTCTCGCAAAGTTATAACTTACATTTTAAATAATGTCCTTATTTGGAGATGATGCAGTTTTACCAGGTTTGACTTCTAAGTGATATTGTGAAGTGATGCACTCCCTTCTGCTGACTGCAGGGTGACTTGTTTGACTTTCTTGATATTATCTGAATTGAGAGCTTGAGTTTGATAAAGCAATTGAGTGCTGATAAGAAGCAAACCTCTGGCATCCTGTTGGCAGAGTTAGATTCAGGAGCACAAGTTAATGATTGGCTGCTATGCCGTCCGACAACTGCAAGGTTCACTTTCCCTTCACTTGTTCAGACACTCAACATTTAAGCAGGTTTGTGCCAAGTGGCATGCCTCAGCTACTTTTCCATTTGGCCCTCCCTTTTTGCATCTGGACTGTATGCAGATGGTGGCTTCCCAGCACGGCATGCATGACATCAAATGGAGATTGTGAGTGTGTAGACAAGATGGTGGTTGCTAGGCAGCACATCCACAACAACATACTATGCTCATGAATCATCATTTCCTCTCTATATCCACATTTTAGCATATTCAGCATTTTCTTCCCTTTTTACCTTAATTAAACCCAGTTACGTACAAAGGAGATATAATAAAGGACATATCCTTAGAGGCCACACCAGTAATGTCTTCTATCCAGTCAAACGTGAAGAATTATGTGAAACAACATGTTTTTTTAAGGGTGTATTGTGGAAATATGAAAGATGTTGTTTGTTTTTGAGAATGTAGACATAGAATTAAAATCTACTGAAGTAACATGACAGCAGTATCAGAGTAGTATGGTGAGATAAGGTCATGACTCGTACTTGGTCTCTGACTGGTTTCAAAACTACTTCAAGTATAAAAGTAAACGTAATGTAAGGGGGAAAAAAGCCATTAAGGACAAAAGCCATTGGAAATGAATGTATCTTAGTATAATGCAAATATTTTAAAGAACCATACATGTGTACTATTGAGCATTAACATGTGTTTCAGAGAGCAGAAGATATGATGACTAGTTGCCTATAAGTATTGTAATGGTGCAAAAAGTCAAACTTCAGAGGCATGTTATCATTTATCCTAACCTTTATTGGAATGTACATCCAAGTTTAGTTGCAGGAATCTGAGGGAACGGATGTAAGAACAAAACTGGACAAGAACATCTGAAACAACCACAACCAAATTCACTCTATCCGGATGGAGCAATTTAACTGGATAGTTTTTTTTTTAAAGCCGAAATGAAATAGAGTAACAAGGCTGTTTTTAAAATGTAAGGAGTAAAAAGTGCAGATAATTGCGTGAAAATGTAAGGAGTAAAAGTAAAAAGTCGTCTCAAAAATAATTACTCCAGTGAAGTATAGATAACCAAAATTTCTACTTAAGTATGGTAACAAAGTATTTGTACTTCGTTACTTGACAGCTCTGTTTGGGAGTATCAATTACAAAGAAGAGGAAAAACAGATATCCGCAGGCCCCAGTATCAGTAAATGTTAAGTTCACAGGTACAAAACGACTGCAAAAGTCTGGCTTGTTTGGAAGTGTTAGCAGCCATCTCTTCTCTGAAATAAAGATTATGTTTGCTTTTGAACCTCTGCCCATGAGAAATTCACTCAGAATTAACAAATGTGGTAGAGGACTCCATCAAGGTGTGATTACACACACATGTTCTGCCATGATGGCTCACACTTGGACACCTGAAATATACACAAAAATCTCCTGCCTCAAACACGTTATGTTTAATATCAACAGCTCTGGTGTTGACAAGACAATGCACTGAGCTAAGTACTAATGTTGGCATGTTAGTAGCAATGTTAACATGTTCAGCATTTATTGCCCCTCTTCATGCCGGCCTTTGGTAATTAACATAAATGGGTTGATGGGCTTGATGTTGGTTTTTCTTGTATCAAGTCAGAACAAAGCAGGCTACTTGACAAAACCAAGACTCACCTGGCAGACATTGGTAACGTATAGAAAATGCACAAGATCAACATTTTTGTATTCTTATTTTTAAACTTGAATATGTTTGACAAACACAATCTTATTCATCTGTCTGTATAAAGACATACAGATCTCCATCTACTATGGACAGACTATAACCCTGAACCCTCAACTATAACAACAGTTGCCTTTTTAACGCTCCTACTGGGACAATTAGGAAATTTAAAAAACAAAAACCAAAAAAACAATGAGGTAAGAAAAACACACACACACACACACATACTGAGACATTTATTCATCTCCGTCACTGCTGCTAAAATGAATGATATCAGTGTAGCACAACTGTTAAAACCGTCACAAAACTGATGCAACGTATGAGGCATCATTCTAAAGCAGGTGTCTTCAGATACTCTCACCTCACACAAGCAAACAATCCCGTTGCTAGGTTTGTATTTGGCTAGACATCCCGCATGACCTAGCCTGCGTGACAAAGAGTGAGTCACCAGTCAGACAGTAGTATGCTCCAGCTTTCCCACGCCTCCTGAAACATACAGTGATACCCAGTACGCTTCAAAGTGGGGCACCTTTTTTGAAAAATTGTTCGGTATAAACTGTAGTCCATACTAGCCCCCAAGCTCACCTTATGAAAAAAACGTATAACGCTAGGTTACGGGAAGTGTTAGGCTGGGAATGTATATGGCTTAGGTTGGGCTTGTCTACGATGAATTGAATTCAATGATCCAATAAGGACAGCTGGGCTTGCTTGAGCGAGAGAGAGTGTGGACTGTGAGCGAGGTATTAAAGTCCACTGGTATCTTTTTATGAAGGTTTTACAACAGTTTCATTTTTGCTAATGTGTCCACATGTCAACGAAATTTCACATTTATGACAATGAGAGAAGATTGTATGAAGCCTCTCTGCAATGCAGGTGAGCATATTAACCTCAGGTGGAGTTTCATCAGAGACTCATTGTTGTGTTAACAAACTTTTACACATTCATCATTGCAAGCTAACCACATTCCCTTCCACTGGCCTCCCGCAGACTCTTCCTTGCTTGACTTGAAGCTGTTCTGTTCTAAGGGTGTGTACTTTTTACAGGTGATGAAATTATGAGGCTTAGATTACAAACCTCATGCGGCATCCCTCCATCATGAGCACACCCACAAACTCACAGCATGCCAAAGCAAACATGAAGGGGTGTGTTCATGAAGTCTTGAATTCTTTTTGTTCTTTGGGTGCCTTGTTATTCCTGTTGTAAATGAATAGTGTGGTTGTGCATATCGGAGGCTGCTTGTTTGTGGAAATTAAAAAACAGTAAACATAGTACAAATTTAAACAAAAGTACAAACCTACAGAGTTTTCACCCACGAGCCAAAAAAAGAGGAGAAAAGAAAAGCCCCTTTTTTTCATCCCAAGTTTTGAAGCACCGCTAAACCAATTTTAAACGTGCAAGTTCTTTCCATGTCTGTGTATTGCTTACAGAAAGGATATCATAGGGTTGCTGGGTGGCACAGTGGTTAAGTGGTTCAGTCCTGCAGCGAACGCAGGTTCGAGTCCCGGCCTGCGGCTCTTTGCTGCATGTCGTTCCCATTCTCTCTGTCAACACCTTGAATAAAGGCCAATAGATCCACTAAACATTTTTATAAAGAAAGTACATCCAACAATCAATAGGACTGGTTCAGAATCTCAGGAAATAATCAGATAACTACAACAGTGATGACTATCCAAACAAGTCCATGACTATTAGATTTCCATAATGCTGGTTCTAAAAATGTGCCTCACCCAGTGACTGATTTGAATCTACCTGGATTACCAGTGCAAGAGGATGTGCAAAGGGTACGTTAATGCGGTTGAAAACCAGCAATGTTAACTTATAAAGGTAACTTAAAAATATAATATTTTCCAAACCGTAATCATGTGTTACCCTTTTACCCAAAGAGAGCTGGAAACAGTTGCAGGAGATCCACGTGACCCTGAATTGGAATAAGCAGTTACAGGTAATGGATGGATGGATAATAATGTGGTTTGGTGGATCAACCCCAATTAAAAAGCGAAACAAAAAGTGCAATGCAAACATAAAGTCAACAAATTAAGCATTACATGAGTAAAAAGTACAAAAATTAAAAATGCTACATAAAGTGTGAACACTAAACAAATATTAAAGAGTGAGCACCAGAACTCTGTCAACGTCCTCAACAGTTTTGGAATGTGGCTGTTTTTTCAAGGGGACATTGATGTATGTGGTTTTATGTTTGCGCATGTACATTTCACCTCGGTAACACATGACATGACAGTGATACGTTCCCCTGCACTGGAACACATGACTGTATCAGACTGTTTTAGTCTTGTAGAACTAAATTAATAAAGCAGCAGCGCAATCGTTTCTAAAACAACAAAAAAAAAAAAATGTTGTAACTTTTATAACGTACAGTTAACTAAACAGGATATCCGATATTAAGTGAGTTAAGTAAACAATTGCATTCATAAAAAAGAAGACAAAAACAACATGGATCAACCTGAGACATGGGAGGTCCAAGCTGTTCAACGAGTTTCTACAGCCAAAGGAAAAACTTTATAACAGGACTTAGAGCTCAAATGTGATGAAAACGGAACTCAGGAATCCATCAACTACTGGCAGATGGAATTTATTGTTTTTTCAGTTGCTTTTGCATGACAAGATACAACCAACCATGAAAAAATAACTAATGGAAAAAAATAAAAAAAACTTGTGCAGGGATGAGTAATTGACCAGCCCCAGATAGTAAAAGGACTACATACACAAGTGTGTTTGTTAAACCTTCATTTCGTTAAACCTTCAATTTATTGTCATATGATTTCATATAATATTTCAAAACTCCAAGCCCCTTTATCTGCAACACATAAACATGATTCAGAGCTGCAGAAACATTCAACTAAATGTAGATCGATTTATATCACATAAACCACCTTTGTTTCTCTGCTTAAACACAGGGGAACAAATACTGTAGATATTTGGATGTGTTGCCTGAAAGGTCATTTACACAGTGTTAGTCATGGAGTAAGTATGAGAGGCCATCCCTCCATCTCCCCTCAAACAGACTGATTTATTAGCGTAGTATTTCTGTATGAATCAGTCTTCATTTGCATTTTAAGTTTTGTACATGCCTACTCATTCAAAATGTTGAGTGTAAAGAAGGATCACCACCCAAACCACACCTTGGACATTGTAAAGTGTCCACACCCAGTTTACACATACTGCACAAGCACAAAAGGAAAGTCCACAAAGGGTGTTTCATTATGAAGTTCAGATTAGTTTGAGATACAAAAATACCCTCATAAAAATACATCATTTAACATATTTATAACCTATTAAAGTTTTGGTGCCAACATTTAGCTATGACATGCAATATAGGACTTGCTCCAGCTGTCAAACTTAAACAAAAAGAAACGTTCCCAATGTGTATCACACACACACACACGCACACGCACACGCACGCACACACACACACACACACACACACACACACCAATATCCTAGTATGATTTGATACTCAAAAAAGTATGCAAGGCAGGTATGAGGAAGCACTTCAGAACTGGGTGGAGAAGCAGCAGGAGGGCCAAGTCTGGAGTAGCTCAGAACTACTGCCAGCAACTTCTTTCCTTTTAAAAGCTTGTTTCCTTGAGAAAATGTCCCACATGAGCCAAAAGTATGCACACAACTCACATTAAATCAACAAATAAAGGACAGTAAAGAAAATGACTTGCTTTCATCCTCGGATGAACTAAGTAAGTCGGAAACGGTTGCTCTATTAACCCTTTATTAATAATTTGAAGGTTCTGACCAAGACTTAAGATCTTTTCTTTCTGTGTGTGAATTTTTGCATATGATTATAAGCAAATGCTTTGGTGCATGTATTGGTCGCAGCCAGCAAATTTATGATGGAGAGCTGAAGTGCGTATAAAAAAGGACGAACACTTGTTTTGATCCTCCAGTCCAGTGTAAGAAACAATCGCAACACACCAACAGGTGGGTGCAGCATTGCATGGGGTTATGAGCTGCACTCCATCTGCTAACATGCATTTGTTACATGCATTTTGAATTATTTGTCAGGATTTATTAACTTTTGCAAAAATCATGAAGATTGCCATTTGGATCTGGTAACAGGGACTTCGGTGAGCTGGATGAGGTTGAGCATGTATAAGTGTTCCAGATTACTCTGATTATATCATGCTTTATTTCTTAGATTATACTAGATTTAATACGCACTATTTTTATTTATATTGATATTCTTATATTTCTTTTTTTCCATTTATTTGAGAATTGATTCTCGCAATTAAATCAAGCATTTCTTTTTTTCTGCTTATCTTATCTTATCCGATCTAAATCTGCGGTTTAGACTAGATTCTGATGCCCCACCCAATTTCCACCATTGTTGTTTAGATTTATGGGTGTCACATGCCTTTAGCGGGTATAGAAAATGGATGGATGGATGGATATACTGTATGCTGAAATCTACTGATAGTCATAGTAAAAGCAGTAATCAAATAAGGATACATGTTTAAACTTAACAGGGAGGAAAACAATATAAACTGTCTCCAAATAGCTGTTTGACAGCAGCGATCATAGCTTTGAAGGAAAGTTCCACACCTCGGTAGCAATTGAAGGCAAGTGCATGTGAAAGGTTGGGGAAGAATGCAGGCCTCAATTCTGAAGAAAGTGCCAAAGGAGAACGACTCCTTCTGAGAATGGAAGGAGTCGTTGCAGCTAAAAAAAAACCAAGAAAAACAAACAAACACAAAATCCTCAATGCACATGTCACTTAAAAAGTGGGCTAAAAAAAGAAATACACCTGAAGCATAGAATTTTGTGAGGTATTTTTCTTTCAGGAGCACTGTTACTAAGCTTTGGATGAGATAACTGTGCCTAAGGCGTTTGGCAGCATGACCTTTAATGATACTTAATGCTTGCGGTGTAGTCTGTGTTTGAATTAGTCCACAATTAGCTTTTGGCAGTGATAATACAGGCATCACTGCCAACTCTTACGCTACCTTATTTGTAATAATAGTGTATACAAGTTAGAAATATGTGCAAATTCATTGTGGTTTAATAGTTTAGTTCATTTTAGTTTCATCGTGGTGGTTTTTTCTGTGTGACACAAAAAAAAACAAAGAAACTCAAGCTGCAAGGAATAATGTGTTTAACTTAAATGTGTTTTATATACATAAATATATATATATACATATATATATATTGATGTTGAATAAGTTGATGTACATTGCGATTTCCTGTTTTTAATGTAAACCTAATGTATCTCTCATTCCACTGAATGCATAAGATTATGTAAAACTGGTACACATAGATTTCAACCCACTCAATAAGGCTGTTGTGCATACATGATTGTACGTTCTCATTTCTCCTTGGAGCCTGTCCGAAGGTTGGGCGTGTCACGCCTTATCTCTTGGCAGTCCCTCCCTACCTGTTTAACAGGACCGGCCACTCCTGTCAGTTGTGTGTGAGCTGGGGAGGAGGCTGACAGCAAAAGTGAGTCGACAGGTTGAGGTGGCAGAAGGTCCTCCCCCCTGGGATCAGTAATAAAAGCAGGCGGACTCAGCAATCAGATACTCAGAGGCACTTGGCTCTCCGTTTTAAGCCTGCACAACTCTTGCTCTCTTCTACTCAGCCACCAGACACCGGAACTTCAACAACTGCAAAGATGAGGAGAGCAATGTCAACCACGAGCTCTGGAACCGTCAGAAGGTCCTACGCTGTACCGGTCAGCGCAGTCAGCAGAACCAGCTACTCTTATGGCTCTGGAGGCATGAACAGAAGTGCTGGTTTTAGTCAGGCTTCAGGTGGCTCAAGCGCGTACGGTTCTTTTGGAGTAATGGGTTCTTGCGTCCCACCACCGATCACAGCTGTCCAGTTCAACCAGAGCCTGCTGGCCCCTCTGAACCTGGAGATTGACCCCAACATCCAGACTGTCCGCACTCATGAGAAGGAGCAGATCAAGACCCTCAACAACCGCTTCGCCTCTTTCATCGACAAGGTAAGTTCCTGTGAAATTACCATTGGTCTCATTATCTCATCCAACTTAAACTACTTTTTTTCATCTGCAAGCAGTTAGTGAATTATTGTAACTATCATCTTTAACTGTAAATAAACAATTAGAAAGTAAAAGTACGAGACAAGGTCAGTGGCTTGCATGTAGATTATTGACGAAACTGCCGAGCAACAAATATTATCAAACAGATCTCAATGGTGCATTCACAGACAAGCGACAGTCCCCGCGTCTAGAGGCACTTCTAAAAATCACAAGTCAAGTCTTCCCCCGAGACAAATTTAACTGAAGGAGGACACTTGAGCTCAGTTTAGGGCCCTCCCGGGGTTGGTAGAGGGTGAGTAATGCCCGGGACTGACAGGTAGGACCACTCGGTGATCAAAATGGGAAAAAAATCGTGATAAAATATTTGAAAAAAAAAAAAAAAATGACTGAAGATTGCAGACTCCATCCAAAATCTACCTTAAACGATGTTGGGCTTCTTGTGGGGGAGGCTTGCTGTCCACTAACTAAACTGGTAGCCAGGTAAAGTAAGCATATATCTGTGCTACACCCAGTCCAAAGGCTGCACATTGCACCTATCACCTGGTTGTTAAGGGCAACGTGACTGCTAAGTAAAATTCTGTGAATCAGCTTCCACTTTTTTATTTCTTAATGTTAAAAGCAGACAGTCAGCATTGATGCAACATTTCTCATGGTTTTGAACATCTCCCAAACTCTCTAAATTTGTATAAGCACCATGGAAAGTACTCATATCATGGAACTGCAAAGCTTTGTCTATTGCGGTTTACAAGCCACACCTAGGTTTTTTTTTCTTTTTTATGGCTACAGAAATTCTGTGGCTCCTTTCATGGCACAGCGGAGCACCGGCCATGACTCACAGCATAACATGAGACGCCATAGCTGAAACTATCATGGCCACTGTTACTTGGTGGTGACATCTGGATCCAGTACTTGGCATCGACTTTATAAATAAATAAGATGATGATTATAATAATATAGATATTCATTTAAATTTGAATGGACTTTATCATTTACAATTGCTCGAAACAGTATGCATTCAATGAAAAGCCTCCATGAATTACCATTGCTGTGTCATGGGTGTGGCATATTACAATAGTTTATCTTGCATTCAGTCATGCAATTAAGGCGAGGCTTCTTAAAACCTGATACTACAGTAGAAGTGACACAGTTTTCCCTCCCCCACTTGAAAAACTTTCAGCAGTAGACAAACTGAGAGCGTATAAACCAAATTAATTGTTTTAGAACAATACCTGAGGATGGTCCTTTCTCTGTCTGCAGGTCCGCTTCCTGGAGCAGCAGAACAAGATGCTGGAGACCAAATGGAGTCTCCTGCAGGACCAGACCACCACCCGCTCCAACATCGACAGCATGTTTGAGGCCTACATTGCCAACCTGCGCAGACAGCTTGATGGGCTTGGCAATGAGAAGTTCAAGCTGGAGGGAGAGCTGACGAACATGCAGGGCTTGGTTGAGGACTTCAAGAGGAAGTCAGTGAAACACAATTGATATTTATCACACAAGCAAATGTACCTCTTCTCATGAGCTGATGTACGAAATGAAGCTGTGCTCATGCGTTGTCGTGTGTGCCATCAGGTATGAGGAGGAAATCAACAAACGTGCAGCTGCTGAGAACGAGTTTGTGCTCTTGAAGAAGGTAAGAGAAGATTAATATTCTCTCTTTAACCTTTTTTACGTCTTTAGAGTTGAATATTGTAAATTGTAACATTTCCTGTTTCCACGTGATCCTCATTTCCAGGATGTCGATGCTGCCTTCATGAACAAGATTGAGCTGGAGGCTAAAGTTGATGCACTTCAAGATGAGATCAACTTCCTCAGGGCCATCTATGAAGCTGTAAGCACAATTTCTTACTAATTTAATCTACTTTTTTCTTCAATATACCATCAATACTAACATAATATTACCAAAAAAAAAGAACAGATGAGGATGAACTTAACCTTTTGACATGTGGTTTTCAGGAGCTTCTTGAGCTGCAGAGCCAGATCAAGGACACCTCTGTCGTGGTCGAGATGGACAACAGCCGTAACCTGGACATGGACTCTATTGTGGCTGAAGTGCGTGCTCAGTATGAGGACATTGCCAACCGCAGCAAGGCAGAAGCTGAGACTTGGTACAAACAGAAGGTGGGTACAACTAAAGCCATCGCTTTTACCCCATATCATTGTGTGCATAAGTGAGTATTAAAGCCTCTGTCAATTTCCTATCTATCTAAAATATGTCTATTTTTGTTTTTTTACAACAGTATGAGGAGATGCAGAGCTCTGCCGGACAGTATGGTGAGGACCTGCGCTCAACAAAGACTGAGATTGCTGAGCTGAACCGCATGATCGCCCGTCTTCAGAACGAAATTGAATCCGTCAAGGGACAGGTATGAATATAAAAAAAAAATCTCCTGCAAGAGACTTTATTGTTCAAGAACATAGGAAGTTAATACATTATTTTGTGACATCATTTTTCACAGAAAGCCAACCTTGAGGCTCAGATCGCAGAGGCTGAGGAGCGTGGTGAGTTGGCAGTGACAGACGCCAAGCGTCGCATCAAGGACCTGGAGGCCGCTCTGCAGAGAGCCAAGCAGGACATGGCCCGCCAGGTCCGGGAGTACCAGGAGCTGATGAACGTGAAGCTCGCCCTGGACATTGAGATTGCCACCTACAGAAAACTGCTGGAGGGAGAGGAATCCAGGTAGAATGAGCTTGAATATTGAGCTAAGTTGCTGCAGTATGAGTTTAATTTCTAAATTAATTATTCACTCTATTATTTTACAGACTTATCAGTGGAGGATCCAATGCCACCATCCATGTGCAGCAGAGCAGCTCTGGTGGTGGTAAGTAATTTTCTAAAAATGTCATCATCCATGGCACATGAACCAGGAAACCATGCAAGAAGTTAAATGACAACTTTTTCTGTACCAGGCATGTCCAGCTCCAGCGGTGGTTACGGCTACGGAGGCAGCATGTCTGGTGGTTACGGCGGTATGAGTGGCAGCACCATCACCAAATCCACAGTCACATCAACCAATGCCAAGAGATACTATTAAAAGTTGTAAAAAAAAAAGGAAAGCTGTCCCTCTTTCCTTTTATTGAATTGAGTCTAAATCTGCCCCCTTTTATGGTGCTATGCAACACTGTCAAACACGTTCAGAGAGAGCTGAGCATCCCAGAAATGAGTGATATCTGAAACTAGCAAACACATCCTCTGTTCTAGCCAACACATTTTCTGAAGGTTCGTGTCAGTTAGCATGGCATATTTTTTTCTGTGTGCACTGACATTCAAATAAAAAGTAAAAAGTAAAAAAAAAAAGAAAAGGTTTATGTGGAGTGTTAAAACTAACGAAGAAGAACAAGCCACTAACCAAATGTAACCATTGGAGAAGTATAAAACTGAGATATTTGTTTACAGAAGAACTTGGAGCCATTTGGTTACTCGCTTGCTCTTTTTTTTTTGTACTATGTTGTCCACTGTTTCCTGTTTAGTTTTGCCTCCCATTTCCTTCATGCTGAAACTACGCCGAAACCAGATTTATTTTATAAAAGTCTTCTCAGCAACACGAGCGATGAATGTTGCAGGAATGAGAAATTGTGAAATTATGAGAAATAAATCTGAGGAAATAAAATGATGTGCATGTGTTTTTCATTACATTTGTGGTAAATGAAAGAAGAAAAAAAAGAACAGCTACTTTAAGATCAGTCTTGTTTTTCAGTAAAACAAGAAGCCAATTATCTTCTGAGATTCCACATGGAGGCACTACTGTGCCACAATAGTTACTGCTTCCTTTCACAGTAACCCTGACACATTCACTGTATGAGCACGTATTTTAAAAATATAGTCAAGAGTCATCAAACGTCTATGTGATGCCACTCACTCATCACTGAAAGACTGGGAAAAAAGCAATAGATTACTCTATCAACTACTGTTTTGGTTGCTAAAATAACAAGCGGCACATGTGGCTTTTATAGGATCACTGTAGGGACTTTAGTGTTTTCACTACAGCTTAATCTATTTAAAACCACTTCAACAGTCATCGCTGATCTAGGTGAACTCAAATGCAGCTTACTGTACACAATAGAGAACAAAAGCAATGTAAGACAAGCACCAGAGAGACATAATCAGGAGGTCAAAGAGGTTGTTGGTTCTGCAACCTGAAAGCAGCTTTCCAAGAATTAACTGACAAAACCGGCATTCAAATTAAGTTTAAAATGAAAAGGGAGAAGAGGACACCCACTGGGCAGGTTAGGTATGACAGGCTTTTAGACTGATATGTGACGTGCCGGTCTGTAGTACTGCAGATTAAAAATACTGCACACGTAAGTTCCTATTTACCCTCCGCTCACAATGTAAAACTTAACGCTGTGCTAACATACTTGCAGTTGTAGGTGAATACTCTTTCGGGGATATTCAATGGTGCATTTTTAAATGTGTATCCTGCACTCTAAATCTGTATTGGCAGGTTAACAGGTAAGCTCCTTTGTTGAACTTTACCAAGGGCCTAGAGCGCTGGCAGGGTTCTTAAGGTCAAATTTAGACCCAGAGGAGTTAAAGTAAGACTGGCTCATAACAACCATGCCAGATATATGTCAAATACTTGAAGCTGTTCACACTACTACTGAAGTCATTACATCACCACTCAAACAATTAGAAATGATGTCGTTCCCTGAGGCAGACAGAAGGCAGTGTCTCGTCTGTCGTTATAAATCCTCCACTTATATTGTAGACTATTCACAGGTGTAGTTTGTTCAAATGGCTTTTCTGCAATAAAACAAATGTTTCGGGTTATACAGCTGTGTGATTACCAGCAAAATGGACAGTTTATACTAAATATATCTATAGATGAGTAAAATTAAATGTGAAATGATGAACATCCTAGTGAAACAGGGAATGGAAAAGCACTGTTGATTATTGAGTATTGAAGCCGATTATCTTTGAAGATAAGAGGTCTTATTGTCTTGACGTTGTCCTCCAATGATATCGTTCACATTTCTTTTTAACTAGTCCAAACTGGTAAAGTATGCCGTCCCATACTTAGAGTAACATTAAATCGTTTATCACACAAATTGGAAGAAAATTACACCACAACAAACCAAGAGGGAGAGTCGCCAGACAAAAGTCACAGACCGGGTAAGGACGGCATTAATCAGAGAGGCATTAAAGAGATTGTAGATAACCCTGGAGGACTGGAGAGCTCCACAGAAATCTGTCCGTAGGAACTGGACAAGCTACAGTATATGTTGTATGTTTTCAACCCTGAGTCGTGTGGTATGGGATGGAAAAGATCACGGGCTTCAAGTGAGGGGAGGATCAGTTAGATGGAAGTCTGGGCAGAGCAAATAACCTGAACAAACTCTTTAACCACTTAATATATATACATATACATATACATATATATATATATATATATATATATATATATATATATATATATATATATATATATATATATATATATATATATACAGTATATATATATATATATATATATATAAAACTTCATCCTTCCCATTTAGTGAAATCTTTGTATCAGTTTTGTTACTAAATTTGATTTACAGAGATACTAAGCCTGAAAAAGTATTGAAGTATATACGGTTTAAGATAAGCAAACTAAAGCATATGTTCTGTAGCTGAACCTCAGAGAGCCCCTGCACAATTTAACCTCTGCTCCACCACAGCTCTGGATGCAATCCTCACGAGTGACTGAAAGATTGACCTTACCCTTCCTCTAAGCTGAGCAACTCAATCAATAAACATTACACCTTCCACAAACCCCGACACCTCAGTCAATACTGGTGAATGTCAGCAGCCACGGATGGAAATTGTGCATGTGCAGTGAGTTTAAGCAGCTAGGTCGACTTTGTTTCTTTGTCATATATGTCATACATTAATATAGTACAAAGTAAATTGTAATTTAAATATGCTATAAAGAAACACTTGTCATTTACTACATGACTGGAGTGTTATTTTTGTTTTGTTGTATTTGATTTTGTAAAGTGGATTATGATCATGTGTTCTTTGTAATTTAATACTGTAGAATGCATTACATTAATTATTTATAATCATTTTTTATAGAATAAATTGCAATCATGTATTTCATTTTCTATACTGAAACTAAAACCTTTGTATATCGTGTATTGTATATTGTATATTATGTATTGTATTTTCTTTTTATGTGTATGGACCCCAGGAAGAATAGCTGCTACTTAGGTAGTAGCTAATGGGGATCCTAATAAACAAATAAACAAACAAATAAATGTTCACAGGTTTATTCTGTAAAAAACGTGATCACTTTTTCAGGATTAGAAGCACAGTCAAAATGTGGAAACTCACCTCTGTTTGAGGTATAACAACAAGACAACATGTAAAGCACTGTGCCTGGACATATTTAATAGACTTACCTTTGTATTCCTTCTGCAAGAGCTAGAGGAGGGGGACAGGGAGGGGGAGGTCTGGGCCTCCCTGCGAATTAATGGATGGATGGATGGATGCCCTAGCCACTGACAAGCAGGCAGTTTGGCTTTAAAAGGTACCGCACTGTGCCCTCCAGCTATGTTGTAGTTCCTGACAGGTGTTCAAACACTCCAGCTCTTAAATAGAAATAGATTTACTGCAGTGTCGCTTGTGTTTATGCAGCTTTCGCCTCAGCAAAAAGGCAATTCGATGAAATTGGTTGCTGCATCTTTTGGAATTTTAAACATTCATCCTATAAGCTCAAAGTTTTATTAAACTGAATTTTTATTCCCACATTTTTTATGAATAAGTGCTTAGTTTTGACATACTTTGTTAGCATTCCTGTCAGAAATAGTACATCAACCTTCATGCACTTCTATAAAACCTTTACCCAGAAAACACTTAGTCCATTGGGGTGCACCATGCAGCTGTACACTAGTGCACGATCATGATTTCTTTTTGTGTCGGTAAAATACTCAAGAGGATCCCAGTTATGCACTCAAATTTAACATAGTCTATTGATGTATTTCCAAGTTTGTGTTTAAAATTGAAATGGCTAGTAAAACTAAACATAAGGGCTGTTTTTAAAACTTTATACAACATTATGAGCACATCAGCCTACTGATTTTGCCAAAATATAGTACATATGATATGAAACAATTACACAATTTGTTGTATGCAAAATATACCCAGATGGTGTACTACTTCTGGAGAAATGTCCGTTATGCAACTGACAGCTTATCTTCCAGACTGTATTCCATGATGCATGGGGCCGCTACAACGAAAGCCAGTCACAGAGGAGAACACTCCACCAACTAAACTGACAAGTTTTAGTTAAACAAGTTAACTAAGGTAAAGATAATAAACTGGTTTCAAGGTAAAAAAAAGAAATCAACTTCCCTTAAACAGGATACAGTATACCGTTAAATAAATCCCCCAAAATATCAGACACAAAGTTTAAAATGAGTGAAAGAAACAAGCTCGGACCATGAAAACACCTTAATTTAGTGGACATCATAAAAACTGACAGCTGAATCAAGCAGCTTGCCCTTTCTGCTTTATTTTATGGCCTGCAGACATACACTTCCCCTTTGAAAGATTGGCACTCACAACCGAGCGTGCATTAAATAATCCAGTGTGTTTGCTGACGTGTCCTCCAACAGCACTTCTCTTATCTGTGCCTCTCCTCTATGACGAGACACTTGATTTGAATGATGGTGCTTGGAGGCGGAGTCAGACTGCAAACCGCTGGGAAATGATAGAGTTAAGCAATAATTTAAAATTTGTGGACAAAATTCTTATTTTCTGAGGCAGTGACTGGAGAGGTTAGATACACAGACCTGTACTCAACTGAAGTACAGAGAGAGAGAGAGAGACTGAAACCGTGGTGCAGAGCTCCACAACCATCCTGGCCAGAACCACCCCCAGGACGACACCCCTGCAGGCCAGAGTCACTCCCAGCATGGAGGCTCCCCATGAGGAAACACTGGAGATAAAAGCTACAAGAAAGCAGGATAAAATACACTAAAGGAGTTTAAAAAGTATAACATAACGTAAAATCCTAAAAGTATGTCTAGAAAGCAAGACATTAAAAACGAAAAGAATGAGACAGTAGAATGTATAAAATAGACCATAAATAACAACTAAAACATTTAGATAAAACATTGGGATAAGACAATGAAAATAAAATATGATAAAACAGGATAAACTAAAGATTAATATAAAACAGAGTAGTAAGATCCAATAAAAATAGGGGTGAGCATAAAAAATTTAAAAGAGTTAAATGAGTCAGTTAAAAGCCTGATTAAAGAGATGGGTCTTGAGCCTCTTTTTAAAAACATCAAGAGTCTCTGCGGCCCTGAGATTCTCCGGGAGGCTGTTCCACAATCGGAGACCATAATTACTGAATGCCGCCTCCCCGTGTGTCCTGGTTCTAACTTTTGGTATCGTTAAAAGGCACCGGAGGACCTCAGGGTCCGCGAGGGTTGATAGGGTAAAAGTAGTGCAGACAAATAAGAAGGCCCAAGACCATTAAGACACTGGTCCTCGTCAGCACGCGTGCGGCTGAGTTCTGTAGTAATTGTAGGCTATACATGTTCTTTTTGGGAAGACCAAAGAGCAGGGCGTTAAAATAATCTATGACCGCTAAACAGGGTGAAAATGACTGAGTGGGCTGTATGTAGGCAGTAATAATAGACAAGTAATACTCACTAGTAACTGATGATAGCATTGGTTGGTATTGCCTATATGATTTTCTTTTCTTTTTGGCCTGATTTATGCTAAATAATTGTCCTGTCTTAAAGTTATATGCTTTTTTTGGTATTCTTTGTTCCTGAGGTTGAATTTACCTAATACTAAGAATTTTGACATAAACACATATGACTGACTGTACATGCAGGATAAAAAGGATAAAAAGTCCTAAGATAAAAAGATAAAAAGTCTCATTGGAGTGACTACCTGCACAATGTTTGTACAATTATTGTAAAATCCAAAAAAAGTTGAATTTATTGTCATCTCTGTCAGATTAAACAAAAAAGAAAATAAGCAAACGCTCAGCAGTAAAAGCAGCGTATTGTTATAGTCTAATATAGTCTGTTATACCTGATTTGAATTATTCCTGATTATGTAATCCTATATACTTCATGATGCCTTCTTGCACCTGTAATTGTCTGTGTCTTCAGGCAGATCAGCCTCCATTAGTAACACTGTTTAACCTCACAATGTCTGGCTGCTTGCTTGTTGATGGAGTTGGACAGGCAATGGATCTGAGAACAGTTCAGCTGAGGAGAGAGGAAACCTGAGAAGACGTCTTACTGAGGCTTCTTCATCTGCTGGTTAAAACAGAGACGTAAAAGGCTGCATCTTAATGAGATTTGGAATTGGATTTTCTCCAAAGAATTGACCGTGCTGTCAATTTGAAGCTATTTGAAGGGTGGGTCTCTAATATGTTTCTGCTTAGTCTGCTGATGCCAGGTCCACCAGAAAACAGGACTTTGTTTTCTTTGGGGAAAAAAGCAGTTGCGTTGATGTTTCTCCTAAAGATAACACTCATTGCGTAGGTTCACCGCTACATGCCACATGGCTTAATGTTCAAATTTCTTCGTGCCATTCTTTCACTATCAATAGAATAATTTGTTTTGCTTTCTAAAAATGTTATGTTAGAAGACCTTTTCTAATCTTGGTTTACCTAAAATGAAAAAAAAATCTATACCATGACAGTGTTAATGCTCATTAACAACCTTTCCCAAAAAGATGGGCCAGTGATCAAAGTGTAAATTAAATCTGAAATGGACCCCCAAGTCCAAAAAAGAAAAAAAAAAACAAAACATAATACAACACATATCAGAACCAGCAACTCTGGGGACTGTTGGTGCAGTGGTGGAGAGGAGATGACAGGCTCTTGTTTTACAGCCACAGGACCTTGGCGACTTACAGCCGCTGAATCTATCACAAACTCCTGAAGCTTGGCCAAAACTGGGTCGTGCACCAGGACAATGATCCCAGGCATGCTAGTAAAACTACTGGAGAAGGTCTGAAAAAGAAAAACGAGTTGTTGGAATGATCTAATTAAAGACCAGGCTTCCAGCTACGTCATAAGCTGTAGTGGGGTCTCAAGAGTGATGTAAATAAAATGAAAATACATACTGCAAATAAAAATATACTGAAAATACTTACACAAAAATGTACTTCTGCAAGGTGTTCTTAGTTTCTCACATGCTGCTTCTACACTGTGGTTCATTTTTGTTCATAAATCCTGTCACAATGTATTGAGTCATCTATCGTTCATCTGACATTTTATGTACCAAAAGTGACCAGACGATGTTTTTTCAAATATGTCTTGACAATTAAACAAATTGTATTTCCTTTTTTTTAATGTATTTCATTAATAGTTATCCTACTGTTTAGTGTTCAGGTGGCTGAAATGGCAGCCTACAAGACTACAAGACTACAAGCTTTATTCATTAACGGAGAGACTGATCCTCAGTATATACTGAGGATACACAGTCATATGGAAGGATTAAAAAAAGAAAAACAAAGACTGAATTTGCCTAAAACAGCTTGCATGTTGGTGCCTGAAAGGGACAATTACAACCACGTATACACTCTAATATGAGCAGTTGCTACATCGATTTATTGGTTGTCAGCAAGTGATTGAAGGGTTTATATGAGAGATTTTACTGAAGTGCAGGCCACAGAAACAGCTGTTTAGTGCGCACACTCACACACTGTACACCATTTAAGACATCTTTGACTTGCAGCTCCTAATCCATGTTTGTGAAATAAGGATTTTTGGAATTAAACAATTGTGTGCTTTTGTCACTTCTACATATTTTTTCCCCCTTAAAATGGCACCATGGGAGGAGACATCACAAAAGGCTCAACGACCTCCAAAGGGACAATGTGAGAGATTCAAGTTTATTCTCTGACTCATCTGTCGGTCTGGTGTGTTACATACCAGCAACTGGGAATTGCACCGTGGGACTAATTATGCTACAAAATATTATAATGCCATTTTATGTTTGGGGATTAATTAAAATAAAATGCAGTTTTTTGTAAATAAAGTTCATAATATTGCTTTAAACTGTCTAAAGTTCTGACAGGAAGGGCACAGGAGTCCAGTATGCAGGCAGGTATAAGCTTTGGAAAGCTCAACCCTGCCTGACATCATTGCAGCCTCCCCTTGGGACTTTTGAAATGTTAAACCTTTTTCCTGAGCCCAGGGAGTGTCTGGGTGTGTGTTCAGGCAACAATAGGAAGGGAAGGGAGACATTTTTAAGGTTACTGTATATCAGAAAATCGTGTGAATTATTCCCCATGAGCAATAAAGAATGTTATGAGTTGCTATTCCTTCCAAATCTAAATAAAAATGTTTTCTAGTCCAGTTCCTACACAGATTTGTAACTCATTATGAACAGATATATTCACATGATGAAAGAAATAGTACATTTTCATGTTATATATCAACCCAGTCATTCCACACGAACCACAGAACCATAGTAAAGAGTTACATGATGGAAAATCATTTTTATTCAGAAGTGTTAAGCCCTTCAACAGAAAAAAGATCAGCAAATCAATGTGTAAAATCAAAACACCCATTGCACAGAAAATGTTGGAAAATGTTTTGCTGTCAGTAACTGAATAGTTTATTTATATAGCACCGTTCAGAGATAAAAAAAAAAGTGCTTCACAGTGAAATACAATAAGGAATACAAGCAAGGATTATGAAAAAGACATTAAGACTTAGACTTAGACTTAAATACACTTTATTTGTCATTCCGTATTTGCATCGGAAATGAAATTTCAATGCAATGGCAATGTGGTGCAGCAGTGAATATGTCATTACAGTTTCGATAAATAAATAAAATAAGAAATAAGTATATTTACATGCAATAGAAATTGAATGTGATAACTTATGTATGTAATGTCTGTTTCACAGCAGTATGGCGGATAGATCCTGAGTGGGTGAGGTAGTCCTGTGTAGGTGGGGGGGGCATGGTTAGGGAGATAGTGTTCAGCCGTCTTATGGCATGTGGGAAGCAGCTGTTTGTGAGTCTGGCTGTTCTGCTCTGCAGGCTGCACAATCTTCTTCCATACGCCAGCAGTGGGGGCGGGAGGGGACGCTGGCTATGTTTTGAGCCCTGGTCAAAGACTTTCTAAAAGGCAAAATAAAAGCACTGTGTTAGCTCAAGACAAAAGTCTTGACAAGCTTTTTAAAGGAACACTTTCATAATTATTGCATTATGAAAATGCAAATGTCTTTGTTTGGCTCCATTATTCTTTTTTTTTTTATATATTTGTATCAGATTCTTTCCCATTTTTATCACCCAGTGCTCCTACTTAAGTCAGTCCTGGGGATTGCTCTCCCTCTGATACTCCTGGAGGGCCCTGCATTGAGCTCAAAGCTCCTTCTAAACCTGAGGAGTGAGCAGGCCTTCTTTTCACCCAACATGGCAGGGCTTCCCTGGACGTAGTGCGTGGAAGGATCACGTTATTCCGGCCAGATCTTCCCATCCCATCTGGCACCCCGGCTGGTCAGAAGGGGCAGTGTAGCCCAGGACTGCTGCATGTATTTGTGAGGGTAGCTCACATTAGCTACCCAAGAGAACACGGGGAGAACATGCAAACTCCACACAGGCTCCATTATTCTTTTGAAAGACTTTTACAAGGTCATGCAAAACACTAAAAGGTTCAGAGAGAAAAATATCCAAATACGTTTGATAAAATAACCAAATGTGGGTTAAAATCTCCTTACGAAAAGTGTTGAGAGTCTTTATCAAAGAGGTTCTCTATTGTCTTAATTTAAAAAAATAGACTGTTAATATCCAACTTCACAACTGTGTCCACAATTAACAATTAAACACAGATCCATAATATTCTATATGAATCCTCAGATGAAGGCACATTGTGGTTTACATCTGCGAGATGCTAGGTATCTGGCCGAGGTCAGCGCACATCTGGAAGAGCTTGGTCCACACATTATTGAAGAATATGCTCCCACATGACATAAAGACCAGGATATTTCATTAATTTAACCTTTTATTTAAAGTAAATGAGATTGTCAAAGTAATTGACAGGATCAAGATACTTTTTATACCAAGAAATGTCTATTGGTAGAATCAGACCTTTCAAAGTAAAAGGAGTTTTTTCCTTGTACTACTGTTTGGCCCTCCTCATTTCATTCGGTTCTTCTCTAAAATCACACCCCTTTTTTCAAGTGAGTTACCAGAATCCCTGTCTCAGGTAATGATCCCAACGGTCAACAACTTAAATCTTTGTACATTAGTAACGGTGGCCTCATTCACATTATACGTGTCGAGAACATCCTACACCAGCTTTTAACTTGTACATTTGTTTTAGTCCACAAGATATAGACAGATAGCCTTTAATGTAAACTCATTGCATGAAGAACACCATATTAGTCCTGTTTAACTTGACCAGGGCCAAAGGGCTTTTATCAGATCTTCTCTTGGTGAAGGAGGAGGAGAAAGGAGAGCAGGAGGGTATACCCTTGGCTTCTGATGTGTGATGGGTCACTCCAGTGACAGGACATTGTTTTCCGCAAGGTCAATCAGAGGCCACTAGGCATACTACAGTGATCACCTCTGTTTTACCTCTCAGTGCTCATCATCTATTCTTATAGCCTCATCAAAGCACCGACACTTTTATGACTACCAGCAGCACATTTCCAATGCAAACCCCAGTGTGAGGCGACCATAACTCACGATGGATTTAAACATATTTGACTTCAAATGCATAAATTAGGCATGTGAAGGCAGGGGAAGTAAATCTGTAAAGCAAACAGGATTTTGCTTTAGCAAGAAACCTAAGAAGTATACTGCTGAGCCACACAGTATATGATAGGATTATAAACATAATTTAATGCTTCTTACCATATTTTAGAGTTCTGCACTTTCTCCACGGACAAATAAAATAGCGCACGCAGCATCCTTTTCATATTTAACACCAATATATAAACATCTTTGTTCGGAAACATTCATATTGTACCTGCAAATATAAAGAATATTTTCTCATTCAACCATATGAACATTATATTGCTTCCATCCATCTTCCACAACTGCTTAATGCTTTTCCTTGATGTATGATTAGCTTATTGTCATATTTCAACTGAAAAATGTTGGGGTTATGTTGGTATAAGTATGCTCTAGGGGCAGAAAGCTGTCTCTGATTGATGATTATCAACAGAACAGCATGCAGGAGGTCTGGTAAGGGATGAAAAATATCACTGGCTTCAAAAAGAAGAGGAACCAGACTTATTTTTTAATAAGTTCAGGTCGGGAGGATGAGGAGAATTCTCCTCGCTAGCAAGCAGTCACACAGACCTCACACCCTTCCTAGACCTGTAGTCTCCTATAGCTACCAGAAAGAGTGATGGGAATAATCTAGGAGAAAGGCAGGAGCTCAAGCTCCACCAGAGGTCTAGTTGTGTTGTCAGACTCGGAAGACATTGTAACTCTGCTGAAACCAAACAAAACAAAACAAATATTTGCCCACCACAATAGTCTTGACCTTTTTATTTTCCTTTTGTTAACAGTAAGTTGTTCCCCTGTATATTTTAATGCTACCAAAGAAAAGTCGATAACTAAAATAAAACAAAACAAAAAGCATCTGGGTTAATGTCAAGCCTCAACAACAGTTGACAACACCTGATGCAGGTTTCTGGACGAAGATCCTGCATGGCTTCCTTTATTAAAAAAAACAAACAAAAAAACAATGTGTAAGATTAAGTGTCCACATATCCAATATATAGAACCATATATTGCAAATGACCAACATTTGAATCTCACAATAATATAATGCAAAGGGTTTAAAAGGCCTTCCCTTAAGTCAACTGTAGCAATAATCCAGCTACCAAGGGTTTTCTCCAGCAACACAAAACTCAATACCACTAGAATAGTCAGGTTTATACATAACGTATAATATTTTCAGAGCTGAATACAGTCTTGTTCTCTGCTTATTTGCCTCCTCCGGCCCCAGGTGTCACTGTTTGACTAAAAGAAATGTTAGCAGAAGTGATAATAGCTGTACTACTAGCTGCTGCCGCAATCAACGGAACGGCTGCTCAACAGCGCCCCCTGCAGCCGGACCAAAACTACATCTCACCAAAGCATCAATATGTGGCCTTTCTCTTTGTCATAATGCTCCATTAGCAAAATAGGTGAGTAGCAAAGGGAAAGGACCAGCTGTGCTTTTGGATACATGCCTAACACAGAAAAAGTAACTAATGAATAATGAATACAATAAATCAACTCTGCAATGTCAAAGAAAATCTGGGACACATTTTCACTAGAAATCTTAGATAGAAGATAAACAATACTATTGTTACTGTATACCACTTTATCCTTGAATTGATGTCCCAGCAAACATTACATTGTTCAGAAAACGGATTTATTTTCTTTTATTAAGTGCATATATAAGGTTGAACAAATGTTAGCTCTCTGGATAAATAATTCATATCTCCGGGAGGTTTATATTATGGTCTGCGTATGTATGATTTTTTGCATTATTGGAACGATGCTTAGGCTGCTCCATAAATCCACACCGCAGTCCACTCAGCAGTCTGCAGCTTTCATCCTAGAGAGCGGAGCCAAATCCCAGAGAGACACAACAGTTAAAAGTCCATAGAAAAGCCAGTTGTCAGAGTCATGGTGGGGATGCCTCACAGCTGTGGAAAAATGGCCCCATGTTCACTTAAGAAAAAAAAAAGGCTTGAGCCACGAGCAGGAGTTTAAGACCAAACACACAGACACAAGAAAATCTTCACGAACACTAATAATCTGACGAAACGTCCTCAGACTGGTGCTAATCAACTGAAACAACCTCGGCTTTGTTAGCTGTTCCCATCCACAACTATCTGCGGCGAGAGCTGACAGTATAGTTCATGTGACTGTAACACAACAAATCTGTCTTCAGAGGTGTCGGCGTGGTGATTGTGATTCTGTATCACATGAATGATCAGTTTTAAATTTTGTCATGACCGCATATTCTACCAGTGCCACCTACGGTCACAATCATTTCAGCAACGTTGGTAGCATTATCATTATTTAGATTGACACATTCTTACAAGTATAACCAATTTCTTTAATGGAAAGATGCCATTATACTTTCACATGTCAGGACGGTGGTGTAGTTTGAATAATCAAATGCTTCATTTCCACTCTTTCAACATTCAACATTTCAACATATGGACCCCATCGAAGACTAGCTGGCGTTTTGCGTCCGCTAATGGGGATCCAAAATAAAAATAAAAAAAACATTCACTTGGTAACTACTGTTGTGAAGTATTTAAAGGATAGGTGTTGTTTCTTTCTGTTATGAAGAGAGGGACTGATAACTCAGACAAATATAAAGTTAACCTAATTTCTAAAATCTGTTCGCTGTTACATAGGCAAATATTTCATTTTTTGAGAGAATTTTCCGCCTAAATAATTGAATTTGCTTTGAATTGAGAATAAATCCCAACATGAATGAATTTCATGTTAGGATTTCAAGGACTCTGCTCACGCCACAGCCAAGAACTCAGTCCATGGCACAGCCCAAGCCCAAGCCACGACCACGGACTCTGCCCAGGCCCCAGCGAGGCCCCGAGGCCGGCCCCCTGAACTGTCTTGCTGATCTGCCCGGCACCAAGACCGGTCCCCTGAACTGTCTTGCTGATCTGCCCCCTGAACTCTGTCTGTGTGTTGGCCTGGGCCCTCTTCAAGGCCCCTTCCGCCCTCCCTGTTCTGGGTTCTTTTTCTCTCGTTTGGAACATCTGGTAGCTGTTAAAGGTGAAATTCTGTCATGGTTTTGTTCTTTTTCACAGTCTTGTAGTTAAGTTCCTGTTTTATTTTGAAAGCCCATGTCCTTGTGTTTAAGTTATGTCTTGACTACCCTTGTTCCCGTCTGCCCTGATCTTGTGCAGCTCGTGTCTCATCAAGCCTTTTGTGTATATCTTGTCTTGTCTTTCCATTGCGCCCTGCTGGTCCGTACTGTGTCTACCCTTCACCTGTCATATTAGATTTTTGGATTTTCTCAAGTTTAGTTTCTCATGTTTTTTGTAAATCCTGCTCAGCAGCGTTTTTTGTTTAAGTTAAATACATCACCTTTTCTGGAACTCTTGCCTCCTCGTATTTCCTGCAACTCAGCCACCACCGTGACGATAAATATGATACACTTAAAGAAGGAGAGCTGACTTCAACAGAAAGAAGGATAAGAAGATTACTTTTGTCTGCTTCTGAAATTGTCTGTCTACCCTTCTCTGTTTCGGACCATAAACTTTCACTGCTGTTGAAGTTTATATGAAGTATACTGCAGAGACAAATTCAAACTAACATGTAAGTGCATGTTAACTATGGAACAATTACCAATTGAACTGCATAAAACTGTTCATGATAAAGGTTAAGTTCTGGCTAAAAACAAAGCTGCGCCTACAAATGGAGGTTATATTTGACTTGTTGGGTGTTATGGTTCATGATATGAAGTGCTGGTTATGTGGTCAGTATTTTTGCGTACTATGTAATTTAGTTTTTGCATGCTTTAAATTTAAAGGTTTGCCGTGGCGTCCCCAAATATGTGTATTTTATTGTGTTGTATGATATAGTAACACTCAATCAGGACAAAACTGAGGTCTTATTAATTGGTCCTGAAGATCAGAGAGAGAAACGTATGATAAACCTGCAAGCCTCAGCACTGAGTCCAAGAAATCAAGTAAAAAAAACAAAACAAGCTGTCATCCTGAACCTAAGTGTTGATGCCCACATGAAAACTGTCACCAAGAATGCATTTTATCACAAGAAGAAACATCTCCAGAGTCAGGCCGTTTCTATCTTGAGCCAATACAGAGACTTCATGCTTTTACTACATACAGACTGTATTATTGTAATGCTCCTCTTTCTGGCCTCACCAAGAAAAATATTTCCTGACTATGGTTACTTTAAAATTTAGCAGCACATTTGCTGACTAAAACAGGAAAGGGCGCAAATGATGCCAATTTTAAAGCCTCTGCAGTGGCTTCCAGATTCCTTCAGGAAGATAGTTTTATATAAATCTCTTAAAAAATGTTGTTCTTCTTATCTGTCAGAGTTGTTCATATTTTAATGGCCCTCAGTCCCTCAGGTCTTCTGGTGGAAAATGTTTAACTGTTCTCAGATGAAAAACAAAAACATACGGTGATGCCTCCTTTTACTGTTACGTATCTTAAAGGCAACTCAAGACTCCTCTTTTTAATTTACCTTTTAATTAAGCTTTTACGATTCTTAATTTATGATTTAACAACATTTTATAGTTTTATTGTGATTTAATTTATTTATATATATATATATATATATATATATATATATATATATAGGTACAGTAACATATTATTTTAACCCCGCCCACATTTTTTTTACTTTTATTAATTTGATTACATAAATATATTTGACATTGGCATGAAAACTATGAAGAAGAAATTGAAAGAATACGCGTTCGTTTGTCTGGTGAATCAAGAAAGACTAGTGGAAAGAATCACAGGTTAATACAACTTTTAATCATGTCAAGCACAAGGTTTTTCCGGCCGGAGGTACATTTGTCTCCGGTCGGAGGTACACTTCTTCAGACCGCGTGGGTCCGAGAGAAATGCACCTCGTTTTCATGAGTCCAGTCTTTTTTATACTCTAAAGGGGGGTGTTCTTTGCAAGTGAATTTCATTGGTGGAGGGAGTCAGCTACGGGAAAAACCCCCGAACTTTGTCACTTCCAGCTCTACATTTCCTTTAACTGTCTCCCATCTGAGGTGTCAAACCAGACCGCAGATCAGACCCCCCAATGCTAAACATCTGTTTCTCCCCATTGCATGTGTATTGCAAATTAATTTCATTAGGAGAGCGAGATCAAGGAGAAATCACCTTAAGGTGTCACCTTTTCCCCCGTTTCCTCTCCAACAATATGTGTATTGTATTTAACTTCTAATCTAATCTAAACCTTTTGCTCTTAATCAGAATGAGATTACTTTGAAGAGAGAGCCTAGACAGTTTTGAGCTTCAATAATTTCATGAAATCCTAACAAAATCCTAGCGGGAAATGCAAAGAAGTGGATCAATCACCCTTTGTTAACCCGCAATAATATGTCCAAGCACCCATATTTTAAGTGGATATATATTATTTTACTTAACATAAAAAAAAGATTAATCTGGCAATTTCTTTTTCACATGTAGTGTATATGTGTGTTTAATTGACATGTTGTCAATTTGTCTCATTTTAGTCAATCAAACGTAGTTTTATTTTTTCAAAATAAAATTTCTCAAACGCTTACAAATAATCCAGGACAAGTGTAACCAATTACTGAATTACTTCACTTGTAAAAATGAGATTGTCAGGATTTGACATTTCCCTGTTTTTTGTAAGCCCATGTCCCTTCAGTTCTGTCTTGACCTTCCTGTTTCCCATCTGCCCTGATCGTCTGCACCTGTGTCTCGTTAACCTTTGTGTATATCTAGTCTTGTCTTTCCCCTGCTCCTTGCTGGTCCATACTGTTTGCTCCCTCCATGTTCCCCTTGTCAGGTTTACCTAGTTTTATGTTTCTTGTTCATGTTCCGTTCTTGATCCTGCTCAGCAGTTTTTTGGAAGTCCTGTATTTGGGTCCTCACCAAAACCAACCCTGACAGAGATATTTGATGTGATACTTTTATCATCCCAGAGGAATATAATAAACTAAAAGAGGTGAGCTTGCTTGTCGAGCTCCCCAGGTACTAAAAGGCATTCTGAATCCACAGAAGTTTGAATTTAAGGACGTACGAATTGCTGAGTCTATTGCTTATAAAAAAAGCAAAGCAAAAGCTTGTTACTTTTCTTCCAGCTAATTTGCATGTCATCACAAAAAAACATGCTTGTACAAATCACAACTAATTTAATTGCTGCCTATGTTTTGTAACAAAGAAAAGTGTTGCACAAAGAATGACATTTACCAAATAAAATCTATGAGTAGTGCAGCATTTCATTTATATTTGATTAGCAACAAATGAATCACTACCCGCGCCTGACTGATCTTTATACTTCCCCAGTTTCTGTTCAGTCAGCATGAGTCTCAGGGAAAGAAAAAGTAAAAGCTACAAGAGAAGGTGGCTAAATGTGCAGCACGAGCTGCTGTCAGGATGCAGGTTGACCTCTTTGCTTCTCAGCGGCAGCAGCATCAAGTTAAAATTGTACCAGAACAGAATGGCAAAGACCTACTGGAGCATGCGACTATGTCCACTGAACCAGTAAATGGTGGTGAGGTACTTGCCATCATGTGATTTTTCCTCAACGACCAGTGAGATGACAGGTAGAGACAGAGCAGGGAGGCTGGCCAACAATCTGCCTGACTGGTAATAAATGCTGTGGAGTGTGAAAACACTTTTCCCCCTATTGAGAGCTGGTGTCTTGGTGTAATCCTTGTGAAGGGACTTGTTTAAGCAGATCGGTTCTGCAGAATGGGATTTGACGTTTTCCAGTCTGGTTGTCTGGTTAGTTTCACAAACCAGCATCCTCCAGGATGATTTCTCCTCCACTTGACCCCAAAAGAGGGATGGTTTTCTCTTACTGCAAACCCAATATATCTTCACCAGAGTATGGACATATCTGCCTCAAAATCAAAGGCTGATAATCTTACTTTGCTTTAGGATATACGTGTTTACATGATAAAGTTAAATCCCTGAGCTAAATCGAAAGGATCCAAAAGAGAATTCCTATAAGAAAAGAAAAGGATTTTGTAACTGCAGCCACATTTTTAAACCACCACCTCGTGTAATAAAAGATACAGTGATATTGCTTTGAGCGTTCTTTAATATTCATGAAGTGCTGAACAGTGGGGAGATTTTTAAACAGTCCAGGGCCAAAAGTTATACTGTTATTAAGTCTGGTAAACAGAGCGCTGAAGGAAGGGTGGAAACACAATTTTTCTCGCACACTGTAGCTTCCTCGACCTTTCTAAAACAGCAGCATAACTCACAAAACCTCACAGGCTCAAGAAGCTCAGAGTTATTGGGCAGAAGGGAATATTTTTGAACAGAAAAGTTTTCAAAGGAGAAAAGAAACGTGGACCAAAACTAAAATTCAAAATGGATGGCAGTGAGTAATAAATGAACAGAGGAAAGAAAATAGAAAAGTGATTAAGTAACAGATAGGCTTATACAGAAAAAACATTTGAAAATTACTCTCTAGCGCCACCCTTCACCACGACGGCCGTCGGGGGTACTGCAGCCAACAGCGAAGCCGGCACGGGAGAACGGGGAGAACGTGCATGCAGCGTCATGTGACGTCACATCCGCAGCCCAGCGCGGGAAATTTTGGGGCCGAATTGCAGCACATTTTGCAGCACACAGCCTGTTCAAGGCAAAGGAGAGATACACTAGACGGCTCATTCTTTTGGGTTTGGAACGCTTCATCTGACATTATTACTAGAAAACTTAAAACGTATATGGATTTTTTTCATAAATCCTGCCTAAATCCGGCCTCAAGCTCCTTTAAATGAAGAGTATGAATTGTTGAAATCTCGAGAGACTCTCCACATGCATTTACGGGTTGTGTGCACTCCAGCAACAACTGAGCTATCGATGTCACACTCAGCAATGAGAAGTTAAACTTTTGGTTGAGAACATGTCAGGAATATTACAGCAAGCCCTTCAAAATGCAGGATGCACACACACTCCTTCACAATAGCGTGTCTGGGATTAAAGCGTCTCATGTTAACAAGCCCTGCAACCCCATCCTCCTTTAGAGCTTGTTGCTTAGTTTGCAGCTTCTCCCTGTATGAGAGATGGGTGGACCAAACTATGTTCCTGCAGCTGCATCTTGGTGAAACGCACACTGTAGTAATCACTTCCCAGCGGTTCTACTTTTTCTTTATCAGTGCTCCAAGCTCTTCCGTTTTATGTGTCAGTGATTTCAGGACAATTCAGAGAAGCAATCAATGCAGCCTGCAAAGAATGTAAAAGACAAAAGAATACGTCTACCTTGATTTTATTTATTAGACAGGTGGATTTGATTTGTAGAAGCTTGACAGCTACCACGGTTAAAAATATGATGCACCAAAGCTTGGCATCATAAACCAGACCTTTTAAAATAAATAAAGATGGTTTACGAATTGGCACCGACCTTTTCATACGGACAGTGAAGGCAGACTTGAATTGCTATGTGAATTGCAATTTTAAATTCAGTGCAATCGCATCCAAACCAGTAGAATAGTTGAGGAATTTTGAGTTTTTGATATGTGGAACCCTGACTTTTCACAGTATAACAAGAGCAGCTGTCTTTGCCAGTAAACACGTCAAAAACATTCTTTTACAAATAAAATCTAGAAAAATATTAATTTTGTCACATCGAAAACAATTGTTATATGCTGCATTCTGTGCAGACTGCATTGGTTTCCTCAGAGAGAACAAAGCCACTCTTTGGTGTTAAGGAGTAGCAGGTAAAGAGGAGCTGAATGTGTCAGGGAGAACGTGATAAATAATGAACGCCACAAAGCTTCTGTGGGGGCTTTGAAATCCACTCTGTAGTTGACTCACACTCTCAATTCATTCCCTTCATTTTACATTTAACTGGCCCGAGGCTGTATAACCATTCCATCAAATTCACACACATACACACACACATGCGTTGTATACCTCATTTCTGGCTGGGCTGTCTGAGGCAGTTAGCGCGGATCCCGGAGCTACCAGCCAGGTGTTGTGTCTGTCTTCTGGGGTCACGTCTGCATTCATCAGCTTCAATAAAACTAAATGGGCTGACACCCATAACAAGGGGCGGGCTGGGGCTTAAAGAACAACCACGGCCTTCGTCCCAAGTACGCCAACCACAGTCAGCACATATGCTGTAATGACCTTGCATTGCTGCAGCAATCAGTGATTAAAATTCATATTTGCAAGTATGATCACAGTTCCACTGACAATAATTGGATTGTATATTTCTTGCAAGCTTTCCTGATCAGAGAAACATGTCTTTTCTCCAATAAAGTGTGTTTTTTTCCAGACCAGACTACAGGCAACCTTTTTAACAGTGTCAATGCTGGAGATGTTTATTAGAACAGAAGTTGTCTCTAGGCCAGGGGTCGGCAACCCAAAATGTTGAAAGAGCCATATTGGACCAAAAACACAAAAAACATATATCTCTGGAGCCGCAAAAAATGAAAAGTCTTGTATAAGCCTTAGAATGAAGGCAGCACATGCTGTATATATCTATATTAGTTATAACTGGGGGAAGATTTATTGTTTCATTATGCACTTCGAGAAAACAGTCGAAATGTTGAGAAAAAAGTCAAAATGTCAAGAAAAAAGTCGAAATGTTGAGAAAAAAGTCAAAAAGTTGAGGAAAAAAGTCAAATTTCAAGAAAAAAGTTGAAATGTCGAGATTAAAAAGGAAAGGAAAAAGGAAGAAAAAAAGAGAAAAAAGGAAAAAAGAAAAAAAGGAGAAAATGAAGAAAAAAAAGAAAAGAAAGAAGAATAAAGGAAAAAAAGGAAAAAAAAAAGAAGAAAAAGGTCAAACATTTTTGAAAAAGCTCCAGGGGCCACTAGGGCGGCGCTAAAGAGCCACATGCAGAGCCGCGGGTTGCCGACCCCTGCTCTAGGCGCTTGCCAGAGACCCAGAACATGACCCCCGGGGCAATTATTACAATTATTGTATCAATGATACAACAACATTTTAAGAGCTTAATATTAGTTTAATATGAACTGATTCAGGTCATTAAAATGGTGTTACATTAGAATGCCATTGAGCAAGTAAGTGTGGGACTGTCATGAAAACTCGTTCGACAGAGACTGACTAGAGTGAAGGCTACAAACATGCAGTTGACCTACAAATAACACTATAAATCTGTTTATATAATTCAGTCTTTGCCTTTGTCCTGGATTATTTTTAAACTTTCCTGGAACAATGACCCACCTCGAAGTCCCATTGCTGTTTTTACCATGACCACAGAGATATTGTTCAGTCTTAATAGCCAGGAGGCCCCGGACACTGATGACATTACTATTGCGGTGCTGCAGCCAAACAGCTCCTTCAGCTTTTTACAGTCATAAGCATCTGTCTCCAGTGTTTTTGCTTGACTTTTTCCCTGTTCCCATTCACCTGAAAAACTGAAGAGCAAACACCAACATAGCGGTCCTCTTTGTCATATCTTTGACTAGTTTATTTAAGATTACAAAAACAATTTAGTCCCCTCTGCTCATAACTGTCAGCGTTACACCCGAGCTGTCTGTTCTGATCAGTGATTAACCATGTCCCATCCATGCCGGCGGTGTCATAACAGACAGCTGCTTTGGACTTTCACAGAACATCCAGAAGGCTAAAAAAATGAGAAGGAATAAACCCAAGAAACAAAAGCCAAAAGAAAAAAACGTATAAACAAGGTGTATGTGTCTCCTTCCAATCAGGTGCACAACAAAATGTATGGGTTTCTATGGGAAAGTTAACCAGTTTCCTAGAGAAGCAATGTAGCACTTTCTAAACTACAAATTGTGCTGAATGTTCATACTCACAAAAGCGGAAAGCTTTTAGCTACTGATGTCCCATATGTCTAAACCTAGAACCTCTTTTTTTCCATTGCTTGCCTTTTATCTCTGTGTTGTTGACACTAAAATAAGAAAAAGGCGGATTGATGTAAAATACATCTTTAAAGCTTTATGCTCACATGACAAATATATATCCAGTGAGCCTGAACGGTAAAAATAAAAGTACAATGTTCCCAAGCTTGTATAAAAAAAATCCCTTTTTCTTCCCAGCTGAAAAGCAACGGTGTGTGTGTGTGTTGCTCCACATGTCAAGTCCCTGAACAGGTGCATCAAATTTAGGAGGATAAAGTCCCTTTGAGTACAACAAGTTGCAGATTAAAGAAAAACTAATGCATAAACATGCACCAAACTACTAAAGTTGAGATTATGCCATTACACTTTGTGCAAAAACTAAACAAATAGATAAACACAATTTAAAGTAATTGTAATATTTCAACTGTATGGAAAACTATAAATGACATTAAAAGCAACTGATATGTGGGCATGCACAGAGTCATACCAGTTTGTACAAAAGTATACATTCATGCAAAAGTTAGTGGGCATTCATTCAATCTTATCTTTTTATGTATGAACAAAATACCATCATCCTATCATAATGCATGTTAATATAAGGCAAATGCAGCCTCAGACAAAAGCATATAAGTTGACTGTCCAATTATTAATGTACAAATAAACAAAAAGGCAAAAAGAGTCAGCAGCTTCAAGATCCACCTTTATCTTTACTTTACTTTAAGAAGTTGCTGCCTGTATGAGTTTTTGTCTCACATTGTTGTGGAGACATTTTAGTCCATCCTTCTTGAAATAATGACTTCAGTTCAGTGGGGTTTGTGTGACAACTTTCTTGAGGTTTCGCCGCCACATTTCAGTTGGCTGAGGCCTGGAGTTTGTGCTTATCCCAAAACCTTGGTTCATTTTTTCCCAGACATTTCTGGAGGCCGATGTAGATTTGCTGATGCACCAAATCATTGTATTGTTGCATGACACAATTTTAACAAGCTTGAGCAACTCGACAGATGGCCTCACATTTGTCTGTAGGATACTCCACAAAAGCATTCACGGTTGATTCAATGGCTGCCATCTGCTGAATAAATACACCTGTCTTAAACAAGTTCAAAACAATACTGTAACTTAAATGCTAAACTTGATGAAGGTTTCATTTGTTCGCTGTTATAGTTTCATAAATTTCATGTTCAAAATGAAAAGTAGCAAGATCATATGAAATCTGTCAGCACTATCAGGACGTGGGTGGGTTGAGCACAGTATCGAAGAACACTGCTGGAAGCTGATACCCTGCGGCTTTATCCTGCGTTGGAGCAAGACCTTATTTAAAATTAACTGGAAATACTATTAAATATTTGTAATATATTTACAACTGCACTTCCAGAGTTATTTTCTGAAATTGGCAGACAAGCCACTGGAACAAGAATGGAGCTGATGGCTGCACAACCCCGACACATGTCACTTTGTTTTATCTACATTTTTTCATACAATGTCAGCCAGATCTTGTGGTTTATGTGCACACAGAAGCTGATATTGGTTAAGAGATGGGATGCACAGGAAAAAAAGAACAATCGTGCACCAGTCTTGTAAGTCATGCAAGTCCTTTGTTGACATATGTGTGCATGTGGTGCTTTTGTGTTACGTCAAAGCTAAGTGTGGGTGGATTCAATGATGTATTATTTTTGCTTCTTATGTCACACAAAAAGCGCTGTTTCTCTAATTGACAAGTATTTAATACTTAAATACTGTGTAAAAAAACAACTATGTGATTTAAATACTAGCTGATGCTATTACATCATGCAAAACATCATGCAAATGCGTCACAAATTACAGTAGAGATGTTAAACTCTGCTCTTTCACAGTTTTATGCCCTGAGCATTCTTTAATGTGTTACTAAGAAAATGAAAAAATAATTCTTACCTGCTTCTCACTGTTTTGTCACAACTATCCCCTGTTATAAACAATCAACAGCATTAGTGGTAGTTGTAGTAGTGTAACTAAGTACTGAGGATTAACAGTATCCAAGTTTACTCGGAAAAAACAGCAGTGACAAAGAAATATTTCAAAGCAGTTTCAGCACTTTTAACACTGAGGATCCAACTGTCATGGTGAGTATAACGAATAAACAGATACAGCCCAGGAGCACCTTTTAAAAATGATTATCATTAGCCTACCTGGTGGTGGCTCAGCTTTGTGCAGAGATTTAAACCTATCCATCTCTTTTATTTACCAGCTTCATCCTGTCAGGGTCACAGAGGGCTAGAGACAATTCCAGCTGTCATGAGCGAGAGGTGGTGGTGCGCCCAGAACAGGCCGTCAGTTTGAGACAGAAAACACAAAGAGACACTCAACCACGCAGGCGGACAGCAAATTTGGAGCCACCAATTAGCCTGATGTGCCTGTCTTTGAGCTGTGGAGGCAAAGTGCTCAGAGAAAACAGGTAAGTTAGGTCCACCCCTCAACACCTCATCAGCAAGGCTTGGGATGTAACTGTGCCCATCTCTTTACCACCAAAATATGGGTAGAGTTTTGTGTAACATTTTGGGATTTTATGAGAATGCTTTGGCATTGCAAAGTAATGCTCAGGGAGAGCTTTGACTTCTTGAAGAGACTCAAACATAAGCCAATAAAATGTTGTGCAAAAAAGTACTCAAAAATGCATAATCAACAACACTGATACAAAGATTGTGCTTGATCTACTTTAAACAAATAAGTCAACTTTTTGCACGAGATTATTATGTACATGAAGAAAGACTACTCATTGTTTAACCTACTTAATTTTTTGTATGTAAATAATACATTTTGCACTTTACGTTGACTTTACTTGCAAATGAATTTTTTACATACTAAAAATTAAGTAGTTTATACAAAGACTAGTCTTTCTTGATCTACATAAAAATCTCATGCGAAAAAGTTGCCTTCATTTTTTAAAGTAGATCAAGCAAGATATTTTTTACTGTGGTTGTTCTACTTAAACAAATAACGCATGTTTCATCTAAACGTTGGTCAATCTGCCCAATAGATTAAAATTGTTAAAGGAAAAGTAAATATGTTGTTTGTGTTTAAATGAAATGATTGCCTGGGATTACATAAATACAGCTTGTTAAGGAAAAAATGCAATGTCTTGTTTTTTGAACAAATGCAGATTAAGTTCAAAACTAGATGTATTCATGCAAAGCAACAAACTTCATTTTTAAATGTTAATATCACAGATTTAAATATGTTATATTTACATGCGCCTCGATACATTTTTTTCAGTGAAGGAGAACATAAACGCAGTTAGGAATCCCGTCATCCCGTCACTTTCCTAAAAAACAATATTCTGATTAAGACACTGTCAAAGGAGGCTGATAATTTATAAAAACAGGCTGAGGAGAAAAATGTAAAGCAATTAAAATGTCTTATAGATCCATCCGCCTCACTGACTTGAGCCGCTGCACCTGCTTATAAGACGCTTTTCCCTCCGCCTCCTTGACCGCGTTAAGGCTGATTTATGGTTCCGCGTTACACCAACGCAGAGTTACGCCGTAGGGTACGCGGCGACGCGCACAGTACGGCGTAAGCCTTGCGTCAATTTAACGCGGAACCATAATTCAGTCTTGAAATCACCCCGACGCGAGTCCTATCCAGGTCCACCTGCGTGTCTTCGAGCGATGCTCAGCCCCAGCTGGGTCTCTTATCATCCATGCTTTCCACTTAGTGTGACCATTTCACCCAACTGACTGGAAACCCGGCTGAAACAATGGGAGCGTTCGGAGTGATGATGAAGATTGTGCAGTACGTAGGACTTTACCTGCAACTTAACGCAGCTCTCGGTCACGGATACGCAGAGATGGATAATCACATCTCTGGAAATGGTAAGTTGATCTTTGTGCTTGACGGAGTAAAGCGTTCATGTTTGCGTTCAAATCACAAGTCCTGGGAGGCATTCAGTGATTAATAATAGTTCTTGATTTTGACAAGATATTCTGTCCTCCTGTATCGTTGTTATTGTTTTTATACATACTTATATGTTTTACAAAGAGGACTTGTCTACAGTTGCAAGCAGTAATTGCATCAAATAACATTTGGAAGTTTAAATAGAATGTGAATTTAGATTTTTTTTTTTGTATTGAGTATTTTCAAGAAGGTCTAATATTTTGTTACTTGAATATGAAATAGGATTTTAAATTATTCATTAAGTGGCTCCACTCCACCCTTGTGTATAGCATAGATTCAACATTAACACGTTTGATTTGACAAAATTATTAAACATTAAGCATCATATTGTGAGACTGAAGTGTCTCCTAGACTTTTGTGCATTTCATAATGACATCCTGGACCTAATTTTTAGGATAAAACTAAACAGGTTCTCATGGAAATCATCATTATAAGAGGAGTTCAAATGATTTATGGGATGTATTGGATGGAATAATAACTTCCCTTTGAACTAAATCTTCGCAGCTCATGCTGTCATGGTTATCATATATGATCCGTAGTGTAATTCATATCTGGTGGTGCGTCTGTAAAGGCTTCAGAGGTGTAAGCTTTGCGTTTACCACAACAACAAGCGTGGCATCACACCAACGCATGAATATTCAAATGAACCTTTTGTTGAACTTTAAACACATTTCAGCTGTTCCGCAGGACCCAACTTGGCTAACGAACAAACAAAACCACCAACATTCGTTACTTTAGTCATTGCATTGCTGCATTGCTTTGCTTCCAGACACTTTGACAACAAGAAAGAAAAAACAAGGAATCCAGAAATCGATGCTCATAGTGTAGGAAATTATAATTTAGCATTAAATACAACTTCTAATGTAAATGTTCAATATTTACTTTTATGATTTGATATAAACTGAATTGTTGGTGACCTGTTTAACTGGAAAGATCTATCCGAAAATAAGGATGTTTTCAGAGAATGCAAGAAATCCAATTAAATGAAATCAAATCTGTTATTTGCTCACGCCAAGGTGTAAATAAAACTATATATTTATCTTAAAGATATTTTTAAAGCACATACTGTAAAACACTATAGCCTATAAAACAACAACAGAATAATAATTCTTCATAGAGCACAATATAAAATCCAGATGACGTGATAATTATAATACTTACATTGTAATTCAGATACAAAAGTAAATCAGAATAACGCGGCAGTTCAACAGATTCAGTTGAACAACAACAGTTCATTGTCCAGTCCCTTGTCCAGGTTTCAGCCTTGTGCTGGTGCATTCAATGCTGCGGTAATGTTTCGGCGGTGACGGCAGCAGCTGGAAGAATTTATGAAGATGGTGTGAGGAGTCCCTCACAGAGTTCAGAGCCCTGTCCATGCAATGTCTCTGAGATATTTCCTAAACAAGGATCTCTTATTCCATCTTTAAAGCTGCAGGGTCTTTTTGTCTGCACCACTCCAACTCAAGCATCATGTTCAGATGCCGCATGTCAACACAGCCACTACCTCTCCTCCACAGAATGTGGAGAAGATATCGGTGGAGAAAAGGCCATATAGGAGTTCCCTCAGAAAGTACAGTACAGTTTTTGTTGGTCTTCTTCACTAACCCAGTGTGATATTCTCTGACCAGCAGCTGCCAGGTGATGTGTTCCTCTCCACTCTAAAGCTGAGGAGTGTGTGTTCATGCTTTAACCTACTGAAGTCAATGTTAAGCATGAGGCTGTGCAAGAATATCTAAATAAAATGGTAACTGGCACTCAAGATAAGCCAAAGTAAAAAAAGAAAAGGGCCGAAGAACATAACCTCCTATCTGCAAAATTGTCTGACTGGTGTTTTTCACTTTAGATGACATCACACCTGCTGCACCTATTAAGCCTGTCTGTACGTAATTTCCACCCATATGTATAGAGGTATCCTTAAAAAAAATAATAGCATTCTACAACAAAACAACACAGTTTTTTGTGTTTTCCCAAAAAAGTGAAATTTTCAGATAGGAGGTTATGTTCTTCGGCCCTCGCTATGTAGTTAGTGGCGTTATGTATGATTTTATCAGTGTCTCACATTGTCATGAAGGAACTTTGGCCACCTGTGCTGCTGTATGATGATAAGGCGTTTTGAGTTTTGGGAACATCCATCTTTGCGCTGCTTTCTTGAGGTCCTAAAGCCTTTTTAAACAGCCTTTGCAATACCTTGTTTCTTTTCTTCTTCATTTCTGTCGTGCACTTGCAGATCTGACACAATTTTCGCCAAGCTCAAGTCAAATGTGAGATGGCCTCGCGTTTGACTACTTGGGTATACAGGGGAGATCATGGTAGAGCTCATTGGCTGTAAGGTGCTGAGGTTATTTAGCTGCAAAACAAGCCCAAGACAATACTCTTACACTGTTTACAGCCCGTGCTGCATTTTCTTTGAATGATAGACTGTGTTTAGTTATTGGAAAACAGAGTAGTGTGTACTATGACCAAACATCTCAAGTTTGGCCTCATCTGGCCAAAGGATTGTACCAACTGAAAGTTTGCTCCGACAAAACTCCACAAACCTAATCGCTTCTTTTAGAGGGAAAAGCTTTTCTCCTGGCAAACAGTCCACGACAAGCTGTACTTGTGCAGCCCTTCTGTAATTTCACTGTGCTAAATTTTAAAATGAAATATTCTGTGCAGTTTAATCGGAAACTTTAATAAGATTGACCCTATACATAGTTACATTCCCAGTGGTTGATTTACCCACATTAGAGAGGGATTTCTTTGGCAAAATCTTGTCAGGACTACAATATAGAGCTATATTTACAAATCCCATCTCATGCAAAAATTTGCAAAAATCAAAAGCAAGCTTTAGCATTAACGTTGTCCTGGGATAGTGTTGACTTATTGGGCTTGGAGGCATTTCTGATGCACCGGGTGAAAACACTTCAACAAAAGATTGAACAAAATGTCCTTGAATCAGATCCAGTCTGGTCAAAATAGATCTGCATTCCTTTTATCCAACTCCAGGAAGACAGATTACATGAATTCAAAAAAACTCTTCACTGGCCAGTTTGATGATCAATTTTAAATTATTTTTTAATGTTCACAGCTCTCAAAAGGTACAACAACCCAGTATATCTGATTGCTGTTTTGTGGTCATTGGGCTTTTTGGGTGCATGGTGGCACTTAGACTCTGGAACTCTCCGCCGTTTTATCCTTATTCTATAGACTTGGAGGACACATTTAAAACACGCCTGCATAATCCTATACAGGGTCATGGGTGTCTGCTGGAGCCCATCACACATGAAAAGCAGGGGTACCCCCTGAACAGGTTGCTAGTCTATTGCAGAGCCACACATATAGACAAACAGCCGTACGGGCTGACACTCACACCTATGGGCAATTTAGAATCATCAATCAACCTAACATACATGTTTTAGGGGAGTAGAACCAGGAACTTTCTTGCTGTGAGACAACACAGCACCGTTACTTGCTTACTGTCTTAAATCATCATAACATAACAATCATGACTCAAAATATTATGACCATTTTCAGGCAGTCTGGGACAACACTGCATTTTTCTCGATCCTAGTTTTTATGTGTCCATTCAAACATCCATTATCTATACTTGTGTCTTCCTATTTGGGGTTGCAGGGGCCTGGTGGAGCCCATCAGGGGAACAGCAGGGAGACATTCATGTGAATCCCAAGAGATTACTGTTCTGGCACTTAAAATCTTTGCAGACCAATAATACCACCAACATGGCAACATCATTCCACTAAAATAGCTATCCCAGCAAGTCAGCACCTGGACCATTAACACATTTTCCTGGAATTGTTCAAGGGGCATGCCAAAGGTGTTCATTTTGTCTCCAAACTCTCCAGATAATAATCTGATGGGACCTGATAGTGACTCTGGGCAGCAATGCCAACATGCAGAGACCCCAACCCACAATCAAAAGATCTCATGGTAACATACCAGACATTTCGGGGCACCCTAAAATGTTCTTTGTCCAGACACTGAGTAGTGTGCACAAGACGGACCTGCTTATATTTATTATGGCTGACTGGTGCATTTTGGTCTAACACATCCATATAATCATCCAGATGTTAAAAGTCCTCAGACATTCCACAAAAAGCTTATTACTTCTTGTATTTACTTTGAACTCAACACACTTTCCATACAATCCACTTCTTTTTTATTTTGGTTGTAAAGATTTTTTCCAGACTTGTTGAGAACTCAAAATACGTTACAACAGAAGCCCCACTGAACACATGTTTGTGTAGCACATTTCTCCTGTTCATTAAATGCATATCATTACCCAAAACACACTCAACACACAAACCGTAACATTTTTGTGGCATCCTTTTTGCAGATAAGTAATGTCCAAAACATTTTTGTATAAGCATACATTTCGATAAACTGTCTAACCAGAAGGGAGCTGCATCTTCATCCAGAGCGTAGACGCTCTGTGCAAGGTTCTGGAGAGTCCTGCATGGGTGGATTTAGCTCAGATTCATTTGTCTCAGAAAATGCATCTGATCCTTGCACCCCATAACACTTTCACTGAAGTGTAGATCAAATCACCTCACACAAGAAAATGATTTGCACGATGTGAAGATGAATGTACCTCTTATAGTATGCCCTCTTATAGTGTGTCAGAGGCTGCACCTCATTTGTTGCCGTGCAGTTTAGGATATGACTCTTAAATGACATATGTGTGTGGAGCTTTAGCAGTGAGGAGAGGGAGGACAGTTGAGTATTTTTCATTGTCCATGAGTGGTCTTGTTTGAGTGGAACCCTACAAAGATCATACCTTTCTATGTTAGAGCCCTTCAGCAGCGTTTAGCCTTTTATACACCTTAACCTGATCACTTTCACAGTGTGGGGGTGCGTACCAGTTCATTAGGCTTCCAAAGTGTCTGGGATCCTCTGCCAGTCCTCTGCTTGGCGTCCTCTTAATGAGGACAGCCCGTCCAGGCAGTTTTCATAGTCTTTCAGTTTAATGGAGCTCTGACAGTGCAACATGGAAGAGCCACAGACATGCCACCAGAGAAGAGAGTGCTGGCAGAGGCCCGGTATGAAAGAGTAAGACAGTAAAGAATGAACCGAAACAAAGCACAGCACATCAGTTCTTTGATGTATTTAAAGGGGACCTATTATGGAATCTAATCCCTATTTTAAACAGACCTTGAATGTCTTAAAAACAAGCTTTTGATTGTTTTTGATAAATAAATTAGAAATTCAGCCTCTGAGCCATGTCTTTATCTTCCCATTCTCTAACCTCCTTCTCTATGCTGGATTCTGAGTGGGCGGGGCTATGATAATGAGGCACTGTGCTGATTGGCTGCTTGAATGACGCGATACACCGCTACCAAAAAATGTCGGAAGCCCTGGCCGGCGGAGTTGTTGTTCCCATAGACATATATAAAGGCTAGATGACTCACGGCGGAGTCTCCAGCGTCGTTCACCCGCGGCCATCTTGCCACAGGAGACTCTCTGGTGCGCATGCGTGCGCTATAGTTGTTGCTGTTGGAGGGTGAGTGGTCTGTACAGACAAAAATACTCATAACTTGCTGAAATCTTGACGGATTTACAAACGGATTGGTTCATCATAAACGTCATTAACGTGGGTATGATTCGGGATGCTTGGACATGTTGAAATTGTATCTCTTCGTTGCGAAAAGCGACCTAATCATGCAGCATATACAATAGTTGTGTATCACCACTAACTAACGTTACCTGCCCAAGTTATCAAGGGTGACCACCAGTACTCAAGTTGTAAAAAAAAAAAAATCAGGGGGGATGGTGGATTTTATCATATGGGGACAGATAATTTGTGCTGAATACAAATAATATAATATATTACAAATAATAGCAGTGACCAAAACACCTGCAGAAATACTGCAGGAATGACATAGCAGCAGTTAAATGCAGCCTTCTGTAAGCTTTAAATATCCACTGGGCTTACATCAAATACATCAAAACACAACAATAAAAAACTGTTTTCTGAACTTATCAATATGACTCTGTCCTTCACAGGATAAGTAAAATGGATCGCTGCAAAAACTCAAAATCTTAACAAGAATATTTGTCTTATTTCTAGTTAAAATGTCTCATTTTAGTAAAAAAATCTCATTACACTTAATGGATAGAGGTATATATATATATATATATATATATATATATATATATATATATATAGACACACATATGTAATGTAATGTCATGACGTAAATACATCATAATGTAATAATATATTAATATGTTATGTCATATGAATACATGTTATATGGTAATAATATGTATGTATATATATATATATATATATATGTATATATATATATGTATATATATATATATATATGTTATGTTATATCGTAATAATATATATATGTTATAATGTAACTATAAATATTACTAAGAATACTATAGAAATATTGATAAAATATGAAAACCATGTCATGGCTATCTGTTTCTGGTTATTTTCATATAAAAGTACGTTTTTCAATGTTTATAATTATTCACAAGTATGCAGTGTCATAACTACATCTCTGACGTTCATGACAAACCAAACTGTTTGAAAATCTGTTGAGAATTGAGCAAGTTAAGGTTGTTTAAGCAGTACATTGAACACAATGTTATTCTGAGCGAGCTCTCCTGTGGCAAGATGGCCGCCGTGTGACGACGTCGCTCTCCATTGGCAGCAGCGCGGACGAGTCATCTAGCCTTTATATATGTCTATGGTTGTTCCGGCCAGAGTTAGTTGTGGGCGTGGTTTCACGCATCGGAGGCCAATCGATGCAAATTGCATTTTGGATACGTAACGAAAGGGAGCAGAATCTGAACGGCTCGTAGAAGCCACATCACACTGGATGGCTCATCCGGGCGGCTGTACAGACACTGCAGAATTTGGTTGCTTTCCTCCTTCTCTGAGTTGGCAGAGTGAGGGGAGACCACTTTATATATGTTAAAGCAAGAAAAAACGTGTTTTTCATAATAGTTCCCCTTTAAGACGAGTTAATTTAAGACCTTGTAATGAGTTTTCTGGTGTTCTATCATGATGAAGCAATACGGACCAGCAAGGAGCAGGGGAAAGACAAGACTAGATATACACAAGGGATAACGAGACACAGGTGCAGACGATCAGGGCCGATGAGAAACAGGAAGGTCAAACCAGAACTTAAACACAAGGACATGGGCTTCAAAATAAAACAGGAAGGGTGAAACCCTGACAGCGAAGGTCTGAACATGTTTATCTTTTATGATTATTGTTTACAAGGTAAATGTGACCCACTTTAATGACTACACTATGTTACCTCAACATTTCATTGCATTCATATTATATTTCAACCTACAATGTCACTATCTCAACTTTAATGTCTAGCTTATTTTTATGTATTTGTTTTAAACCCTGTAGACATCAGTTAGCAGACTGAAGGCTTATGCGCTCAATTTTCCTACATCAAGAAAAACACATGAAGAAAAATAAAGAAAATATCTCTTATCATTTTTCATCATTGATTAGTCCAGATGGAGTACAGTGTGCAAAACGGGAAATGTCTCTGAGCATTGGCATCTGTTATCAGCAACGCATGCAACGTCCCGTTGTCACACTGCAAAAGCAGAAATAGCTTCTGAGACCTGTGTCCCAAGGGCTATAAGAAATCAACTCCACAGGCTGTAAGTATCAGTGGAAACTGGCAGGCATCTGCTTGCTTGATTACAGGCACAATTCTTATTTCATTATTTTTTCCCTTCCACCTTGATTTCAGGTCTAACTTCTTGCAGGCAACATTATTTCCCAAGGACACTTTGCCCCAGAATCAACAGCGTTTATCCCCCCCCCCCCGATATATGGTTTGCACTTTAACCTTGCAGTAGGGCTGTGGAATTAATCACATGTAATGTAGCTCCTAATAACCATAAAAACAACATAACTTAGGGGAACATTTTTTATTTTGCTGCATATTCTACCTTGTTTTCTGACTGACTTTATTTAGCTGTAGGCAAGCAATTCCTACCTGCATCATGTGTGTCATGTAACATGTTTTAATTTTTTCTTTTATTTTCAGTAATATCAAATTTATCTTGGTGTTTGTGGTCAAAATGTTTAAGGGGTTATTTGAGAGAGGATCCACCACCATTAACCATGTTGTCCACTATCAAATTTTATATAGTGCAAAATTGAAGTTTGGAAATTTCATTCAATCTGATTGATGCAACTTTCTTCAAAAGTCAGTGAATAATGATTTTAATTAAACATGAGAGTAATTCAGGGTTTAGTTTCATAATGGTTCATTTATGATCGTAACTTAATAAAACTGCTGAATAATATCCTCTTACTAGTTACCTTGATGAAAACGGTAGATCTTAAATAATTAAAACATGTTTTAGTGCTGTGAGATTTCTCACACTGAATAACCCAACAGAGCTCTCTTTATTGAATTTGTTGCTTGCAGGATTAAAGCTTTTTAAGATCAAGATAAATATGTCTAGCAAGTCTCCTTATTGCTGCAGGTTCCTTTAGTTTCATTCACTATCCCTTGTGGACCGCCTTTATTATTAAACCCATTCATCAAATGAGTGAACTACCTTGTCTATGAGGAAAACTGTGACCCCGCTATTTACGTTCACCTTTGTAGAAGTTACGTCCGTAAATTGGATTTTTATGTTCGGTCATTTGTCGTCAATTGTCTCAATGCCGGTTTTTCTTCGTTATTACATTGACTGAAAGGAATTTCGGTTGCTACGAACAATCATCATATTATCTACAAGTGACGCCGACACCGGCGTTGACATCCCTGCTCTAGTCCAATGTTGCGTATGACATAAGTACCTTTTTGCGAGTCCTCCGGGAACCCATAGAGTGCCTATGAAGTGCCTGAAATGTGAAAAATACTGATAATACATGAGAGTCAATGTAGAAGACGACTGGTGGTGTGATTCTATGCTGTTTGTATAATCTCTCACGACAACAGTAACAGGTGTTAAAATTAATGCTTTTTCTAGCGGTAGCGTGTCGCCCTGAACAAGCCTCTGATCAACAGGCCAACCCGAACCCATATCCAAACAAAAAAGAACATCACGCTTTAGGGAAAGTACCTACCTCCAAGCGATTAGGCACCGAAATATACACAACGCAAGTCTTTCCAACTCCAGTTTACTTGCATCAGCTTTGATCATTAATGTGAAGACAAATGAATTGGACAATTTGTACCTCCTTGTCCTATAAAACACTTTAAAGGCAGGTACACCCCCTGTTCTCTGACTCACTGCACATGTCCTATCGTATTTGTATCAAATACAAAATCCTATGAACTGTTGTTGAAATGGCGACAATAAAATTAAACTTGAACTTGAACAGAGACGATTGCAGCTGCTCAGATTATATATGCTGCTATTTCTGGGACTCAGACTTTGATGTTACTTATCATTACCTGCAAAAAAGTGATATGTTTGTTGCTTGAGGAACTTGCGTCTGACTGTTAATGTTTGTATTTCCTCCGATGTATTTTTTTCTTTCATTGTTTTAACTCGTCTTTATTTTAAATGTGTCTGTGTTGGTTAGTGAGCAGCCAATCTGATATTTTTATGCACTCAGCTGTGCTATTATTGCTTTCTGAGCAATAAAGAGAAAAATACAATGAGAAGAAGAGCTTGTTTTGATAGCTGCTGTCTTATGCGTGTCTATGCACTAAAAATAACTCAATATGACTCATCTAATTACCTCGAGTCTGACAAGAGCCCAGTGAGTACCTCTAGAGACAAGGGCCAATTTTCCTGGAAGGGGATGTCTAAAAACAGATAATGGATGTGCAAGCCTTCACATTCCATGTGTTTGTCATTAGTGTTTAAATGTAGATGTAACAGAGTGTATGTTGTAGCGTACATACACAATGCCACTTCCTCCCTTCAGGAGGAGCGTCTCACTTTAGCTAATACGTCTGGATGTGTGTGCCACTGACCACTTTAACAAGTTGACACGCATCTTCGTGTGTCTAAACCAATCTGCAAAACCAGTGGCTCTTCAGCTGTGGTACAACTGTTTTTGCATATACTGTATGGCTTACAAATGGCTACACTCGGATGAAGGGGTCAACTTTGAGAGTGCTTTAATTCCTCAAAAGTCACATAGAACATCTTACCACCCAATGGGTGATGGCTCCTGTGAAAGAATGAACAGGACTTGAGGCAATGTGTTTGGTTTATGTTCTTCCAAGAGTGAAACAAAGATGGCCTGAAACTTTTAAAACTCCCAAATTTGCATACAACTATACCATTACCCTGTTTCCTCTCGTGTTTGCAAAGGTGCAGAGTCTCCCCACTGATATCATCTCTGTCTCTGTCTCATCCTCTGCGAGGACCTCAAAAAAGCCATCACCTTCAAATACTTGCGTACAACCAAAAAGGTGCGGGGTGCACCTGTTAGATTTGATAATCGAGCATTGTTAACCAACAAAGGGGTACCACCTTTAAAATTTAGAGTGGTATACTAGCCAAGAGAAAGAGGTTTATCTTAACTTGAATTTTCTCCCTTTTTGTGTGATCCCACACCTCTGGGTGAGGTAGTTACTGTACCACTCTACTTTTGAAAAAGTTCCATGAATCCTTTTATGAATCCACATTGTGATTGTGCTGTTATGTATTGCCTATATCTAATTTATTTAGTTATTTTGCAATTTCCGGAACGTATTATTATTGTTATCCTCAAACTATTACTATTAATTTCTCTTCTGTGCCCTGCCAAGTTATCCATGTTGTTCTTTCTTTTATCTTTGATCATGTTTGATAATCATAGGGATCAGAGATGGGGGGGTGGGAGGTTCTATTTTTCCTGTTGACCACATGTTTCATTTTACTGTGTGAAACGTGATTGAATAAAGTTTGATTTGATTGGATTTGACTTACCTCAGCAGAGCACCCCAGTGAGAGTGCAACAGTTAGGGATGTCACGGTGGACTCAACCATACTCATTTGTGGCTCTCTAATCAGCAGTCTGAAGAGCCCAAAATGGATGTTATCAGTGGGAAATGCCACTCTGGGTTGCTTCTTTTCTCTTCTCATCACCGAGGTACTTTCCAGTTGCTTCAGAAAAATGTGGTCAATATGTTTTCTGCCCCAAGTGTGTGTTGTTAAAATCTGTGCAACTTCTACTCACACTGATTCTGCTGATAAGCAGGCCTTTGACTGAGAGCTTATAACTGCCTTATTTATGAGCTGACCTCTCCAGATTCTGTGCAAGAGCCGGATATAGTGCTGAGTTGAGGAATTGTTTTTTTTGTTTCCGTTGTACTTGATCTGTTACTGGTCAGGATGAGTGTGTTCTGTATTTTTTATTTTATTTATTTATTTATTTATTTTCTTCACCTTTTTAAATACATTTTGTTTTACTGTGATTGGAATTTAGCAGGAGGTAATGTAACAGAGTCAATGTTGTATATAAGTCCACTTGCCACCTTCAAGTAATATAGCAATCACCTCTGTACAGCTCACGGATGCCCTCTCTCAGTGGAGGTTATAAATGCTTGCTAATAAATGACTTAAACTGTAATATGCTTAGTCAGAGTGTTTAACTGTAAATGTAAGAGGTGCACCGTTGATTAAACAGTAAATAAAAGTATTGCATTAAGCATTAACACACTGGTCCTCTAGGCTATGCATCTATCCACAGAGGCATTGCCCCTGGCTTCCGCAGATGCAATTTAAAAAAAGAAAAACATACTCCTATTGTCTCTGTCTCTGTGCACATGACTTTTTATGTATTATGTGTGACTGGTTTAAGAAGGTATGCAATGACAGCAGCATGAGGGAGATTGGAGGGAGGGGGAGGTCAAACACGGTGCTCACCAGAACACACAGAAGAAGAGAAGATGTCGGTAGCACGGTCGAAGAGAAAATGAAAATGACTATTGTGCTCCTTGATCAATAAGGTTCAAAATTGTCTATCATGGGACCTTTAGAACAATATGTACACACAATAAACTCACAAAATGATTCAAAAAGCAGAAGATTGCATTTAATGTCACATGCCTCAGAACAAAGCAGGGATATTCATCTTTTTAAGGAGACTTCTCTATACAGATTTTTGTGATTATATTAATTAAGATCTCATTGTGTTTGGGTTTAAAAGAGCCAGGATCCTATATTTTCTCTTACAGAGGCGGAAGTAAATTTGATGTCATTAAAACTTTGATTAAAAAAATAATAAGCGCGGCTAGGATTTTAAAAAAAAAACAAAAAAAACAAACATTTTAAACAGCCGATCTTCATCTTGTCCTCTTCATAAATGTGTGACTACGGTGTAACAGAAGTGCCTGCATGGTCTTCATCTTTAAAAAGGGAAATGATAAATATTAAATATTTTCAGCGTGACTAGGAATCCAAATTTGCAACTAATACAATACAAAGTCCTTTACAGAACACATTATACAGGAAGAAGGATGTTCCAGATGGGCCTTGCACGCTCTAATATCTGCTCACCGTGCACAGAGAACACCCCTGGTGATTACATGCATGCTTTATGGTTTTGTACACCTGTGCAGACATTTTGACTGGAAGTATGTGAAGACTTATCAACATGGCTCAATTGCAGAATTCCCACGTGCCCCACACTAGGTCACCTGGGTGACATCTGCACGGAAACTAAATTGGCTCATTTGGTTCTCACTGCTTTATGTATCGCAAAGAAAACCATTCTTATGAAGTGGAAACAAGAGCTGTGTTTATCAATTTAGGAATCTTTTTTTAGATCATATCAGTAATGAGATAATTTCTGCTTCCACTAAACATCATTTGGCAGAACTGCATTCTCTCTGATCTCCGTTTATTGGTTTATTGGTCGGGTGGGTGGTGATCTTGCGGCTCTGGGGTTTGGGGGTTGACTGGGGGCGCTGGGATGTGGCTTTCTTGTTGTCCTTGGGGGCGAGGATTGGGTAATGGGGCTGGTCCTCTAAGGGAGTGGTTCTCAAATGGGGGTGCGCGTACCCCTGGGGGTACGTGAAAGCACTACAGGGGGTACGTGAGATTTTAAAATATACATATACTTAAAAAGTAGCATCCATGCAAAAATCATTTAAAAATAAATATTTCTAAATTCATAAAATTAATGTTATCTTCAGGAGTAGGCTATTCAACTTATTATTCTAAAACCGCAGAGTTTCCCCCACACCAGGATGGTTCCACCTAACCTGTCAATCACCTGGCTTCACCTGTCAATCACTTGGACCAACGATGGAGTCGTGGTTGAAGCATAGCAGCAATATTTTTATGTTTAATAAATCAGTTACTGATGGCACAGTGCTCTGTTTTAGGTCTTTTTTTTACAACCAAAAGTGCTTTGCGCTGGTTAGGGGGTACTTGGCTGAAAAAATATTTCACAGGGGGTACATCACTGAAAAAAGGTTGAGGACCACTGGTATAGGGGGAACTGTGTCCCTGGCCTGGTGGGGAATTTGGTGGTCTATGGGGGGTGTTACCTCGTGGCGATGGATGGGGTTGTTGGGTGTGGCCTGGGTGCCACTGACGGGGTATCCGGACTATTCCGGTGTGGGCCCGGAGCTTCTGCGTCTGGGGGCTGGCCTCTACCTGGGTTTGGGGGCTGGCCTCTACCTGTGCTTGGGGAGGCATTGCTGCCTGGGACGGTCGTCATGGAGGTGGAGGGGTGCGTGCCCCTGGTGTCTGTGGAGCCCTGCGCTGTGAGGGGGGCGCGTCTCTCCCTGCGGGATGATTGGGAGGCCGATCCTACTCCTTCCTGTTTATAGACCAATAGTAGAGGAGCTGGACCAAGAAGGGAGCCCTCCTCAGAATGATTTCTGTTCAGGCTCGGGTTTGTGTGTGTCGATGCAGGACTGAAATGAAGCTGTAGACTGTAGAGGCTCCCTGAAAGTAAAGAACAAGTAAATACAGGCGTTTTAGATGTGTTGTTTAAATATAAGCAAGAAGTTTCTTCCATCTGTATGCAGCATGATACCCTGGACAGTACATTAGTTAGATAAAAAGCATTCATGGGAGCTTTTGACAGATAAGGGAAAAGAAACTATATCCATACCTGAGATGATAAGTTGTCAGAATCAAAGCTCTTATTCCAAAACTATTCAATAAACATTCATGAAGACACCAGAGACCACTGTCAGTCTGTTTAGTTCTTTCTTTTTGTGTTTATAAACACAAAAAACAGGTTGAAGCACTGTCATATGTAGAAAGTAAGAATAAAAAGATAGTGAATGTAAGAGAAAAAAAGCATTTTTCCAAGAAGAGGGAGATTTTAGATGCTGGTGTGCTGGAAAGGGAGACAGCAGGACAGAGAAGCAGCCAAGCAAGGCTTTAAACTAGTCAAAGAAAGATGCTGAAAATTGAGAGGAATCTTGCGTTTGCAGAATCAGGGTCTTACTGGCTGACGGGGGGGAATGGGAAAGTGCAGGAATTACCTTGAAGCGATAAGCCTCTCCAGCTGTAGCTCTGGGCCTCAGAGAGCGTGTGAGGACTCCCCGTGCTGCTCCCTCCTTGACATGACTTTGACATCACTCCCAGTATTTTCCAGTCGCAAAGGTGATGCGTTTAGCATCTGGGACTCTTATCTGGTACCACTATTTAGCTGAACTGTGAGTCTTTTTAAGAAGGACTCTTCAGCGATGTATTTTTTCACTGCTTCCTGCCTAGGCTCATATAGTTCCTCGTAAAACCTGTGGACTTTACTCTTTATTATATATTTTTTCATTCAGTTATAGAGCCCACTTTATTGTCTTTTAACCATTTAGGACAGCTTGGGAGCTTTGTTAAAACAGTTCTTTAATTTTTGAAATAAATATTGTTTCTGTTAGTGGACATTGCTGAATCACCTCACAGCATGAGTTCAGGTTGATCTGCAGCAGAGAAGGAAATACAGTATGTAAACACAAAAAATACAGACATTTTAGTGGAATATGAGAAAATAATAAAAGTCACTTTTTTAATGTGACAGTGCAGTTAGAACTCTTTGGGATTAATACTGCCTTTGATCGCTTTTTAGCTGTCATGTCTTTGCTTTGTCCTCTTTCTCTTCTCGCAGCTCGCTTTACAGAAGTCCCACATGATATCACAACCCACAGCGGGGAGGATGTGGAGATGGCTTGCTCCTTCATAGGGGCAGGTTCTCCTTCCTACTCTCTGGAGATCCAGTGGTGGTGCATCAAGGACCAGACAGACTTGCAAGAGAAGCTGGAGCATATCACTAATAATGTAAGGAGGAATGAGAAAATCTTAAAGGAGCATGAGGCTCCTTTTAAGAAATGAGACTCTCTAGCGCCACCCTTCACCACGATGGCCGTCGGGGGTACTGCAGCCAACAGCGAAGCCGGCACGGGAGAACGGGCATGCAGCGTCATGTAGACGTCACATCCGCAGGACAGTGCGGGGAATTCGGCCCAACAATTGCAGCACATTTTGCAGCACACAGCCTGTTCAAGGCAACAGAGAGATACACTAGAGGGCTCATTCTTTTTGGTTCATCTGACATTATTACTAGAAAACTTAAAACGTATACGAATTTTTTTCATAAATCCTGCCTCAATCCTGCCTCATGCTCCTTTAAAGCTAGCCAATTTAAAACAAATAATACACATTGGATTGTTTTTCTAATGTACAGTATAAAGGTGATCCCCAAATAAAAGGCCTTGAGAAAGTAACATAATAATGGCAAATTTTTCTACGTGAGATTATTATAGTGTTAATAGCTGAATGAGTCAAACAGTGTTAGTGCGTTTGCGGGCTAGTTTTTCAAACCATCGCTGCTCCAGTTCAATGGCACCAGCATAAAGTGTACGACGCCAGCTGCTACGGTTTTCAGCCATCCTTTCCCAGCTAGATGTATCGACATTTAGCGCTTTCATATCGCGTTTCGCGACATCCTTGAAGCGAAGAAGTGGACGTCCTCTCCTTCGCACACCATCACAAAGCTTGTAAAGAAAGTAACATAGGCTATAGAAAAATCATACAACTGGAAATCTACATTTTAAAACTAATGACTGCAGTTTAAATATTGAAATACTTTGAAATATGAATACAAACTGTTACTATTACTATTACTGTATACTATATCACTATTTTTTTTTTTTCCACTCCATCAATCTAATTCAGTGTTGACGGACATGTTTTACGTTATTACTGTCCTGTCCTTCACAGGCTGTGGAACGTACGTTCTTTAAGTTTTCTCTGATTCTGTACAAACTGAATACAGAGAAGCTGTTTGGGTTGGAAAGTCATAGCACTTGAGGAGCATCTTCACTCCTCAAGTTTTGACAAATGCAGCTGAATTCCAACCATGTCCAATAGGGTAAACACTTCTGGCCTGAGCATAAAGTTTACTGTATAGCAATTCAAAGTGAAAAGCAATATTATCCATGGTGGAAACCCTCTGGCGTGGAAATGAAGGCATAATTGCTAATTAGCATGTGCCAGCACAGGGGGGACATGTTGACTGTCTCCCATCATGAGGGATTCGGGCTCTCCCGTTGTGCCTCCAGACACTATAATTGGCATTGAGAAAGAAACAGATTTTCAAATTCTCTCTCCAGCCCGTGAATAATTCATGTCTATGCCCAACAGAATATCACTGTGCCTCTTCATATGCAATCTCACACAATGTCAATCTCAGAGGCCTATACGTGCTTGGTGGTATAGGGTGTGTGCTGGAACATGCACATTAATCGACGGAGATCTGAGCTGGAGCACACACAAGGCCGCTATAGAGAAGAAGAATACTGAATCCTTGAAACATAAAAACCTCTGAAGTCATCGTTCTTTAACTGTCTTGCTTCAATTACTTTCTGCAGCTAACGCATTACTACCCATGTTTCTTTGCAGGTAGCAACTCTGGAGGAGATGTTCAAAGACGCCACCAAAATCAGTGTGAGTTTCATGTGTATCAACCAGCACAGAGCCATTATCAATAAAAACTATTTATATTACGATTGGTTATTATAATGAGTATGATAAAAAACTCTACAAAGATTAGTTTGGGGTTTGGGTATTTTTTTGACAATTAAGAAAAATGCTGAAACAAAAAAAAAACAATCAAAAACCCTCGAAGTTTGTTTTTTTTCTTTGTGGACAGAGTCAAAAAATATATCATGTTTTCTTTCCCTCTGCAAAGTAGTTTGATTTGGTAATATACACTCATTTTTACGTTTTATGCCTCATGAGCACCAAATTCCTCCAGTACCAACTTTATTTGGAATGTGCTTCCTGAGGTGAAAAAGTAGATGCACTGCATATTAAAATAAAATATGATTAATGCACGACACTTGTGGATTTAAACTGTGTGCAAAGATATAGATGTAAAAGTCACAGCGTGGTTTCTCTTCTCTTTTATAAGAATAGTTTTCAAACATTTTCCATTTAGGGGAAGACATGTCAACTTTGCTTGTGGTGTCAGTGGTGCATCTTTGCTTGTATCTTTGCCCTTCAAGCACTGAAATGACCCCACATGTCCTCAACTGTTTACTGATATTATGCACAGAAGAATAAAACTTATTATGATTTTTTTTTTTTTGGGATTAAATGTTTCACTGCTCCTTGAAGGCTCAGCTCTTCATGGATGCTCCTGTATTAAATCCTCATAACAGCCTCCTGTTGATATCACATGTGTTAATAACTTTAGTATTTTATCTTTTTTCTTGTTTTCTTGTTTTTTTTTAACTCCTCGTGAGCACCAAATTCCTCCAGTACCAACATTATTTGGAATGTGCTTCCTGAGGTGAAAAAGTGGATGCCCTGCATATTAAAATAAAATATGATTAATGCACGACACATTGTGGATTTAAACTGTGTGCAAAGATAGAGATGTAAAGGTCACAGCGTGGTTTCTCTTCTCTTTTATAAGAATAGTTTTCAAACATTTTCCATTTAGGGGAAGACATGTCAACTTTGCTTGTCACATGTAGTTTATGAGACTTTGTCTATGTCCTCATTAAGGTGGTGAAAGTGGCTGGCAGCAACATTTCTCACAAACTCCGTCTGTCCAGCGTCAAACCCTCAGATGAAGGCATGTACGAGTGCCGTGTCATCGACTACAGTGACCCTGTGGCACAGCGCCACCGTGTCCGGGCCTTCCTCCGGGTGGTGCCTGAGAACAGTCCGGAGTCACACGATATGCCGATGCCTGAACAAGGACAGCGGCCACAGGGGAATCACAGAGGGCAGGGCACCGAGGGAGAGATCCACTGACTGTAAAGAGAGCTGTGTGCGTCCACGTGGCTAATCTGCCCATCTGCATGTTCATGACTTATCCCTGCGAGGGAGGACTGACATCAGCACTCAAGTCGCTGGAACCTGTGTGTTTCATAATTTTTGTTTTTGTCTGTCAACGTGGTTGTTTGAAAGGGAGTCCTGCTGAATGCAAGTAACAACGTGCACCATAAATAAATAAATACATTTTCCCTTAGTAATCCCACAAAGGAGAAATTCTTTCTCTGCATTTAACCCATTTTCTAGACGAACTAGTAGCAGTGGTCCAGCGCCCGGGGAGCAGTAAGGGTTAAGTGGTTGACCTCGGTAGCAATCCAGTGGCTTGAACCTGGTCCTCCAGACTCCAGCCCTCCTCTGTAACCATAGGCTACCACTCCCCCACCCAGCACATCTGTAGGATGATAATGATGATTATACTTCTTCCCATTGCTTGAAATTCATGTTATGTTGTGTTTTGTTGATCTAATATCAAGGGGTTGATATGAATTAGGGGCTTTTCTTGTTTTATGGTGGATATCCTAAGTACAGTAGTTAACGTTTCATGGTGGATGTGCAGAATAGAGCACTGCAGTCGTGTCAGCTGCAACATTTCAATCAAAATTTTTTAAAGCAAGTAAGAATGCAGGTTTTTTAAAATAATTTAATTATCATTCATTTGAAAAATCCATAAATTGCAATGATTTGATTCCTGTAATCCGTTGTGTGAAAATATAATGCATTTAGTTTTCTGAACCAACACTTAAACTAAAAGTTTGTCAAATGCAAATATTTGCTTTCATCAGATCCAAACAACATGAGAAGTTTATGTTCAGCCTAATAATGAAGTTATTCAGTGCTGGTTGGCCAAATGATAAAACGTAACTACCGGTACATCACTGTTAGTTACATCAAAATCTTAACATAATTTCCCTAACAAATGTGTAACTTTTTGTGTTTAAGCTTTCGTGGAAATACTTTCTTTCTGACATTTAGCATTTCATCTCTTTGCTGCTGTTTGATATTTGTTCTGTTAAATACATTTCTTTAAAAAGTCTGTTTTTGTCTGAGGCACTTCTTTTAAGTAAAACGTAATGTTGATGTTATTTAAAGGTGCATAAGTAGAATCTGATGAGGCAGCCTTAAAAATATCCTGCTATGATGTTTGTGATTAAAATTTGTTCTTGCACCATCACTGGAGTGTTGATTAAAAGACAAGATACTCAAAAATGTTTTCAAAGGCTTGAATACAACAAAGCAGGCTCAGTTTGAGGTGTTGTATTTTAATTTCAGCTACAGCGCTAAAGCTATTTCTATATTCTTCTTTATTGCAAATTGAACACTAAAAAATATCTGATTTTGTGGGGTTTTTGTTTTCTTGATAAGTGACAATAATTTGAAACAAACAAGAAATGAACTAATGAATAAACTGCATGAGCATGTAAAAGGTTGTGTGTTGCTACCAGCTACCGAGCAATGTACGCGGTGCACTCTGCAGAAGCTTTCCAGACCCAGCAGATGACCAGCAGAGAGCAGCACTCCTTCAGGTAAAGGAATATGCTAGTAGTGACAAAAAAAAAAAAAATTCTTGTGGACTGCTGAAGATTTTTCTCATGGAAGGAATAAAAATTGGTATCCTAAGGATAGACGAGTAATTTAAGAAAAGTGTGCGTAGAAAATGAATTAAAAAAACAGAACTATTTTTGTCCCTCAACATGAAAGAATATAGAATGAAAAACAAACACAGGGGAGATATGATGGTTATGTTTCTAAAAATGTAAAAGAGATTCATGACATGCATAAGATTTCGTTCTGCAACAAGTACACAAAATATTCAATGATTTATGCATGAAAGTTTATTATGATCTTTTATTAAAACTTAACATTGCAAATACTGAAGCTTATTAAATGATGCCGTGTGTCTCCTACAGTAGGTGCAAGGAGGGAAGCAGAACATGATATGGAAAGCAATATAAAATGAATACAGGATGTCATAATTATTTTCATATACAGTGATGTTTGCAGAGAGGAGATGCTTCTTCCGCTAGGATGTTGATGTGATGTTTGAGTGCTGTCAAAGATTATCCCATCACTTCCTATAATATTCATAATTATTCAATAACTAATATACAGTCATACGGTTTTGTTCGACCCATCCTTTGGCCAGAGTAAACTTTCAGATTGTCACATTATACAGTCGGTGAAAATAGCAGTATACACATGATGTTTGTATTTATTCGTTTGAACACAAAAAGTTTTTCCTTAGCTGCAAAATCAAAACAAAACAACAAAAGCGTGTAACATTTCTTCAGATTACGTTGTCATTTCTATTCCACAGCAGGCATCCCGGACGAGGCTCTTCTGTATTTGTTGACGTCTCCATCTTGAGACAGAGGAGCAAACTCCTGTGTAGGTCTGCTGGAGCTCTCCTCTGGATCCCCCTCTTCCTGAGCATCACTGTCCCATCGATGCTCAGGGAGGGCAACTGAACTACAGTGAAGATTCAGGGGAATTTCATGGTTTTCTTTTGCAAGACAACTTTTTATAAATTTGTATTTTATAAATATTACACTGAAATAGACTGAATAGAAATGACTCATTTCATTCAGTTGTATTTATTATCTGAATTATTTTTGGATTAACTGAACATTTCAATTTGCACATTTGTTTTATCCCCTTTTTCAGTTGCCTGTTCATAATGAAATCTGTTGGTAAGCACTGTTGCCTAATAACCAGAAGCTTCCCGCTTTGAATCACAGCTGCAGCCTTTCTTTGTGGAGTTTGCAAGTTATCTCTGTGTTTGGATGGGTTTTATCTGGGTGCTCCAAGTTCCTCCCAGTCCAAAAACATGCACACTAGTCTAATTGACCCTCAGAGGGAGCCTAAACATGTCCAATTTATCTATACATGGCGCTGACTCCCTACCGGTCCAGGGTGTACTGCCTAAAGACAGCTAGGATAAGGTCCAACAGACTGTAGAGACCATTAATAGGAAGAAGTCAGTATAGAACATAGATGGATGCATGAATAGTGCATAATGGCAAAATCTTAAAAAGCTAATAATCAACTGTGAGACGCAACATTACATTGTGTGTTTTAAAGTGTTGCATGCAGTTACTTGATTATGCTCAATGAGCACAAATGTCACATTTAAGTGTAGCGCTACAACAGGTAGCTTGTAAAAATCACCACTGAAACAATGTGAGTGATGTGAGGTGAATTTCAACAAGCATTCTAGGTAAGGTATTGAAGTGTTCATTTGCTCATGTTTACTGCATATTTCAAAGAAATGAATGAATTATTCTGAACTTCAGAGAAGGTTCTATTTTCCAATAATGACATTTCTGTAGCCCTTTACGTGACACAACTTGTTACTGTCAAAGTCAACAATCAGCTTTCTCAACCCAGAATGGGTGGGAGTGAAGTAGATTTTAACTTTGGCATCTTCTCCGGGTCCCACTGTGCAGCCCAACCTGCAACGTAAATATTTAAGTATTACTACAGTGAAAGCAGCATATTGACTGTATCACTGTCCTCCCATTGCATAAACACTTGGGAGCTGAATTACTTCTGACTGAAAACAGCTTATATACATGACTATTTATGGAAAATATGTATTTTAAGCAGCTCAGCAGAAGAGTGATGCTAAATGACAGTGCCAACCATGAAAATGATCATCAAGACAAATTATACCTGAGTCACATCGTCAGAAACCAAGTACTATCATGACTCAACTAGCACAAAGTACTTTACCCTCTAAACAAGGTAAAAAAATCTATTTTTCTCTTGCAGAGACACATTTTAAGGACTCCGAGTCCTCACAAACTTCTTGCTGGACAACAAGTAACTCATACAACCTCTCAGAGATGACACGTCCCCCAGTCAGGTTGGCCCCCTCGATGCTGAAGCAGCAGCTCTCCAGCGGCTCTGGCAGAGGGTTCTGGAGGGAGATCTCTGCAGCCAGCTTACGATTCTCCTTTGGTTCTCCCAGGATCTGCAAGGTAAGTAAAGTCTGGTATCATGCCCATCCCAGTTTTGCTGTGGCATACGCAATATTAAATCAAGACTAAAGCCCAATCCCAATTCAACTTCACTCGCCCTTCTTTTCTTCCCTAACCCCTAAAAAAGAAGGGGGAGATTTTAGGGCACTTGAAATCTAGGGCACTTGGCCCAGGTGCCTGTCCTAATTCTCCCCTACCCCTCGTTTTCATCCCTACCCTGATCAGGAAGCAGAGAGCCAAAAGCTGTTTTAATTTCAGCTGTAGCGCTGTTAATATGGCACTTTATTAAGTTTTAATATTTTTTCAGGCATAAAGGTAACCTTTAAGATCCGCAACTGGGGCTCAGTTTATCCAAATAACGCCCGTTAAGAAATTTGACCCGATGTTTTCGGAGATGAGAAGAGCGCCGCCCCCGGGGAGCAGCCTCAGCTCACAGCCCGAGAAGAGACGTGTCCGCCGGGTCAGGCTGCTCCGTCGTCCCGGGAGAGAAACCTGCAGCTCTGTTGAGAATTACGCTGGCTGAAATAAATAATTTTGGAAGATGTTGGTTTAATAGATGAAATCTAACAGTTGTAGCTACGCCTGTAAAGAAATTTGCTCCGAAATTTCGAGATTTCTGTCTGCCGGCTCCGGAGCTTGGGTCCGCGTTAAATCGACGCAGAGCCTACAGTGTAGGGTACGGCGTACGGCGCGCGTCGCCGTCGAACCATAAATCCCTTTATTCTGGCGTGATCTTCGGCAACTTTATCTGAAAGTGTGTAAATTACCCAGATAACAGCTGGATTACTTTGTGGTTTCTGAAAACTATTATATCAGAAACATCCAAAACAAATCTGACGAGTCACAGGATTATTTCTCTCTATTTCTCTGAGACGAGTCTGCCTGTTTGCCTTCGGTCGGCGAGTCAAATCGACGCAGAGCCTACGGCGTAGCTTACGTAGCCTACGACGTAACCTAAGCCTTTACTCCGGCGCGATTCTTTGCGAACAACGGACAAAAAAGGGATTATGTAGATTCACTGAGTGAATATTATGAAAGTAAAATATAGGTTTGTCGCTAGAAATGTAATCAAAACGCATTTTTATGCAGAAACTAACTCAAAATATTGATTTTATTCACAAAAAAAATAAGAAATGTCCGCCATGTTTTTTTTTTTGGATTTAGTCCGCAAATGACGACGAAAAGCATTCTGGGAAATTTTCATACCCCCTCGCTCTTGAAGTCAGCATCTGAAAACCCTCGATTTGAAGGGGCTATTCTCAGCCCCTCCCCCTCGATATGCCCCTTCCCCGTAGGTGAAAAGAGGAATTGGGACACCACTACCTTCACGGGAACGTGCAAAATTTAGGGGGAGTGAAGAAAACGAGGGCGAGGGGGTCAATTGGGACGCAGCCTAAATGTCTTCCACACTACCAATTTCTTCCGGAAAGGATGCGAAGTATTGATTCATCTGACCAAAACACATTTCTAAAGTAAGATAGTCAAGTCCAGGTGTCACAACATGTTTTTAGACTGATGCTTGTATGGTACTGTTTTAGGGGCAGCTTGCTGCAGTAGATCAGGACATGTAATATTTTCCAATCTTTAATCTTGTGATGTTCTACTTTTTTTCTTCTTTTTTGTTCCTGTCTAGATCATTGTATTTTAAATTAGATACTAGACTGCTTAAGTATTTATGTTGGTATTCCTGGTACTTTTAACATCTGTAATGAGGAATTGTGCCAACATCAGAGTTGTTTACATGAGGGAACAGCTCAATATGCCTTACAAAGCCCAAGTAATGCTTGAAGTAAGACTGGACTTAAAGGGATGAGATGAAAATGTTACAGATGTGAAGCAGGAGCTAAACAGACAGCAAGGATAGGCAAGATTAAGACATTATTATACTTATTTGTTAATGAAAATGTGAGATCCCTGGGAAATATGAAAGGACAAGATCAGAGTATAGTGACGATGAAAAGCCTTCACTGTTTTGGTATTGCCAGTGAGGCGTTCTGGAGCTCTCACAGTTTTTGATTTGCTGAAATCAATCATTGTCTAAGAAATATGTCTTGATTTTCCTCTGGTAAGCTCATCCTTTTGTCAAAAAAGTGGTTTATGTGACTGTTTCCAAGTACTGATGCTCAAATAAATCCCACGCAGCATGTGTAAAGCTGTCCTACAGCTGACAAAGAGCTGTCAAGGGCCAATGTTCTGGTGGTTTGGGTCAGACCCAGATACAGAGGAGGCCCTGCTCGGTCAGTATGTGTCCTATTTAAATGCACATAATCAAGTGTATCACTCCCCCTTGTGGTATATTCCACACGTCAGGAAAAAGAAAAGTGCTTGTGTTAGTATCTGGTTAAATATTTATACAATATTTAATGGTGTCAGCTCTCAGCAAAGCGCCAGGTGGATATTTGACTGACAGGCATGTAAACCAATGTATTTGATTCTGTTGATTTTAACTGGTTTTGCAAGTACTGTAAATTCAGCTCTGTCTTTGTTTTGCATCAAAGGTAAAGGGTTGTATGCCTTTCTAACTGCACGTCCCACCACCTTCAGTTTACTCTTTCTACACTGACTCCATCAATCTGGTCCGGCACATATACTGTCCCCTGCTGCACAATCCTTGTTATTTTGATATGGTCATATGTGTCTCATCATCATTTTCTCTCATTTTTCATCTCATTTTTTGCTATCCCCTTACAGATGCATTTTCTTTTTGATTTCTCCTTGATTTATTTATTTACTTGGTATTAGTCTTGAATTGACTGTACATCGGATTTTGATTGATGATTTGTTTTACTTATTCATTGGTTGATTTATTTATTTTATTTTAAATTTTTTTATGAAAAACAATGCAATATTGATACTGGGATGATGTAAATCCTGTATGACTGACTTTATTTCTTAAAAAGTTTAATAACAAAAAAAAAACAGGCCCCGGCCCCCTGGGCCTTTATGGGGATCTCTGGGGTTTTCCATTAAACATCTTTCTCTTCTCTTCAGTCAACTTCTTCAGATCCACTGAAACAGGGCCATTCCAGGTCAATGCAATAGCCTTTTCTTTTATTATCTTTGAGTCAAATATTACTGTAATAATGGCACTTTCCTTTGGGATTAACAAAGTATTATTTCATTAACCCTATAATGCTGGATGTTTCACATTTCACACATGTTTTATACAAGAAAAACCCCACAATAAATCAAAACGTACATCAAATTACCCAATGTATTCATAATGATACAAAAAATATTATTTAGAAACTGTTAGACAAAATTGTGAGTGTTTACTATTTTAATATACAATAAACCCTTTAAATAATATAAATGATTAGTTTCTGTGTATTATTTTATTTGTCATTCATTAAAGGGTTAATAACTTTGTGCTGAAGTAGCAGAAATATACAAATCCCTTTCAATATTTCAATGATGATATTATCTTTAAACATTTAAATGAGTCTCTAATGTATTTGATATGTTGTGTATGTTGACGATACAATATATTTGCTAATGAAAAGTTCAGCCTTTACTGCTTTTTGTACAAATCCATGGTAAAATGTCATCACCTGTGTGAAATAATGTAATCTTTTTAACCTGTTTTCAAACCCTAAACTGGGTGTCACTCAACCTTTGTTGGGATGTGTAAGAAATGCAGGCGTGGATATAATTAAGCTGAACATGAAAGGTATTGGGTCTACATTGTCCTCGGTAGAAGTACACAGTATCACACAGAAGTACTCACTCTGACTTTGATTTCTGGATTGTCCAGGACAATATTCCTCACTGCCAGGAATGACTCTCCAGTAGAGTAGTCCATCAGCAGAGTTGCCAGGCGGATTAAGTTGTCCTCAGTGAGCAGGCCACCGTACTTTGAGTAGTTCAGCTTTAGTGGGACTCGTCTCTCTAGAAGAGTACGAAATATAATGTAAATGAATTGTGGTGAATCACATTTGGGCATCACACTCATGTAAGTACCAGGTATGATGTAACTTACCTCCACCTGGTGCGAGCTCCACATTGAGCAGGTCTTTAAAGCCACAGTTGGCACCCATAACCCCATTGTAGGACATAGCACAGGATCCGAACAGCAGGCGACATTTCTTGTCAGTGTTCGTGTTGTTCGTGACGACGGCAAAAACGTCAAAGTCACAACCCTTCTTCATGTCTGATGTCACTTTGATAGCGATGTGAAGCCCTCCACCCTGCTGCTGCTCCTGGACCAGCTTGTTTTGATGGTCGGCCTTTTTGAAAGCCTCTCGCTCTTCATCAGATCCTGGGAATATGGCAGCAGAAACAGGATACATTTAATAATAATAATAGAAAAAGTTTGCGTGTGTTCTTCTCCACAAATTTTCCACAGAATTGAGCTCAGGATTGTTGAATGCCAGTTCAATACCTTCAAGCCATTGTCTTCAATCTACTTTGCTACTATGTGTGGTAGGAGGGGGTAGATAGGGGTCATTGTTTGAAGGGAAGATCCACCCACAACTAAGTTTTATATTTTTGGCTGATGCCCAGATGTTGCTTCAGTGCATCCACATATTTCCCTCTCTACGTGACACCATCTATGAAGTGCACCAGCCCCTCCGCGCTATCAGCGCTACAATATGCAAGCTCCCTCCTTTACCCTCCAAAAGAGCCAACAGTTTAATATTAGTCTCATCATTCTACAAGACACGTCTTGAAAAATGAAGATCTTTGTTTCCATGAGCAGCTGCAAACCGTCATCTGTTTTTCTATGGCAGTTTAAAGCAGTGGCATTCTCCTCACTGTGTATACTTCCTTATCGGTGCAGAACGTGTTGTCAACCACCATGATGATAAGTTTTGTTTAAATTATTCTTGTTTATTTGTTATTTTTTTGGTGAGGCCTTTATATTTTAAGATGTGCCTTAGAATACATGTACATGTGTGCCTCAAACTGGCTCAAACTATGGCCATTAGCCTCTCAGAATACCAAAACATCATGTTAATATGGAGGGCCCTGGGAGACATGAGGAGATAATTTACGTTTGATCTGATCACATTATGATGTATTTATATATATAATACACAACCTTCAGGGTACTTGTACAGATGAGTGATGTCCTCTCTGTTGTCACTCCCCACGCTTTTGGTGCTGATTTTCTGGCCCACAAATGTAGTGGTAGTTACTTTGGATGTACTGCCGTCCTTTTTCTTCATGAACGTGATGACATCAGCATTGACCTCAGCAAAGACGAAGGACGCGTCATATTTGGACATGAGCTCGCCCTCCTTGATGGCCCTGACAGGGATGGGGCCGCAGCAGTACACGCCTGAGGAAAGGGGGGAAATGTTAGAACAACAACTGACTGAGCTTCAACTGAAATTGAAAAATTGAAACTTTTATTTGTTGCCTTCGCTTTTTTCCTGAGGTGTGGGATCACTGGCCTGCCAGCCGTTGAACTCAGGCTTAAGGTCAGGCCTGGTCATCCAACTCTCCACCCAGCAATGATAATTCCTGCAAATGTTGAACACAGCTGTTGAACAATCCCACAACAGCAGTGTGTCAGCAATGTCCCTATTGCACCACAGCTGCAGTACATTTGCTGAATTCTCACAAGTAAAGGCACAGATCCATATCTAGTCAGTAAATCTCTATTGTTTGTATGGAAATGTCAATAATTACTAATCCAGAAGATGGTCATCGGAAGGTTTCTAAGCACGTGCTACTTTTACAAGATAATTTTTCTATTTATTTATGAAAATACATCATAATGTGCTCTCACCAGATCATTTCTTTGGATCGGATGAGTTCCCCCTTTTCATTGATATAGCGCTCAATAACCAGGTTGTTGTTGGTGTCGTGTGCAGACAGGAAGTTGGTCACAACACGGCAGGGTATACCCAGGGCTCTGGAAACTGGGAGTATACAACAGAGGGGGAAAAAATGCATACCATTTCCACGTGTATACAGTACGTGTCAAAAGAAGACAAAAGAAGTGTGCTGTAAACCGCTAGACCGCAGAGCTCAGCTCTGCACTATCTTACCGGAGCACGCCACTGCTGCAAACACCCAGCACTGTCCATAACGAACGGGCTGACAAGCTTGCGTGTCCCAGTTGCGTAGGATCTCCACGCTGCCGCGCCAAAACATGGGGCTCACGCCTCCTTCAAAGCCATCTGACCATTTTCCCAGTAACACCCCTTTGTCGTCATTGCAATTTATCTGCCGTGCAAAGGAAAAATAGACAAAACAAATTGTATCAAATGAATCCCTTTTACGTTTATACTTAGGGTAAAACATGTTTTACTCAAATAAACAGAGCAGAACGAGGAGCACAAAGTACCATAGCACTCAGCAAACGGGACACATAGATGGGATTTCTTCTCCCTGAACAGTCTTTGCCGGGATTACGCAAATATTTAGGATTCGTGTCCAGAATCCGCAGGCAGATATCCAGGATTCCACCTTCAAACTGAACAGTGAAGGAAAACATGTGACTGAGGATTAGTTGTTTGGGATAAAAGTCAAACAAGACACAATATCATGTCAAAAATATCAGAAAGCCTCTCTGCTAATGAATCATTGTCATTAATGCTGCGCATAGTATGATTGGATACAAAAGATAACATTTCAATATTACTGCATTTATATAACCCTTCACAATCTGATAAGTGGATAGTTTCTTCTTATCAGAACAAATGAGATTCCAGCTCTTTCAGCACTCTGACTGAAATCTGGCTGGTCTGATTGATTGTGGTTATGATGAAGTGAGGCTGACAGTGCCACTGTTGGTGTTGGTACCTGGCCAAAGTTCCAGGGAGTAGCTATAGGATGTTTGTAGCTTCCTTGAAAGACGAGTCCATCCTGAGAAAGGACATACTCCGCCAATTTCTGCTCACTGTCCATATATACTGCATCTCCTGTTACCAAGAGACAATACAAATAATGTCCAAGACAAGTCCTAACTGGAACAAGATTGATGCTGGGCTGGTCCTCGTCATCGTTCCAGAAAAATGACTGGACCGAATCCCAGCAGCTCTCCTGTGGGATTTGTTCACCGCTGCTCCTGAGAAGCTGTTATGCTCAACCCACACCGGTGTGAAACATGATCATCAAAGCATTCAGCTGCAGAAGATGCACTGCTCGGCTGACAGCTTCACACAGATGGTCTGCACACTCACCTGAGCACCAGGGGTTGAAGAGCAGAATGAACTCGATCCTCGCTGACCGGCCAAGGGTCAGGGTGTAGCGACCTATAGGTGCGTTGGGGGAAGAGCACACAGAGAGGGCCACCATGTCCCCGGGAGGGCTGGTGACAGCAGCACTCCAGCGGGAAGTGTCAATACTGGGGGACAGACCGAAGGAGGCCCTGGTGCCATACTGCTCAGACGGTTGAGGACCTGCACAAAACAATAAATATTACAAAAAACGGTCTGCAAAAACAGAGCAGTCTGGAAAATGGAAACACTTTGTTTACTCAACCCTTGCTGATATTATTTAAAACATCTCTGGAATCTCTTCTCATGCATGGGGAGCATAACTTTGTAATTGCAGCTGCTCACTTCAATTACTTGTGCTCCCTACAGCCCAAAGCCCGCACTCCTTAACATCTTCCATCCAGTGCAGCCAAAATAAGCAAGCTGTTTGATCTCTTGTCCAAAATGAAGGGTCTCATATCAATCCATCAAAATATGCTTCACTCTCAACCCTTGATAGGGTTATCTGTGATTACACACATGCTTTCCTTTTGGCAAGCAGTATTTCCTGTTGAAAGTGTTGCTTTTCATGGGGTGCAACAGTTGTGCTATCTCACTCTTCATAAGGGGTTTATCCAGCTCCAACAGGAGGAGGCAGACGGTGTTAAGTGTTTAAACCGCTTCCAAAACTTCCAACAATAACGGAAAGTAGGTTTAAAGTTGCAGCAGAACTGCAGGCGATAAAAAATGGAAATAACAGCATATCTTATTACAAAGGCCTTTTGAGGTAATAGCAGTTTCAATAATGGCAAAACAAGATTTCTTCCCTTTCCTTCCTCATCAGCCGCAAGGCACAAGGTTTTCCCATTATCATACACATAGATGCAGCGCCACGGTGCAAAGAAAAGGTTATCTGGAGGAAAAATATTTTGACAGTTCTTTTGGATACAAGAAGTACTGGCAATAGCGGCAGCACCTGTTTCTGCAGCGCAGTCCAGAGAGCTGGTTCCCGGCTGGAAGCTTCCACTGCGGAGATAAAGGCTGATTGTAAACGGCTGGCCTCTCCGCACAATGAGCCGATCTACGCCATTGAGATCGGTGCGATGGTCCGTGTTGTTAAACTCGCACTCCAGGTTCCAGCGATCGATGTCCAGAACTTTGGAGAAGGAACAGGAGAGAAAACCCAAAACATAACTCAATACCATTACTCTGTTTATGCCATCATACAGTTCTGAGTGCGGCTTTTAGTCTGTAGAAATAGGGGAAAAAATAATAATCTGTCAACTTTTCTGTCATTATGAATGCCATTATTGACACACATACTTTGAACTCTAACTGTTAATTGCAGGATGCTCATTTATTTATTCCCATTATGGTGTAATTATTTCAAGGCAAGGCAAGGCAAGTTTATTTATATAGCACAATTCAACACTAGGTAATTCAAAGTGCTTTACATCAACATCAATTTCAGATAGCAGAACTGTTGATTTTTTCGATCTAACAAAGGATTAACTGCAAGATTCCTTCTTTTCACACTCCGACTCCCCGTCTTCATGGCCTGTTACAAGAAATGGAGTCACTGTCACGCCCATTCATTTCCTGTTTAAAGGAAAAAACTAGGGTCAACTTATGTAACACTTCCACTGCTCTGAAGCAAGTCAGAAGGTCATCCACTCCCCATATATCATCAATATGCGTTAAAAGAAGTCCTGGAAGCAGGCAAGGCTGGGCCAGACTCAAGAGAACAAAAGACAGGGCTGGAAAGACTTCCTGCTGTTTTACACGACTCCAGGGGGAATCACCGGTTCACTGATCTTGGCCTTGGTCTTAATGGAACACATGCTAGTGCAGGTTCGTGTTTAAATACTGTAACTGGATGATGTAAAAGTCTTCCTGTTAAGTCTTTTGTCAAAGCATTTAACTTTTTGGCAAAAAAAAGAAAGAAAAAAGAGCAAAGTATAGTGGAGTGCAGATATTTTTTAACAGCTGCACAGTTTACTGTAAATCCAAAGGAATTATTAAAACCTTTTAAAGTACGGGGAAGAATGACTTAATCAATACCATATGTAAGTCTGTCACCCAAAGACGTAAACAGACTTAAAAAGTCAAAAGTAAGTAACCACCATCCTTTTGTAGTGATACGTGAACATTGTTAGGTATAAGTTATTTTTCAAAGATGACAAAATGAGAGCAAGAAAAGAAAACACAAAAGGAAGCTGTAAAACATTGCGTTTCTTAATCAAAACAGCTGTGATACGGCAGATGTGGTGCATGTGGTATGAAGTCAGACTTAATTACGCTCCTAATTTGCAGCAAAATTGAGTTACACAGTCCCGAGCGGAGTCCTGAGCCGGACTTCTCTACAGACTGTATATGATTCTGCTTCACTCCCACTCCACCATGCATGACCCCACACCACAGAGGTTTCTCTGCAGCAACACTGAGGCCAGTCTGATCCTTAAAAGGAAGTCTAAACAAAACCCAACTGGTGTGGCAGCTGGTCCGGTAAATGCGGTCCTCTGGGAAATACAAACACGCAAACACTAGAGTAGAGGAACCTTTCACTCCTCTGGGTGACACCCGTTTTGACTTCAGGTCTCCATCACAGCTCAGGCTTATACTTTAAGACGAACAGATGGAAAACAAGCGTCGCTGGTGACGGCGTAAAGCTGTCCAACAACATTCTGGGTTATATTTGTACAACTTCATGTGACTTGTAAAATCCCCGAATGTAAATATACTGTCTGGGAAAAAAAAAAGAAGTTCCCTGTTGAGTTGAAATACACTAACGTGCATTCACCAACATTGTGCTCAACAACACCCCTCAGATGTTTTTCATATGCCACACCACTGGCTCCATCGCCTGATGAATAACAGCTTTTAACCCCTCTGGGGAATTTAGGACAACATGGAGAAATCTTGAGTGTCTTCAGGGAGGTATAGAGCAAACTACTGCAGGGGTTGTGTGTGCTTTAAGGTATAGCAGCAATCAGTGAAATCTCTAGCTGCTATTTTTAAGTGTCCCAGGGAAACAACCACATGCTCAAACATGGGGGTCAAACACTTTTCAGGGTCTTGAAATCTCAGGATGAAGAGAATTCATTTCAGCATTGTGTTGCTGGAGTGTGATGGATAGTGCTGATGCAATGTAGAAAGCATGCTGCAGCCTGCTCAGCGCCTGCAAAACACCGCTACATGGAAGTTGAATCGAAATGCACGAATATTTACAACTAATAACATCTGCTCCGTGAGGAACAGGAACAAAAGCCTTGAGGTAAAATGCGTGCACACTGTTTTCGATTAAGCCATTTACTAACAGTTCGTGCAGTTTTATACTGATTAAAGGAGTGGATTAACACAGTTAGATTACCACTCCATCATAAATCTAAAAACATAAAAAAAATAAATCAGTCTAACTTACCTTGTGCCATCTTGCGGTGCTTTTTTTTTTGTTTAAGTGCAGATCTGTGTTGGATGAAGTTGCTGCTCAGGGCTGAAGTCCGTGTCCGAACTGGCGCTCCCTCGGTCTTTACTTGTAGTCCTCCTAATGCCAGTCCCGCTGAGGGTGGGTGTGTTACGACCCACCTAAAACACTGGGGATGCGAAAACCCCCACGCACGTATACACTCACATCCCACATGACTCACATCACCGTCCAATTCACTGTAATCGCTATTGCAAAAAAGACGCTCTGCTTTTCCTACGAACTCTGAGGTAATTATTCAGCACATGCCTTGACAGTATGTTGCTGTGTTTTAATGCCAAGAAAAAACTGTTACTTGGGGTGTGCCAAACAGGCGAAATAAATACATCTGAATAATCCCCGTGTCTGTTAGTTTACCCAAAGCAGTTTTATTTGTCTTCACCACAGCGCCCATCCTGACCTCCAACAACACTGTCGGGTGATGCGTTAGTGAGGATGAATGGGACCAGTGAAGCAGCCTACACTTGACGCCAGTCTGTGGAGCCTTATTTTTAGCAAATAGCTACAGTACAACATTTACTACTGAAAACCAACAACTTGTCAGTATTACCAGTTTGGAAAACGATGAAGGCGTTTCAAAGAAAGCATTTGTGTTAATACACAAGTGGTCTTATGGGCTTGCTGAGTTCCAACAACCAGCACCTGCTGTTTTTTTAATATTTGCATTATATTTTTCAGTAATGAGAAATTAAAGGGGACCTATTATGGCATCTAATATCTATTTAAACAGCCTTTGGAAGTCTTAAAAACAAGCTTTTGATTGTTTTTGCTAAATAAATGAGAAATTCAGCCTCTAAGCCATGTCTTTATCTTCCCATTCTCTAACCTCATTATCTATGCAGGATTCTGAGTGGGCGGGGCTATGATAATGAGGCACTGTGCTGATTGGCTGCCTGAATGACGCGATACACCGCTACGAAAAAATGGCAGAAGCTCCGGCCGGCGGAGTTAGTTGTGGCCGTGGTTTCACGCATCGGAGGCCAACCTATGTAAATTGCACCCGTCGTTACGTAACGAAAGGGAGCAGAATCTGAACGGCTCGTAGAAGCCACATCACACTGGATGGCTCATCCGGGCAGCTGTACAGATACTGCAGAATTTGGTTGCTTTCCTCCTTCTCTGAGTTGGCAGGCTGAGGGGAGACCACTTTATATATGTTTAAAGGAGCCGTCTGTAAGAAATGGCCAAAACTGGTACTGCAGTCACTTTCAAAATATTGTTGAGCGGCGTGTACCCTCCCCCTCCTCCCCCCGACCAGAGGTTGCCAGGTAGGCTGCAGAATGCAGCAGGAACGTAGGCTGCCATGGCTGCGATAATTAGAGCCGAGCTGGCAACCCGGATGCCGAAACAATACTGACTTGGTGATTGGGAGATAGGTGGAGGGTGGAGCTTCAGAAACAATACTGACTTGGTGATTGGGAGATAGGTGGAGGGTGGAGCTTCAGAAACAATACTGACTTGGTGATTGGGAGATAGGTGGAGGGTGGAGCTTCAGAAACAATACTGACTTGGTGATTGGGAGATAGGTGGAGGGTGGAGCTTCAGGCCAAAACAAAAAATGACAACATAAACATCAGTTGAGGGCTGCAACTCCTCTTTTTAAACTGGAATATCCTGGGTTGAGTGCTGTTGTCAGTGACATAAGTATTTGAAATGAACATGATTTTTAAATGTCTGTTGACATATCGGGGTCATTTTATGATTAGTTTTATTATTGCTCTTACATACAGCTCCTTTAAGCAAGATAAAACGTGTTTTTCATAATAGGTCCCCTTTAAATGAATAAGTCTACGTTTTATAAGGTTAAATTAATTCTCTAAAAGCGTCTGCTAAATGACAGTATTAGTATTAGTATTTGTATTAGTATAAGATTAACTACTTGATTTTCCTTTCGGTTTTTATAATGTATTTTTGAATATAATACAAGCATTTCTTAGACTACTAAGCCACCCCATAAAATAGTTTTATACAAAAATAGGTAAATGAATAAAATAGCAAATATCCAAAAATAAATAAATACAATTATTCAATTATTTGCGTGATTCAAAAAATATTATTTAGAAACTGTTAAAGAAGAAATTTGGTATGTTTTTAATTTTCAATATGTAATAAACACTACTAATAAATGATAAATATATTTTTTGTGTATTATTTCATATGTCAGACATTAAAGGGTCAGATGACATCAACTTTATGTGACCCTCTTAACTGAAAAATGTAAACCCGACAGTGAACTTCAGAATACATCATAAAGAATATTTCAATGCTATCAGAACTTGATGTAAAGTACTTAAAGAGTGTGGTTCTGTCATGTGAGGCGGACGGCCTGCGGCTGTTCTCTTTGGGCCTGCCAGTGTCTTCTCTCCAAAGAGTATCAAACAAGTTCAAAAAGGCCAAACCAGATCCAGTGATGGTAACATGGTGTTTCAGCTCCAAAAAGACAGTAACATCTGTAATCTGGTCTGACTTGCAGATGTTCTACATGCAATAAAAGTGGTTATACAGCTGTGTAAGGAGTAGTCTAGAGATTAGAGAACGAGACCGAGCAAAAGAGGAAATTTAGGCCTCAGATAGCTATAGAACAGGATTTCTTAAGCAGAGACAAACTGTACATTAGTGGTTATTATTTTGCTGCTGTTTTGTTTTGGTTTTCTTCACCGTTATTATTGGCACAAAAAAAGTTGAGCTCATAAAACCATGGGTCGTTTTCTGGCTCTTTTACTTTCATTCAACTGAAAACACATCTGCATTATATATTGCTCTCTAAATTGTATTTGAGCTTTGTTTTACATTTGTATTAACAATGCATTAGTCAATATTAACCACACATACACTGAGGACATGTCTATCTGTTAAAACAGCAGTTTTTTTTGTTTATTGTAAAAACTATGGAAATGGAAATACACATTTATAAAAAAAAAACATCAAATAACTTCATGTCTTCTGTTTCAATAAGAAACAATGCAGCTCTCAAAAGGATCAATATTCATACAAGTATCATAGTTTATACAAGTTTTTTATTAAGAGAAGATAATTAGTACTTTGAATGTATTTTATTTTCAAAAGAACACATATGCTGCAATTAAGTGACGTTAAGCATTTAACTTTGTACAAAGGACAATATTGAAGTATAACAAAGACATTATTATATTGCTTATTATTATTTAATGTGACATTGTGGCTACAACTGACCCAAAGAATGTTTTGTTTGAGCAATAAAACTAAACATTACAGTGCACAGCAGTAAATAAAATATCATTTCTGCATTTCAGAATCACATTGATCCATGGTTATGTTTGTGATACAGAGGAATTATAAACAAATATCTTGTCTATTAAGTGGTGACGGGTTAGGGATTGCAGAAACAGCACATGGTGCCATCTGCAGCGCTGATGCAGTCCGGCCTCCGCTTCTCATGGGCTTCACGCAGGTCTGAAGACAAAATCCTTCATGTTAACAACTTAATATGGAACAAGACATTTTCATGCACACATAAAATATATACACTTTAATAATCAATTTGAGTTCTGACCTCGTCAAATAAAGATGGGTTATGTGGAAATGTAATATTTTACCTTATATGCGATAAGGATCAAACTTCAGTGGACTTTCCAACAGCAGCACTCTGAACCTGAGAGATTCAACATTTTCATTTTTATTAATTGCATTCATTTATAGACATAAAAAAGAACGGTATCAGGACTAAAAAATAGAAATAGATATAATGACAAGTCTTAAATTTAAGGAAATACAATATAAAAAAAATGACAGTGTAATTTTCTTATTATTATGAGTTGCTTGCAATTAAATCCTTGCCGCAAATACTGCTTATTAAACACACAATTAATTTAGTCATCGACAAATGAAATCTATAAAATGAGTCATTTAGGCAGTTTGTTGATCTGGAGCATTCAGGAGTGTGAACACCTAAATGACATCAACAATGATTTTAGGAAAACAACTATCGATACCCTTCAATCTGGGAAGTGTCACAATCCATCATCCTGCATACAGAATACTATTGCTATCCTTTTGGCATGCTAGGTCACAGAGGAGACCTTTGGCCATTATCGCAAATAATACACTCAGCATATCAGCAGCTATGCACGGTGGTGGAGGGGTGATAATTGGGACTTTTTACAGACGTTTTACAGCCAGAAATGTATAGGCATGTAAGTGAACTGTGACCTTTTCTTTATATCAAATCAATCCAGAATGACCTTTGAGAAAATCTGTCTGGAAAGTAAAACTCAGTGGAAATTTACACAGCAAGACAAACATTCCAAGCAAGAGTGCCCCTAAATAAAGATAAGATAAGAGGTTTTATTGTCATTGTCCATCAGTACAACAGAATTTTCCACGGCAATTAGCAGCTACGCAAATAAGAATAAGAATACAAATAGCTGAAAATACTCTTTACACAAAGACTGGGGATTCTCACTGTACAGAAGCGACTTTCTTTGAAACTGGGAATGCCATTCAGAAGTAAGAAAAAACTTCCCTGCTGATGAAGATACTGCAGCTTTACGAGCTGATGAATTGAGTGACGTACTTGGCTTCTCATCAATTTCTTCAGACTTTTGCTTTCATTATCTCTTGCAACATAGCAGGAATTGGAACAGGAATTGGAATGTGTGTCTTACTGTGTAAATTTCCACTGAGTTTGACTTTCCAGACAGATTTTCTCAAAGGTCATTCTGGATTGATTTGATATAAAGAAAAGGTCACAACACATAATCACAACATTATTATTATTATTATTATAAAAACATTGATTTTAAAATAGGAATGACTCAGTAGATGATTCGCTTACGAATTTAGCCTTTCTGGTGTTTTTGTCTCAATAAACAAATATATTAAGTTTTTTACTACACCTTGCCGCTTGCCAGAACCCCGTCCTGGCACTGTGGCCTGTGCCTGGGTTTGGGTGCAACTGGCGGTTTGATTTTCCCTGCAGATCCTGCCAGAGCATTTGCTGTTTGGGTCTCTGGTGAGACTTCAGTTAGAGGAGAAGCGACTGGATCCTTCACAGTGATTATGGAAGGGCAGACTGACGAACTGTCCTCCACCTCTCCTCCCACAGCAGACCGGAAGCTGTGACTCGAACTACTGAAGCCGCTTACGCTGTCCCCTGAAGACTCCGAGCTATCCACTGCAAAAGTAAAAGAAAGAAAAAAAACATTGTTATGCACACAAACGATGTATACGATAACCATTTCAGTGACACCTTTAGAGTGGGGCGCTGCTTTTTACGCCATGCGAGGCTCATGTGTCTTTTTTGTGAAAAGTTTGTCTTCAATGTCTGGCTTTTCTTGTTTTTTTTAGTTTGTCAAAACCCACATTTCTAAGCAATTTAGAAATAAACAGTTTCTCAAACCAGACTCGTTAGTGTTTGCCTGAACCAACCTGTCTCTGGCAGATGTAGTCGTGGATGTAGAACAGTGAGCCATAGTTTCCCATCTTGAACCAAAGCTATGGTGTTAAGCATCATTGATTGTAAAGAAAGCCCTTCCAGATGTGTGTTAACTGGAGGCTGATGCTGAGTTGTAGTTTAAATGCAGTTATGACTAAACAAATGCTGGACTGGAAACTCGTCTGCATACTTTACAGCGAGACATATACTACCGTACTTGGCACTACTTGGTGCTGATAGTGATGGTGATTAATGCTTTCTGTTTATTTCTCCTGTTTTAGAGGGACAGTTAATAATAAAATGCACTCCAACATAAATAAAACTTTGCTAAGCAGGAAATAGCTGCTTTTGCAGATGTTTACACTTTCTGTCCAGTTGAATCATGTTGTATGCTTTTAAACATCAAACAAATTTATTTTACTCACACAGTAAGTTCTGACTCCCGCTCTCCTGGTCCAGATCGTCTTCCTCCAGAGCTCCAGGGGGTGATACGTATCCTCCAAGGCCCCCTGAAACAACCTTTCGTTTGGGCCCACAAACGTACCCTACAGGGGACAGAGAACCTCGTCCCGAGGAAGAGGAGGACGATGAGCTGCTGCCTGAACCTAGAGAGTTTGGCCGCTTCCCTTGAAGCTCACCCTGCACCCCACATGGTCTCACAGAAGACAGCACCTTGTTTTCTGGAGGAACCGACAGAAGAAAGAAAAAAGGTTTGAGGAATTATAAAGAGCTGCAATGAAAAATCATAGACTATGTGAGTATGTATGTACCTCTTCCCATCAGCGCATAGTCGATGGCTCTGTCATTGATAGCTGCGTCACTGGGCTGGATGTCGATGAAAGGTTTGTTACCGATTCCCAAGAACACTCTCTCCTGCATACGCACCTCTGAAGAAATGAAAAAAAAAAAAACAGATTTAAAAATCACTTTTTCTTTACCTTTAAATCAACTTCTTTAGTTCTTTTATTCAGTTTTATCGTGTCAACATCCCCACACATAGAAATAAAGATGAATTCATAAGAATAAGTCAACATTTTTCCACCAGTTGAACTGTCAAAAACTGAGAGAGTCTTGACAGTTTTTGTCAAAAATATTCACGTGAACAACATCAGTGCTTTTATAAAGGTAATATGAACTCCGACATAAAATTGCGCTGGAAGACTTTTATAGCTGGTCTGCCTCCAGTCACAGTGGACCTGCTTTGTGTTCGCATGTGCACGGCTGCTGTACCTCTGTTGTGGATGGCCTGCTCCCACAGGATCCGCTCCAGGTCCTTGGTCCACGCCTCCTTGGCCGTGCGGCCAGCAGCTTGAAGTGTGTATGTATCCTGGCTTTTCCTCTTTCTAAACCAGATCTCAAAACACAAGCCACTGTCCCCGCTGTTTTGGGTCATGCCTATGTCAGACGTCTAAACACACAGAAAGATCATGTGATCACTTGCGGTTGTAGATTCACATACAGTGAGCGATTCCGATGACCTAGTCAAGACAAAGGTGAGAATCAAGACTTCTATAGTTGGACTTGTGAAGTTAAACCGTAGGAAGTGAGTAACAGAGGCTACAGAGATGCTGGATTTGGTAAGAAACATATTTTCTGATTTGTGGTAAATTAGAGAGTAGAGAAGATTAGAGATTAGAGATAAGGTTTTACAAGTACTGATGTCCTGTTGACATTCAAATTGCTTGGTGGCTCTGTTGCATAAGCATTGCTTTAAATTTAATTATTAAAGATATAATAAAATAGATGTTTTATTATATTTATAGGCCTGAATGGCACTACAGGATCTAAAAATGTAAAAAATATGCTTAGGTGGACTTGTTTTATGGTAGGTCGTAAGGGGTTAAGAGATAAATACAATGTTGTTATAAAAGTCAAGTAAAGTAAAGCTAATGCTAAGCATCTGAATAGTATGGTAGATGTTTTTTTCTTACTACTTTTCATTTTTTAATACATTTATATTACGACTTCAACTTTTTACGTTTCAAAACATGGAAGTTTCTTCAGCTTCACTTAACTTCATACAAAGATGTTGTGAAATCTTTCCTCAAATTGAAAAGCAGAACAGAAACTTATTTCTATAGAATTTCAATGTGAATATATTCACACTTTCCAGTTTGCGTACCTTGAAGGACTGTTTGTAGATGTATGTGTCATTCCCTACATCGGTCTTTCTGGTCTTACTGAAGAGAATGAGTTCTTGAAAGAGGAAGATGTGACGGAAGCATTTTTTCTTCCTATAGGTCACCAAAAACTCATCCTGGCGTATCAGCTGCCCCTGCTCCTTCAAATTAACCTGGAATTAAAAAAAAAAAGAGAGAGAACATTAACTCAGGCAGTGAATGCGTGGTACAGAGCTGTACTAACAGCATCCAACACTGAGCTCTGGTTATGTTTAACAAGGGCCGTGACGATTCATGACCGTCCAACAGAATTCTTCTGAATCCAGCTGTATTCCCTCTTTACCGGTAATAGAGCACCAGACAAACAACTCTCTAAACAGCACCTCCTCTCACATTCCATGGGAATTATCTGGTTTGTGGTTCTGATTATCTATTATTCCCTCTCATCCTATACTTATCTACACTGACCCTGCAAAGCCAACAGACAAAGAACATTTCTGTTAATATTGGTACATTTTATTCAGTGAGTAACATAACTGCCATGCCTATACCTGCCTATACCTGCTTCCTTCCTGTCAGCGATATTGCAGTTACAAGTGACTGATTCTACAGTTGGTTCAAATATCAAGCCTTTGTTTATTTTACAGAAGAGAGCAGTAAGGATCATACATAAAAAGGAGGCAAGAGAACACACCAATGGACTTTTTATCAATGCAGGATTAATTAAATTTAAAGATATTATTGAGTTACAGACTTTATTGGTTATGTTCGAGGCAAAAAACAAAATATTGCCTGAAAATATACAACGTTTTTTTGTGTTTAGTTCAGAAGATAAGAACCATAGGAGGAAATTAGATTTTAAACATCCGTTTGCACGCACTACTTTAAAACAAATGTGTATTTCAGTATGTGGTGTAAAATTATGGAACTCCTTAACAACTGATTTAAAGGATTGTAAAAATATTCACCAGTTCAAGAAATTGTATAAAGACCACACAATTAGACAATATGAATTTAACGGGTAAAATATATTTTGTTGTTTTTATATTGTTGGCGAGTTAGTGTGTATGTTTTCTTATTTTTTTGTTTTGTTTTTTCATTATTTCTTTTTTTTTGGTATTATATAAGTAGTGATTGTTGAACAGACGGACAGACCATCTTCATATGAATTGTTTTATTTTTTTTGAGAAAGGGGCTTGGTATATAAGGCTGTCTTCTTCTTGCCCCTTTTCCATCATGGAATGGAACATACGTGAACTATTTCCATGATATGGAATAAATAAAAATGAAATGAAATGAAATATTTAGTATACTGTGTTTGGGGTACAATATCTTCAGCATATAAGAAAGGAACCCTTTTTTACTGGTGATGTTTCGTGGCATTTTAATGGCCCAAAGCCAAAACAGCCATTGAGGTCCTGCTTACATCACAGTGTTGGATGGCGTCCATGGCCAGCAGGTTGTTACCATGGCGAAGCTGAAACTGGACGACCTCCAAGGCTGCCCTGATCTCAGCAATCTCTCTGCTTTGTCCCTGTCCGCACTCGCTCATCATGTCCTGCAGGAGCAAGCTGTACTTGCTAATGCGCTGCACGGGCTTCAGCAGGTATGACCACAAGTCCATTTTGTCCCCGAGCTTCAGCTGCTTCTGCTGGAAAAACAAGGAACATAAACCGAGCTGTGTTAAGAGCAAGTGCAAGCATCTGTCCACGTGGACAGGAGGTTGATGCTGTGTTGTGTTGGGGCCACGTTGGCAGGAAGTGACTCAACTGAATGCCATGGGACAGTGTTTCAGTCCATCACCTCAGTATGATGGTCTGAACTGAAACATCTCAACACTCACTGGGTTTATTACTGAGGGTTTTGCATGGATGTGCACTATTCAGAGTTGTAATAACATTTATAATTCAAAACCTTACATGTACAAGCAACTTGTCATCAGTTCATCATCGCCTCCAGAAGATGCAAGCACGGCCGGGTACTCCATATTCTGTTTTAATTTGACAATTCCGAACGTAATTCAAATATTTGTTTTGCTTTTTTTTTTCTTACCTTGAAGAAAACCTGTCCATGGTTGATGAGAAGACTGTCAGATTGTGGTTTATTCTTGCTGTAAAGAGCATACAGAGCAAAACTCTCCCTCTAAAACAAGAGAAATACATAAATAGCATTAATCACCATCACTATCAGCGCCAAGTAGAATTTATATGTCTCGCTCTAAAGTATGCAGGCAAGTTTGCAGTCCAGCATTTGTTCAGTTATATTGGCATTTAAACTATTTAAAAAAAACACACAACTCAGCATCAGCTTCCAGCTAACGCACATCTGGAAGGGCTTTCTTTGCAATTGATGACACTTAATTCCTGATTTTTTTGGTTCAAAACAGGAAACTATAGATCACTGCTCTACAGCCAGGATTAAATCTGCCAAAACCAAGTGGCTTCAGGCAAAGATGATGGTTTGAGAAACTGTTGACTTCTGAATTGCTTAGAAATTTGAATTTTGACAAATTAGAAAAAAAATAAAAATAAAAGCCAGACATTGGAGACAAATTTTCACAAAAGACAGGTGAAACCTTACGTGACGTAAAAAGGTGAAACCTTACGTGACGTAAAAAGCAGCGCCCCACTCTGAAGGGTTCGCTGACGCAGCTCTCCAACTCATCCATGAAATGGTGACAGTGGAAATCGTGAAGCTTTTCTAAGTTGCCGAAGATGCTCCCCCTCTGGCCCCTGAGGTCCTGGGGGACGTCGGCCCTCTCCAGCTCGGGGAAGTAGTGCTCTCGGACGTAACCCAGCGCTTTGACGTATTCCCTCTCTGTTGACAGTAATTCCTCCAAGATCTTCTGTACCTTCCTGCTCCACGAGTAGGAAATGAAAAAAAAAAAAAATGTAAAGGCACTGATTTTAATAAATGTTATAACTGGAGTCTGCTGAGCTTAGAATCCTGATCTGTTTTGCATTTTTCATCTGAAATGGATACCGATTTCTCCATAAAAAATGCTTTTTACAACTACGTCATTGTACAGAATGCATTTTGAAACATGTAACAGCACGGAGCTGAGCGGGAGGGTATAAAGTTTTCCAGAAATGCAATGATTGAGGGGAAGCCAGATTTCTTTAGAGATCAGTTACTAAATGCTGGTCTAAAGCATAATCATAATACTAGACAGGTAAGCTTAGGTTATTTGACACTTCCAAAACCAACTTCTGATATACTTAAAAGATCTGTTATTTATAGAGCCACCCAACAATGGAACACATTGCCTGCAAATATGAAAAGTATCAAAAGCAAATATTTATTCAAAAGATCTATTAAACAAAAATTTATGAGTGAGACCACACAGTTAGAATAATCAATGTTTTTGTACATGATGCTTGACAAATGTTTCTCTATTTTTATATTATTGCCATTTTGAATGTACTTAGATTTAGACTGACAAGTGTCAGTTTATTTTGTATGTTGTATTGTATGTTTATGTGATGTTTTATGTGGACCCCAGGAAGATTAGCAACCACGACAGTGGAAGCTAATGGGGATCCGAATAAAGAATAAAGAATCTGATGAACAGGCACTACTTACAAATCACTACTGCCGTTGCTTTCTGTTGCGGTGATTAATGTCTGTTGGGTCTTTGAATCTTCAGGATTCTGGGCAGAGAGTGCACGTCCATCACATTCACCTTTATTACAGCCTCTGTCTGGTTGGCTGCTTGTGTTTTGTTGACACGTGCGCTCGTTCTGGGGAACGAGGAGATTTTGCAAGGGCTGCAGATTTTGACCCAATGACCAACTGTGGTGGTGTTTGTGACTTATATTCAAAGCTGAGGCGCATGCGCTGCTCTTCACACACGAGTTGTCGCTCAGGGACCGACCCAGAGATTGGTGCGGTGGAAAGTCCTTGGCTTCTGTTGTGGAACTTGCATTCCTCAGATCTGCCTCGCTGCAGTGTTCTCTTGGCCTCCATTTGTTTTCTGGGTTGTGGTCACAAATTTGTGCAGAAAGAGGAGTCCTTGTTGGATTTTTGACAAATTTTTCAGGAGATTCCATCTCTTTTAAACCTTGGCTATTGCCTCCTTTAAAGTTGTCCTTAAAGCTTGCACCTTTGCTGCTTTCTCCTGTGATTTCTGCAGGACTGACCGACTCTGTAAGGGAGACAGGCTGCTGGGTTAGAGCGCTCACAGCTTCCCCCAGCTCATTCCTCTTCCCCTCCCTCTCCATTTCTCCATGTTCCCCAGGAGGGTTTGCAGCTGCGGTCTGCTGGATCTGGCTCTTATCTACGCCTTTCTTCTTCTTCTTCTTCTGCATCTCTTCAAGACACTGCCTGACTTCTTGGCTTTGGACCCAGGCTGCATTCCACACTTTCATGATCCCAGGGCCCGCTGATCCCACAGCGCAGGCTTCAGCTCTCAGCGCCTCAAAGTGGTGGGTGGAGAATTCACCACCTAATCTCTCTTTATACATCTGGAGTGTGCTTAGGGTGTGAGCTGACCAAGACCCTTCCTCTACCTGCTCGGAAAACTGACTACATTCTTTAGCCAGGGCAGCAACCTACAGAGTGAAAGACATTTTAGATTGCAAGGTTGATTCAAATTACTCTGAAAAAAGGGGGGCCATAGATGAAAATACAAATGAGCCACGGCAAAACACGGACCTGGTCACAGAAGCTGCACACGTGCACCAGCGTTTCCAGCTCCTTCTGCCTCTGTTCTGCACGTAGCATGAAGTCCTGTACGCTGGATTTGAAAGTGCTAACAAGTTTACCCAAAGCATCCGTCCCAGGACGAGAGTTACGGGTGCTGATAATCCCCTCTGCTGCTGCTGTGAGGGTCAAGCCGTGCTGTTGTTTCTCCTGTCACAAATGATATAGCGTGTCAGGTGGAGTACATTTACTTCCCTGTTTATCCTGAAACTTGTGAACTAATGTGAACATAAACAAAACAAATGTTGGCATCTATGGAGAAATACAGACGAGTGAATACTGTATATGTAAACTTATTATTGGGCTAAATACATTTAAAAAAAACATTTATTCCCCTTTTTAATACCTTAGATTTCAGGAAAAAGAGATTAAAGTCCTGCAAGGCCGTTTCAGTGTGCTGTAGTGTATCATCTGTTGTGCGAGAGTCCGTCAGTCTTTGCTCACCCTCCGTGCTGAACCACATACCGGCCTGCAATACATTAAGTGATGGTTACGCAACGCTGCCTGATTCTGTAGCTGGACAAGGAAAGGTCGAGACTTTATTCATGCTATTTTTGAGAAACATGATGCAGACAAAAGAAAACCAACATTTGTGCCCTCGGAATCACATCAAGGACTAAAAGCAGTTAAGATGTTTCTCTGTAGGCTATACACTTTCTTAAATGTGTGATCAGACACAAGAAACTAGTGGTACCGTGACGATTTCCGCTTCTGTTTCTCTGATCCTGAGGAGGAACTCCAGGTGCTGCAGTGACTCATTGGATTTCATCACTAGTGTATGTAGCTTCTCCTCCACTTGGTTGTACAGACTTGTCGCTGCCTCCAAAGCATCTCTGTTACAGGAACGAGAGACACACATTTGTAAAGCTGCAAATGTGCCTTCTTTAATTAGAAAAATTGAACCTTCATATGACATTTTAAATGTAGCGATTACAATGAATATGTCATTTACGTTACAGTATACATAATCCATTTGTCTTGTTCCGTTCTGATACCTTCTGTACAGTATATGATGGACGTTTACTATTATATGTATTACATTTTCCCCACAAACATATGGTTTTATCCTCAGCTAACTTTAAATATTTTACTGAAAAATGGATTACATGTATTTTCTTTTCATCAGTGGGATAAAGCAGAGTTAATTTATCTTGTACTGTGATGGATAGGAAGACTTTGGTATATAGTAAATGTGGTGAGCAGTTTTTAATTGTTTCGGTGGATCAAAGCAAAGCACACTAACCAGCGACTGCAAGTAAAAGAAATAATGTTCCGTCATATTATATTCGGTAGTTATGTGCTGATGTAATGTACAATACTGCAGACTTTGTGTAATCACACAACTCACTGAGACGGCGTAATTATTGTCAATATTATCTTTGACTGTTCAGCTGGGCGCGATGCAGCCACAGGAAAGCTACAGATTCAGCTTGCATCAGGCTCGAAACCCCCTTCCCTCCCAGCCAGTTTCTGGTAATGGGTGACTGTTTAGGGAATTTCTTTTCAAAAGAACTTGTGACTAAAGCCGCCTACTTAAAGTACAGTTTAAGTGAGTAAACGTGGAAGTATTTAACACAAATGTCTTTAAAAGGTGCTACCAAGACAAGAGAAGATCAGTGTAGATCCCACACCAGACATGAGATCTGACTCTAGTATTCTTATTGATACCTGTAGTCCTCTGACTGCTGAAACCTGAATTCCTCTTTCTTCATCCTGGCCAGTAAGGTTCCTCCTTCCCTTTGCAGAGTAACCAGTCTTGCATCTTCCAGTACCTCTTTCATGGACACCTTCTGCTCCTGAATGCTTCGCTGCACTTCCTGCAGTAGCCACACGGCAAGCAGTCACACCTGTGCTAAAATGAGCTTATATCAAAGTACATAGCATTGCAGGATGAATGCACGTTACCTGGGCACTGTCCGTTGGTTTCCTTACGTCCATATTCTCGATGGCCTTTTGCAACAAACTGTTGGACCCTTGCAACTCGTGCTTGAAAGATACTAGTTTCTAAAATAGAAGACAGAAATGTGACATTAAAGGTATTGTGACATGAAAAACACATTTTTCTTGATTTTTTGTGTTTTGTTGGGTGTCTTGACATCAATTACACCCAAAAAACAACAAACTTTTAACATTCAGTGTATTGTGTGCTTTCTGGGATTTTCCGCATAACTATGCAAAAACGGCGCATCTGGTTTGGTGGCGGATCGTTACGTAACGACCCGCTAAATCACCGCCCCCTCCACCCAGCTCCCTGCCTCCTCTCCTCTCCAGCGCACCATAAAGGCTGATTTATGGTTCCGCGTTACACCGGCGCAGAGCCTACGGCATAGGGTTACGCGGCGACGCGCACCGTACGCTGAACCCTTCGGCGTAGGCTCTGCGTCGATTTAACGCGGAACCATAAATCAGGCTTAACACGGAGCTGTTTAGAGCCTCTTTTGTTCTCATACCGGAGGAAAACTGCTAAGAAGACCCGCGGCCACTGACTGGAGTTTGTAGCAGTTGGGTTGGAGGAGGTTTGGAGGAGGAGCGGGGCAATGATTGACAGGAAAGGGGGAAAAGGACGCGTTTTTCACGGCGCAAAAAAACACCGTCATAAAAAGCCAGGAATGGAGTACTGGAGTGAAGTTTTTCTTGTTACACCCTTTTAGACACATTTGAGGGATGTTGGCCAAGACTTTTAATAGTGTTAAAAGCATGTTAAAAATGATGTCACAATACCTTTAAACTCTAAGTACATGTAGTTTGACAAATGGAAATAATAACTACAAATAGTTGAAGCAATAATTACCCGATGGAACTGCAGCCAATCGGCGTGAGCGTAGGTGAAGGTCCCTCCGAGATCAGAGGTCAGTTGGGAAGCTTCCACCGTCTTGTTCAGGACCCTCATAGAGGTCACCACGTCCATCTGATGAACACCGACACCCAAGACATTTCAGGGAGGATGTAATATTCAGCTTCAGTGTCAGTAAAGTAAAATAAACCAAAAAAAACATGAACACTGAAGAGGAATTCAAACCTGCAGACCAGGCTGTTTTTCAGGTCTTGGACAACTATCTTTATCCATCAGAATGATGATGCAGTGGACCGCATGGAGAGCTTGTTCCTGCAAGGCAGAGACAAAACACATGGGACAATGTCATGTCTTTTATCATAACTTGATATTTACTTTGATTATCAAGTAAATATCCTAACCTTTCCTTGTATCATCTACAGAAAACTAGTATAATCTATATCAAGCCTTTTTTTAAACTTAACATTAAAAATGTTTTGGGGTTCTTTTTTTGGACATGTGCATGCAGGTTTGTTTAACCTGGGTCATCAACAGGGCTTTGTACAGCTGGAGCGGAGGAGGTTTCTTCCTGGCATTAATTACCAACGTCATTCCAAGTTCTCGAACATCTTTCCTGCAACAATATGACATCATCTTAGAACAGATTAAGACTTGTTACCTCCGTCACAATACTCTTTTTGTGATACAGCTTTTTGGACTTTTCCTATATCTGACACACACACTTTCACACCCACACATGAACCCAAATACTTCAACCATTCTTCATCTTTGAGGCCTTCACACAGCCTTTATAATGCTCTCTTCTTGCATAGCCTAACCGCTGTGTAAGCACACATCAGAAATGGCTGCTAATTCTGGAAAGGCTCTGCATACCAGACACTTGGCAGTCCGTCTGGTTGCACCAGACTGTTATGATACGCCTCTTTACAAGGGACACCAGGGGGTCACACTTGCTGCTCAAAAAGCTTTAAAATGCAGAAGCCCTTATCAAGCTCAAGTTAAAGGATTTCAACTGTTAAATTATTTATCAGTAGACCCTTGAGGTAAGCATTTATAATACTCTGAAGGTCAATTATTGGAGAATTTTACAGATAGGTGCTACTGATAGGGAGAAAGAGTTGTTTTACATTTATTGTAATGCACTGTGGATTAGACCATGCACTTTGTTTCAGTTGATATGATGCTGCCCTCTTGTGGCCTCAAATGTTGTTGCACGCTGGGGCACATGACAGCTGCTTTCCCCTGCCGAACAACTACTGCAATAATAGTTATTTAACCATCTTGTTATGTGCGTTTCTCAGGAACAACAATATTTTTTAATGTTTAATTATCCAAAAGCATTAAAAAAGAACAAAAAATCCCAATAAACATTGTTTATATTTTATTAATAACTAATTATCAACCATTTGAATCAATATTTAGTGCAGTTCTCTTTACCTCTTACAGATTACTGTTCATTGAAGATAATTAATTCATTTTCAAAAAATAAATCATGCTATTTATTTTCTTGTTTGTTTTTTTACTGTACATTTGAAACACTTGTATATAAAATACAATAGTTTTACATGACACTGATTCTCTTAAATTTAATAAAATGTTTATTAAGCAACGAACCTCGGACCCTGAGACTTTAAACAACTTTTTCTTTTTTATTAGATTTTTAAACTTTGAAATGGGTAAATTTTAGCTGCAATATAACAGTAGGGTTAATAAGCAGAGATAAAACTATCCTATAGACCAATTATCCATATGTTTTCTTTTCTTTTTTTCATTAAAATAATGAGTTAGATGCATTTAAATCAGTGGATTAGCTTTTTGCCATACCTTGGTATGGAGTGTAAATAAAGCAGCAATTCACAAACACTCTGTGCTGACACAAGAGGGGACATCCACTCCTTTCTGTCTGTGTGGCACTCCATCACTGCTCTGCCATTCCTGTCCCTGCTGCCTGTGTGCATATTGACAGAAAAGAAGTTGAATGCTTGTTTTTTAAAAGGCCACTAAGCCACTGACATTCATATGAAATGTTGATTTAAAAATGGGTATGAGTGGAGAAAGAACAGTCACCAACCAATCAGAAGTTGGAGGTTAAACCCCCAGCCCCTGCAGCCTACATGTTAAAATTCTGAACATCATATTTCCTCAGATATTTGCGTCAGTGTTAATGCCTTAAATAGAAAGATCCCGTGATACAGGAGATGGAGACGACACAACTGACTAAGTTCAGTCATTTCAACCCCTCATTACTTTAATGAGAATGATCTCAGTCAGCTTCATGTAAGGGCCGATGAGGTCACACAGTACGCAATAAGACTTTAATGTAAACCAGCATGTCTTTTTAAATGTATCTTATATCATGAGATTTGTGGACGCATTTCTTATATACTGACACATAACCCCCAAAAAACTGAAATGTACCTGGTAAATAAAAAATCCCCAGTTCCAGCAGACTGCTGACCCTCCTGAAAGCAGAGTCTTTAGTTGTTGGGACCTTTTCAGAGTCAGGAACTGTTGCTGGCAGCTGGACATCTGAAGGAGATGGTGCATTCGTATTAGATAGGGTTTCACCGCGGCTTGATTGTGAATCTTTCAGTGGCCGCAAACACAGTGACCAAAGACAGAGAAAGAAGTCATGAATCAGAACAGAAGAAATATTTATCACTTCTAAAAATAATTATTTTATTTGATTACTTTATTCATCAAACTGTTCTGTGTTTACCTTATTGTAACAATAAAGTCATGGATTAATGCCAGGTCCCAATACAAGATGGTCACAGGGGACTCTGTCCACCAAATTATAAGCCCATGTTTCAGTATCAGCCTGTCTTGATCTGGTTTTTAGTCAAACCAGCTGCCACTCATCCTTCCACACATGTCTTAAAGCAGCAGCAGCCCACTTTCACAGTAAATATCAGGATTTCATAAAGTAACTTCATAGTAAACAACTTCAAAGCAAGAAACAAGACCAAAATACACTTCATACAAGACAGAAAGCCACAGATGATCTGGTGTGGGAGCGCCATAATGGAGTAAAACAAACTTGGTGGCAGTGGCACATAACTGGTGAAACCCTGACAGGATCTCTCTGAATCTCACTTTGGCTTTTGTATATCACTGTTTGCCATTTTCTGTCTTTGCTGCCTGGTGTTGGAATGCTGCTATGCAATTTCATTTGTCTGTAATTATGACGATGCGGCATTCCACGTGGTCTCTTTTCTGAACATCAGCAACAGATCTTCAACATAAATGGTAATTGCAACTTTTGCACTAGCTTATAAATTACCCACTTGGATATCAGTAAGTAGTACTTTACTATGGATGTGCAGCTTTTACGCAAATGTTATGAAGTATGTTACGCCATGACTCTGCACAACTAAAGACACATGCAGCAAAAATCAAAACATTAATTATATTTTATACTAAGAATGTTAGCCACATTAATATTATTGATCTCTAAACTGTTGATGCTATGTTCATGCAGGTCTCTGAACATTACATAACCTTATTCAGTTGCAATTATTGAATACGTACAGTAGTTGTGCCTGTGGCGAGCCACAACTTTAAAATCTCTCCTTTGACCTTTCCTCTACTTATAACAGCAATTTTTTTTTCATGAATAACATTTATTGTAACTGCTCTCAATCAAGATGAGGCAACCCTGCACAGCTGTCTAGCTTTAGTCAGACAGTTTCTGATCATTCAACACGGTTTCTGTGTGAAGACTCCTGGCATCCTGGCCAGAGCTTTGATTTCAAACACTCTGATTCCCCTCCCATCAGTCAACAATCCTTGTCGGTACCCTCTCTCTTCGCCAATTTAATAGTCCATGACAAGCATGTCTCCACTCAAGACCTCAATTCTCCCCTCTGAGGGGCATGCGTGTGCATGCAAGTGGGTGAAGGGGACAAAGAAACCTCCTCCTTGCATGTCATGCTGTCTCCCTACATTAGACAAACGCTCTGCATTTGCTTTTCCACCCGGTGGGTTCAGACCCTCACTTTCACTGGGGTGCAGGATGCTATTTCCGTTTACTCCCTTGATAAGAAGAATGACGTGAATGCAACTGTACTGCCAAAGCACTTTGAGAGAGGTGGGAGGATCCCTGGAGGAAGATCAGGCTCAAGTCTGATCTTTGACTCTTGAACCTGCTTTCTGAAGAGCCTTTGTGAAGCACGACCCTCAGTGGAGGAGCATTCGCTCAAACATGTCAGACCGCAGTTGAGTCTCAAGCAGTCTGTTTGGCTTTGATGATGAGAGGCTCTTTGAGACTTGAGCAACAGACTGCTATAAACGACTGTGTGCACAGAAACACAACGTAGATATCGTGTGTGGGCTGGGAATGAAAAGGAAGTCTAAAGATAAATAACCCTGAGAGAAGCTTGGATGTTTGAATTTAACTCTTCAACTTGACTTACCTTTTTTAGAGCACTTCTCTCTCTCCAGCCTTCCGGTTTCTCGATCCACCAGCACGCTTTTTTTACGCTGGATTAGGTCATTGATTGTTTCGGGGCAAATGTCACTGTGGCTTCTGTTGTTGAGTTTATAGAGAACGGGACTCCCCACCGGTGTTTCTGACACGGTGGACAGAGACCTTGCTTTAACTTTCTGCTTGCCCGATGGTTTAACAACACCTGCCTTTTGATTTGGTTTCAAGTCGCCATCACAGGTTGCCATAGAGACGTGTGACACTGGAGGCACACAAGCAGTATGTCCCAGTTGGTGGGAGATATGTTTAGTTGGAACTCTCTGACTGAGGCTCGGAACTGATGTTGAATTCAAGATGACGGATGATTCCTCCGTGGGTTTTTCTGATTCCGAAGCGCTGCTAAGGTGACCCGCAGAGTCCTCTGGTGTTTGCTCGCAGCAGGGCTCATGCTGGCAGAGTTCACTGCCTTCACAGCGGTCACAAACGTTTCCTAGGTAGTCTTTCTGAGCTTCAAAAGAACCTCCTGGTCTTGGGTCCCCTTCCTCAAACACGCTCCCTTCCTCTAAAGCAGACAGGTGGTCTACACTTCCCTTCTCAAAGGGAAGTGGGTTTCTCAGCGCTGCCACATAAGAGTCTCTGTACCTGGACTTAAAGTCTTGATCAGTGAGTTCCTGCCCCAGATCTCTTTGGCTACATGGTGTGGAGGACTCTTTAGTGGGCTGAAGGCTGTGTCCATAGGGAGCTCTATTCCCGAGGTAAACATGTGACGGTGGTCTAACAGACTGGAGCAAAACTAATTTAGGAGAAATGTCATGGCTGTCTCTGTGTTTATCCACAAACTCCTTCCCTTTGGATATATCCACCAGATCTACATAGTCCCCCTCTATCTCCTGATAGTTGTGGCTCTCCCAGGTGTTAGGAGAAACCCAACCTACAGGTTTGATTAAGGGTTTGAAGCCGGATTTTGGGGTTAGTCTTTCGTGTCCCTTTTTAACAAGTCTGGAAGGGGAGCACGCAGGTCTCAGAGACGCTGACATCCTATCTTCTAGTGGAGGAATCACAGCCCCTACTGGGAGGGTGGAGGAGTCAAACGGGAAAGGAACTGCAATCTGTTTGGACTCAGGGGTTGCCTTCTCACAGGTGGGCATCACCCTGGGCTTGTCTAAAAACTCGGGGATGGCAATTTTAGTCCACGGCAACTTGATGACTCCCTGGTCCGTGGAAAGCAAACACCGCGACAGAGGAGTTCCTTGACGACCTTCATTGATGTCCTGCAGCCACTCCTCAGTGAAAATGCAGGGGTATGACGTCTCAGGGATGGGGGTCTCCTCGATTTCTCTACATCCCTCCTCCAAAAGACTTTTGAGGACGATTCGTGCCGCTTGGTCACCGAAAGGTTCCACCTGGAGATAGAAGTCTCCGGGACGCAACAGCAAAGGGTTCACAGATGCCAAGTGGATAACGGTTTTGTCGTGGAGACACAGAGGCCAGCCTTCACAGCGGAAAACCACATCGGAGTAGCCAGCCTAGGAAAAAAGATCAAGGACAATGGTACTTTGTGATTAAGAGATTTCAATTCAACTTCAGCTATTATCACACTTTTCAAATGTTTGATAGCTGGTTTCAGTTGAAACACTTCAAGAGTTTCTTCAACCATCCAAGTCATTTTAACACAAATGTGGAGTTAGCTATTTTGTTAATCCTCTTTCGTCTGAACCGAGGTCAGTTTGTGTTGTGGCCACTTATAACATGAATAAAAACTGGGAAGTGCTGACGCTGAATTTCAATTAATTCATACTCACACACGCAGCCTGTTGGACACTCTCCAGCAAGTGTTTGGAAGGAATAAGGAAGTCCAGCAGGCACTGCAGAGCATCGCCCTGGTAACGCTCATCAATGGTTCGAAACAGCTGGCTGATGACGATTGGCGCTGTGACCTCGAAAGGTGGGAAGAGGGCCGACAAGGCGCTCTGGATAGACGAGTCCAGGGATTCTGGATTCTGGAGGACAAAAAGAGATAAGGGTGAGCTTAGGGTCTACGATTGTGCCGCTTTTCTTTTTCCATATGAACCTTGACAGAAAAAAATAAAATAACATTTTAATTCTTCTAACACCATGTGCTCATAATGCTATTTGAATCGTCTCAGATTTTGAATTCATTGCCATGTTCTACTGTACATCTTGATTAATTTTACTTCCTGTCTTAATTTGAAAGTTTTTTTTGTTTATTTAGTCCATTTCTGTTAGTTTTGCTATGTCTGTTATACCTGTTTTGCATCTGACTTTAGTCCTATTGATCATCCGACTGCGCTGCTCATGCCGCTCACATGCTTTCATCCGTTATTAATTACTCTGTTCACAGTTTTCTGTTCTCATTTATGAGATCCCTCTCATCCCTTCTTGGTTTCTTCCTGTTTACAGTATCGTGTTCAGTCAAATTATTGTGGCACTTAGATTATAATTGCCGGTTTACTTTTGAACTGCAACAGACCATCTTTTCTTCATAAATCCATGTTGCATGTTAAAACATTAGCTCACCTAAAACATGACTCATGAAATGTTGGCATGGCTCAAAACTGGGATATGCTGTCATGAATCATGCGTTAGAAACAATAAAGTATGCCGCTATAACCCGTCTTTCACACAGACCTTTAATCCTAGATTTGTATTCTTACTCAGTGTTTAGAGTATAAGTCAGGAGATCCAGTATAAAGACAAAGCCCATTTCTGGCAGGTCAGGAAAGAGAAAAAGTCTCAAGATGTGCCAAAAGAAAATCCACACTGCTTTGATTACGTTGAACAAAGCAAAAGTGCTGACTATTGAATACAAACTGTCACTTGATATCATTTGGGCTTTGGACAATAATCGCTCAAAATCTGCAGGGAGCGGTTCACAGAGACGACTTGATGAGGACTTTGTTTTTTCTTTTCTTTTGCAGGCTCAGACATTCCTTTTATTTGTGCAACGGCCCCTTTAGAGGAGACGTCTGCGGAAAGAATTGGACCAACACTGTCTGATTTAACAACCAATCAAATAACTACTAACAGATGAAGGTAGAAGGATAGGCAGGATTACGTTATATTCACAGAAGCAGACTTTATTTTTTATTTTTATTTAGTTATGAGAAGTAATGGGCTCCATAATTACTGAACATGATGATGAAATATATTTATTTTATGTCAAACAACCATCACGACAGTTTGTAGGATTTTTCACACTTACCCCTGATTTGCAGTTATAATCCTGTTATTATTGTGTTTTGAACATTAACCTGCTTTATTCAGTGACTGCATTCACACGGCCTTTTGGGAATATGCCATATGTCTTTTTAAGTGGATGTTATGATAGGTTTTTCTTAATTGATTACCTTTGATGTTTACTTTGTTAATATTTCCCTTTAGATGAGGTGGAATGTGCTTGTGTTTACTTTTCAGAAACCCTCAGCTGTGGCTTCGTGCTGAGTTTTGTCTCCATCTGGTCACAAGTGTGAACACTGATTCATTGTGTAACAAGGGAACCATAAGCTATGAAAGGTAAATATCCTCTTGATTATTTAGAAAAAAAACTAGACTTTTAAAGGAAATAAAGCACCAGCCAAGAACAAATACTCTTTAATACAAAGTGACAGGTACTGTTTCTAACCTTTGGCTTGTTGCTATGTTTGGAAACGCTTTGAAGAGATTTTTTTGAGTGTACTATGAGAAAAGAAAGTGTACCATCGGGCTAATTTAAGAACTTTCTTGCCTGATTGTGTGCAGTTTGTTTCATTTGTGCCTATGCTACGCTAAAGTTAAGCTGGTGTATTTCCAGTTGAGCAATGTCAGTGTCAAAACTAATTTAAAATGACAAATAAGCACCTATTTTCATCAAAAATGCCCACTGAGATTCATCCGTGTATGAAACCACCTCTTGTCAAGTGGTATCCATGCTGCTAGTTTTTATTGAGTGCTCAGTTCTGCCTCGAATAATCTCTCAAATGCTTCCGTGGAAAAGGTGCCAGCACTACCGGTGCTGTTAGTGAAGATCTGCTACGCACATGGAAACGATTACGATAAAAGAAGAACATTTTTTAAGTATTTTGTGTTTTGTGTTGGAGACGTTTTTAGATCTGAGATTACAACATATCAGTGAAAGGGCCTTTTATTTTATTGTGGCATGCAGTAAACTGTAGCACATGCGTTCATTTATCAAGTGGAGGAACCGCTTCGTGTAAACAAAAAGGACAACGGCGCAAAATTTGGAAAACAGTGAAAACAGATTTTCTCAAAAGAAAATATTGGCCCAAAGTTAGTTTAAGTGGGATATAAATCACTCATACTCATGCAGTCTTATTGTTTAGTCTTTCACAGTTGTGCTTAGCATGCAGCATCCCTCACAATCCAGTCAGGGGTTAAACAGAGCCATACTATATCTCCAAAGGTTAGAGGTTAACTTCAGATCATTGACAACATTGCCCTAATTCTTTCATATCCTTATCCTTATCCACAGTTTAGTGTTTAGATTTGATTATTCCCCACTTCAATGGCAAGAAAGGATGCAAACTCAGTGTTGAACTAAAATGAACACAAGCACTTGGCACATGTTATGGATATAGAAAGTTGTTAGTCACCATCCACAGCAGGCATGTTATTCATACAATCAGTTCTGGGTATCCTGCGGTGTTAAATCAATCTTCGGGCCTCACAAAGGACTCCGGCTTCAGCCCTTTCCTTGTTTAGCTTGATGGCCTGACCAGGACCGGAGGAGCTCAGGGTAAACACAACTGCAGCAACTTCAAAGACCTCATACTGGTGAGCACTGGGACCGTTTGGCAGATGCAAAAGTATTTGCGCACGCTTAACACATAAAAAGTTTAACCAAATGCCATAAAATTGCAAAAGTCTGTTATAGTCCATTTATTACTACAGAACACTATTGAACTATATTTAACATCGCTACTCACAGATTGCTCAACTCTAAGTGTTGTTCAAATTAACAAATGCTGACCAAGATCACCCAAAGCAGGATGTTGGATGCGAGTCAGCATCATTATTTGAGAACTTGCAGCAACTTCTGTCTCTATAACCCTCTCTAGTTATTGCATTTCCTCAGCACAAAAGAATTTCTTTTTTTTTCTGATGGTGCACATATGTTGCAAGAGATTATGAATTGGACTGCAGAATACCTTTGAGGCTGGATCCTGCTGGGTAATGCATCACAGCTGTTTTAGGCTGACTGCAGCCATTGAACTTGAATTCTACTGTATTACTTGAAATTAGCAGTAAACCTGAGGTCATATCTAATAAAACACTGCTCAGAGAGCTGAGAAGTTCAGTCTCTTATTGACTGTTTTGCTATCATCAGAACAGTTGGTCTGTGTAATGTGCCTTAGTTGTGTTTGAGCATATTTCATCAGGATATCTCACTTTGTTAGAGTTATTTTCAACAGTAGATAACCTTAATAAATGTGCTGTAACAAGGGAAAAGGCATGGAGTGGGACCGTTCTCCTCGTGCTGATCTGCAGAAAGAGTTATTCATTAATTTCCCAGTTGTTTAGCTTTAGGCACATTCCCCGTTTTTTAGGGGGCTAAAGATAAGATGACAGCAGGTGAACATTAATGAGTAAAATGTGAATGTGAACCATGAATGGATAAGCTTTTTTAAAAATGTGCAGTTCTGAATGGGTGAAGAAGTTTGTTTCCTTATGTTCATTTTTTTTATTTCTTTCACTTTTTCGTCTGTCTGTGTTTATGGTAAAGGAACTTTTCCTAGGGCACAAACACATACAAGTCCCAGCATGTTCACAGACTACTGTGATATGGTTGTGGATTTCAGATGCATGATCGTTATCTTCAATACGATTCTGCCCGTTTCCATAATTTACTGTAATTGGACGACTTTGTGATTAAAACTGCCACGGTATCGGCAAAGCAGTTTCAACATTCTGCAATATATCTGTGCCTACAATCTTGACTCATGACATCTTTCCAGGTAATCATTATTGTTGTCAGAGAAACAAAACCCATTTTGTCAAAGTTGCAGCTGCAAAGAGATATTAACTTTTTTTTTTTTTAACCTTGCCTGAAACAATTATACTCTTCTGTGGCTGCGCTGTATCGTTGTGGGTGGTTTTGGCTAGAAATAAATGAAGGAGATCCTCTTGATATTGGGTTTGCATAGCTCGGGGCCCATCGATGGTCAAGCCAGCAGAATGAACTGAAGGGAGTCGGACTGTGCGTGTTGTGAGTTATTATGTCTTATTACATCAGGTTCTATCAAACAACAGCTCTGACCAGCAAAAGGGTTTAGCTGGAATTTAATTTTGGAAAAAGGGAAGCAAAACATAATAAATTATATATGGTATAAAATGTACATGTATATAATTTTACATGTAACAAAACATGAAATGTATGATCGCAAACATTAACTTAACTCTGAATAGTAGGAACAGTTTTAAACAATACTTATGTCTCCTGCATAAATTGTTAAAATCATAATATTATTTAAATCCTTGCTCTGTTTTATATTTGAAAAAAAGCATTAATTAATTGAATTACATACAATTTCACTGGTGAGTGTCCTTGTCACTACTGGAAAACATAAGTAATATTTCTCAACAGAAAAGTGAACCGCACATACTGTAGCAGCTTACTGATCACATTTGGGGGTACGTCTCTACAGCACGGGTCCACATACCCACAAAGTCTGCACGTGCCATCTTGGCCATAGTTTGCTTCCCTCCTGCTGCTAACACATCCATGGGCTATGATGTTGTCCACATACCCAGACTTTATTGTATTATTGGACTATTTTCCTGTATAATTGTGTAATTTTAACATATTTGAGCAACCATTAGAGTACAATATTAAAGTCCATTAGACCATCTTTTAAAGTTAATGGATTTTCACTCCAATTCATATTCAGGAAGAATCTCAGCCCAGCGTCTTAATGATGAAATAACTGCAGTAATGTTGCGTGCACATTTACTGGCCCATAATAGGAATTAACTCAACTGTGTGTTACTCCCACACTCAGGCATAGAGGAGAAGTCAGTCAAGTATAAATCCCGAGTCTTTATCCAGGCCAGCAGAGAGCGTCCAGCGGACCGCATTCCTCCACTGCCTCCTCTTCACCTCTGCAACAAGGGGATTCCCTCTCTGCTCACTATTGTCCAGTGCAGTCTGTGGTTTAACTCTAGAAAGAACTTCAGTCTCCAACAAAGGTCATTGTTTAAACCTGAAAGGCCATGCTGGCATGAACAAGTGTCTTTTAAAAGTTCATTCTTTCTTTGTCTTGTCCACTATTTAGGCCCCCTGGGACTTTTTTTTTCTTTTGCAGTGTTTGCTATTGAGCAAATAATTGCATGTTTCAGCACATTGCCCCAGGATGTGGTTAAAGAAAGTCTTGTCTGTATAAACAAACTGTCCAGACTTGTATGACACAATGTGCATTTGTGTCATCATCAGCCATAATGGGTCAAGATTAGTGAAGTTAAGCTGACTACAATGTAAATGGAAGCAGGTAAACGTGAACTAAGCAGAAAAAGTTTGACAAGGTGGAAGCATTTTGTTGACGACTCTGTTCTGACACATGTGGCTCTTAAAATTCCTCATAAGAGGACGACTGTCACTCCGCCTCCAGGGTGAAACCAAAACAAAATCAGAATTGATAGTTAAGTGCTGATTTGATTTCTACATGTATGGTCTTGGTGATTTATCCAGGAGTTGGACTTAACCCGAGACAATCTCCTTATTGACGCAAGGCATTAATTGGAAGTACAACCCTTAGATGATCGTTTGGGCTTATCGTTTTACGTTTCAGGAAGCCAAGAATATCTATAATCTCATTGCTTTCCGCCTCAGGAGGCACATGCCTTGACCTGCATAAGCACATGTCCTGTTGGCTAGCAAACAAATCCACATTTGGAAGTTGGACCTTTTCCCCGGAGACCCAAATTCAACTCCCGTGTGAGTTGTTTTTTTCACTTCTAAAGGACATTGAGGCTCTTAACTCTTGTGAGTTTCCTGTAGGCTGTTTTCTTAGTTTTTTGGTCTTTTGTCTCTCTAATTTGTCTTGTTTTGTTTTCATTCTCACAATTTGTTACACTTTGATCATAAAACTACTTGGTTAATGAACTTTCATGATTCAGTGCAAAATACAGCTATGAGAAAGGTACAAGGCTTTTTAAATCCCTGCACATTTCTCACAAATATGAGGAAATCATGACACTGGGTTCAGAGCACAAGATTATGCATATAAAACCCATAAAAATGCACATAAATTGTCACAAGAAAAAGAAAAATGAGGTCATGTGAGTAACAGTGTCTCATCTTTATTTTTGTTTATTTGCTTTAAAAAAGAACCATGAAAACAGTTTTCTGCAAGCAAATCCAAACTAAAAGTGAAACACGTTTGTGTCTTGGATTCATCATCGTTGTAATCAAAAGGACAGAATTAGTCACAGTCTTGGTCATATCAAGATGACAGACATTTGGCCGGGCTCTCTCTGTGACTCCCTTAAATATTTGGTGTCTTCTGTTTTGTGATGCGACAGCTCTGGTTCCTATTTAACTTGGCAGGGAGGCCTATTCGACATCTGAAATCCTTTTAAGCAATTAAAAAGACTCCTACAAGGCAGAATTGGTAGCTCATGTCTTCAAGGTCCTTCTGGTAGGAGTAAACACGGTGCTCTTTTACTCATTTATCTGGTTGGTAGTTTAAATGTTTGTAGAGTTAAAAGTACACTTAAATAGTTTTCTCTGTAATTCTCTGGTCAAGCATTTTTCTTTGTCCCCGAAAATACAGAGCTGCAACGTTTCAGCAGTGGAGGGGCGAGCTGGGATTCAATTTGACAAAACTGCTTATTAACTGAATAAGTTTATGATCAAGAATGACCATATAGTTTGTAACTTTGGATTCTCAAAACAACATGTGTTGGACTCTGGTATTGGCTCAAACTATTAACAAAATATGTCACAAGACTTTGGCAAAGTTTTTTTCCAAACAGTGTCTGATTCCCAGATGCAAATCATGGTAATTGTGACATTAAAAAATGTTCTGGGGATTTGCCCGCTCCCCAAACTGACTCACAGTGAACAACAAATTGAAATGCTCAGTATAATATCTTCATGCAGCCATGGATTCGGAGAGGAGCGCTATCTTTGTGCAGTTATGCTAAATACACGTAAAAGGCATACAATTGGAAATAGTTAGCTTTTTGAAACTGCAAAGCACCATAAGAGGCCCTAAGGAGCAACTCAGAATAGTCAAATGAACATGAAAAGAAAGATGATGTGAAATGAAATGACACAAGGGCTTGTTGGCATGATTATGAGTTTATCGTGGTGAAAACTGACTTGCAGAATGTTTAGACACATTTCCCCAAGAACACACAACTATATGCTTCAAATGTCGCCTGCAAAACATCTGTTGAGTTTGACCCACATTACTCAGGCAGTGATAATAAACTAATTGAAAACACAGCTCGCAGCTCTCATCTTGACTTACAACACTGAGAAATATAACGGTTTTGCAGTAGCAAAGCTGCATAAGAGCCAGTGCTTCTACGTGTTTTCATCTCATTCTTTGTTTTTCTTCTGGTTCTGGAGTTTATAGTGAAAACCTGGCACCCTAATCAGGGACATTCACCTGATTCCTTATTTCTTGTTTTTTTTTTTTGCCTTCTAACTGTCAGAAACAGCCTAAGTATTTAACTTGCAGCTCTGATAACTGATCAATGCTGCCTTTGTTTCTGGAATGAATATAAAGAAAACCCTCAGTGGTTCGTTTCCTATTTTATTCACCATAGGGAACACCAGACAGTCCTCTCTAAAAGACGGGAGATGATTCTGCATGACAATACCCCGTGGCAACAAACTGATGCTCAATTATTTTCATCCAGTCGTACTAACTGAGATTCATGTAAATACATGTGACAATAGGAAGGTAAATTTGAGTACACTGTGCTCAAATACGTTTCACTTTTGTGCCTCTTTCTTTCAGTCTCTTTGAATTTCCAAACTTGGTAATGAAGTACTATTTTATATTTATCTATAGATGAGAAACAATTAAAAGTCTCTTCCCAAGTTGGACATTTAAATAGCACCAGACACAAAGTAGCTACTGGATACTAAGCACCGTTTTAGCAAAATTAATAATATAACCTTGTACTGTATATATTGAAACTGACTGGGATGATTTTATTCAAAAAGGAGCGCAGGAATTGGGCCAATAGTAAAGCATCCATCGTATCCAGATATCCAGATGTCCACATATATGACATGCTTATATTAAACTAAGTACTTTATTTGTTTTTAGTCATTTTAAACATATGTAGAATCATTACTGCAAACCAAAAGTCCCAGATGTGTGAGTTCAGATTCTTGTTGCAGTGCAGTCCTCTTTTCCTTTAGAAGTTTTATTTTTGCACCTCATCAAATACAGTAAATACAGCAAGAGGAGTTGCAATAATGCTGGTAGGCCAGAGTGCTTATTTCAAGCTAAGCTGAAAGCATTTTTCATAATATTCTAAACTTCACCAGATTCACACAAACGATCTTCAGGCCAACCCTCTGAAATGTTTTGTGATTGCAGTTTCATTACTATGACTAATACTTGTACATTCATGCCTAAAAGTCTTGGAATTAAGACACATTTTTTGCAGTTTTCAGTTTTTGTACCGTGATCCACATCGTGTCTAGATTATTGTCACGTAGAGTGAACAAATGCACTTTGATATAAAGCACAAAACAAACAAATAAAAATGCAATTTGCATTTCGTCCCTAGCACAGCCTGAAAACTGACATCATCTCAGCAGCCCGACGCTCAGCACAGAGGTAATTATTAACAAGCACAAGTCAGCTGAAACCGCTCTATCATTCTGACTGAATTATAAGAACAGACCGATAGTTACAAAAGGCAGGTTCCTAAAAATGTCTAGCTCTAAAGAGATGTGTACAGCCATCACTTCTTTGCATCAAAATTGTTTCACATGCGTCAAAGAGGCTGCTTTAACTGTGCAAGACCGGTTCTTTTTGAGGATTCAGTTAAGGAACTGTGTCACCACAGTTGCAGGGCACAAGTGCAGCGCTTGCTCAACAATGGCAGCTGGTGGGTGTGAATGCTTCTGATGCACTGTAATGCTGCAAAAGCCATGTGAGGAAAGGCAAGAAAGAAGCCAGTTTTCTCCAAGGACAACATTAGACTGAAAATATGACCCCTTCCAGTTGTTTTGGAAAAATGGCTCCCAGGAAAAGAAGTCCCATATCATACCAACAGGGAAACATCCTAAAACCATTCATGGTTGAGGTTCTTTCTCACCTCAGTGAGTGGGTTTACTTACATTCTTCTGATAAACACAACCTGTATAAAGAATAATGTCCTTCAAGAGCAGCTTCTCCCCAAAGTCCAGGAGCAATCTCAACCCCAAACATGATCTAAGAATACTGAAGCAACAAAGTTATCAAAAACCCGAATCCTGCAAAACTTTGGCCCATGTCTGTAGTTTGGTATCTGGGCTCTGAACTCATCTGTCTCCATGGATAAAAGCTAAGTTAAGACAATGGGAGTGATGAACAGCTTTGCTATTTGGACCCTTTGACTCAGAGGAAGAAGGTGAAGTAGTGCTGGGATGTATTTATTCATTTCTGTATAGAACAGGAAGACTGGTAGTTGTTCTTCAGTTGGCAAGGAAGAGATGAGCACTATATTGCTCCTTAAATAAACTCAGGGTGGGCTTGAGAAGAACCCAGAGACGGCATGAGCACAAACTGTTGAAGTTGCCGGCTTGAACCAGATCACAGGCATCACCAAATTTGTATCGCTTATCGACTTTCTAGGTATTTCCTCAATACAGTAAATGGAAATTAGTGGCAAAGGTGCCCTACAGCAATCTGTTTATGTATCTGCCCTCGACAAGTAATTCTTGTTTGAGGCAGATACATTCCACACATCAAACTCGTGTGTGGAATTTGCATCCCTTCCTGAAACTGCTCCCGACCGTCAACCTCTCCCACGAAAAAGAAGAAAAAAAACAACAAAACATTCCAGTCGGGATTTCTTAAAGCAAAAACTACATTTTGCTCACCTTTGAGATGAACAGATCAAGTATCTGTGACCACATTAGGCTCCCCCTGGATGTTTTAGTAAGCTGCGCTATTGGAGCCCAGGGTGTAAAAGGCAGTGGAGCTACGACCACATAAACCCAGGTCAGCATGTGAACTTGATGACAATCAAAGTTAAGATTCTCTTTCACAAAATATAGGAACTAATAAAATAATGACTGATGCCCTGCAAGCTGAATGGTAAAATAAAGCATTTGTGTGGCCCAACACTATGTAAAGTAATCAGATTTCAAACTGTTGTAATCAAGATATTCTTTTAACAATGGATCCGTTGGCTTCATATGTTTCAAAGACTTTTGCTTGTTATGTTAAACCAGAGATTTAACAACCAAATCCCTCATTTTTAGAGAAAGGTTTTACAGTTATCAGCTTTTTTTTAGCTTTTTTCCCACTAAATGTGCACTAAACGGCAGATAGTTTAAGCTGGTGAATATTTGCCTGCTGGATCAGATTAATGTGAAGACATGCTGTAAAGTATTTTATTTTTATGACATTCTTTACGACTGAATAACTTTCAACAAACTTGATTTAAGTTTGTTTGGTAACTCCCAAGCTCAGCACATTCGGGAAGATGAGGGCTAACAGGACTTCTCTTGCATTAATGTGAATACAACAACAGAAAATGATTATCTGTGCAGCACCAGGTTCCTGTACAGCAGAAGACGTGGACCTTGAAAGTGCTTGACCTCGCTGGTGAATAAATGACTTGTTTTTTATTGTAACACAGTAACGAAAGACAAATATGATGCACATAAGCGAGACAGAGATCTGTGTTTTGTTAACGCATCCAATGTTTACCTAAGATAGAACCTCCTGGTCATGCACGGAGCTTTAATCAGACAACTTAGACTCCGCAGGCTCGTATGACTGTAAGTCGGGGTGGTCAGGGAGGAAAACATCACTCATGCTTTAAGTAAAACAAACAGCAAGGGCAATAAAACTGGTCAAACAAGTGTGCTGCGGCGGTCGTCTAGGGGTGGGAAGCAAGTACAGTAGTGGCTACAATGCTTAGCCAAGTTAAGAGAAGCTCTTAAACATTTATTCTTACTTCTGCATGCTTGTTTATGTTAGTTACAGGCCTGACTGAGGCAAAAAATAAAACCCATCCTTGTTCCCACGTTGTGGTTCACTTCCCATCATGAATTAGAATCTGTTGCAACTGGGATTAGAGCGGTCCTCTCTGGGTGTAAAAAAGCCTTGTGGTTTGAACTTTTCAAAGAACCAAACACTGAACCGGAGAGTCTATTATGTCCACATGCAAAGCAGTTAAATCATTTATTCACTAAGGCACCCTCCACTCACAGAAGTATGTGTGCCATCCGCATCAATGAAGTCCAAATCAAAGGACTTGAAGATTCAAAACAAAAGACAATGTGCCCCCCTCTGTCTTTGTTAGTGGGCACACACTTAGAAAACTTAGGATGCTGCAAACTGTTGAAGTGAAACAACCCTCCGGCTGTGCATCGACACGACAAAAAGCTCAGGAGAGTGCAGTTACATTAGTTTTGTGCAGACTTTGTTTTGTCTTAAATATGAAAAAATGACTTTACAGAATGTCATTGCACAATAACGTGCACCAGGGGGGGAAAAAAAGCTGAAAGTAGCCTATTATGTGTGTTTATGACGGCCCATGGTTCCTAAAGTTTACACACACATGTTAGGCAAAAGCAGAGAGAAACAAAGTCACTTGTCTCGTCATAAATACACCCTCTCTGATAGTGGGTAAGTGGTGCAGGTTAATTCTTGAGACAGAAAACAACAATGGGCAGGATGGAAACACAGGAAACTAACTTGGATGCTACTTTACCATGTTTGCAGCAGTCTCTCCTCTACCAGATAGAAAGTTTTTTCATTTTTGGTCCTGATAATCCTTTCCAGGCAACCTCCTCTGGCTCTGTGCTAGGAGACTTGCCATGTTTAGTTCATCAGCTGGCTGAAGTACATCCACAAGACAGTGAGCAGTCCTGACTGAAAAATAAGTAAAGTCAACTCCATTCTTCACGCACTTTGAGTATGTGGCACAGAGAGACACAAATTGTCAAGCCGCCTGTTGATAGCTCAGCTCCTCTTTCACTTCTCTTTCGCTTCCCTCCTCTGAGTGTTGGGGGGTGAGAGAAAGGGAGGAGGAGGGAAGGAGCTGGTCTGAGAGGGGGAGGAGAGAAAAGCACTCCCTTTCAGAGGAAATCCCCCTCAAGGCTTTTCAGAGTTTCTTTGCTCTCTGCAGCACACAGGCTTTATCACACAGCCAAACACACCCACAGACACAATGCAGCACAGTTGGAAACGTTGCTATCGCTGCATCTATTACTGTACGTCATATCAGAATCTAGACAGTTTCTCATCTGCAGTGCATTTTAAACATATACGTGCATGAGCATACATAGCTGAAAGCACACTCTTTTGGCCTGGAGCTGTAGAAATTTCAGCCCCTTGTTTGTGGCCCCTTTCTTTCTATTTTAATCACTTGGAGATTTTAGACGGCTAAGTCATTCTTTTTTTTCTCCTTACTTTACCTCATAGATTTCCACTGTCTGCTCCAGGCTTTTTCATTTCCTTTCTTCAGCGATTGTCTTCCAGTAGGCTGCCCAGTGTTTAACTCATATCAAAGGGAGAGACAAGAGAGGGATTCCCTGCAGAGCTCCAAGCCAAGCGGCAGAAGGGCACACAAGCATCGCTGCTATACCTCCACAGTAGGTCAGAGGAATGCAGGGCTGCTCCTTATGGACCACAATTTACATTATACCTGGAACAGAATGAGGGTGTACAAAGAATGTTAACCTAGGGTTGTAGGCTGCAGGAAGCGAGAAGAATCACAACCGTGGCATTCCTTGAGGGAAAAGATTGACAAGCTGCCATTTATTTCTACATGCCAGACACGTGACGAAGGAGGTTTACACTAGCCGCTCACAGCTGGCCTCCACCTCTGTCTGTCCGCTCATGCAGATTCCACAAATTACACGGACATCCATGAATATCTTCACCGGGAACTTAATACATTTAATTTTTTTGTATAAAATGTCCAGCTGGAAATATGATAAGGAAAAGTTTCTCCAACTCCTTGAATATTTAGAGTTTCTCCCCCTTTGCAGAAACTCTCTGGAACATTCCTCACTCATTTTTTTTTCACGCAGAAAAACTGTGCTAATTTGTCTTTCTTTCTAAACCATAAAACTATGTAGGGACTTTCTTGAAACCTGGTTTCACTCTCTATCTCTCGCCTGTGCTTCAGTCTGTCTCTTCTTCTTTCTTCGTGGGTCATGTTTATCTTATTCAGGGATGTTTAAACATTAAATACAGAAAAAAAAAAAACTTTCAAGCTCTTACTGTCTTGAGTTTTGGATAAGCACCAATCCTACGCAGTGTGCACACTGTGCACAATGATGTGAAGAAGGCAAAATGAATGAGAATAGAAATGGTTTTACATCACTAATCAGGATTTTTTTTTGTGCAAGCTGTGTCTGTCAACTTGTGTCACTCACATTTCACCCGTATCCGCCCCTTTAGGGGACTAAATACCCTGAATCCCTTCAATCCACGTGAAGAAGTGAACATGACAACATATTGTGACCAGTTCTCTGAGTTCATTATTTCACAATTAAACATAAAACCAGTTTTTTGAAGGTAAGGCTTCTTCCAACCATTCTGATTTCTAAATGGGAAAATTGTCCGTATCTCAGCAGCATATTTTATGCAATCTGGTACCGTACTGTTGATATTATTTAGCAACAGTAACACCCTCATAAATTCGTGCAGTGATTGCAACACTTCAGTCGCACCCACTTAAGAGAGCAGAAGCGTCATTGTCATAACATGAATCCAGCTGGGAATGTGTCGTCTTATCTGTCAGAGCATCTCCGGCATCTCAATGGGTAAAACAAAAGGTGCCTTGCCGCAAAGCAGCACAAGTTCCTCCACAACAACATTTTCTTTCGTAATGAGCTTTTCAAATCTATATCACATCTATCTGTTTGTGAACTGCAACAGCTGGAACTGCCAACCAACGCTGTACCCATAACATTCACAACACATGACATCACTGCAGGACGGCGAACAAAGAGATAGTTGACGCTGGGAGCAGAGAGCTGCTCACAACGTTTGAGGGATACATCCAAGGTCGAAAACAAGACGATGTGTGTTTGGGTGTGACGTGCAGGTTTTTATCTTTTAATAGGTTTATATTAAAATGAATGAAATGACATGATTGTTCTTTCTTTTTAAATCATCTAACTTCAGTGGTCTTTTTTGTGGCATCCTGATTAAACTAAAGGTTGCTAGCTACCTCACACCAAGAGATAACAACATTAACCTTCATAGTGGTGGACAGTAACGGGGTAAATTTACTTGAGTACTGTACTTAAGTACATATCCAGAGGATTTGTACTTTACTTGAGTATTAGATTTCTTTGGTACTTATTACTCTTACTTGAATACATTTCCAAGACAAATATTTTTACTTTTACTCGAGTAAATTTCTAGGAAGGCTGAAAAGTACTCGTTACTTTCAGGTCTGCTCTTTTTTCTTCTTCCCTAAAATCCTATTGGACACAAGCTGTTTTTGTCAAAGGAGGAGACCTATCACAGTGCACGCTCTCCACTGGGATGTACGTAAAGCGGAAATACGTCAAGCCTCCTCAAAACGATACCGCCAAAGTAGCCTGCGTTTGTCTTGAAAGCAGAGATGTAGTTTTTTGTAAAGCAGTGGTCTTTGAGGGGGATCCAGACTTAGTTGGATGGTGCAGGTTCATTTGGTTTCAGTTCATGATTGTTAATAAACTCTGCATCATCTGCTGTCCTCTTATGATCCCATTCATTTGATTTGTTTTTGGTGTTTCTGCAGGTTTTATATAACATTGTGGTTCTAAAAGCAGCACATCAGTGTAGCTGGTTTCAAAGAGTTAATTCTCAGAAACAAGAGTTAAAAGATCCTTAAATTAATTCAGAAAAAATATAGTAATTTACTGATGTGGAAAATAAGAAATTTACTCTTACTCTTACTCTTACTTTTACTTAAAGTAAATTTAAAAGCATTTACTTTTGGATACTTAAGTACCTTTAAAAGCAAGTACTTTTCTACTCTTACTCGAGTAATATTTTGACTGAGCTACTTTTACTTGTAACGGAGTAAATTTTGACCAGTAGTATTTGTACTCTTACTCAAGTACTGGGGTCGAGTACTCTGTCCACCTCTGGCCACCAACTTTCAACTTATTTTTCCAAGTTTTACGACTGTTCGGCGCCAATTGGCCTCCTGTACACATTGAATGATGCTTTCTAATAGTTGAAATTGTCTTAAAAACTGACTTAAAAACTGACTTAAAATGAAAAGTCATTTTAAGTTAGTTTGCGTATTACCATGGTAGCCGAAATAGTTTGGCCTTACAATGTTCCAAATCTGGCTGAACAAAAACAACATTTGGCCCGTGATTTGTATGACCTCTCTGCCCTGGCCTGAATACTGGAGTCTGAGCTGGGTACTGAACCTGAACCTGAACCAGCGTTGACGCTTGCTCAAACTCAAGTCCCCACATTTGAGCCCACTGTCAGTCAGCACAAGATTAAATGTATCAAATCTAATCCCAGTCTGGCACAAATGTACACACAAAACCTCACCAAATCTCATAAACATTACGTTCTAAAGCTTGCTTACTTCCAATGAGCTACTATTAAAGATCTGCCAAGTGTCCTCATGCTGAATAGCCCCATTCACTTCAAAGTGTTCAGGAACAATAGAGTCTAATGATGATTACCTCTAAACTTTACTTCACATTTTATACAGTAATTCCATTCATTGTGGATATTTGATTACAGTTTAATCAAAATAATCAGTGATGATTTTTTTCTAAATGAACTCCAACATTCAGTACTTTTAAACTTCTTGCTAAATCCAAATATGAGGCAATATAAACCCTGAAAAACTGGCTTATTGTCAAACTCTAGAGCAAATCCAGACTACCTTCCCTCCAGTATGAAAGCTGACCACAGCGGGTTGACACTCCGCTTTAACCCCCCACCCACATCCCACTCCCCTCCTACTGTCTCTCTCTCTCTCCTTCGCTACATGAAAACCAGATGGGTTGTCCATATAAACCTGTAAGGGGGGAGTGATCTTTGCTTTGTGAGGCAGTAAATGTTGAGATTTGAGAGGATACAGTTTATAGAACATGAGTAAGTGTACACATTGGCCACCAGACAAAACTAGACAGACAAAGTTACACAGAGATGAAGAGTTAAGGGGTTTCAGAGATGCAGATCTATGCAGGAAGTCTGGAGCACACACACCCACTGCAGCTTTTCAAGTACTGTAGTACGCACACATCGACGTGTCCTGAAATCTCTTCCATAAAGACATAAACACATGCTTCCAGACACAAACACAGACACATGAAACTGCAAACAATTCATCTTCACTTTGTCCCTCCATGTCTAATTCCCCCTCAGCGAGGGGGAGATCTTTCCAGGACCCCTTCAGGGATTTACTTCAAACCAGCATTTTTTCCCACTCAACTTAACTCCACACACAGACTTAGACACCCCAGTATGCACCAGTATGACAGTCTATAAAACATGACTCACACTATGTCTATACACACAAATCTTTATTAAAGTCTGGGAAATAGGGTTGCCACCTTTCAGAAATAGAAATAAGGGACGCCCTGATTTCAGCAGCGCAGGAGCCAAAAAAAAAAGCCCCAAAACTTCTAAACTGCATAAAAATGTGTTTATTTTATATGAAAAAACAAAATGCTTTGATTTAAAGTTTAAAGTGCTTTAATAGCATTGAACTGTCATGACTGTACAGACAGCCAACCATACTAGCAACTGAAATAGCCTCCTATGCTACGTATGTCCACATCAGCCAAGATGTATAATATAGCTACAGGTGAAGAATATGGTGTAAAAGTTAATTTATTTCAATTATTCAACTAGAATATGGTGTAAAAGTTAACTTATTTCAATAATTCAACTAGAATATGGTGTAAAAGTTAACTTATTTCAATAATTCAACTAAAATATGGTGTAAAAGTTAACTTATTTCAATAATTCAACTAGAATATGGTGTAAAAGTTAACTTATTTCAATAATTCAACTAGAATATGGTGTAAAAGTTAACTTATTTCAATAATTCAACTAGAATATGGTGTAAAAGTTAATTTATTTCAATAATTCAACTAGAATATGGTGTAAAGGTTAATTTATTTCAATAATTCAACTAGAATATGGTGTAAAAGTTAATGAAAATACGGTACAAATCGCGTCCCGTATTAGTTCAATACGGGACACAACTTTTTTTTTCTCAAATAAAGGACAATTCCGTATTTTACGGGACAGGTGGCAACCCTACTGGGAAAGTTCTAACTTGCCTCTCAGCAACTGACCCCCAGCATCTGTACTTGAACCAATTACCTGATTCCATTTGCTCTGGGAGCGTACATATGTCTAAATTTAAGCATATCAAGTCATATTAGTCGTACACGGGGAGGGTGGGGTGTTTCAGCAATGCTAACTCAGATCATTAACTGCCCCTCGAACGACATACAGATACTTTTACGGATGTCTGTGTGACGTTAATACGAAGGGTTCTGTCTCACTGATGAATGCATGCAAACTCTCCACTCTTGATGGGACGACATGAAAGGATGAAGGAGGACAAAGGGGTGATCTGTGTCTTCCTCGTTTCACTTTCCCAGGAAGGGCAGCCTTTATCAGCGTCTGGAGATCTGTTGCTGTGACTGTGACATAATTTCCTGCTCGACCCCTGCATGTCAAGACCTAGGCCTGTGATTTAACATTTGAGGTCTTTCAACAAACAAGGAACCAGAGTCCAGGGTTCTTCTTCAATAACCGTCAACCACACAGTGTGTTTTTCTGTGGGGTATTGCTTGGTACTTCCAAGTGTGCTTTTAAGGCATATTTGAAGTAGTGTGTCATGCTGTGTGGCACTTAAAAGCATAAGGCGCGGGAGGGGGGGGCAGATATTTACCTACAGTCAAAGTATTTTCTATTCATGGTTCTATTTGTGTCTTTCATCATCCATTCAGTGTGTCATAGAGTTTGACATTAAGTGTTGCCAACTGTTTGTGTAGCTTCAAATTCATCAGTCAACGGTTCTACAAATCTTGCTCTATTTTAACATCTAAAAAACGATAGGACAGAGGCGCCTCCAACACTTAAGATTGCTTTCCGTCTGTCCCACTTTAACAGATTTGTTCCCACGGAGATTTTATTATGAGCCATCACATCTTAATACTCTGAGCATGGCTCCTCGGGATACAGATACATCCTTTTTGCAGTCAGCTGCCTTCAAATACAGATATCCTTTTCCTTTCTGAACAAATAAACAATGACCATATTTCCTTATTGTCAAGATAATACTGGCTTCATGTCATTTTATACCAAACCCTTGTTTACAGCAAATCCATGATATGAATTTCAATACTGTTTGAAAAACAGTATAAGCTTCACGGCTAACAAATGGCACTGAGCTGCAGCTGAGGACGTGACCTAAATCGCTCTGTGATAAAGGTTCACATCAAATACTGACAGACACAGACTTTTGGAAGCTCTGCAGATGAGGAATAAGGCATGAAAAACAGCTCTAACTGTTGATATTTTTCAATGACTTGATCCAAGTCTGATATGTTGACTTAACCCAAACATTCAAACATTCAGTTTAATGACGTCACAAAAATGTACTACACTGTAGTTATTTAAAACAGCGGGTTGAGTTTCTCCGACGCAATGCTTTCTCCAGAGATCATGTTTGTAAGGGGGGACAAAAAATGTCTGCACCAAAGGAACATGAATGCATGAAACTGACCCAATCCCTTTTATGTCACTCCTAGAGCCAAGAGGCTTTAATCTCTGCTGGTCAGTTCTGTGCTAATCATACCCAGCGTTGATGAAAGCAAGCATTTGTTGTTGTACAGTATGTTGCAATGCAAATAATGTTGCTTTTTTTTAACAATATCTAATTACAATTAATTCTACTTCATCAGAGGTGGGTAGAGCAGCCAAAAATTGTACTCAAGTAAAAGTACTGTTACTTCAGAATAATATGACTCAAGTAGAAGTAAAAAGTAGTCATCCAAATAATTACTCTAGTAAAAGTAAAAAAAACTACTCAAGTACTGAGTAACTGTTGAGTAACGTCTGATTTATTTTTTTAACACGTCCATTCAAACAGACAAAAGTACAAAATAATCATCTTCAGGCAAATTAAATCAATAAAATAATAAGATAAATTAAAATTAATAAAAAATAAAATATAGCTTAAATTAAAATAAGCTTAAAATAAATTCAAGTAATTTAATAAATAATAAAATAAGTAAAATAATAACAGAATAAAAAAATAAATTAAGCACAAGTAGCACAAAATTTCAAGCCTTTGTACTTTTCTTTTTTAACCAGAACTAGAACAAACATGAACTCATAGAAACTCTGTGTGTGTTTGAGTCTGTGTATATGTGACAAAACATGCAAAAACTAACATTTTTCCCAAAGAATCACCCAGTGATGTCATGAGATTGACGCGTACGCGGATAAAAGGGATAAAAGAAAAGTAACAGCTCAACGTAGCCTAATGTAGTGGAGTAAGAGGAACAGTTTCTCCTTCACAAATCTACTCAAGTAAAAGTAAAAAGTATAGTGATTAAAAACTACTCCTAAAAGTACAGAATTTCCCAAAACTTACTCAAGTAAATGTAACGGAGTAAATGTAACTCGTTACTACCCACCTCTGTACTTCATATACCTTCTACTTTATTTTCTAATTCTACTTGTATGGTTTTATGGTTTTCTGAAGCCTTTCGTAATAATACACGATGAAGCTTTTTAAGGCAGTCGCTGGACTGAAGCATTCATTTGGATGCCCACAAATAAAACCCTGAGTCAGGATTTAATGGTTAATTTTCATCTGGACCTGCTTGTGCAAGCCAAGCTGTTGACACAGTGGTGTTTTGGGAAACCAGTATCTGAAAACACAGCCTGCCGCTGGGCCATGGGAAACAGAGAGAACACACATGTAGCTGAGTCAGACTGCTGCACACGCAGGCGCTGTTGTTTCAGGTGAGCCTGAGGACAACAGGTGTGTGTGTGTGTGTGTGTGTGTGTGTGTGTGTGTGTGTGTGTGTGTGTGTGTGTGTGTGTGTGTGTGTGTGTGTGAGAGAGCGAGAGAGAGGAGTAGTTTGGAGCGGATATCGCCAAGCTTCCAGCTAGCACAAGACCAGTCAAGAGTAAACATAATAACGAAGGCTGCCATGCCTGGGTCTTACCAGATGCAACAGGAGAGGTGAGAAATCTGGCTGGAGAGAGTCAGCCCGGTTGTTTATTTGAAAAGGCTTTACTTTAATGAAGTGGAATGCACAGTGACTGCTTTCAACAACAGCAGATTTTTCATGTGACTTACAGAACTTACAACAGTAGGGTTCATTTTGTCTGGGAAAGATGGAGACAATAAGGCAGTATGTGAGCTTTAATAAAATACCGGAGTCACCACAAGTCTGTGTACACCCGATCCATCTGCTATCCCCACCCTTCTTTGTTACCCTCTTTCCCAGTATCTGTCTCATCAGATGTCTCAGTCCCCCGGGATCCTTCCTCTCTGACCGTTTCCAAGTGCTTCACCTTCTCTGATCTCTCGGTGCTTTTCTGGGAGCCATTTCCTGCTCATTTTTCGTGAAACGTCTTTTGTCTTCTTTGATTGCTTCCTTCTGCCACTGTCAGGAGTTTTTCTAACATAAAAAAGCTGAGTTTTTAAACTTTTTTTTTTACAATTTTGCCTTTCATGCACCACCACAGTGAATTTGACATAAAACAGCCACATGATATGATGAGTTTTTAGCTTGAAGTTTAAATAGTTTTACAAAACTATAACATTTATTATTTAGGAATTACAGCTATTTTAAGCAAAGTCCCCTCATTTTCCAGGAATCCAAAGTATTTGAACAATAGTTGCAGTTGTAGTGCAGTTTCTCATTATTCCTAGACAAATGCAGCAGATAAAAGGCCTGGAGATGTTATCAGGTAAAGAGTTGGCATTTGTCAGCTGCAGTCAAACAACTTGGCTGAAAAAAAACAACATAAATCTACAAAAGAAACAGCAAAGAAAGAAGGTCATTCTGAAATATAAATAAAGAACTGCTGAGCTCAACAACATAAAAAAAAAACATGAACAAAAAAAAACAAAAAACGTCACAACTGAAGTGGATGGTTGCAGAATCACTTCCTTGTTGAAGAAAAATCCCTTCAAACTATTAACAGAGTTCAAAGGTACTCTGGACAGGGTAAGTGTGTCATTGTCAGACTCTCCAAAGGGATGTCTGCATGAAGGGGAATATAGAGGGTTTACAACAAACTGTAAAACACTGGGGATGTTTGAGAACAGGAAGGCCAGATTGGACTTTGCTAGAAATTAAATAAATAAGCCTCCTAAGCAGATTCTGTCAACCAGTGGAGCTGGTGTTTACTGATGATGTAACTGCTGTGTAAGAGGAGAGATGTTCAGGACTATATTCTGCTCACTTTCAGCCACATGCTAGAAAACTGGCAGGACAGTGGTTCAAAGAGGAGATGGATAATGATCCAAAAACGCTGAGGAAGCAACTCGTGACTTTTTAAAGGCAAAGAAATGGAATATTCATCAACAGCCAAGTCGGTCACCTGATCTTAACCTGATCTTAACCCAATAAAGCATGCTTTTCAGTTAGGGAAGACAAAACTGAAGGAAGAAAATACCTACAAACAAGCAGCAGCTCAAGATGGCTGTAGTGAAAGCCATGCAAAGCATCTCCAGGGCGGAAAATCTACTCTGCTACTCTGACGTATCCAACTTTCAGTAAGAAATGTTGATAATCCTCTATACAATAAGCATGAAAAACGTCTTCACGTGTACCATCAATGTATCCACCCCCCTGTTTTCCAGCCTTTTCTTTTCATTTTGCTTAATTACTACAAAGTGTATTTTGAGAGAAAATTAATTAATGCAACATCATTTGAGCCCAATGCTTAGTAGTCACTGTGCTGATGATCAGCTGATCCTGCTTTTCACTATACGTAAATGTATTTGTACGTTTTCAGGAGCAGGCAGATTTGGACTGCAGGCAGGCCAGTCATGCATACACGTTCTGTCCATGAAGCTGCAACATTGTCATGCAGAATGAGGTCTGGCACTGTCCTGCAGAAACAACTATGAACTTAGAGGGGAAAAAATCCTCACTTTGATGAGAATATGTACCTCTCAAAAACCCCAATATACAATATGTTACTGCATCAGTAGAACCTTAAAACATATGAAAATCCACATGTGTGACTGATACACCCTGAACACATAACAGATGCTGGGTTTTTTTCACCTTTTCTTCCCCCCTTTTAAAAAAAAACCTTTTTCTTTCATTCATGCTATTGTGTTTTTGTTGTTGTTTTTGGCCTATGCATATTGAGCCCATTTTTCCCAAATGTAAAAAGACATATGAACTTAGTACAGGTCATCTATTGTGTTTCTGTTCATATGAGAGGAGCTTTTTCCTGGAGAACTTGGCAGTGTTTCATATAAGACTTCCTAATCCAGTTTATACCGATCAAGATGGATGACGGTTTTCTTTTGAGGGCTCAAAGATCATGCATCAGTTTCCCTAGAGTATTCCGGTGTTTTCACAATATGATGCACCGTACAGGCTGAAAGACCTTAGGACCTTACCTTCATACACATGTATGTATGTGCGTGTGTATATATATATATATATATATATATATATATATATATATATATATATATATATATATATATATATATATATATATATATATATATATATATATATATATTTATATAAATATATATATATATATATATATATATATATATATATATATATACACACACACACATACATGTAGTGTATATTGTGCCTTTAGTGGATTATCTTTAGCATCTGAACCTGCAAGGTAAATGTAACACCACTAGATGTCGCTTTTCAGCAAATATCAGTTATGTTATGTTGTGATGGTAATTTGAGAAGCACATTTGAAAAGGCCCCTGAATCTCAACAAGAGGATTGATGAAAAAAAAAAAAGAAAAAGAAAAAAGCTGTGCAAACTTTTGAAACTTTCTTTGGCATTCTCACTGCATTCTTCACACTTCAAAGCTTTGGATCTAGCAAGGTTTAACCTTATAGTTAAGCACAGGAACAGCGTCTTCAGGACAAGCCTGAACCAATTAGGGCTTATGATGCAGGTTTCCCCCTTGATGCCAGGTGAAGGTAGTCATTTTAACAGGATGGATAAATTGATTCTGGTGGCATCAGAAGTAACGTTGAACAGTATTAAGACCTTTTCCCAGGCTGCCAAGTTGCAAGCTATTATTGCTAATGGAGCAGAAATCCTTGTCGGCTGCTCTGTTTGACGCCCATCAAAGCATAGTTCAAGCTTTGCACATCTGCCTCTGCAAAACATACTTGCCTGGTCTGATAAGATTGTCTGGTTGTTTCCACCCCATTGGTAGACAGGACTAAAAGGACAGCAGATTAAACATAGGATAAATGTTCGTGTGAAATTGAGTTTAGAAAGTAGTTTCTTGTGGATTTGTACACCACATCACTGTATGTTGTCACTATTTTTCTTAGTTGCAGAGTGTCTATTTAGCAATACAGTCCACAGTCCCTGTATTTTACTCCGTATGATGCCAAAGTGACGCAGCGTAAAAACCACAATCGCGTTAATTAAAGCCGCTAGGGAATTTTTGAGGTTTGAGTTGCTTCAGAAGGGGAAAATTAACTCTTCTGTGACCTCATTCTGAGCAGAGGTTAGCTGGGCTTGCCCATTAGCGGCTATTTACACATACAAACCACATGTAGGTATGCCCATAATAATACCATTTTATGAGTGAGGTAAGCATTTTTTTTCTTTATTCTTTTTGTTAATATTGTTGTTATGTTTTAGGCAAGCTCCAACCATCTCAGTTCCAGGTTGAGGCTCATGTGGAAGTAAGATTCGTTGTAGTTCCTAGACTGGCTGCAGAATCTCCATTGTTCCCCATGTTAAAATGTCAAACTTTAGAGCAGAAATAAACATATTTACAGCCTGGTTCAAAAAAGGGTCACACATTTTCTGAAGAGATAATGTTTAAAGAGGATATAATTGTACTAATAGACCACTGTGGCTGGCTGTGGCTTGGCCTGGATTATTCTATGGTTGTAGCTCAGCTAAGCCGCAGGCAATTTCTGCACTGGCTTTTGGCTGCAGTCATTTCAAAGGGTCAACAATGTCAATTTCTACTGAAGCCAACATAGAAGTATCAAAAATTGCAATTCCTTTACTGGCCGGTGTGGATTGGCTGGAGGAACAAGGAGCCGCAGTGGAAGTGAAAGTTTGCTGGTATCAACGAAGTCTATGGGTTTGCCCAACTAATCCCTTGAGTGGCGTGCCGACCAACATCTCTTTAAAGTGTACCACTGAAATGCAGCAGTAAATAAAAATATTTTCAACTTTGACTTGAAGCAAATGAGAATTTCAGCAGCTCTGATGCATTCTGGGAGTTTGTTCCACAGGTGAGGAGCATAAACGCTGAGTGCTGCCTCAACGTGTTTAGTTATAACTCTGTGTACAGAAAGTAGGCGTGACCCTGACGACCTGAGGGTTCTGGTTACAATCAGCAGGATTTTAACATCTATTCTGTGACAAACAGGAAGTCAGTGTAAAGATCTAAGAACTGGAGTTATATGGTCCTTTCTCTTGGTCTTAGTGAGGACTCGGGCAGCAGCGTTTTAGGGAAACCCGTGAGAACAGCTAACTGAAGACTGAAGTTTCTCTAGGTCCTGCTGAGACATCACTCCTTTAATTCTCTGTATGTTCTTTAGGTGATAACCGGCTGACTTCACTACTGTCTTAATGTGGCTGTTAAAATTCAGGTCTGAGTCCAGAACCACTCCTAGATTTCTGTTTTTAGCTTCACTGCTTGAAACTGATTGCTGACTTTTGACTCTTCCTGCCTCGGCTCCAAACTCTATTACTTCTGTTTTTTCTTCATTGCAATATTTCACAACATTTATTTATTTTCTATTCATATAATTCGATTTAGGGAACTGAACTTTTATTTTCAATTTTAATTTTAATTTTTATCTTTATATGGGTGTTTGGTTTTTGGGGTGTTTTATTTGTATATGACAGTGCTGAGTGTGTGAGATGGAGATGTCAATTTCCCCGAGGGAACCTTAATTTAATAAAGTCGTCTGAATCTAAATCTGAATTTAACTCAAGAAAAATTGTGTCAGTTATTATTAGAGCAATCCCTGATAAAGGTATACAACATACCGCAGTTTGAAAGAATATTTTTTCTTTTCCTAACTGTTTCACTTACTTTGTTCAACCATTTGTCGGCTGACGGTGAGTTTGATTCAAAGTTTATGTGCCACGACTCTCAGTCTTTCTCCATTGTTTTTAATTTTGTAAAATAAAATCACTCCTCTACAAATCCTCAGCCCTACAACACCGACAGGGAAGCGTACACATGTGTTCTAGTTTTTCAGTGGGTTTACTGACACACCTGTTTGTGCCTGTGTTTGTCCACAGGAGATCCTGGAGGTCTTTAAGGTTTCCTTTTGTTATGGTGGGGGTGAAGTGCTGCACTTGAAGAAAAAAAACCCTAATAATAGCAGACCGCATTGATATTGGCCCTGGAAGCAGCTCAAAAATGAAAAAAAATGAAATAAAATTAGTCATAATACATTTATTTATCTAAATATTCTTTAAATTATATTAGCTGAATACTTAATAAAGTTGAGTTTAACACTGAAGTGTTAACATCAGGATCCAGGTATAAAATATGAGGGGCCGCTGATCGAGAGAAAGGACTTTGGAAACCCAGTAGTGACTATTAGTTTCATGACTCGACAAACTTCATCGTTTCTGGGGGGAAACAGATGACGTACGCACTCACACCAACCCATGCATCAATGTTTGGAGCTGACAGGTGGGATTTCTCACTGGAGTATAGATTCTCAGCGGATTAGTCAGTGTAACTGTTGACAGGCCTACAGGTAAGAAAAGTGACCTGCAGGTAGGAATGGGCGATATTTTACCGTTCACGATATACCGTCAAAAAAATTCCTCACGATAAGAATTTGTCATCTCGCGGTAAAAATTATAAATTCCCGTTGATGATGTTTTTGTGTAAAGCTGATTTTTGGAAGGAAGGAAGGAAGGAAGTAAATAAGTAAGTAAGGAAGGAAGGGAGAAAACAAGGAAAGAAGGAAGGAAGGGAGAAAAGAGGAAGGGAAGAAGGAAGGAGAGAGCAGGAGGAAAGAAGGGAGGAAGGGGAAAAAAGAAGGAAGGAAGGAAAGGGGAGAAGGAAGGAAAGAGCAGGAGGAAAGGAGGAAGGAAGGGAAAAAAGAAAGAAAGAAAGAAAGAAAGAAAGAAAGAAAGAAAGAAAGAAAGAAAGAAAGAAAGAAAGAAAGAAAGAAAGAAAGAAAGAAAGAAAGAAAGATAAATTCCCGTTGATGAGGTTTTTGTGTAACAAACATGGCGGATCTGAGAGCGAGATAGATTCATAGTTAAAAAGGTGGAGTTGAATTGGTATTTTTTTTATCGTCATTTTTATCGTTATCGGGATAAATGCCAGAAATAATCGTGATACATTTTTTTAGTCCATACCGCCCATCCCTACCTGCAGGATCAACTGAGTGGACTTTACCTTCTTTCTTACTACATCAATATATTTTGTCCTTCTAGGCTCCGTCTAAAGATCCGCCCACAAGTCAAACCTTTAAAATACTAACCTATGTCATTTTATTCACACATGTTATTGTGCCTAAATTTGCTCTGATCCTAAAAGTTAATGTAACACTTTTAGCTTATGCATTCAGTTGTCCATATGAGAGTGTGTGAATCCTTCCCAGATCCAGACACAGAACACAATAGAAATATTAAGGATACAAAAAGAAGAAAGCTACTTAGTGCAGCTTCTCCAATGAAAATGAAAAAAAAAAAATCTGAAACTTGCACACCCACAGCTGAGGAAAGACAGAGCAAAGCTTCTCGAAAACATCTCAGAAAGACAAAACATGCTTTGACTCCAGCTTCACATGAAAAGATAAAAGAAGAGAATGAATGACTGGAGTCACTGAAGAGGGCTTTTAACCTGGAATGCTGCCTTGCTTTTTGCTGAAGAGAAGCCAAAGCTTCAAACTTTAATGATTGATATTTTGGCCTGGTAACTTTCCTCAGTGAGTTCTGTTAACTCAGTATTCAGCATGTTGCAAGTATAAAGCTTTAAAAAGTAAGTAAGAAAGTTATATGAAAACTCAAACCACGCCATGGCACAGACCCATTGTCCTAGAAATGGGTTCAATTAGTTTTGTTAAAATGTAGATTTATTCTGACTCACATACCTCTTCTATGCAATGTATATTCAATATTGACACTCCATTTTCTTCTTAAAGCAAAGGAAAAACAAGAACTTCACAAGTGCCAGGAGTTTCTGAGGAAACTAGTTGTTTTGCACTTGGGGAATGAGAGAAAGACAGAAAATGTTTGGACATACCTTTTAATGTTAGGTCCAACTACCTGGAGAGAACCATCATTGCTCTGCATGGCTGGAAATCACCGGAGGTTTGAGACTCTGCTGAGCAAGCTGTAACAGGAGCATGATTCATGCAACAGGTGTACCCCGGAGAAAGAGAATGGGGGAGGGCTTAAACATGTGAAAAATAGAAGGTGGACCTTTGGAGAAACTACACTTATGCTTAACAAGATGTCTTTTACTGATCCTTTTAATTATTTTGCTCTCTACTTGCAACGCATCTGCCAGTAAAAAGAAAATAAACTGAGTCCATTTTACTTTTAGTGCCTCGAAAATGTACATCTTCAGTCTGCTGTGGGGGTGACACTGTCATGCACTCGCACAGTGAAGGCTAAAAACTATAGATTCAAACATATCTGCAGAATAAACTCATTCTGCCATGCCCTGGTTGCACCTTCCACAGAGACCTCACAGGCCCTCACCAGAGACCAGTTGGCGGTCGAGGTTTCTGGAGTGAACCTCTTTTGAATTAATATAGCTATGCACAGCGCGACCCTGTCCTCACCCAACAGAGAAAATGGAGCTCTGAATTTGGGTCAAGCAGCCCCAGGAGTTACAAATCTGTGTTGTTCAGGCCGCATCATCTTCGCATAAATTACAACATGGAAGGCTACAGAATTTAAAGAGATATTAAGTTCTTTGTTTAAATGAGATGATTTAAGCAGTTATGGGGTTTTACCTGATAGGCGGTGCTTTATATTGTACCATATGCCGTTTTGCGGGTCATAAGAAGCAGCAAATTTTAACCATCCAAAGAATTTCAGACCTGATAAATATCACCGCAGTTCCAGCAAATTCAGTGTTAGGTGTTAAATATATTTGCATCAACAAATACCAGACAGACAGTTATACTTTACTTTGTCACAACACAGCAGAATGTCCTTGTTGCAACACAGTTTTCAGAACCAAAATAAACTGTTATGTAAACCCAGCCTGTGTTTCTTCAAGTGTTGTGAAATTTATGAGGCTTAAGTTGTTTTAGAGGGGGGAGATTTGCTCCTCCGTGCTCTCATTCGGAGTTCCTCTCTGGTCCTCCAGTGTGAGAGTGCTGTGACTGCTCTCTACTGCAGGTACGACACTAACGACTCATACATGCTCTGCATAGCCACGCTTAATGGAGGCTGTTCCCCTTCTGTCTCTGTGTCTTCACTGCAGGGCCTGTGGCTGATTCCAATTCAAAGAAGATATGTGTAGTCTTTTTTTGGCTGACACTCCACTGTAGAAACTTTACTTGCATGAAAGAAACCCTCTGTGAAGCAGATTCAAAATGACTGATCAAAATGATGCAACTATATGGTGTTTGGTCCACACGAGCAAAGTCCATAGTGTCCGTCATCAGGAGAGGGGTTGGGTTATGTCCTGGAGACGTCACCAGTAGGACCAGAGAAAAACACAATATCTAAATATACCATTTAATTCCCTTTTATAATCCACTTTTTGCCCTGATATGTCAAAGGCTTGAAATGTTCATAGTTTGGAATTTAGATTAAACAAAGGCTGAACAATAGATTGTTGGATGCAAATGGTTGGATAGTGATTTTAGTTTCCTGTCACTAAAGGTGATTGATAGTTTTTGTTTTGATGTGAGTACATTTAAATAACTGTTTGCTATATGTGAGGAAACAAATTTCCAGGTAATAAAACACAAGATGCCTCCAAAAAAGATCTATGCTCACCCAATAAGTAATGATGAAGTAAGTAATTACTCAAGCTGATTTAATTCAAAGGGATTATAATCATAACTGTAGCTCAACATGAGCAAATTGGCAAATTACTGTTTTCCATATATATTCACAGTTACCAAAATAGCAGCAAAAAGATTGGAGATGAAGTCACTTTTATGACACAAAAATGTACGTATATACTTGTCTTTTTTTGCGCTGTCCCTAATGTTTCTTTTTAAATCATTACTTGCTTGGGTCTCTGCCATAATGTCCACCGTAGCTCTGTGAGCCACTTCTGTAGTTATTGAAGTGTGACATGGTGCTGTAAAGTGATACACAGTTGTTGCAAAACATAACCAGAATGGAAGTCCAGAAGTTGATTTTTGGACACAGTTGAAACAAGCAACTGCAAGAACTACATAACGCTTCCTAAAAGTAATTAGATTACATCAAAGGTAATGGAAACTGATATTTGGATATGAGAAAACTCCTTGGTGTTGATTTAAGTAATATCAATTTACTTAAACTCAGGTATACTTGATGAAAAGGTATGTGATCAAGTTAATATTTGATTACTATTATTTGTGTATTTGTGTTTGTACAGTATACAATTGGAAAAGTTGATGTACTTGCTGCTGCTTTGTGTGCTCAGTACTAGAGTGTATAATGGACATGAAGCAAGATTCTTTTGACTGCAGACTTTCCACTCTCCTTCAAAGACTGCCTCGGCATCAGTATGCCTCTTCCTATAGAGCTGATGCTATCAAGCACCCTGCTGCGTATGCAGAGATGTAGGCCAGAGCACCATAATCCTTCTGAAGTCTTTAATTACTGACAGTAATTTGGATACAGGACACAAACCTGACGTCTTTTTACGTCAACAATGTGCCTTCAATTTGGTGAAACCCCGAGCTACTGCCGAAATTAGTTTTTTTTTTTCTTTGTGAGTACAAAAGTAAACCATCAAAACAAACTGCTCTAACTGTGAGCCTCTTTCTGCATTCTCAGAGACAACTGGGTTCAGGCGTGTACGTGATGACGGGAGAGTCATACAGGAAAGATATATTCAGGATCTTTTTAGTTTTTTCTGTAGCACACAGCAGGCTGCAATATGCACGAATGCCACAGTGGCTGAGGAAAATGTTATAAGGGAATTAAAGTTTTACAGAAGGTAGCCCAAAATATTCAGACTTTAAATGAAGAAACCTCTAAGGAAGAGCAACCAAGTAGTGATCCCTCCCTCAGGAAACTGGCATTAAGCAAGCGGAAACGAAACGCAAGTAGCAGTACTCAGTTTCCAAGCAGTTTTTATACTATTATTTTTACATAATGCTTTTATTGTTAATACAGTATGTGTGTGTATATATATATATATATATATATATATATATATATATATATATATATATATATATATATATATATATATATATATATGTACATTGTGAAAATACGAAATATTTAGCTGCCAGTGCCTGTATGGATTAAAAAGCAGGTTTCATTGCAGAGAATAGCTGGTTTTTATCACATTTAAAGTGACAGATGTTCACAGCTTTCATATTTGGATGAACCTGCTCCAGAACAATCCAGCTATTAGCAACAAAAGCTACTAATAATAGGACTCGACATGCATGTAGGCAGCGGGCATGCCATTTCAAACTGAGCACAACGCTAAAAGAAACACTAATGAGTTGAGTTTTGATCTGCTGCCAAACCTCCACATCTGACACCGAAGAGAAATATTGAAAATTCACATTTTGTTTGTTGCCTCTTGAATCTTATGAGCTTTTGCATCTGTTCCTTACTCACAGATGACTGCAGTCCTCTGAAGGAAAACGACTTCTCCTTAGGCTAACTCTGACTTCAAAGATGTGTATTTTTGGTAAATATGACTCATTTCCTCCTGTCAAAGCTGGGGCATACGTTCACAGGCATGCTGTTTGAAGCAGAAATACTTTTTTGTGCTGTATAAATGAAAAGTAATTCATATGCGATGCCTTTAGAAAAGAACCAATTAATTAAATATGTTCTCTTCATATTGCACAATTATTCATTTTTTCCACCAGATTACAATTCTCTGCATAATATAAAAAAAACAACCCCCCACAGCTGGTTATAATTGATAGAGGGAAAGAAATTAAAAAATGAATTTGCTGGAGAATGTCAAAATCTGCCTGTGCAGATGTAATCTAACCTTTGAATAGCATCTCATGTAAGATGTTACTGTTTTCTAACAAGCCTCACATTATAATGTGATAATGTCTATAGAGACAGTCGTGTGGTGCATTGTGCCACTATTCAGGACTAATTCATAGCATGGGGCAAACTGGGGAATCATGTCATATGTCAGAGATGTACAAATAAAAACATTCCAGGTGTAAATATTTTTTTCCCATACTTCCCTTCATTATATATCCAGTCGGATCAATATTAGAGCTTAAAAAACTAATTCAAGCTCTTCCTAATGTGGATAACCCCCAAGCGGGGCTGTACAATTACCACCTGAATGCCATAACTTTAAACAAATAAGGACACCAATAACTTATCAAGTGTGAATAATGAAAAAGAAAATAAAAGAGATACCTCCTCACTGCAAACTGGAAAAGTGGATATCAAGCTTCAAAGCCATGAACAAATACAAGCACATCCAGTTACTTATACAATATGCATCATCGTCTCCTCCTGCACACTGTGACGTAACTCTGTCTGTCGGCCTGCCTGCCTCAGAACTATTACCCAAACCAGCTGTCACTGTTTCTGCTTTGGTTTAGGAGTAGGGTCACTCAAACTGCACAGGCCAAAACAAAATTGGGTGCTTGATAAGTAAAACTTAAATATTTAGTTAAAGAATTTCTATCCCATGAGCAACAGTATCCTCTAGTGGCTGAGCAGGTTGGGGGGGTGTGGGTGCTGGGCGAGCAGACTGATTGTGTGTTTTTGTGAGTGTTTGTGTGTGTAGTTGTTCAGCCTTCTGTTCAGGCATCAATATACTGAAGTCTGCACATACTGCAGAAGTGAGTGCTGGCGGATCTCGGGTTATTGAGTTTCTATTGCTTTGTGCGTGGAAATGATTTCCTGTTACTCTCGTCAAAAAGGAAATGTTTGGAAATGCTGGTAACGTGTGGCACTGCAGTGGCACTGTACCACGGAGCAGCAGCATAACATCACAACATAACCGCAAGCCCCGATAAGTTCATCGAGTTTTTGACATTTACACACAGAAATATTTGAAGGAGGCAGTTTCCAACTTGTTAATGCTTTCAAACATGTTAATGTTCTTTATGTCACATATATGTGTTTGATCATTGCACCACAGCAGTACTAAATATCAAATGGTTTCATCAGTCTGCTAGCTTGGATTCTTCGCAGGGGGATTAATGATACCCTGAGATTTCACTTCCATCAGCTTCTTCTTTTTGATCTTTTATTTAATCTTTATCCAGAAGGTAGGAGAAGATAAAATGAAAGGTGAGGTGTAGGGAAAGACATTGTATAGCAATGTGCAAAAAATAGTTTTTTATTACATTAGAACTCATCTTGCAGGAAGAAGAATAGTGTATGGAAGAATGCAGGGCTGTGTAGAAAATGCATTGATCTCCAAAAGGTGTCAACATTAAATATAGACATATATTATTTTAATATTCCATATAATATCAAAGTATTTCTCTTGCTTCATTTTCACAGACAAAAAGGAAATGGGCCTTGAGCATAACCCTAAAGTAATATTGTGGACTCAAATCAACCTTGGCTCGATAACTAGATGGTACTGAGAGTTAAATGTTGATAGGTAGCAAAACAATGTGAATCAATGCAGTTGTGAGTTATTACAAGAGTATATGTTTGCAGCATAATGGACTTAATGTTAGCTCAAAGTACAAGCATCAACATGAGAGTATATTTCTATTTCAAGCCACTGATACAACTCAGAAATGTCCTTTTTGCTTAAGTGAAAGTTTGGATCCTTACACACATACTAATTAATTATACCGTCATGTGGTATACATGATTGTTAATAATATACACAAAATGAAGGGGGGAGTTCATGATCAATGCTTCCCTTGCACTGGATCAGTATTCAGTTCTATTCAAATCATCTTTCTTTATATAGCACCAAATATCAAGGCACATTAACAATACAATTCAACTCATTCCAAATTAGTCCACTTAATTCAAAGCCAATTAAATAACAAGCATGACCATTTTTGCTTCACCAAGGAAAACAACAGATTGCATCAAAACTTTTTTTTAATACAATCGCACATCCTAAGCCAGCACCAGGTGACTCTGGAAAGGGATGGTTCTGGTTCTGTATGAGGCAGTTCTGGTTGTGTCTGGGATGGTTCTGGTTCTGTATGAGGCAGTTCTGGTTGTGTTGGGGGTGGTTCTACAGCGAGAGTCACCAGCTGAAGTGTTTTCCATGGCCCTCACAACCACCTAAGGACTTTTGCAGATAGATAAGGTGAAAATCCCTCAAATAAGAAGTGAAAAGCTCTTCAACAGCAATAAAAATAAATAACCTCAAACTTTACCTAAACATGTTTAAGGGAATTTTCCTCAGTTGTTATCCAAAAGAGTTCTTAAAGAGATTAAATAAAGTTTACAGACATACCCAAACACTCACCAAATAACACATTTCTGTTTCCTTGAAATTCAAAGTGATCCAAGTTGTTGCTAAGTGTCAAGCGTCAAAACGCATAATTTTGATAAAAATACTCAAGTCAAAATGAATGCTTGTCTCCTCTTTTAAAAAAAAACTCCAAAACAATCAAAACAAAAGGTCAATAATTTTGTCAATTTTTTAAAACATACCCTTACCATGCAACATGAATGAGGTTACTGTCCATCATATGACTAAATTCCACAGATTAATGAGCTACCATTCTCGCATCATACATTATATGTTGGTGGCGCTTATGCTATAATCCAGCATGTCCTTTTAAAATGAAGAACTGAGGATAACCTAATGAGGAGGGAAAAAAACAGATAGAATGTCTTGAATAATTGAGCCCCAGGGCAGCAGGGGGCTAAATACAGACACTAAGTCATCAATATCCGTGCTCCTTAATTAGACGAAACCAGACATGATCAAAAGCTAATTGTCGGGAATGATCTTCACAGACACTGACATCCACCTAACTGCATCCCAGGGCACTGAGGGGGGAGGAGCACCAGTTCTGCCATTAGGCAAATAAGTCCGGTTTTATTATTATTCATATACTGTATGCAGGCAAGGCCGCACACACAGACATTGCTGGATGCCCGTAAAGCTACTGTCGGGGGGACATTGTTGGGGGACATTAAAACTTTGAGGGTGGTTCAGTTACCACTGAACAGTTCCCACTTCACAAAATACTGAATTTAAACTATAATAATCACAATTTATGTTTTAAAGGAGCTTGAGGCCGGATTGTGGCAGGATTTATGAAAAAAATCTGTATACATTTTAAGTTTTCTAGTAATAATGTCAGATGAAGCGTTCCAAACCCAAAAGAATGAGCCCTCTAGTGTATCTCTCCTTTGCCTTGAACAGGCTGTGTGCTGCAAAATGTGCTGCAATTCGGTCCCGAATTTCCCGCGCTGGGCTGCGGATGTGACTTCACATGACGCTGCATGCACGTTCTCCCCGTTCTCCCGTGCCGGCTTCACTGTTGGCTGCAGTACCCCCGACGGCCGTCGTGGTGAAGGGTGGCGCTAGAGAGTCTCATTTCTTAAAAGGAGCCTCAAGCTCCTTTAAGTAGGGCTCATTCTGCATCAGTGTGGAATACAGCCCATACAGAAGCACACATATATATACACACACACATTATATATTTTAAGTTACATAATTGATTTTTGGCATTAAAGATAAATAAATCACTCCAAAAACAACCACAATCATGAATGATGGCATGTAAAAATACAGTAGATATTAAAAATCCTCATGTGCACTATTTCACCTCTTTTGAGGCATTGGTGTATCATTAATAATCTAATTTATTTTATGTGTGAGTTCACAACAAATAAAACTCATTGATGCTTTATCATCCCATTATATATATATATATATTTTTAAAAGTCTTCATTTTGGCATAATCGTGGCTGATGGGCGGAGTCGTCTTTCTTCGCAGTGAAGACAGAAGGTTCATGAAACATTGTGAGACACAGAAGCAGTGAGCAGGTTTTTGGCTCTAGCAGTAATTGGAGGTTATGTTTGGTTCTAATGTTTCTGATGACCCGGTAGCAGTGGTCAGAGAAGCTGGAGCACTGCTGCAATCAGTTTTACTGCCTATAGGACAGCATCCCCTGTGCATTTAGAGCCACCCGCTGTGTTTGAAGGAGAGCAGAGACCCCGCAGGAGCTTTGGAGCCACCTCCATCAGCATTTCCTGTGGACTGAGCAGGTTGGAGCTGGCAGCCTCCTGCTGCTGTACTCCATCAGGCTTCTGGCCTGCTTGTTGACCCTTATATGTCTGCTGGTGACAGTCATTCATAGGTTGTTTAAAGCTTTGAAAAAGAACTACAAACACTGTACTTTAACAGATATGAATGTGTGTCAAAGATTACTCATTCAAACTGATATGACATGTCCTCTTGTGACTTCAGCAGCCCTCAGGCTTCACGTTCAACATCCCCCTTCTTCATTCTGGTCTTCATCCCTGACACGTGGGGGGAAAAAATGAGACACGACGAGCAGACTTTACATACCGTATTTACAGAAGGACATTGAGTGTCATTTAACGATAATCATTATGGGATTACTGCTGTTTCTAGTTGGAGGAGGCCAGTACCCTTCATGCTAAAGTCCCAAAGCCATCAAACAGATAGAAGACACAAGCTTTGCCACCTCTGTCTGCCTCATTAACACAGATATCACATGATTACATGAGGAGCGGAACTCTCCCTCCATCCCTCTCCTTCTCTCGCTCACTCTGTATGTGTGTGTGTGCGTGTGTGTGTGCGTGTGTGTGTGTGTGTGTGCGTGTGTGCAACTGTAAGTCAGTTTGATGTCCTTGGAAGAATTGAAGCAGAACATTTTGCTGAATATTGCAATGTGCCTTCTCTTATTATATCTGTAACAAACCAGATCGGTGATGTCAATGACGTGATAACTAACATAATAGCTGGGAAACAGAGACTCTAGCAGCTGTTTAGATTTGATGTAGATGCAGTTTTAACAAACCATTTACTGCACCATGGTGACTCTCATTATTTTAATGGCCGGGTGCTCCACAGTGAATATGCATTATACAGTAATACTCTATACTTAGTGAGAATGTTTTACATTTTTAGGATGAAAGATTGTGGATATTTCCACCTAAGCTAATTACTGGTCAAAAAGCAGGAAAAACAAGTGCAGAACTAGTTCATAATTCCAACTTGGGCTCTGCTCCATGTTCTGTAATTTTGATCTACAGTACCATCAGCAGCACCGAATGCAGTTTTCTTAAAAATACAAAATACACTTTACATGAATGCATGCAAAAGTGTTTCCAAAGCTCATTGGCCAGAATCATGTATTAATGTGGCAAAGTTGTACAGATACATGGTATTATGACTAATGTACAGTATTTATATAAAATACATGTTATGTTGCTATTCAGCTGTTGCTGATTCTCTCTGCTGAATTAACACTGCCACATCCAGCTTTCTGCATCCAAAACAGAGCTTAGCCTTGCCAGGATAATATTTCCTAAGTGCATTTGTCCCCACTTTCAAAATGTAATAGTATCAAAATCCATGCTTGGAAATCATTAGATAGCAACATATCGCCGGGCTGTTGTTTTGCGTTTGACCCATAAAGAGGGCAATGCATAAGCCGTTACCATGTACAGTTGTAGGACATTAACCATGCATGGTTCACAACACAAACCTTTTCCATGTGAGAGAAAAGCAGAAACCTCTGTCCACCTTGTTATTCATTTCCATCCAACCATCTGTAAATACAGTAAGATATAGCACCTGGGTACACTTTTTGAACATAGCACTATTCTTTGCCCTTCTGGTTAGATCTTTCATTGGCTCTGTACCTGCTCAGTGTCAGCAAACCTGAATATTATCCTGTCTCGTCTAATGCAGTGTCTCCCACCCTTGTTCCTCAGGACGCACTACCCTGCATGTTTCCCTGCTCAAACACACCTGTTTGGATCACCATAAGCTTGTCATCAAAGTCTCCACAGGATTGTCAACGGTCCGTATGTTTGAGCTTGGTGTGTTAGACCAGGGCAACATCTAAAACATGCAGGGTGGTGTGCCCCGAGGAACAAGGCTGGGAAACACAGGACTAATGTATCTGAGCACCCCTGCTTCCTCAATTTAACGGTCTGTGACAACGTGAAGGGTAGCACGGCGGCTTGGAGGTTAGCAAGAAGGTTCATGGTTTGAATCCTGGCAGAGGCCTTTCTATGTGGTTTTTGGTGATCTGACAAACTTCCTAAATTCAAAAAATGTATTTGGCAGGTTAAAAGAGACCTATTGTAATTGATTCTAAATGTTTCCCTGTGATGGACGGGTGACCTGCTCAGGATATACCGCTGCCTTTCCCCCAAACACAGCTCAGATAGGCTCCAGCAGATCCTCGTGACCCTGAAAAGGAATACACGGGTTGTGATAATGGATGAATGACCACATCAACAGCGGCGTAAGCTGGATAGGAATATAGGAATGTGACTGATACCTGACTCTGATTTAGCATTAGGGTGGTCCATCTGAACGTGTCAATGAGAATCTAGCCCACTTAGTATGATTAGAGGTCATCCTGTTCAACGTGTTGTATCTGAAACACAGCACAGCATTTAGTGTCTTATGACATGGTGCAGTAACTTAAATAAATGATAAAAAAAATAGCTTTGCAGCTTATCACCACAATGCATCAGAGCACTTATTCAGGAATATGATGAATTTGATAAAAAATCAGATGAGAGGGAAGTGGATTGACAAGAAAATCAAGGAACTGTTGGCCGCTCAAGGACACCATTTTTCTGCAGATTTGTTTCTTATAAATGGCTTGAGAGACTGTGCTGAAGCATCTACCAAAGAAATTTGCAAGTGATTAATACATTGAAATGACTCAGAAAAAAAGACAGCAGCGATTAGTATTGCTTAAGTACCAGAGGGCAACACTTTCATAAGGGACGATGGCTGTCAGGAAGAGGTGCCAACCCACTGAAACTGCACTGAGAGACGGGGTCAGTTAGTCAATGCTGCTGATTACAGCAGGCAGCTCCACTGGATATCAGTGCAAGAAGGGATTCGATCACAGCCTCTCTTGATTCAGGAGTGGGATAGCAGTGAACAAGAGACAGTTTTTGATATGGGCAGTTGCGTATCAGCCAGGACTTGCCAGGCGACTTCTGTGTCCAATCAATAGCATATTACGTCTGTGGGCAGACAGGAGACAATACGGTGGCCGAGACGTCTCAAACAACAACAAAAGCCACAACACAGTGAAAAAAGCCACAACAACAGTCTTCGGGGTGTCCTGCCTTCTTGAACAGTACGTGATATTTGTTCTAGATAACGTGATCTGTGATTAATATGTGACTGTCAGAAATGGCTCATGTCGTGTTTTGTCCACGTAGTTAAATATGTGTGTACTGTGCGCCGTAAAGCTAGATGCAAACTTTTTATGAACTTCTGTTGTTGGCCAACTTCCATTGTGTCGTGGCTTTTGTCGTTGTTTAGGACATCTAGGCCATCGTAACACTTCAGAATGAAGAAGAGGCAAGATGTATTTAAAAATCCCCAAAATCCCACACACACACACACACACACACACGCATGATCATATACATACACGCATACACACACATAGACATACACACTAGCTTGTTCACCTGCATGCTGGCTCTGTAGTTTTTGGGGTTAGGTAGCGGTAGCGATAGCTTAGCTCAGACTGCGATGAGATCTCAAGATTTGGGTCGATTGCTGTTCATGTTTTGGTCGGCTCCGTGCCGGTTTCGTGTTTTGTTTATGGTTTTTTGTTGCAGATTTCCAGTGCTTGACGTGTGTCTCCGTGTGTTCCTGCTTCCTGGATTGGCAGTGGATGTCGTCACCCCCCCCCCCACCCCCCCAAAAAAAAAAAAAAAAATCACTGGGTTTGTATGTGTATATTTATGTATGTGTATGCATATGTATGCGTACAGTATATATGTATATATATTAAATATAGTAATAATGCACATATATATACCTTTGGTTTCTACCTTCATGGTATCAATCATTAATATGTGTGCAGACAAGGTTAAAAAAAAAAAAAAAAAAATCCCATTTAACACAAATGAGCCTGAAGGTCGACTAGTTAACTTAATAGTTTTCTAAACATTTTCTGCCTCGTGCTGTGTGGTAAAACTGTTAAATAAATTACATTTGTATCTGAAAGTAGTATATACACTGTAGGAAAAACAGTCATGGTACAATTCTTTGCAATGGTTTGCACAGTGGACCAATTCAACTATATGTTATTTTCTGACATAGTTTCGGAAGTAGAGTAATATTATTTGATTTCATATGTGTTAAATTGCAAATTTCCATCAAGACTTACTTAACACTAGTTTTTTTAAGCTTTCAAAATTTAGCTGCATTTGAAAAACTTTAATGATGTTTTATTCAGAAATACATCAAAATGCAAATTCCACTTTGACAATGGATACATAAGCTTTATACATTCACCTTTCAGTTTTAGATGTGCCATTGTCAAAATTTGTTACTGGCCATCCTGCAGCACAGGACTGGCTGTAAAGCCTTCAGTCGACTTTATCAAACCACAGTTGACCACACAAATGAAACATTGGTAACTACAGTGTTAAAGAAGAGAAAATTCCCATCACTTGGATTTTGGTGTTAAAAAAGCATTCAGGCTTTGTTAACATCACACTTCAGTACTCATATTCATCCTTCATTCTCCACCTTTTTTGAAAAGCTGCTTCTGCTCTCATTTGGCTGATTCTCCCCCTACCCCCTCCATCTCTAAATGTCCATACTAGCATTAAGGAACCATCTGTGGCTGTTTCAGCAGCTACTGCCTCAGGGCTCTGGTTTTTAAATAGTAGCAAAGGAAAACTTAGTCCCTAATGGAGCATACCCTAGCTTTGGAAATGAAAGTGCATCTGAAAGTATCAATGTTTCAGTGTTTTATAGATTAATCTTTTAGATGTATAAAACACAACGAACATCAGTAAATAGTAAAGAGAATGACATACAAAATGTGACGGCTTCAAGTCCAGCAGCCAGGGTTATATTACAGTTCAATGGTATTAACTCCCAAACAGTAACTTTGCTTACATATCAATAAACAGAGACAGACAACAGCGTAAAGCAAATTTATTACACCCAGATTATTTTTGTTATTATGCCTTTACATATAAATATATGATATCCTTTTTCTAAATCTATTCAGCAAAACTATTGGAAATTTACAAACTATGAAGGGGAAAATACACGCCGCTGATAAGTATTGTTCTCTAACAATCCCATTATGCAGTCACAGTGGTATCCACTGTAGTGCTACAGTGACATAGGCACAATAGTTATGCTGTTGCCTTTGAACAACTTACTATTATTAGTCTCTTCAGTGTGTACTATATCTGTATTTTAGGGGATGTGACTCCATACATCTGTAGGGACCGTATCCAAACTGCTGAGACCATTGTTATACTGCAGCACTAATGATGTACATTTCTTGTCCCCTTTTTGCTCAAACCTTTTCAAAATAATCTGATGTTGCGTTCTTTGCATTAGAGGGTTTAAGGACTGCAGGACAAAGGATGAACGCACTGATGTTCAGAGCAGAATATTTGAAAGCTTGTGTGTGTGTGTGTCATGTAAAAATCTGAGGATGTACAGTGTGAAGGATTAGGTGGGGGAGGAACATGAAGGAACGAGAATGAAACTGAGGTCATGAAATGAGATAAGTCATTACCACAAGACAGGTCATTAACATGTCTCCTCTACAAATGTCTGTTAGAATATCAGCTTTATTGGTGCTATTAAAAGATGCTGGTTTTTCTTTCACACAAGGTCCCCTTGTTTTTGGTGTTTAAGATCCACCTTAACAGGTCATCATCCTTAGAAGGACAACAAGACTCACGACACAGATTATAATCCTTAAGAAGTGCAAAAAGAGTCTAATATGTCGACCTAACCATAAAAGGCCTTTTGTAATCAATTATTGGCAAAATCATTATCCTGTAACACACAGAATGACCTGTTTTGCTGGTATCCTGGTTTTAAATAGCAGGACAACGCCAAAAGTCACGTCTTGGTGAATTAGGGGTTTGACAGGACCCTGCGATGGACTGGCGACCTGTCCAGGGTGTAACCCCTGCCTCTCGCTTGAAAATTGGCTGGGACAGGTTCCAGCAGACCCCTGTGACCCTGCAAAAGGATATAGCGGGTGTAGATAATGGATGGATGGAACTTCAAAGGAAGGGCATGGGCAATACACAGCAGGTAGTTGTGTAGAAATTGCAGTGCGAGAAGCAAAACGATAATTTCTCAGTTGTTAAAGGGACAGCGTCGTACTAACAATAACCACACGCATAATAGAACAAACTTACCCCCAGTGCAAACATAATGTGTAAGGAACCACAACAATAACCACATGGGGAATTATGTTCAGATATTTCTGTGCCCATTTAAGTTTTAATGCTTTGGCCAACTGCAAGTCTTGTGAATAAATGTGTGTTTTTCTACTTAAGTCGCAGGTCACTTGAGTTGACAGATGCTGATGTGTTTAGAGGAGTGACAAGAATATAAAAAGAGATGCAAGCTCCAAAAGTGTAGAGAAAGACTGGTTTGGTTTGATGAGTGGGAGGCGGCAAATCTTTTCTGGTATGTCTTCCTTTGACATTTACAGTTTGACAAAGACGAGAGATTGAAGACAGAACAAAATCTTAAAACAAAAACAACCCTCCCCCCAAAGAACAATGCAGCAATCTAGCAACATGGTCTGTGGTAATTGGTCTTCCTTTACTCAGCTTTCGCTCAGAATATAATTGGAGTGACCTCTGGGAGTGTAACGCAGATCAATTAAGTGTGTTTTTGTGTCCAAGTCGTCTTGCTGCAGTTTGACAGAAGGAAAGGTCAGTAGCAGCTGATGGAGCAGCTACAACTCATTCACTGGAGCTCACAGTTGTAGGCAAAGTGTTGCGTCTCATCAGCAGAAAAAATTTAATATGGCTGCAATATCTTCTTTTTTTTTTTCTTTTTAATCCAAATTCAGATTTGGTTTAAGAAAGTGATGATTAATAGTGCATTGACTTCCTGTAGGGAATAGAGTTATGAGTGACACAAACAAAAGGAGCTGCTTTCAACATGCAGCAGTCTTCTTTTCTATTTGCTGGAATAAAACTGTCCTAAACGGATATATAGGAGACATATTTGATAAACTACTCTGTAGTTGTTTCTTTTGAAAATGAAAATCATTTATTTTAACTCTCAGAATAATATATTATGCTGTTGAATTTGACACAAAATGCCTGGAATAAGGAATACTGATAGCAACTTTTTATAATAATTTAAGTCACCATTACCATTACCCCGATATCACACTGGGAGTTTCAAAGAGGGTGCTATAATGATTCCCAGGAAAGCTTTTTCTGATTGCACACCCATTGATTTTCCTCTCTGCATCAGGTAAGAATCCCACGTTAGAATACTGTTTTGATTTGTAAAATTCAGGGTCTCATTTAGTCTAAGGCAGCAGTCGCTATTGGGCCTAATCAATGAATAACATTCTTCAAGTGGCCCTTAAACACATCTGTCGTGAAATAACCTTCAAGTCTTTTTTCTGGCACATATTCCAAGGATTTAAGTCAAGGAAGAAAATATGGCTATAGCCTGAAATAAACTGTAAACAGTCATGTTATAACCTGCTGTCAAACTCTGCCATCGTTTCAGGTGAGAGCTCGGAATAAATATGAAATCTGTAATCGTCTGGATCATGAAGTAATTAATCAGACTAATGCATCTATTGTGTTGTGTTTTCTGTGTTTGCTCATGAATTTGCCCTTTTTGTTAGTGGGTAGATTTGGATAGCACAGTTGGAACCACCCATTGTATTAGCAGAGGAGCATGAACAGAAACAGGACATCTACAAATGCACAGCTCTAATCACGTGAATGACCACAACGAGGATGCCAAGAACGGGCATTAGCTTCGCTGAAGGATAGCAGCAGGTCTCTCTGCTCGGGAAGCAGATTGTTGATGACGATTGTTCGGTTCACATGTGGGTCAGTACATCCAGAGCTGTAGTCAAACCTGAAATATTTGTGACCATTAGATAGATTGCCATGGCATTGGTGACAACATTTATGTTGTCATTCAGGAGGAATTATAATCATAATGATGATTCTGACATTTTTTAAACAGTTTGTTGTGTAAAGCCACCTGGAAAATCCCCCATCAATAAAAAGGCAAGCACCTTTAATGGCACAAAAAACACTTTAACAACTTTTTTTTCCCCCAATATGGTGATCCTATAGCAGCACACGTGAACAAAATACAGCCCCCAGAGCTGGATGTGGCCCACAGACCATCTTTATCCAGCTCTCTTAAAAGTAAAAATGGTACAAAATGCAAGAAAAAAATGCAATTCCATAAAGATTCTTCAGGTGATTCAATGAACGACAAAAAAGAGCTACATTCAGACTGGTCTGCAGTATTGGCTCAGTATTACAATGGTTTCGATGAAAAGAAAGCCTGACACACACTGTTACCTTCAACTTTATCCACTATATTTATCCAGGTACTGGCAGGGGCGGGGCTTGCTTGGAGCCCCCGCCTCTAGGGGGCCCAAGGACTGGCAGGATGTACTCCACAGCAACGACAACAATATGGGCATTTATTTTGGAATGAAATGACACCTAAGTCGCAAACCCCATTTGTGGGGCCAATCTGACACTGTACTACGGTAGGTCGTGAAACTTAAAAAAAAAACAAAAAAACAACAACACAGTTTGCCGAGGCTCTATCAAGTTCCACCACTTCCCTCTAAACTGTGAAATCATTTTGAACTGACTTACTAATATGTTTCTCTCTTATCTCTGCTCGGGATCATTGCTAACATTTCTAAAGCCAGTAAATCCAGGGGAGGATAACGTGCGCCCTCGCGCACAGTGCAACACTGATGATGAAAACTGTAAGTTTGGTATTCCACTTTAATTATTTTAATGTTATGCCTTCTAAATATTCTTCATGACAGCAGAATAAAGTATTAGTAGTAGAAAATGCTGTGCACATACATTATCATATGCTTGCCCTTAAAGATTCCTATGTACCCTTCTGTTGTTGTTGTTGTTCCACCTCCAGCAGCACAGCAGCTGACCAACCTCATGCCTTTCATAGAACAGAGACAGAGGATCAAGGGTCAATTCCAATTATTGATACTGATAACTGTGAGTTCAATCACTTTTACTTTCACTGAGAACATTGATATTATTTATCTCCACTATTTAATTGTTTTATCTATGTTATGGCATTTTTTTTCTTTTGATATGACCTTATATAGCTAGTTGTTAACTCATTTACTTAGATTAGAATTTTTTATACTTGGAAGTTTAATCATTTGCACTTTTGTGATGAACTTTCATATCTTGTGTCAGATAACTCCATCAACGATTATTGATGGACCTGGGCTTTCATGGATTTCTGTTGGTCCCTGGACCTCTTTTGAGAACAATTTATCTATTCCAATATATTTTTTTCACTATTCATCTCACATTTCCCGGAGATTGTGCATTTATGAGTGCAAAAACCTTTTCGGTGTGCATGGGTGGGGGCCTCATGAATTTCTTGCTAGGAGCCTAAAAAAACCCAACGCAACTGGGTACTGATTCATTGGTGGTATGTTTAATAGGCCGAGTGAATGTTTTTCAAAAGACCACCAAGACATTTTTAACCCAACATGCCAACCATTGCACGAACCTGTCACTGATCTGAAAAGATGAGACAAATCCTTGATATTTTTATTTTACATATATATATATATATATATATATATATATATATATATATATATATATATATATAAATATATAAATATATATATATATGTGTAATTTAAACATCACAAACCATTTTCATTTTACATCAGTTGGCCCCTTTCCATAGGTCTGGAAGTAAAGTTGCTTTAACAACACAGTACAACATTACTACCATTGCACGAACCTGTCACTGATCTGAAAAGATGAGACAAATCCTTGATATTTTCATTTTACATCAGTTGGCCCCTTTCCATAGGTCTGGAAGTAAAGTTGCTTTAACAACACAGTACAACATTACTACCATTTTGGTGTTTTCATTGGTATTATTGCATTTTCTCCTCCTTCATTACTTTCATTCACTTTCTTGAGTCTCTAAGGCCACGTTTACACGTAGCCGGGTATTTACAAAAACTGATATTTTCCCCTCTACGTTTTCAAAAATATCCTCGTTTACACGGACCCGCATGAAAACGCTGTTAACGTCATGCCAGCCAATCAGAATCCTGGAAAAAACATCAACAAATGACACGTGTAACTTCCAGTTAAGGCTGATTTATGGTTCCGCGTTACACCAACGCAGAGCCTACGGCGTAGGGTACGCGGCGACGTGCACGTACGATGCTTTTAACTTTTAAATGTGACTTTAGAATATAAAACAGGTAAAATACAAGAAAATATTGACGGTGGCCAAACTAATTGTAAACACAGGTCGCACACATGACGCTGGTGAGTTTCTGGTGCATAATGTGACGTTCTGAAGCTTAAATCTCCGTTTTCCTCCGTTTTCCTCCGTTTCCTCTCTTTAGACGCAAACGTGAAAACAGAGTTTTTGAAAATCTCCACTTTGGCCGGAGTTTTCAGAAATGATCGTTTTTGGGGGCTTTGAGCTTCGTTTTCGTGTAAACGAACGGCCAAAATGCATGAAAACACCTCCGTTTTTGCTCCGTGTAAACGGGGCCTAAATCTGCTCTGCCCTGAAGCCCACTCTAGCTCAGCAAGATAGTTTTATCATTTTTGTTTGATGTGTAACATAGCAGCATAAAGCCATATACAGGTGGGATTCCAAAGTTACTTTGGATGGTTTCTGCCAAGCAGGATAACAGACTGACATACTGTAGGTTACACTCCCTTAAAAAAAGAGAATATTTAACGAATATTCAAATTTAAAGAATACTGAAGCTATTGGGGAAAAAATGGGTTTGCTTTGAATAATATTTTGCAAATTATCTGATGAACCATCAATCATGAGTTGGAATTAGCCAGATTTTTTAAACAAATTTGATCAATGACGATGCTGTCAGCATCTATGTTAACTCTTTTAGGAGCTATTATCATTGGTTGCTGCCACATCTAAAAGGATAAATGCATACTTATCGGCTAATGAGACAGATTCAGGAGAATCCAGTTGCCTTTGCTCAAAAAGACTTTGATCCCTAATCTTAACCACAGTTGCTTTGAAAATGAAATGGTACTACATGTGCATTTACATTAACAAGATATACAAAGAAGACCCAATTTTACAGATTATACGAGTTTAGTATTTTTTAACAGTGCTGCACTTGAGGTAATAATGAATTCAGCAAGCAGATGGGTTTGGGAGGTGTTGTCAGAACCATATATTTAGAAATCCCAGTTAACCGTAAACACACATACAGTATGAGTTCCACATCACGCCTATACTCAGTGTGTGAGCAGGTGTTCTATTTTTCTTTAAGGACTATTTTTCCAGCATGCCCTGTAAGATGTTTTTGGATGCCTTTTCTTTGCTTTGCCTTGTACTCTGAGTCCCATGAGGAGTAGATAAAGGGAGGAATAGAGGTGGTTGGTTTGCACCAGATCAACAAAACTGCACAAGGTAACAGTGCAAGACTTTGATATGGATGTATATTATGTGAATGTTTATATTTTTTGTCTTATATTAAGCAGTGTTGCATTCTAGGACTCTCGTGCTATTACCATTCACATTTACCAGAATTACAAAAAGAAATCAAATGTTGTTTCATTTCCACCAATTCAGCCTGAGTATACGTTGATTAGTATTCCCCATCCTCTGCAAAGAGCAGGAAGCACTAAATTTGAAATCCAATTACCTACTGAGCAAAACACTGTGCAACTGACACCAACTGTCTCTTCAGATGGTAGCATTTAGAAGAGGTTGACAGGTGCACCAGTGCTTGTGTGCGTGCACATGTGTGTGTTTCATTTGGCAGTCTTCTCTTTTTGGTGACTCATATTAGTCATTTAGCAGTGTGTGCTTTAAATGGATTATTCTACAGGGAGACAAGTGTTTTGCATGGAACAACTTCTTAAAAGTAGTTAATGATGACCTTAAAAGAGTCGAAGCAAAAAGCCAAAAGAACCATTAAAAGGCATGTTCAGAAATTCTTTGTTATTTTTTTTTTATTTTATGATATATATATATGTATATGTATGTATATATATATATATATATATATATATATATATATATATATATATATATATATATATATATATATATATATATATATATGTATATGTATATGTATGTATATATATATATATATATATATAAAGCTGTTTTGATAGCACTCGACTCAAATTAGCTGTAAGTATGCTTTGTCTTCTTTGTTCAAGCCATCAGATGAAACTGATAACACTAAGTCAGCTTTTATTTGCAGGGGACATTTTGATCAGTGCTTAAACAGAGAAAAAGATAAAACGTGAAAAAATACATGTCCTAAATTACATTATTTCTTAAAGTACATTGTAACAAATACAATTCCATATACAATCTGCTTCCATTTTAATACTTTTTAAACCATTATTGAAGCTGCATCTTTTATTCTTGCACTTTTATCTCAAAGGTTTTATAATTTCAATTAACAAATGGGTGAAACATACTGGCCTGGTAAACTGGCTGGAACATACCCACCTTACTGTATGTAAATTCAATTTAGCCATTTTAGCTTGACTTACTTTTTCTTTTTATCTTAATACTCAGAGGTATCAGCAATAACAGGCCAGAAACATATAAGCCAGTTTTCTCATCATTGTATGAAGCTTTTTTTTTTCTTTTTTTTTTTTTAAAAAGAAGGAGGGACAGGAGGGGAGGTGAGGGGTGGCATCCGCTGCAAGTCTGAAATGAAAGAAACACAGGAAAACACACAACAAGCACACAAGCCTTTTGAATCTGCAAGAGAGAGAACAAACAAACATAAATGGGAACAGACACAGAGACAAAAACAGCAACATTTCTAGGTCTCCAAAACTGAATCAGAATACTAGCTTGACTGACTAAATTATGCTAACTTATGATGCAAATTGAAATTACTTTACATTCATTCTGATCAAATCAGTCCAAATATCATCAGTTCAAGTGATGCTACTGAAAAGGGCATCCAAAACAAACATTACCAGTACTGAAATGATGAATAACGGAGCTCCACTGGAACCTGCAGTCACTATCATGACTGGCAGTGCTTTGGCCTGGAAGGGTCCAAGGACAAAGCTTTGCCAAAGGCAGGCAGCTTGTGTTAATCCAAGCATCACATTAATGCAACCGATATTTCTGATTTTGCAACAGAAACATTTTAAAACAGATATTCCATTGCAAACATTTGCCAGCACCTCCACAGCTCCTAGAGCATTGATCAGCTGAAGGAGTTTGGAGCCACATTGCATCATTTCAGGACCATTTATCCGACTTCCATTTGGAACAGTCCTGGATTTTTACTTCATGGCTCCTGGCTCCTTCAGCTGTTCCACGCTGGGGGAGGTGCAGAAGTGTTGGGTAACATTTGCAAAGGTAGCTCCATTTCAAATGTCGTTTGACAACCCGAGGAGTTATAAAAAGTATCAAGCATTCTCTCCTCAGGTCTGTCAAGGAATGGTAGGCTTTCAATTTAATTAGCCGCCTGAGCTAGAAAAAAAACTTCACTTGACAAGCAATGAAATCTGTCTATTAAAAATAAAAGCACAGTCAAAGTATATCCCAAGAATCTAGACTGAAAAACTGAGATGAGGACAGGGAAGGCCAGTAGTGCCTACATCTGGGTACTACAGTGAACTCTGTCTTGCTTTTATTAAAGGGCACCTATTATGGATCTAACACCTATTTTAAACAGGCCTTGAATGTCTTAAAAACAAGCTTTTGATTGTTTTTGCTAAATAAATTAGAAATTCAGCCCCTGAACCATGTCTTTATCTTCCCAGTCCCTAACCTCATTATCTATGTGGGATTCTGAGTGGGCGGGGATGCTATGATAATGAGGCTCTGTGCTGATTGGCTGCCTGAATGACGCAATACACCGCTACGAACAAATGGCGGAAGCTCCGGCCGGCGGAGTTAAGCCTGAATTATAGTTCTGTGTTAACTGCATGCGATGCGAGCAAGCGTAAGCCACAAAATCAATTCCATTGCTTTATTTTCTATTGGACTGTTGAAAGAGCTGTACGAAACAGTCATGTATGAGGAACAGCTGATCCAGTTAGTTGAAATGAGAAGTTATCTCTATGATACCTCCTCATTTCACTACAGAAACCTTAATAAAGTGGCAGCTGGCTGGAGGGAGATGGATAGAGAGCGTCCGATGTCACGCAGTGCGATGCAAGGACATGTCCCTGTTTTGTTTTGTGTTTCAGTTCTGTCTTGACCCTCCTGTTTCCCATCTGCCCTGATTGTCTGCATCTGTGTCTCGTTATCCTTTGTGTATATCTAGTCTTGTCTTTCCCCTGCTCCGTGCTGGTCCGTACTGTTTCCGTGTTCCCATGTGTTTCCAGTTTTTGAATCCTAGTTTTGAGTTTTTTGTATTCCTGCTCAGCAGCGCTTTTTGTTCAATAAATCCTGCTTTTGTGAACTCCTGCCTCCTGCTCTCCTGCGTTTGGGTCCTCATCAAACCACTCCTGACAGAACGGACCAGCCAGTATGGACCCAGCGGGAAAGTACATCACCCTCCTTGAGTTCTTCTGCCAGGAGTCGGAGAAGAACATGCGCCGGGTCGAGGAGGAGGAGTCCTCCTTCCAGGGAACACGCCTCGCTCGAGGGGGGTCCAGGTGTGTTCCTGTTTCGGCAGTGGTCCCAGACGCATCAGCCCCCTGTTCCTACTCCTGTGATGCTCCCGGACCCCTCTCACCGGCGCCGAGTACCCGGTGTCCCCCGAGCCAGTGCCGGGGACCCGGAGTCCCCCCAAGCCAGTGCCGGGGACCCGGAGTCCCCCCGAGCCAGTGCCGAGGACCTAGTGTCGCCCGAAGCCGGCCCCTCGGGTTCTTGGTCCCCCGAAGCCGGCCCCTCGGGTTCTTGGTCCCCCGAAGCCGGCTCCTCGGGTTCTTGGTCCCCCGAAGCCGGCTCCTCGGGTTCTTGGTCCCCCGAAGCCGGCTCCTCGGGTTCTGCCTGACCCGGCGGCTACGTCCCGAGACCGACCCGCCTGCTACGTCCCAAGGGTGACCCCCCCGAACTGTCTCGCCAGTGTGCCCGGTCCCGAGGACGGCCCCCTGGAACTTTGACCATGTGTTGGCCTTCAGAAATATGGTAGTGAAAAGCATAAAGGGCTCTCTAAATGTGATATTTTATTTTTTATGGAGAAATAAACTAGCATTTGTCACTGTTTGAACTGTCGTCCCAATATTTTCAAAGACATCCTCTAAGGGGCAAGAGGAGGTGATATATGAGAGGCAGTTAGTGGGCCAAGATTATGGACAATCTCAGATAGACAAGACTTTGATTTGCATGTGTTGCATTAATTTACATGTAGATGAGTGTTGAAACCAAAAGCTGAATTGCCCTTCAGCTTTTCTTTCTAATTGTTACCGAGCTGCCAAACCTCTTCTTTCATCAAATGGAGTTAATCGGTGTTGTCAGGAAGGTTGATGAGCAGGTGCAGGCATCATGAATAAACAGAGTTCTGTCCTTAATTAGTCCACAGTGCCACTGAAAGCTATCTCCCTTGTAGTGAACATGTGACAAAAAAATGCTTCATGACTGTATGAAACTTCTTCAGAGAGAGGAAGCAGGGGTATTAAATTGCCTGATTTATTTATTTGTGTGTGTGTGTGTGTGTGTGTGTGTGTGTGTGTGTGTGTGTGTGTGTGTGTGTGTGTGTGTGTGTGTGTGTGTGTGTGTGTGTGTGTGTGTGTGTGTGTGTGTGTGTGTGAGAAAGAGGCCATCTGTTTATCAGCTGGACTGTCACATGATAACATTGCTCTGCCAGTCATTCTCAGTTGCTAATTGTAATACATTAATAAATAGCAAGCAAATGCATATTTACCTCAAGCACTAATGTAGAATTTAAATGCATTCTGGCCTGCTGTAGGAACTGAGCTAAATTAGTTCAAATAAAAATGTAATTTTTCCTATGAAATAGTATGTATAAATCAAGTCAAAATTACCATCTATCTTGTAAAGCATGCAAAATAGTGCTTTAAAGAGGCACAAATAGATGCCCATTAAGATATCTGATTACAAATGATTATACTTCACGTGTTCTGCAGCCTTGTTGCCATTATACTCACACATCAAACTCATGTCCCCTAATCAAGGCGGTAATAATTTCTTTCTAACACATCACATGTGCTGCTGAAAGACCACTTATTAATGGAGGCAGAGAGTACAGCAGTTCAGGTTTAATTTAATTCATATGCGCATGAGCCAGGACTAACCATAGGTTTGATATTTTAAAAGACAAAATAAGAATACACAAATAAGTACCTCCCATGTCTCCTCTGTGCAAGCCCAGATCCTCAAATGGTTTACCATCAGTTCCTGCCTTTCCCTTTCTTTGCCTTGTTTATTGGCAGAGGTCTGGGTTTTTAAAATGCTAAACCACCAAGTCAGTTATTCATTGCATTTTAGTGTGTAGCCTCTCCCTCCTCTCTCAGAGAAACTATCAAGGGAGTATTTGCAGAAGAATCACCACTTCGTCAGTTCACTCAAGAATAAAATCCCCCAAGGTACCTGGGGGAGGTGTGACTGAAGAATGATCAATGGGGAAAAGCATTGTCCTGCTCTGGAAACAAGTGGTCTCTCTTGTCTGCAGACACTTTCATTAGACAAACACGGCCTCTTTAGAATAGATCCACAATGATCGACTGCAGTAGCTTCCTCTTAGCCTGCTACACGTTAAAGGATTGCGCGTTATTTTTAAATAATTAAATAATGAAACCTTGTGCAAGCTGTAAAATCAGAACACTTGAAAAAATACATAACACAGATGGAAAGCTTTTGAGGATTACTACTGCAATAAATATGAAGGTTGTGGCATTGTAGTATAAAGAGCCATGCATAGACTTTTTAAGAGATCCTTATTTCCTCAACCTCCAGGGGACATAAGTGATCAGACGTGACAGGTGTAAATAGGCCCATAATAAAGTGATACCCCTTTGGTCCTGGAGCTGCATTAGCTTGAATAAATTCTATCTGTTGACACGGCACACTTCCTGTGCTTTCTTGTGTTCTTGCACTCAATGCTCTTTGTTTCCTGTGCTTTGCCATATCAAATTCTGAAAAAGAATTGTTTTTTATTTGTTGTTTTTTGGGTGGGGGGAGGGGGGGTTCCACAGTGCAATCTCAGTATAAATTTAGTCTATTTGTAGCTGAGTTTAGACTGACTGACGTAATATTATTTCTGACAGTGAGAACAAGAGCCAAGTGTTTGGCCTAGTTAAGCTTCACACTCTGAGCTGTCCATGGTTCTGAACACATTTCATATCCCTGTCCGTTTGTTGAGTTTACTTCAGTTTGTACTTAACTGGTACTACGTCTAGACTTGTTGACACAGTGAGTTTCATTCCCCACTTTGAGAGAGCTCTGACGTAAACAGATTGGACAATCCAATGTTTATTTAGATTATGGTTTACAGTTTCACTCCTTCTGAGCATGAGCCAGAATCATTTTTAGAAGTCCAAATGCTTCATGTAAAGTATCACTGTATGTTAATGCACATGTGTGTTAAATTAGAATATAGTATTCATTTTATTCTCAAGTTATTTGTATTTAGCTCTCAGGTTTAGAACCCCATTGTTATGGTTAAAAGTTGCTATAGGAAAAACTGCATATACTGAAATCCAGCTGCTCTTTTGTATTTGAGTCAGATTTGAACTAAATCTGTATTTGTTGTTATTATTATTAAACATGTTGATCAGCATTAAAGATGCAAACCAGTTTGTGCAAGTGAAACAACTATATCATGACATGATAACTGATGAATAAATCTCATTGGGGGATTATTTGGATTATCAGGGACTGATCATGAAGTATTCCCTTAAATGAGAAGAACAATAATGATAAAAGCTGAAAAGAAGGACTATTGACTCAAATAATCCCATCATGGCACATTTGTTGTAGCTGTACTTGTATCCAGGAAAAAAAGCTAACATATTTTAACCTCAGTGAATATTATTTCCTTGAATCAGACTGTTGATTGTAGTACAACTTAAACTTGAAGGGTTTGCTCATATATTGCCATATCTAATGGAGATGAATGGAAGTCATCCTCCGTGTTGACTATAAATTCAAGGTTTCAATTTCTACTCCACAACTGCATTTGTGCAATGTGAAATTCGATTATGAAAGAGGACATTCGACTAAATTGACGGCTGGTTGGCCTAAGTACACTGAAGCCATTCAGTCATGATTCAAAGCCACCACCAGCACCTCTCTCCCTTCCGTTTCAGCCTCTTACTCTGGACTTGGCTGATTTATGGTTCCGCGTTACACCAACGCAGACCCTTACGCCGTATGCTCTGCGTCGTTTTAACGCAGAACCATAATTGCGGCTTGACTGGGTTGACTGCAGCAGCGCCTCAGTCTGTATCCCGGCTCGCCTGGCAGACAGAGCAGCGAGTCCTCCTCTCCCTCCGTCCATCTGTCTGTCTGCCTGCCTCTGCGTCTATCTGCCTCTTTTATGTGTCTATCCGGCGCTTGGGGCACACAGAGCTGAAGAAGAAGAAGAAGGCAGATCTCAGTGATGGAGATCGCCGAGGATCGGGGCTTTATTTTACCCTCACCGGGGACAAACTAAACTCACGGGGACAAATAAGGCGACAAAAAGGACAAAACAGCGGCTTTTGAGCGGAAACCGCTGCCGCGCATCATTGACGCTCCCAAAGCAGCTCTCCTCCTCCTCATCCTCCTCATCCTCTTCTTCTTACTTTCTATGAACTGGTCCTCAAAGAGCAGATGCCCTGCTCGGGAAGTTACGGAGAAAGCACGGATCCTCCAGCACGACTTCTGCAGCTTTCAACAAACGCTTTCACCCGAAGGTAAAACCGGTTCCACAGAGACCCGAAAAACTGTTGAATTAGCTGCTGGTTTGGTTTGCCGTGTGAGTGTCTCTGCCTACGTACAGTACCACCCACCGACATGCATGTGTGTGCACCTAGTCTGTTAAGCGAAATGAAATGAAACGAAAGAGGAATGAATATCTTCCACCGTGGGTCGGGAAGGTGACTCATGCTGATTCAAATGCTGTTTAGGAGTCAGCATTTACACTGCGCCGTTTTTAATGCTTTAAAAGCCGCACAGGATGCAGAGTGTTAGCCTATATGGAGGAAAAAAATAAATAAATAAAAATAAATTAAAAAAAAAAAAAAAAAAATATATATATATATATATATATATATATATATATATATATATATATATATATATATATATATATATATATATATATATATATATATATATATATATATATATATATATATATATATATATATATATATATATATATATATATATATATATATATATATATATATACACAGGCACTCGCACAACACTTGTCGGTGTGATTAATACAACATGGGCAGTGCGTCCGGATGATGTGCTGATGTTTGTCTGAGCGGCTGCAGCTCCCCTGCTATGGTTTTTATTAGTATTAATAGACGGGTATTTATTTGTAGCCTACATTCGACAATTTGAAATGTGTAATACATAGAGGTTTGGCTCTATCATTTGTCACTTGTCAAATTGAATTCATATTAACTCCTGGCTGTAGATTACCCCACCTCCCCACCCCCTTTTTTTTTAATTTATGTAAAATGGCCAATGAAACCAACATACATCACCAGTAAAACAGATCTTTATCAAATTCCTTGAATTCAGCAATTCCATCTGCTGTGTAGAGCTTATTTGTGATGGCTTGCTGACACAAGATCAAGTATACTCATGACATTTTGTAGTACATACTGTTCTGTGTCTTTATAAGATGATAACAAGAGACATCCTGACTGAGTAGACTTAAGAAATATTAGTTTTCAATGTCAAGTGGCCCCAGGGAAAGAATTGACTTTGTCACTTTAGTGTTTAACAGCTACTGTAGAAGCGACTTCTGGTCCGGGCAGTCCTAATGGTTATGACCGTTATGTTCTTTTTCCTTTGTTTTTGTTTTTCTGTTTTTCTTTTTTTTTAAGATATCTGTATACGGTAATCAATTTTAGGCCAATTGTAGGGCCATAATTAGTGAACCTTTCTGACAACAGTGATTTAATGTTCAAGTGTAAGAAGTAAATTAGACTAGGAAAGCTCAGTGTCCCAGCCTATATTTACAAGAGCAGTTACTGTACGGACTATTACGGGGTCACTGATGCGACGCTTTCCTCAGAGCTGTTGTTTCCTCACAGCAGGGTTGAGTGGGGTCAGCTAATCATACTGTGGGTACAAAATGTTTACAGCAAAGAAACCCATCTGTAATATTTACCAAAGAGTCGGGCAAACAGTAGGTCATAAGTGATAATAAGAGTGCATCATTTAGCAAACTGGATCAAACTGTGATAATAGTGTATTGGTAATCAGGCAAATGAATATAATTTCTCACCCTTTCCTCAAATTAAGACCACTGTTGTTCACTGAGCAGGTGACACGAGGCAGCTTGGCAGCTTATAATAACTTGATGTGCATCAACATGCTTTGATCCTTTTGTAGGTTGCAGCATCTTTCATTCTATCAAATTAACAGTGGATTTGGCTCTGGTGACCCTTTTAGTACAGCCTTTTGAGTGACCTGAAAAGCAGCCTAACTGCTGTGTTAGTGGCCTCGATTTGCCTAAAAAGAAAAAAAAAAAAAATCTAGTAGGTCATGCTAACTCAAAACCATTTATGTCCATCTTCCCACTCTCCCGTTCTGTCACTCTCTCATCCACATTCACACACTCCGCCTCTCTCCCCCTCCCTCCACTCAGTCAAACTGTGTCTCATCACATCTCATCACTCGAGCCACGCTCTGCCCCCTCTGCTTGTCTCCATCACACATGCACAAAAAGAGGCACACCAGCCCACAGCTATGTGGGATAATGTTTGACGGAGTCCGTGATCTTTTACTGTACGTCTCGTCTCACTTTTTCTTTTTTTTTTTTTCTTTTATCAAAGCTCATTTATTGACTTATGGTCGAGTGGCTTCATTACAACCTGTTTGACCTAAAATAAAGATTATGAATGTTTGTTTTCATATTGTGTGGATGTAAAGACAGAGCAAGCACCAGAACAGAACTTCCAAACCCTTGTGATATTTCAAGGACAGGTCATTTCTATTTTCTCTGTTTGCACAGTGACTTTGTTGTGTAAGGATAGTATATAGCAGAAGGCCATTTATAATGTATAGCAGTCCTGTATTAAATATCTGCTCAGTCAGGGGAGATAGATTACACCATATTGCACCAGTGAAAGGGTGAAGGTGCAGGGGAAAATCCTTTCCATCTTTCTTCAAATAATTTTTCAGGGAGCTGGGACTTTTTTTAGTGTGTAGTTAATTCAACGCCTTAATGTAACCACAGTAAATGTGGGTTGTAATGGTATATATATTGATGACTTATATAGGAGGTTGAACACAAAAAGTTGGTGTCACTGATGTTGAAGTTCAATTGAAGTTCAATTGCAGGAGCGGTGGTATATGAGTATGTGTGTTTGTTTGTATGTGTGTGTGGAGAGGGGATAAGTGATCCCATATCACATTTTGAAAGAAGCAAAAGTCTATATTTAAACAGCTTCACCCAAGAGATGAAGTTGCCACTGTTTTCCCCCAGCTGGAAGCCATTTCAGTAGAAGGAACCAAATCATTCATGTCTTTGTGTTGTATTCTCAATAAAGCCTTTTAGAAGTGCAGATTTACAATAGGTCTGTTGTTTCAGGCAGCTTTGGATGTAGACAAGGTGATTATTTTAGTGTTAGAGGAAAGGAAAGCATCATCATTTGTTTACCCAAGGTGGATATTTAGGAGAAATAAGCAACGATGTCAAGACCGAATAATGTACGGAAAATATATTTAGATAAGAACCTTTTTTTCTGATATTGCTATATTGACACTCATGAAAATGTAACAATGCAATGCTGAACAGCGCGCTACATAATTTTAGTCTTTAGAATTTCAACAAGAAAACTGTCAAAAAGCTGAATTACGAATGGTATAAATAGCTAAAGAATTGCCACATAGGCTGGTGGAGTGAATAAAGGCTGTTAAAACTAGTCACTTCATATTTTATGCCCATTTTTATTGCTTAGTGTAACAAATAGAAATAAAAGCAGAATGTCATTTCATTCTAGAAGGTAATAATGCAAGAGCCACAGTTCTTGGTTTGCTTTACTTTTCCCTCGTCTCTCATTTAAACTTCCACATTCATAAGCACAAGATCTTTTTACTTTGATTTAGTGTAAAAACTTGGAAACAGGTCAGGCGGCCCATTTCATACACTTATGTTTTCTCCTTTGAAATCTTAACATTGCAATATCTGACATGAAGTAAGAAAGTTTTGAGGTCAATGAAAGCCTCCCCACCACTACCAGAACACCATGTTATCTGGTCTAATTACACCTTACGACTCACTTCCCCAGAGGCAGCAGGCCAAAGAGAGGTTGCCCGGCCCTCTTTTTAATTGCACTGCAGCTAGTAGCTAATGTATGCATCATGACCTGTACTGTGATGGGATAGGAGGCCTGGCACTGGCTCAGGCTGGCCAGGCTGAATTTTACCACCCAGGCAGTTGTAATTCTGCACACAACAGGACTTGCTTCTGGCACCGGTGTGAAGACAGGAAACGGCAATTAGTTTGTTGTTTTTTTAAAGCAAGCAGTATCTGCACAGTTAAGTAGAGATTATGCAACACTGTGGGCCATCATTGTTTTATAGTACTTTTGAAAAGCTGGGATAGGAAGTTATGTTTATGCAATAATACACACAGGTTATGCAACAATAATTATAATTTTGACCTCTGGTGCCACTGCTTGACGTCCCAAACACAACTTTACTTGCCTTGCTTTGGTACGTAATGCATCTACTGCCATGGATAATGATAGGTTGGTGAGAACTTATGTCTGATTTGTAAACATGATAATACAGTATTTGTGTGGAGGAAAACAAATCAGTGCAGTGATGCTAGTCAGTACGTAAAACTGTCAATTAATAAAAAAATAAAAAAATAAATAATCTGCCAGACACGTTATAATATGCTGTATGTACAAAGTTTACATCTTGGTTTGACATAAATTTAACGCTTAATACTCAAAGGGAAATTATATTGCTGCTGTTTTTACAGTATATTAAAAAAACGAAAGTGAAAAACATTTATCAGATACTTATCTGTTGTTAAATCTGTATCAGTCAAACATAAAAACTCCTGACAATAAAGTGAATGATCCTCCTTTTAGAAGACAAGGCATGCTGTGCCCACCTTTTATCCCCGAATTTACTGACAGACATTTTTGTAAGATAAGTGGCAGTGCTCTGCTCCTGGTGGTGTCAGCCTCCCCCAGCAGGACAATGTGCCCTTCCATGGCAAAAGAAAACCGCCCAGAAATGACTCCAGGAATGTGATGAAGAGCCCAAGGCACTCAGCCCAAGACCCCAGACTGCTCAAACATCTGTGCACTGTGCTGTAAAAAAGCCCAAGCCATGGAGGCTTCACCCTGCAAGCCGCATGATCCAGAAGGTCCATAGCTAACATCCTGAGGCCGACACAACATGACACCCAAAGAGAGCTTCGTTCTCCACTCCACGTGAGGTCGTATGCGTTTGAGAAAAGGAGGGCTTGCACAATAAGAGAATGGTTGTTTCAACAATTGGACTGATCTTTGTAGCTATGCAAAAATAAAAAAGTAAACCCTCTTCTTATCTTAAGGCATTACATGTGATTACATTTTTTTTAAATCAATTTAAATCATCTGGTCCTTGCCAGGTCTTTCAATTAGACCAGGGGTCGGTAACCCGCGGCTCTAGAGCCGCATGCGGCTCTTTAGTGCCGCCCCTAGTGGCTCCTGGAGGTTTTAAAAAAATGTTTGACCTTTTTTTTCTTTTTTTCTCTTTTTTTCTCTTTTTTTCTTATTTTTTTCTTTTTTTCTTCTTTTGTTCTTCTTTTTTTCTTTTTTTTCTAGTTTTTTCCTTTTTTCTCTTGTTTTCTTCCTTTTTCCTTTCCTTTTTAATCTTGACATTTCAACTTTTTTCTCAACATTTCGACTTTTTTCTCGGCATTTCGACTTTTTTCTCGAAATTGTACTTCAACATTAATCTCAATATTTGGACTTTTTTCTCAACATTTGGATTTTTTTCTCGACATTTCGCCATTTGCCTTCATTCTAAGGCTCATACAAGACTTTTCATTTTTTGCGGTTCCAGACATATTTGTTTTTTGTGTTTTTGGTCCAATATGGCTCTTTCAACAGTTTGGGTTGCCGACCCCTGAATTAGACAAATGCAACTTCAACTGAACAACAAAACATTGCATATTACAAAATGGCATTTTTGTAATATGCAAAATCTCACATTAAACAATAGCCTAAATGCAGAAGTGTGAACAAGTAACTGAACTGCACGATTTAGTAGCTTGTAGACCACCTTGCAGCAATATTATGAAGTAATTATCTTCCGTATGACTAATTCATGTTGTTGTGGAGGACTCTCTGTTCTTTACTGTTTTGCTGCTGTCTATTAATGTTGGTGGATATTTGCCTATGCTCAGCTCTCTTAAGGCTTTGCAAAAGCCGTGAAATGAGATTCAGGTCAGACACTTTGACTCAGTCACTGCAGCACCTTCTCTTTAGCAATTCTCTTGTAGATTCACTCGTGTGTTTGGGATCATTGATTCTGCTGCATGACCCAATTCCAAACAAGGCTGAGCTGATGGCCTCAAATATTTTTCAAAAATACTTTGGTATACAAACAACAAACAACAAAGAGGTCTGCTTCTGCACAGATTTCATTTCCTTCTGTTGAACCAGGAAGGTATCTGCTAGTGCATGTCTGCTATTGCACATTTTGGGTTAAATTTTCTTCAGTAAACAACGACACAGTGTTACATGTCATGCGTTGCTTTTCATCAAAAGTTTTATTTTACTAATCCTCAGATAAACCAGGTCCATTATCTATCATGTCTTCATAAGTAAAAGCTTATTCATGAGATTAAAGGTTAGTAAATCATGGCAAGGATGTTTGAAATGGTCACTTTTGCAAAGCTAATGACTATGTAAAAATAATTAACAAAAGTGAACTAAACAAAGGAATAAGTGGTACAAGTTATCTAGTATTTATCCTAAAGGTTACTACCATTTATCAAACATATGTCTGAAAGTGTTGCCGGGACAGGATTTTACCATATAGACATCTCCATCCAATCAATAGACCATTACATTCACAATGCATATTAAAATGAGTTCTCATTCCTACATGTACTCCAATCTATACTACTGGTTAACCCTTGGTCAACCAGCTCAGTGTGCCTGTACTGGCACTGTTTCTTTTCTCTACTGCTTAGTTGAGATGACTGTTATTGCCTATAATATATACATATATAAAGTGACATAAAGTGTGGCATGCATGAGTAAGATGCAAGAGACAGGAAGGCTAGAAATGAAGAAGAGACCAAATATACAGAAAAATGGAACAAGATTCTTTCAAGACCTGTGTTCAAGCTTGGTGTCCGTCAGAAATTATTTTCCTTTTTTGATTTAGGAACCATCAGGACACGTCTATTTTGTAAACGTTTTGGCACAGACTGCTGTCTTTGTGGGGATTTAATGACTACAGGGAAAGCCAGTAAATGTGTATTTGCATGAGAGTTATCAAGGCACAAAATGAGACAAAAAAAGATATACTGTAGCATAAAACAATGCAGTTGAATACAAAAACCATTAACTTTTTCTTTTTTTTTGTAATTCAGGATTGGTGGATTTAGAATAACATTATGTCCTCTTTTTCCAATTAATTCTTTATTTCTGTCTTCTTAGGCTCTTATTTTTTTTAGTTTCTTTTTGCATGTCTTTTTTTCATTAACTGTAATCCTGCCTCTCACCAGCAGCTTCCTGTCCAGCCACTACATCTTTCCCTTTTTTCAGCAAGCGACCTAATAACAAGGCTGTTCCACACTGAGGCCTGCATTTAGATGCAGAGCCATCTCTCGTCTGCTCTTTCTCAGTGGCCTTAATCCTTTCCTCCTCTCTGCGATGAATGATAGCCTGAGCAACTAGTCTCTGGCAGCACAGCCCCATTACCAAACATAACGATGAGGAAATGGCTCCAGTCAAAAGATGTGTCTTCATGAGAAGAGGTTGGACTGTCAGCTGTTCAGTCGGAGCGGGTAGAGCAGAGACCTGGGTCTCTGCCAGATCAAGAGCAGACAATGTGGAAAGTCAATGGACAGCTTTGGATTAGGTATAGGTTCAGAGAGCCAAAATTACAAGCCATGTACTCCAGGCAGGACTCGAGTTGTAAAAAAAAATCAGGGGGGATGGTGGATTTTATCATATGGGGACAGATAATTTGTGCTGATTACAAATAATATAATATATTACAAATAATAGCAGTGACCAAAACACCTGCAGAAATACTGCAGGAATGACATAGCAGCAGTTAAATGCAGCCTTCTGTAAGCTTTAAATATCCACTGGGCTTACATCAAATACATCAAAACACAACAATAAAAAGCAGTTTTTTGAACTTATCAATATGCTCCTGTCCTTCACAGGATAAGTAAAATGGATCACTGCAAAAACTCAAAATCTTAACAAGAATATTTGTCTTATTTCTAGTTAAAATGTCTCATTTTAGTAAATAAATCTCATTACACTTAAAACAAGACTCACCACTGGAAAAAACAACAATTTTCACCTGTTTCAAGTAGATTTTCACATGAAATAAGTAGAAAAATCTGCCAGTGGAACAAGATTTTTTTGCTTGTAATGAGAAGATAAATCTTGTCCCACTGGCAGATTTTACTTATTTCAAGAGAACATTTACTTGAAACAGGTGAAAATTGTCAAATAAGTTATTTTTCTGGTGTAATTTTTCTGGTGTTGACTCTAAATGTTGAAATAGCAGTAAAACCACATTCATTGATGAAATGAAATAAGGGATGGAAAGGGGGGATGGCAGTTTTACAGGGGGGATGATTTGGACTGTTTTTATTTCAGGGGGGATGCCATCCCCCCTCATCCCCCCTCATCCCCCCTCAACTCGAGTACTGACTCCAGGAGGTAATGGGTCGTTGTAGACTATAGCTGTGGTCGAGTGCAGAAGTTCAGGCACATTGAAAGTCTTTCAGGTTGGTTTAAAATACACAGATGTGTAAAATATGTGCATCTGCAACTAAGATAAGATATGGAGAATATTATCTTATCTCTTGTTTCAGGTTAGTTACCCTGACTGCATTGACAGTAATTTGGTATGTCTGTTTTTGTTTATCTACAACTGTTCCCCTTGTCTTTGTTTTTTTTTTCCTTCTTTTAAGGGCCACTACAGCAGATTATTGTGCTCCCCATATTGATTTTGTACAGGCTTTACATCAAATACCTTTCCTGAAACAGCCCTCCCCATTTATGTGAGATTGGGCCTGGCACTATGAGAACACTGTAATCCCTTAGTGACTGGCTTTTTCAATGTTGAGGTCAGAGTGTGGTTTACTTTACTACCCAAAGACTCTTCAACTCGTTACAGAGATAGATCTGATGGGTTTCCAGTCGGAGGGCAACCAACTCCACCCTGTGATCCATGGCTGCCTGGTTTGTGTAGACCTCTCACTCTGTATTAATATCATTGGAGACAGTTTCTTTCTTTGTAGAAAAACAAGAAATCATGTTGACATGCAATGCTTGTAGCTCCTCTAAGACAACGAAACCTGAGTTTATGTAGACAAACGCTTCTGACGTAAGTTATGAATCACGAGAACAATCAGCTGACTAAATGTATCCAGGTATAATATTTTACACTGAGATTGTAATGTCTTCAGTAAAGCTGTTAGTGTTTCCTTCACTTCAAACCACTCCTTGTAAATCAAAGCTCCGTTCCTAGCACTGTATTTGGTGCAAGTTTACGAGTGTCACTGACAGTCAAGTAAATTACACGTGCACACGCAGATGAGGTTCCCTGTGTCTTTGCATTCATTTTTCTACAAAGATCTTAGGTAATAGGTAGGCAATTGTACACTGCATGACAACTGTCAGTTCTTACACTTTATTACATAATGTTACTACATTTGCCATTGTTGTTCATTTCTACTTTTTCCAGATAATAGAAAATTAGACCGAGCAATGTGTATTAGATAAGACGAATGTGCATAATTTTCTTCTTAAATATACTTGCAGTGCCTTGGTAATCATCCCTGCCTTCTTCTCCCTCCTTCTCACCCTCACACACAAACACACCAAGAAGTTTTTAAAATGAATCGATCCACATTTGGCTGACTGCTACAATGGGATGTTTTGCCTTGGCAAAGATAGACATGTTCTCTCATCAAAAAGGTTGTGCATGGTCAGCTTCAGAAATTTGGTTTGCTTTTTACAATATAGTGCAACAACACGATGATGTGAATTTTAGTTGAAATAGACTCAGTAGGTGGGTTGAAAATGCCTATGATGAATGTTCACATATTTACATTATTCATTCTCCCTTGTGGCGCTCAGTTTTTGGTAAACATTGCCACAGAGGCTGAATTAACATGTGAACAATTTCTCGTTATGTACATATTTACACAAAGGCTACATGAAACACTTAAACCTGTATAATTGGTCGGAGGGATACAAACTCTTCTTAAACCACACTTGCACACGAAGCCCCCGGCTTGTATAGACATCAAACAAAAACAACAATAAAATGTTCATAGTTGTGCTGAAATTTCCGAGAGCTTGACCCCTGCACCGTCCAGGGATCAGTAATATGCTTTTAAACATTTTACATCTCTGCTGTGGTTGTTCTTTGACCTCCTTCTCCAGTTTCCTTTTCATGGATGTGTGCGTGGGTGTACGAGTGACTTCATCACAGCAAACAGTGATATTATCTCTAATTATATTTATTGATTCTAAAATATATAATGAAATACATATTTTTAATATGATGTATGTGTGCGTTGGTGTGCTTTGTCAGTATCTTAGCTGTTCCTAGGACTGCACTCTTCTGGACAGAGATCTGTGATGTTGTTTTCAGGATCTGCTGCTATCACTCTTTCAGTTTGAGGGTCACAGCCCCAAGAGCTCCAAGTACAGTAGGCCTGGGGTGGGGGGGTTGTGCATTTAGCGTTATTGAGGTAAAACTGCCCAATGTATCGCGATATTGATTTGAGGTTGTATAACTCAGCCCTAGCTCCAATTATCACAAGCAGAACTCTTGGTTTCAACCATTTCAACTATTGGTTTTTCCCCCCTTCTTATGTTCCTTCTTGGTTTTGTTTTGCTTGGGATTCATTAACAGCTATCACTGTTAATTTCTTCTGGTGTTTGTTGATCATCACAGTGTCTGGTTGGTTATCCATTACCAGTCTGGATTTGGAAATCCCTTCGGAGCCTTGCTCTTTCATTGTCTTCCAGTCTTGGAGGTATTTTCCATGGTTGAAAGAGACCGTTCCAACCCACATTTGGCACAGATGGCTCCATACACAGCTCCAGCTGCTTTGTTGTGATATTTCATGTGGACTGCTCTTGACTGCATCTCAGTCTCTGCTGTTATGTCCTGGGTGGTCTTGTGTGTATATTAGCAAACCCTGCACCTGGGATCTTGTCTGGTACATAGATTATTACTTAGAAGATCTTTAACGGTCTACAATCTGATTAAGACCCAAAGCTAATATATTAAGTACTTGTATAATCTTGTGCATTTGCATAATCATTGAATTGCTCTGCAAGGATCAAATTCAAATCTTTTTATCTGTTCCTTTGCTCTGAATGAGTGATGTTCCTTTCTGAATTTCTGTCCCCTAAATACTGTTGATGCAACTTGATTTTTTGGCAGTAGTTTCTGGCCATCCTTGAAGGTTTTTTACTGCCATAAAAATGAAAAAAGAGATTCCAATAAATACTCTGTGAGTAAAACATTATTCCATCACATTGCAAAGATAGAAAACTCTCTTATGGGTAATTTTGCCAGTCACCAGCTATATTCAATTCAATTCAATTCAATTGTATTTATATATTGTCTATTACAACAGAAGTTGTCTCTTGACGCTTTCCAGAGACCCAGAACATGACCCCACGAGAAATGTATTGACATCTACAGTATGACCAGGAAAAAACCCATAGGCACAGGAGGAAAAATGTCATGCAACAACACAACTTTTACAATTCAGCACATATATCAGTGTTAAGATTGCAGTTCAAAACAGTTTTGAGAAACTGGACCAAAAGAAAGAAAAAAACAATGAAGAAAATAGCTGGAATATATGCATTTTCATACATTTGAAAAATGTCACCATTCAATACGATCCATGTATCCACGCTTCTACTAGTTGGAGTTCAGGGTAAATCTGCCACACAGGAACCCCTAACAGGGCCGGCTGAAGGGGCCGAGAAGACGGGGCCAACTATCTCCTCGGCCCCTTCAGCCGGCGTGTCTCCACAACACTATAGCGCCACACAAGAACCTTTGACTGAAAAAATCGTGATGCCGACCACCAGGTGGCGGTAATGCGCTTTTTTGGTAGTTCGCAAACGGCCAGTAGAACAATGAATAGAAGAAGAGACACATAAACAATTCTAGGCCAAAAAATGTCCCTCTCCTACTACAGGGCCCCCATAAAGGTTCCTGAAGGCCACATTACAGGATCATTGCTGCTTATGGAAACACATGCAAACGGCCCAACTCCAAAACATCCACCCAGAACTCCGACTAGTGGAAACGCGCCTATTATTGTTCTTTACTCTTTGCTTTGCTTCAGTTCTAATATCTAAGACAGGGGTAGGCAATTCCGGTCCTCGAGGGCCGGTGTTCTGCATGTCTTAGATGTTACCCTGCTTCAGCACACCGTGATAAAAGTACCTGTGTCATTAACAGAATTGTGCAGCCCTGGATGACAAGCTGATGTCGATGATTAATTAGAATCAGGTGTGTTAAAGCAGGGAAACATCTAAAACATGCAGGACACCGGCCCTCGAGGACCGGAATTGCCTACCCCTGATCTAAGATCTAGTGTAATCTACTAGATATCAAACGCTGAAACTGTGGCCGTGGCTCAGCTGGTAGAGTAGGTCATCCTTCAACTAGAAAGACAACAGATAGATGCCCTGCCTCGTGTCTTTCAGCAGAATACTAACTCCCTGTTAGCGATAGTTAATTAGAAGGGTGGATGCTGGTACAGTCTCTTCTGCCTCTATCACCTGAATCACAGCTTCCCCTACAAATGAGCCAAAGCCACACCCAACTACCATAAAGTGCATTATCGTTGTATTTTATTTCATTTTCACTGAAATGCACATGGGGCACACTGGGGGGGATGAAGCAAACCGACCACTTCCCAAATTCTTTTTTCTTTTTTTTTTTTTTTACGTCTTCCACAAGAGTAGAGTTGCAAATCTGTTGCTGCATAGATCCCATTTGCATTACTTATTGCTTTGGCCCAGTTTGAAGCAAAGAGAGATTATTTGAATGCTGTGAGCAGTAGAAATTGGCTTTTCAGCCTCTATGTGACACGTTTGAGTAATCAACACATTTGGGTGATGGGTGATATTTGGAATATCAATAGATCACTTACCCTACATTGAGCAGAGGAGAAAGAGTGTTGTATGACGCTAGAACATAATCCAGATACATTTTTGTTCTTTTACCCACTGACTGCCATAATTCTGACTGAGCTTTCCTTGATTGCTATTACAAAATATATATATTTCAGTTGCCACACATCTGACATTTTAGACATGAAATGATTATAATTAGCTTGTGTAGATTGATTCAAATAAAATGCTCTCCTAATGAGAGGAAGTGTTAGCCAGCTCCTGTCAGATATGAACTGCTTTCCATTAATCAGACAGTAATCAAACATGTCACAGTTGTATCTGAATGACCTGTTGGTGCTTTTCTGTATCATTTTGTGATGCCAATCTGGCTATGTTTGACCTCATAACGTTATCCTTTCAACAAGGCACAAGTCTGAACTTTTGCAGTCACATTAAATGACGGGTAAACATGGTCCCAGTGGGCTAACTTGACATTTGACTGAATGCTCTTAAAAAAAGAAAAAGAAGAATGTATATGTTTATGTATGTGTATATATATATATATATATATATATATATATATATATATATATATATATATATATATATAATGTGTGTGTGCACATAAGTACACGTACTGCATGTATATAACATTTTCATTAAATAAATGAATAACAGTGCTCTCAAAAATTCCTGCCAACAAACATGATTTTATGTGTCTGCTGCTGAAACATATTCAGCTGGTAAATGATAAGTTGCGCTGAGAAAACTGTAACTCCATGAGGACTTACAGAGCTGTGCACTGTTATAGCAAATAATCTGACAAATAACCGAGATAGTGGAGGCGGTATACCCTCAGGAATCATGTTTTTCTTGAGTTGATAACAACTAGTCCTGTTAAACTCTACAAAGTACAAGTTTCACTGTTCATTGGTATGCAGGAAAATTAAACATTCACCTGCTCCCATCCACTGTCGCTATATTTTACACAAAATATGAGCAAAATAAAGCAAAACTCTATGATCTTATTAGAAAGCTGGGGCTCTTTGTGGATTTTGGGGATACAGATACAGTACACGTTTTTGATGTTGTTAGTATCCTTCCATTAAAGAAATAAAACCGAAATAACATGAAATGTAAAAAAATATTAAACAATTTATTCATTTTAAAACATATCTGCTAAAACTATCTTTCACAAAATAGTTGGCACCCCTAGAAAAGAAATGGAATTGATTTTGTCGCTGACGCTCTCTCGCATTGCATGCATGACACGGTGTAAAGGCTGATTTATGGTTCTGCGTTACACCAACGCAGAGCCTACGGCGTAGGGTACGCCATAGGTTCTGCGTCGACTCTCCGCCCACTTAGAATCCCTCATAGAGAAGGAGGTTAGAAACGGTAAAGATAAAGACATGGCCCTGAGGCTGAATTTCTAATTTATATAGAAAAAACAATCAAAAGCTTGTTTTCAAGACATTCAAGACCTGTTTAAAATAGACATTAAATGCCATAATAGATCCCCTTTAAAGGTAAAGACAAGACCTTCTCCAAACTAGGGCTGTAATTTGCCAGTCGATGCGGCCTGGCTCGACTAAAATTCTGATTTGTCAATTATTTCATTTAATTTAATTTACTCTGGAGGAAAGTACCAAGTTCTAAAGGGGGTGTTTTCAGAGCACACCTCTTTCACAGGCATGGATGTATTATATTAACCTGGATACCGGACAGGAAAATGGCCGCCGTTCATTTCAATGGAAGTTGCTCGCCTGTCGCATATGCCGAAAAAAGTTCCTGACTTGCGGGTTTACTTCCGCATACACGGGCTCATAGAGCATGCGCAGTTGAGTCACCTCCCATGATGCTCTGGGGCCTCCCATCATGCCCCGGGGCAATGAAGCGAGTATTAATATAATATATTAATTCATGTATATTATTACATGTATATTATTACATATATTATTAATGTACTAATATAATATAATTATATAATATGTATTAATATAATACATCCATGGAGTGCACGGACACAGCCGTGATGTCACTCCCAGAAAGAGACTTTTCTTTGACTTTTCTGGCCGTTATAAAACATTTTTGACGGATATAAAGTCCATGACTTAAAAATATAGAATACAAAGATTATTAATTGCCGGTGATTACAGCTGGAGGTGTCCTGTGAACAGTTTTAGAGGCTTCTCTTTTACTATTGCGGTCTATGGGAAAAAAGCTTTCTGGGCCCCATGGGATTTTTTGTTGCAGTACCGCCGCTGGCCACTGGGAAAAATCGGCGTGCCTACTGAGTGCAAGGCTGGGGGCCTGTCCACAGGTAACAGTCTATGTTTGGACACCCCCGTGTTTTTGCTATTTTGGATTAGCCCAACCCACTGACGAGAGACGAGCAGATTGTATTATTAAATAGAAGGACAAGGTCCGGTGATTTGTTGAGCTCTATCATGTCAAAGACATCTGCAGTGTGGCAGAATTTCATAAAAATAGACAATGGAAAAAAAAGTTGAGTGCAAACTTTGCAAGCAGCAGTTTGGAAATAACAGCTTCACATCAAATATGGTATATCACCTGAAAACGGTAAGCCAACTTGCCCCATCCATTTTGACCATATGAACAAATCAGAATTGACATATTTCAACGTTTTAGTCCAATAATTGTTTTGTAACTGAAGGCAAACCCGCCAACAGATCCTCTCACTCCGACCCATCTGAGCGCTGTTAACGTAACGAGCTTCGTCGCTCTTTCTATAGCCTGATTTATGGTTCCGCGTTAAATCGACGCTGAGCCTACGCCGTGGGGTACCCTACGGCGTAGGCTCTGCGTTAGTGTAACGCGGAACCATAAATCAGCCTTATCTCTCTCTTTCTCTAGTCCGTCTGTGCGCGCCTGCGCGTTTCTAGCTGCGGTGGGAGGGGGTTGTTTTATTAGATTTATATATAAATTGAAATTCTGGAATTTATTTGAGCCGTACCGCATGCAGTGCAAAATGATAGTGTCGTTCGAAAACATGACAATTCAATTCAATTTTCAATTCAGTTTTATTTATATAGCGTCTTCTGCAACAGAAGTTGTCTCTAGGCGCTTTCCAGAGACCCAGAACATGACACCCAAGCAATTATTACATAAACATAACATAAACAATGGCAGGTAAAAACTCCCCTAGTGGGAGGAAAACCTTAAGCCAAACAGTGGCAAAGAAAAACTCCCTTTAGGATGGAAGACAAAACAGTTGTTTTATATAAGTAGCCTAATATTGCTCCTATTAATTTCGTCAGGCTTTAGTGTGTAATTAATTTCTGTTTAAAACATTAGATCAAAAAATATTTATTATGTAGCAAATCGACGACGACTACCCTCCCCCCCCCCCCCCCCCCCCCCCCCCAAAAAATAAAATAAAAAATAAAGTAAAATAAAAAATAGCCAATTAGTTGAATTTTAGTCGAAATTTGAGGGCTTCAAGAATTTCTTTGGTTGATTACAACCCGTCACTCCAAGCAGCTTAATATTCCTGAATACAGGTGCAAATTTCACTCAGAAGTTCAGGGTCCACAGGACTGTAGCCATGCCTCCCTGGATGTGGCCACAAGAGGAAAATGACAAATTGAAGGAATGGATCATGGATAAACCCAGAACAACTTCTAAACACATTCAACTCAACGTTAACTTCAAGGTCCTAGTACATCAGTGTCAGATCATGCCACCCATTGCTGATTGAGCCACGGTGGATGACTCTACTGTTGAAAGCAAATCATGAAAAAAATCCAGACTGGAATTTAAAAAATACATGAAAAGCCAGAAAGCTTCCAGGACACTGTCCTTTGGACGGATGAGCAAAACTGGAACTTTTTGACAAGCCAAAATAGTTCAGTGTTCTTTGGCCAAAAAACATGAAACATTCACAGGAAACTACAATGTATCTACTGTGAAATGTGGAGGAGGCTCAGTTCGGGGGCTGCTTTACTGCATCTGATACTGGGTGTCTTTGAACTGTGTGAGTTACAATGACACCTGAAGGTTATCAAGACATTCTAGAGCCAAATGTGTTGCCCAGTGTCAGAAAGCGTAGCCTTAGTTGCAGGTTATGGATCATCCAACAGGAAAATTACCCCAAACATTCAATTAAAAACACTCAAGAATGGCTAAAAACAAAACAGTGAACTATTCTGAAGTGGCCTCAACCTGATCTAAAATGTATTGACCATCAGCAAAAAGAGCCAAAACATGCCGTCTGGAAGAGAAATCCTTCAAACCTGAGGTAGCTGCAGCAGTTTGTTCATGGGGAGTGGACCAAAATACCCGTCTACAGGTGAAGAAATCTCATTAAGAGTCACAGAAATCATCTCGATTGCAATGGTTGCCTCAAAACATTGTGCAGCAAAATATCAAGTTGTGGGTACCAACTTTGTCATGGCCAATGTCATTAGTTTGTTCCTTTTTGTCAATCATAATTCAAAAACATTTTCTGATTTTCATTAGTCAGTGTCAAGTAGATGAATATTTATTAAAACTTTTGTCATTTCCAGGTTATTCCAGAAAACATCAGTGTGGTTTATTTCATAGCTGAAAAGGGCTTATGTTTATAAGGTTTTATTTGTAGCTGATGTATTTTAAGAGCCACATTTAGTCAGAAACTACTTGTAAAGCACTTTAAAATGTTGTGTGTTGTGCTATTGTGATATGTCTTTTCTTATGAGATGTTTTGATGTAATTTCCTGGTGTCTCACAGATCGCCAGGTGACTCAAAGGAATTCACTGAGACTATAATCATGAAAGGGAGAAAAAAAAGTGAGTGTTGTTAAATAAAGTGACACTGACACAAGCACCTCCAAATTTCAGGTCCAGTTAAGAAATTTAGGTGAAAAACACCTCATGTATAGAACGTGGTGTATTTAAGAATGTCTCTGGGAGGCTATTAAACTGCTATAAAACGGTTTTCATTATATTACATATAGAGGAGCTATTCACATGAAGAATTAAAACTATTCAGCGATTAAAACAGTATCAGCGTGAGTATCCACACTACTGCACAATGATGTTCTGGGAGACAAAGCCCTCCCTTCACTCAACAGTTGTGTCTATGCTCCAACACAGACCTTAATGACCTGCGGCCCCTGCTTTACGTGTGCACAGAAAGATGAAGATTGGGCTCTTAATACACTTGCTGCTCAACAGTCTCGGGTCTTTATCGTTGCAGTTTTTTTTAATTCAATAATGTGCCAAAATGTTTTCCAATGATGAAAGGTCTGGGCTGCAGGCAGGCCAGTTCAGGACTTAAGCTCTTCAACTATAAAGACATGCTTTTTTAATTATTACATCACTGTCTTCCTAAAAGATGCAAGGCCTTTCCTGAAAACAACTTTGACTAAATTGGAGAATATGGTGCTCTTAAAACTGTATATACACAAAAAAGGCTGACTGGTAATGTAAAAATAAACATTGCTCATCTTTAAAGTGCAGTTCTATTCAATACAATCAGCATCCTGATTGTGCAAGTTCACATCTGCAGTTATCTGTTGGGGGAGCAGTCTCAGAGCCAGTGGCTTAAAGACACCAAACAAATTGATAATGAAGGTTGGCTCTGTTCTGGGGATTGTTCTGGAGCCTTTGGAGCTGATTGTGCAAAAGAAAACACTTCATAAACGAAAGAAGATCATAGACAACCCTGAGTTTCCTTTTCACAACACAGTGCCTTCAGTCAGAGGCCTCTTTAGATCTGCTGCAGCACAGACCACTACAGGAGATCCCTCCAGCCCACAGCAATAATCCTCTACAACAAATCTTTGAAGAGGATATGGCTTCCATTGTTATGAATTTCAAACTTGACTGAGGCAAATGTTTTTACTTTGAATCAGTCCATTTTAAAGAAGCCTTGGTACAGAAACGGTGAAGCTCCTGTATCATGTTCGCATTTGGCTTCTTATTTTCATGATAGACCTTTAACCTAAATTTGTGGAAAGCATGAATTGTGTTCCAGAAGTATTCTTGAGTCCATGCAGTGATTTAGATTACAGAATCCAGCCTATTAACACTACTTGAGGTCCTGAAGAGTTTAGGTATCTCATGTTGGCAGGGTGGTCTGCACTATGGAGGCTCCAAAGGGAACAGTCTTGGTAGGGCTGGGCGATATGGATCAAAAGTCATATCTCGATATTTTCTAGCTGAATGGCGATACTCGATATATATCTCGATATTTTTTCTGTGCCTTAATTGGGGTTTCCCCCAAAGCATTATAGCATAGCATCTCTGTTAGCTTCATTTTTTTCTGAGGCAAACCCTTAAAAAAACAGTCAGTTTTAATGCAAAACCTCGTGCCAAATGTCACACAGGTACCTTTGTTAACAGAGGTCTGCACAATATCAAAATGAATAAAACAAATGAAATAAAAATAAACTGCCTGCATATATAGAATAAAAATGCTTCTTGAATAAAATAAAACAAATATCCCTTTCCTGCATAACAATTAAATTAAAATACACTGTGCAATTAATACAATGTATTAATACAGGCAGACTTTTCCACCGAGGTTGACAGTTGTGCAAATAACAAAACATTTGTGCAAATCTCAAATAAAACATTCAAGTCAATTTGTCACAAAATAAGCTATATCAAAATCATTTAAAAAAAAAATTAAAAAATTATTATTATTTTTTTTTTTTTTTAAATCGATATAAACGATATTGTCTCGTACCATATCGCGTTTGAAAATATATCGATATATATCAAAATCTCGATATATCGCCCAGCCCTAAGTCTTGGCAACGTTTCTCTTCACTCTGTGCACTGAAGACTTTACGAACAAGGTGCAAGTTGTCACTTGCAGAATTTGTCTTATGACTCAGCGATCAGTGGGTTGATCACAGATGATGATGAAAGGGAGAACAGAGAACTGACGGATGTTTTAGTGGGCTGATGTTAACTCAGCTAGCATCCATTATAGGCAATGACTCTCACCCCATGCAAGACACTCTTGAGGCATTAAGCAGCTCCTTCAGCAAGACTCCTTCACACCAAGTTTGCGAAGGAGCGATATCGCAGGTCTTTTCCGTCTGCTGCCATCAAACGGTTCAGTCAGAGCTGCTAACAGTAGACCACACTTATGCATTCACATGTTTGCACACATGGATGCTCCCATGATAACTGATATGTAATATCCCTACTTATGAAGCATTTTGTGCTGTTAATTTTATTTTTTTCAGCCCATCTTCAGTTCTGAGAAACTCTTGAGTATAAAACAAACATCTTAAACTGGCAATCATGTGACTGACCTGCTGCCTCTAAACCTAACTAGAGGCAGGATATCCCTCCAAGGATTTCCTGAAAGTATGGGAAATCACTTTTTCTGTTTTTGGTTTCCCATGTTCCAACATCTTTGAGACATGCTGTGGACATAAATTCCAAATAATGTACGTCATCAGTGACCTAAACTCAACCTTACAATGGATTTAATAATCTTTTGCACCATTTCAGGCAATAAATCAATTCATCGACTGGCATTCTTCACAATGAGTGCTTGTCTGCCTCTAAATTTGACAGAGATTGAGAAAGTCATATCCTCTACATTGCAGTTTCTTCTCCTCCCATCTGACACCATAAAAGCAAATATCTTGTGCTTTATTTGGACTCAGGATGACTTTATTAGAGCTGACGCCCCAGATGATGCACCAGTGGTGGAGGTTATCGTGCTTTTATCAGTAAGTCATGGAACCTTCAAGCAAGTAATGAAAAGCACACAGACTAGAAAACACTTGACAAGTGCAGAGCTCTCCGGTAAAGATCATATAATGAAGACTGATTCCTTGCAGTGATTCATCTCAAGCTCAACAAATTGCTCTTAGAACTCATTCCATCTTTTTGAAGGTAACTGCACAGTGTTATAATCATAATGCAGTTATTTAATTCTGCTTTGCCCCATCCTTAACTTGCATAAATGGCATATAGGCTAAGACACTTTCTGAACCCTGACTGAGCAGTGATGGATGGATGGATGGATGGATGGATGGATGGATGGATGGATGGATGGATGGATGGATGACAGTGATGTTTAACAGTGAGGAAAAAAATATTAGATATAGGATTTGAACAACCATCATCCTTTCTAATGCAAAGTTTCTGCCTCTGAGAACTAAAGAGTCTTTCATGTAGGTTTTTTTTTTCACTGAACATGATTCAGAAAAAAGCAAGAAACATCTCTTGTCCCTTCCATGTTTACTTGTTTCTTCTTCCCTTTCTTCTTTTACTCATTTTTTGTTTCCTTTTATCCTGTTGGCCATTTGTGAACAGCAAGAAAGATGCATTAGTGCCATCACCTGGTAATCACTGTTATTTGTTCGGCCAATGCTTCACATGTGGCACTGCAGTGTCATGGAGACGTTGTGTGAAGGGGATGAGGAGAGGGTTGGCCCTGTTAGAGGTTCCCACCTGGGGCTACCCCGGAACCCCTGCTAGTGGAAACGCACCTTTAATCTTTATATTCCTCCTCAGTCATAGTTTCATTTAAGTTGTTACACCGAGGGCAGTTCAGTTGCAATATCTACATTCTCAAAATATCTGCCCTAAATGTGGATCCCAGCACTCTGACATTGGCTGTAAATGTATCAATACTTTTTCCATGCCTGCTGTGGAAGAAGTGCTAAAAAATACTGTCCAGTCTTTTTTTTTTAAACACTTGTGCAATATGTTATCAGGGGGTGTGCACAGAGAGTGAGGACTCTTGCTGTTTGAGAACCTCTGAATCAATGTGCAGCTCATAGCTTTCTGATAAATAACATTCTTGCTTTTAAATTTTACACAAGGTGAAAACAGCATTACTCATGAACTTGTCTGGAACAGATTATAGAAATTGGAGCTGTAGCCATGCTTTCTGTCTTGTGTTGACAGTAAAAACATACACAGGTTGATCTTAGTCTTTTAAAAAGCATCCATTGATCATTGGGATATGGAGGACCATGATTAATCCCTGAAAATAAATCGCATAAAAAGGCATTTATTCTTCCTGCATGTGATTGCGAGGCATTTATAGTATCATTGATGTCAGTATGTGTTCATATGAATCATGTGACCTGCCTTTGAAATGCATATTATATACTTACTAGCTGCAAGCAGTCACCTTAAATGTGTGCCACATACTGTAAGTTAATGCCATTACAGAGCTGATTATGATGAAATGACTGTTTATATGATGAATCAGAAAAAGACAACTGGGTCTTGGGTCAAAGGGCTGCAACCTTTGTGAATTAATGTGTAATGACAGTGAATCATTCTGCATTACTACCACTTTGCTCAGTATACATCATATAAATGCATTGGATTGGTACATAAATATTAGTGTGTGGCTGAGTAGGACCCAGATGCAGGAGACGGAGGGGGCAGGAGTTCCAAAAACCACATGGTTTATTTCAAAACAAAAGTGCTGCTGAACAGGAATTACAAAAACACGAGAGCCTAAACTTGACAAAAATAACCCCACAAAAACATGACACATGGCGGTGAGAACGGTGCAGATCAGCAGGGGGGGCGGTGATCAGCAGGGGGAAAGGGAAAGACAAAACAAGATGTGCACTGAGGGTTTGATGAGACACAGGTGCAGATGATCAGGGCAGATGGGAACAAGGGAAGTCAAGAAAAAAACTTAATCACAAGGACATAGGGTTACAAAATAAAACAGGAACATAAATGTATGTTTTACTGTCTTTGTAAAGCACTTTGAATCACCTTGTTGTTGAATTGTGTTATAGATACACTTTCCTTGCCTAAATCTATAACTGTGAACAAACCTAAAAACCAGTCCGTTTCTTCGTTGAGTATGGTGAATATTTCCTTGAATGCTGTAGGCCCTGATTTGTGTTGTAAATGTGTTTTCTTAATGAAGATTGGATAAAAAAGTTGTTGGTGGATATTCTTTATGTTGTTATTTATCAGTTTATTTTCCGTGTGAGCTGCACCTTGTTATTTGCAGCTGCTACCTCTGGTCTTAAACAAATAACACATTAAGTATTGGGAAGTGGAAATGGCATGTGTGTTTATTTGCATATAGATCAGGACACATATATGGGGGCCATATAAGTGCCAGCCAATTGTCATTGGATTTCCCAAGGTACATGTTTATTAATGCTCTGAATGTTATGCACCTATGTTTGAACATAGGTGCTTTAAAAGGGTTTAAGTCTATAAATACAAATAACATGACAAAACCGTGACATGAACCCAAAACTCAGTGATGCAATAAACAGTAAATGAAGAGGATAATGATTTAGTCTAAAGAATGCCTTGAAAATCAATGTCAGATTTACTGGTTGTCATTAATTGTTGTTGAGACGTTCAATCTTAATCTACTATTGTAAACATAGCGGTACTACTGAATTCACCAGAATCCACACAGCCATTTGGAGCCGTTAACTCTGCAGACCATAAATGTTTATATCAGAACTTCATGATAATCCATCCCACAGTTGTTGAGCTCTTTCACTTCACATACAGTATATATAATTAAGAGCCAACTTACTAACTTACTATAATAGCAGCCAGAAGGTCAGAGTTTTGGTTTATCGTGGAACATAGTCCCTGTTATGAGGCTCATTGTGTACGAGCGTCAGCGGTATATTGTAACAAAGCAGTGAGGGGAACCTTGTGATATATTGCAAGTTCGACCCCATGAGAGCAACACAGAAAGAGGTCGCCCTCAGTGCTTTTGTGGAGCTCGAGAAGCTCCCCTGGGAGACATCGCTCTGAACACTGAAAGGGGCCTGAAATAATAAAAACTGAATACATAGGAAGAACAACAACAGAATAGTTGGCGGACAGAGAAATTAGTAGAGAGTTGCATTTCTCCAGATAACACTCCAAGCACTCCAAGCTCGCTCAACAGAGCGTTGCTACTGCACCATACCAGCTGTAACATGATGGTTACTGCTGCCTTCAGGCTGTTTTCCACAGATACATACAATATGTCTTCCTCCTCCAACGAGGTCTTATCCTGAATTCCTCTGCAGGGATTTTCATGTACATTATCTACATCATCCATGTACTCGACTGCATGAACAGAAAGCAAGCTTTGCGATGCACCTCCTCCGTGAGACACAACATGATGGGTGTGTATTCTAAGCTTTTTGTATGTTCTCTGCTTACGTGTGATTTATTGCAATCACAGTCCTTAAGTGACTGAGCAAATGGAGGGGCTGAGATCCTCGTGCTTTAAATAGGCCAACCGCTGACCTGATTGTCAGCAGTGCTGTCAGTGCAAATGGGACCCTTGCTCTGGTGAGGAGAAAAGAAGAAGACATTTGAATCATGCTCAAAAGAAAATGAAAACAAGCAATAGTTGAGAACACTTAATGAAAGCACTGCGCACCCACGAGCGCGCACACAAACACAGCAAGGCTGAAAATAGTCTCTCTTTTCTACATTTCCAATAGAGCATGACACGAAGGGGGAAAAAAAGTGCATTCACTTCATCTGTCGCCCCTGACAGAATGACAGGGTTTCGTTAAGCAAAGGAAGTGGAAAGAGATTTGAGAGCCTGATGGTGAACTGGTACCGTCCTGGTACGGGGGGGAGGATGTACATATGTGTCTGCCTGTTGAGCTTTTGGCTGCTCCTGTTTATCTGAATGGATGCTATATAGTGTGGATTAGTTTAAAGTGAAAAGCTTTGGTTTGTTCAAATCCATGCTCGGTTCTGAGCAAGCGAATGCCAGGGCTCCCAGAGGTCACCTTCTGTCTCTTTTAATGCTATTGCATTATTCCTCATTTGTTCCCTCTGCAGTATGTATGCACTATTCCCTTTCTTTTCTCTTTCTCAGCCCCCCTCACTACTCTATTCCCCTCTTGTCCTGAAACTGTCAGTGTCCTTGTTTTTGTCCTATATAATAACCTGGACCATGTCTTGACAACCCAAGGAGCTGTTGTATTTTATCTCTTTGCCAGCTCTAGCTCCACTCAGCCATTGGAAATAAAACACGGGGGAACGGTAGGGTTTTATTTAACAAACTGCTGCTTCCTACAAGGTTTCATTGGTGTCAGTCCTTTTGAAAAATATTTGGTAAACAAAAGTTTGCCAGTGCCTGACTCAGCATTTCAATTATTTCCATGAATTAAAAAAAAAATGCTAAGAAAAAGAATATCCTAAAAATTGACACTTGATAAAGAGAATCTAAAAAAATATGTACACTGATGCGACTCAACCCAAATCTGTCTCTTTATTTCAGGATTCCATGCACGGGCTTGTAAAACAGCACGCAGCCATACTTAGGGGGCATTTGTTAAATGTGCATGTAAAGATAAGAAATGTGATATTCTTGAAGCGCTGGAGCTCACCAGTTAGTCAGTCTTAATCAGTCTGTTACAGCACACTCGGTTTGTTCCAGCTTAAAAAAATGATTAAAAAGGTAGCGTAATCTATTCCGGAGGACAGTAAAAGACTAAAAGCAAAGTCCACATAAGAACACAAGAGGGGACTCTCAACTTCTCTGCGTGATGTCTGCGGCGAGATTACTAAATCGCTATGACAGTCTGACATTTGAACCCTAGGGTAGAGCTTGCTGGTGAAGTCAGGCTGCTGAAAGTTAATAATGATTGGGTTGTGGCAGTGCCTGTTTGTATTACTATAACTGACATTAGTGCAGCAACAGAATCCCTGCAAGAGCCCATGTTGGGGTTTTTATGATGGGGGCAGATTTAAGGATTGGTGGTTAATCCTTCAGGGGTTGCCCATGCCGGGAGATAATAGCTCACTTTGGTTGTATTATTCTGTCAGAGCTTGATCTGTACTTGTAACTGCAGAGTAGCAGATACTGATGTTGTATATGGGGTAACTTTAAATGAAAGATACGAGTGAATAAGATGGATGTAAGAAAATTGTGGTTCTCTGCAGTTTTAATTATGTGGCATAAACTAGCCTCCGCAGTGCATGAATGGCAGTATCTTGTGTGGCATTATATATTTTATGTTATTTTAAAGTGTTTATGTATTGTTTAGTAGTTATTTCAATGTGTTTCCATTTTTACACTAACTCTCCTGCACATTGAAGCATCTTTTGTTGTAATCACACAATGTCTACAGAAAAGTAAAGTTACGGGAGGCTGAGGTTTATGTGTGTGACAAGAGTTTGCAGTTCTTTAAGTAGGTCTCCTCATATATCTGTTACAGATACATTAGAAAAAAAGTGTCCCATTAGTGCATCCACCCTTAAGGATTAATATTTCAAACGAGCGCCATCAGCACAGCTAATTCCATGTAATCATAATTTGCTTCTCCCTGGGCCCAGTTTTGTGCCTTTCATGCTAATTTAGTTTGTTCTGTGTTGACGTAAGTTGTGCCTTCTAAACAAGCCTTGGAAAAATTTCCATGTGCCTCAAATGAAAACAGATCAAAACAAGGAACGGTGACTTCATGTGTGCATGAATTTGAGTGTACATTATCATCTTTTTATGGATATTTTAAAGAGTGTTGCATTATGATTAAATAATGAGTACCTTATAAATTCATCAGGCATGATCAATAAGTCCACATAGTGATAGAAAATGAAAAATGTCAAGCTACAGTTGTACATATTGTCTAAAATGACTAATTTATGGAGCACATGTAGTGTAGAGCAGTGTTCCCCAGTTCTGGTCTTCAGGACCACCACCTCAAATGGTTGGGTCATTAGACGTGTGCAGATCTTGATGACATCCTGATTGTGATTAATTAGCAATTAATTAGAATTAGCTCTGCTGAAGTCAGAAAACAGCTTTCTGTCAAAATGACATCTGAGGTCTGTTGTGAGATGGTTTACTGTAGATTAGATGGGTATGTTTATACTTTAGAGACCAAAACAACATGATGTGAAGCAGTTGTGAGATAGAATGAAATCTGTGTTTGCAGCAAAATGGCAAGTAATGTTAGCACAGGGGGCAATTAAGCTACCTCTAAATAAATAGCTAGTTTAAGTCTCTGGCAAGACTCAAAAGGTCTGGATAGGGTCCCAAAAATGAGACCTTATCCTAGGGCTGGGCGATTATACGATCTTGATTTGTGATCGCGATCAAATTAAGTTCGATCACGGTGATCAGCTGTGGGTCTACTTTCTCGATCACGTGCAAAACATGCTGCAGCAAAGTGCACGACAACCAATCACAACCCGCTTTCCTGGCACCGCGCTGTCTGCATTAATTGATCATGCGCATGACATGGCGCGGCAAGTTGCATGACCATAGGAGCACATTTTCTTTTAGCCTCTGGCGTACCGGGACTTTTTACGGCGTACCGGGACTTCTCATGAGCTCACAGTACTCTGTTCTCTCCTTGCGATAGTGGCGTCGCAACGCGACTGCCCCTCGTGAGACGTTCACTCGTAAAGCCTGATTTATGGTTCCGCGCTAAATCGACGCAGAGCCTACGCCGTATGGTACGCGGCGACGCGCAACGTACGTGCGCGTCGCCGCGTAGGGTCTGCGTTGGTGTACCGCGGAACCATAAATCAGTTTACGGAGGTCCCGGGAGTCGAGAGTGTGCCAGAAAGCAATACAAAGAACGCGAAGAAGAAGAAGATATTTTAATCTTTCTTTAAAAGTGGAGAGGAGGAGAAGGATTCAAGGATTCAAGGAGGGGAATACAAGGAGCTGAGGGGGATCCCGAACACCAGAAGCTCTGAAGCCTGCTAAAAGCTGTCCATCAAAATCAAACCTATGGCTCTTGTTAAAACATGCTATTTGCTTTATTTGTTAATAAAAAAAAACTAATCTTTGGTTTCTTTCTATTTTATTCCAGAAGGGAGGGGGGATCTTCTGATTTAAAAAAATTGATTAAAAATCGAGATCGTTCAATATGGGAAAAAAAATCGTGATCACTTTTTTTGCCATATCGCCCAGCCCTACCTTATCCAGAATATCACTTAAAGAATGACACTTTTGAGTCTTTATTTTGATGTAGCTCTGTTGCCCCCCTGCGCTAACGTCAATTGCCATTTTGCTCTAAAACTGTATTCTGTCCAAACTCAAAACTGCTTTTATTTACATCATTTTGGACCTGCAGTTGTTTTAACTCCAGAACTTTGCTTTGTCATGTAATGCGAGATACATATGTTTAACTCTTATTTTGTGCCGTTCAGAACGCCGTCACTGCACACAAAACAATTACCCCTTCTAAGATTAAAATTCAGTTCAAGGATACACTCTACTAACTTGATATTTTTGTGGAAAAAAAAAACATTCAGAACAATTCCTGTGTCTGTTTGCAAATGTCACTGCAACAGTAAACTATCTGTGTTGGCACACAAAACTCAGCACGCTGGTATGCTGTGACTTTGAGCAACAGCTGCAAACATCTGCCATACAGTATCTTGAGTCCAGACTTGACCGCTTCCTTCTTTCGAGCAACTTTTGTTAATAGTCCAGACCATTCCCAGCCTTCTTGTTGAGTGTCCTCCAATGTGCACACAGCGGCACAAGAGGCCCTTGTCAACCTTTCCCATGTACATATGACTGTGGTCACAGCCTCTCTCAATAGGTCCATGTGCAGCATACAAATAACCTTCCTCTGTGAAAAGCTGACACTTTTCATTGTTCTGCTTATTTACTTTTACAAACAAGATCAACCAAATTGTTTAAAACTGCACTAATCAACATTTGTCCCACAAATGAAATTTTTAGTTGGAAGTCAATGTTTTGCAAACAGTTTACCAAATGAAATAAAATTCTAATTCACACTGCATATAAAAACAGTCGAAGGGACTTGTTTGATACTGTTAATGAAATGCAGCATAATTTATACTTCTACCAGCCAGCTGGTGGAGGGAGAAACTGTGCTAATGTGTGAATGTTTTTTTAAGCAAAGAAGCTGCTTTCTACTGCAGTCTGTGGAAATCAAAGACAGGGGAAAATGGCTCACTCACGTTTAGTACTTAAAATTATTTTGACCTCTGTACGGTGACAGTGGTCAGATGAATCCCTTCCTGTTCTGATTTTGATTGTTCATATTTTATTTTAAAATATTACACGTGTACTTTTGTATTTCAAATTAAAACTAAGAGGAAGTAGGCTGACCTGAATCTTTACAGACAGCTGCAAGTGTTTGCCTACAGCTGTGCAAGTGACGCATTGCAGGCTGATAGAATCGCACACTCACAACAACCGAAAGCAAGACATTTTGCTAATAAACAGAGCAATTTCTCTTCTTTACAGAATAACATTTTTATACTGAATGGTTGCCCCACTTCTTGTTCATGTGTACTGTATGTGTATGACAATCTTTTGATCGGTTTCACTTTTCACTTCGCTTTTTTCTCATAAGAGCTGAATTATTACATTATAATATACAGTAGATCTAGTTTAAAGGAAATGAGGAAATTACTCTTGGGGCGATTTTAAACTGAAGAAATAATACTAGACACACTGGAATATCTTACATAACATTAATATCCCTTTGAGGATTAATAAAGTATTATTGAATTAACTGAATTGAATTTAATTGAATCTCGAGCCAACATCCAGTTCAAAAGCAGGAACTAGTACTAATGGTAATGAGTCTCTCTCTTCTTAACTTTAACCAAAGGTTGGGATCAAGGCATTTTTTTTTTTTAAAGATATAGAAATATCTACAAACAGGAGCTGAATTTGGACGTTTAGATTTCATCACTTCATCGGCAACAGTCTCTCTACATGCCGCTTAAGGCTTAAATCCAAAGGACAGAAAATCTTACTTGAAGTCTGAGTAAAGCAGAAATCAAAACTGTTAGTGTTGACAAGACAAACTCACAGATCTTAGAGCATCTTAAATAAACCGCAGTACTCAAACAAACAGAGCAGTTTATTTCCAGCAGTGTTGGAAAATCTCAAAGGCACACATCATATTACAACTTACCTGTATTTACTTAACTGAAATTCTGCAAAAAAAAATTCAAAACAGTGAATTGAAAAACTAAGCACTTTGTATCAGACTTTCCTAACGTGACATAATTTTGCTTTACTCTCCTTTTATAAGTATCTTCAACTGATTGATGCTTGCAGGAAATCATTTCTACACAACTCTATTAAACTCCCAACACAGTTCAGTGGAGGAAAGGTCTGGACTGGGAGTGGCCCAATGCAACACCTTGGTTGGAGATTCTGTTGCTGATCCTGGTGAGCTTGGGATCATTTTTCTGTCACCTAACCTAATTTCAGGCGAACTTTAGCTTTTGTTTGGATAGCCTCATATCTGACTCTACAATACATGGAACCAGGTGTTTGTGCACATGTGTTATTTTGGGGTGTGAGTGGCTTGGCCTCAGTGATAAACATCTCCACTTTAGTTTATTTCTATTGCACAATTTAATAACAAGGTGATTCACACACAATCTTTACCGTCATTAATTTGACACAGGACAAAAACAATGAAAACAATGAACAGGTTTGCAACAGCACAAGACAGACATGGCAGGTACTCACAATGCTCAGTAACAGGATAAAAGTAGATGTTGCCCACAGGGCAAAGAACAATGAATGAATAAAGTCACCCTAATTTATCCATACTTGACGTATTGCTTGCAACCTTGTTTGGGGCGCTTCTTATTCTTCGTACCTTAACCAATTATTTTTAATTCAGAAAAGATTCTTGAGAATGATCTCATATTCTTCTCATCAAGCACCTTCTGCACCCTTATTTAACAAATTTTAATTATTATCAATTTTTTCTATTAACAAGTTTCAAACATGCCTGTTTATGTTTAAGTTAATTTATTGCAAACAAGACATTCCAGGCTCTTTTCATAATTTTTTTCTGTTATCATCAGATATTCATTCTTATTCAGTTATAGAAGGGAAGAACTTTCATTTACCTCCTTGTCGTACCTGCAGTCACCAATCCTTTATCAAATTCCATGGCCCTCAACTCTGGAACTGTTTAGATAGATCTCTTAAGTTAGCCTCATCCTTAAAAACGTTTAGGACCAGCTTGGTGGGGTATCTTTTATCTAGACAAAATTAACAGGCTATTCTTACGGAAATGAAATTGCCATTTCATGGATATTTTTGTTTGTGTACTTATTGTATTTTTCTTTGTTTATTTTACCTTTTCTTTTTTCCTTTCTATTCTTTTGTTATTGACTGATTTGTTTTTGGTGATTTTGTATTGAGGGGAGGATTTTTTATAAGCCCTTCGGGCTTCTTTTCCTCTCCTGCACAAATTATTTGTCTTTATATGATAAAAAAAATGATTGTGTTATCACTGTGCAAAAAATAAAAAAATAAAAAAATAAAGAAAGTAAAAACCAAGGTCAAGGCTTCTAATAAATATAAATAAATAAGTTAAAAGCAGGATAGACCTCAGTAATAAATAAAAATCGTTACGATTTGTTTGAAAGAGAGACAGCAGCAGGGACGAAGCTGTTCCTGTAGCGTGTGGTCCTAGTTCTGGGGACTTTAAATCTGCAAGTAAAAGTAGGAGCTTTATTCAGATGCAGCTGAGAACAGGTGTGTCTTCATCCTGGACGTAAATACATTGAGTGTTTCAGCTGATCTGAGGATTTCTGGGAGTTTGTTTCAGACATGTGGAGCACAGAAGCTGAATGCAGATTCTCCATGTCTGGTTCTGACTCTGGGGACTGATTAAAAACCTGGATCCAGATGAGCTGAGGGGTCTGACAGGTTCAGGCCACGTTTACACGTAGCCGGGTATTTACAAAAACTGATATTTTCCCCTCTCCGTTTTCAAAAATATCCTCGTTTACACGGACCCGCATGAAAATGCTGTTAACGTCATGCCAGCCAATCAGAATCCTGGAAAAAACATCAACAAATGACACGTGTAACTTCCAGTTAAGGCTGATTTATGGTTCCGCGTTACACCAACGCAGAGCCTACGGCGTAGGGTACGCGGAGACGCACACCGTACGGCGCACATCGCCGCGTACCTTACGCCGTACGCTCTGCATCGATTTAACGCAGGACCATAATTCAGGCTTTACTTCCAAGACGGAACGAGAGTCTGAGAGAATTTAAAACAGGTAAAATAAAATAAAATATTGACGGTGGCCAAACAAATTGTAAACACAGGTCGCACTCATGACGCTGCTGGTGACGTTTCTGTCGCATAATGTGACGTAAATCTCCGTTTTCTTCCGTTTTCTCTGTTTAGACGCAAACGTGAAAACAGAGTTTTTGAAAATCTCCACTTTGGCCGGAGTTTTCAGAAATGATCGTTTTTGGGGGCTTTGACCTCCGTTTTCGTGTAAACGAACGGCCAAAACGCATGAAAACGCCTCAGTTTTTGCCCCGTGTAAACGGGGCCTCATACTGGGTCAGGAAGTTACTGATGTATTTTGGTCCTTGGCCATTCACAGCTTTATTGACCAGCATCTGAACTTTAAAATCTATCCTCTGACAGACAGGCAGTCAGTGTAAAGACCTCAGAGTTGGACTGAGGTGGTCCACTTTTTTTGGTCTTAGTGAGGACTCGAGCAACAGAGTTCTGAATGACACTTTTCAAGCTGAAAAATTGACATAAAAAAGCACCTTTAAAAAAGGTCAAAGCAACAAAACTATACTTATGCTAACTGGTAACATAACAGGACACTAACTTTACGACCTAACGACCTTAGAAAATGAGACAAAGGGGAACTTAAATAATGAAATAGTTACAGCTCACTGATAAGGTCCGAAATCTGTGTGTAGTCGTGAACTTTCAGAGACACAATTACAAAGTTGGCCGTCTATAACCTGAAGAACATCTCCAGGAGCAAAAGACTAATGTCTCAGCAGGATCTTGAAAGATTCATCGATGCGTTTATCTTCAGTCGAACTGATTACTGCAACAGTGTCTTCACAGGTCTGCCTAAAAGTCAGACAGCTGCAGCTGATACAGAATGCTGCTGCTAAAGTTTTCACTAGAACTAAGAAAGTACATCACATCATTCTGGTTCTGATGTCTGTACACTGGCTTCATGTACTTCAGAGAATAGACTTTAAATTACTTTCTGTTAGTTTATAAATCACTGAATGGTTGGGGACCAAAATACATCAGAGACTTGTTGTTGCCATATCAACCACCCAGACCTCTCCAGTCCTCTGGTTCAGGTCTGCTCTGTGTCCCCAGAATCAGAATGAAACATGGAGAAGCAGCATTCAGCTTTTATGCTCCACTGATCTGGAACAAACTTCCAGAAAACTGCAGGAATGCAGAAACCCTCAGTTCCTTTAAATCAAGGTTAAAAATCTATTTGTTTACAGCTGCCTTCGACGATATTTAAACGACGATATATAAAACAATAAGTGTTTATTGCACTGTAGCTCATAATTTTTTTCTTTACCTCTTTACTTTCATGTTTTTATTATGTAGAGAACCTTGCATTGCCTTGTTGTTGAAATGTGCCTTGCCTTATTATTTTCTGAAAGGAGGATCTTTTTTTTTTTTTTTTTTTTCAGACAGGAAAAGTTAAGTCAACAGTCAGATGTATGCCTGTGAAGTCAACGAAAAACTAAGCCAGAAAAATAGGTTTTGTATCCTGTCTGGTACAAAAAAGGCATTTGTATCATTCTCTTGAAATGAGCCTAATGTTCCTGAATCTAGTCAAAATTGTTACATTTTAAGCAAAAAGTGGGGGGAGAAAAAAATAATTGACAAACATTCTTGCAAAATAGTCTGAAATAGTCTTCTACTTTTCTTGATCAAGGCTTTTTTTTTTACTTTCTTAGAACTAGTTTTTGCAGTTTGGAAGCAAATCACCTTATGTTTATTCGGAGGCCAGTTGGTATTAGGGATAGTAGGGCTGTGCGATTAATCGATTTTAAATCTAAATCGGATTTATTAATCACAATTGATGTTAAAAAAAGGAAAATCGGAAAATCGATTTTCCTTTTTTGCAGCTGGCTGCATTACAGACAGAGTTCGTCTAGTCATCTTTGTTTGGTCAAGAAAATGGTAAATGTTGTCACTTTACTAAACTCAAGGAGGATTTACAGTATCTTTCAATTGCACTTCATTCCCAATAGGGACATTTGTTTGCTATTTTTCCTTAAAAATAAAGATAAAATATTTGAAACAATTTATTCCATTGTCTTTTGTAGTTTTACCAAAAAAAATCGAAATCGAAAATCGGGTTTTCAGAGAAAAAAATCGGGATTTTATTTTTGTCCAAAATCGCCCAGCCCTAAGGGATAGCATGGTTTTATAAACACAGTCTTTCCATGCACACGTCCCTGTTCTCGCCTTATTTGTGTTACTGTACCTCAGCTCCACCTGCCATCACATTCTTTTTGCTAAAGTTCACCCACTCAACCTGACACAAGCTCTAACTACGGCCCTGGCCTGTACCCCCTGCAGAGCGTGCTGGAGGTGGCCTTCACCAAGGGGCATCAATATTTCACTCCTCCTCAGCACCAGCACTCATGGCAGTGCATGGACGGCTCAGAGCCTGGGGGAGGTGCGGATGGAGAGCCAAAGAAGCAGAGGGGGACAGTAAATTACAGTTTGATGATGAAGGGGTCAAAACAATGACATGAGTAAAAGGATATGATGTGAAAATGCTAGCATGCATTTTAATCAGATAAATAAGAGGGTGAGAGGGACGATTAAATAATCACAAAAGCTGATGATAGAACTGTTTTTTATAATTGCAGAGTTAGTAAAATCTGTTGGTTATATGGCCGTAGGACAGGTTGTGTTGCATGATGAACTTAGTTTTGGAAAAGATGTGTGAGAGAGAAAGAAATGAATGTAATAAGGGAAATTTTTTGTGTACTTATGTCAAATCTTCAAGCAAATCCGTTTACTTAAAGAGAGCATTAAGGAGATAATTATCTAGGCAATGGCATTAGAAAAAGATGAGGATAAAAGTGGACAAGAGACAGATGAACCAAGGAATGGATGAAAAAAATGGAATAGATGGATAATTTTAGAGGCGCTTTAGCAGACGCAGATGAATACCCCATCTGACTGCTGATGACAGAAAGCCTGCTGCCCTCTTTCCTCCTCACGTTCTAGTTCTTTTGTCTCTGTGTGAAACAGATCCACTAACCAACTGTTGCTAAGGCTACAGCTGCTGCCACAATAGGGATCATTAGGGGTCGTTTCCATAGCAGGGAAGGGCCAGAGGGCAATCGGAGAAGAAATCTTTCATCCCTAGTGATAATCGATTTACACTTTATTTATAAGTGTAATATTAAAGCAGTCATGATGTTGACTTTCAGATAATTAGGCAATAAAATGTCACATGCAAACCTTTTAGAGGTCTAAGTAGATGTCAATTAAACATATTTACCATAATCACATAATTTATAGCAATGGATGGACTTTTGGGGTCCAAATAGCACACTTCTTTCCATTTTGAGGGCATAAATGTGTTCACATTAAAACATTTTGTCATTGCGCAGTACACTGCAAAAACCCTGACGATGGGTCAGGTGATGATTTCTTAATTGTCTGAAAAATGAGCGTGGAATGCTGGACCCTTCTCGCTCTCAAAGGAGCGAAGTGGTGGGACTCGTATTTCTCAGGAGGACAGCACATTTTTGGCTCAGAACATGGCTCAACCTTGATCACCCATAACAAAAACAACAGTATGGACACATAAGAAGGAAAACTGGGTCGATTTTGTTTGAATTTATAATCAGCAAAAGGTAAAATCTTGGTGGTAACTTTGGTTAAAAAGACCAATACCAGTTTTATTTTGGCATAGCACTCATTTGCTTTCTGTGCATGAAAGAACCATACTATACCTAACTTTAAAGTAGGTAATACCCACATATGATAAAATGTTGTTATTTAGAAGGTAAAATTGTTAACATCACCATGTTAGTTTAGTTCAGTGGTTCTCAAACTTTTTAGGTCATTCCTCACTTTGGACCAGTGGGGATTTTTTAAGCCCCACCTGCCCCCATCGCCTCAACACAATGCTGAATAATGCTAACAAATGCTAACAAATGAAATAACACAAATGAAATACACAACAAGCTTTAAATGTTCCAATTTATTGTAATAAAAAGTCAGCAATCCAGACTAACTTTTTGCATTGGTTGCACTGGTGGCCTAATTATTATTTTTTGGTGCACCAGCACAGAAATTTAGGTGCCCCCAAATTTTTCATTGTGTTGCCTTTAACGTCTTATGGTCACCTTTTTATCACTCTCAATAACGTTCATATAATGTCAATGATTTTTAAACAAGAATAAAGTGTCTAGAAATGCTTGTCTTTATTTGAAACACAATAATATATAAAAAGAAATGGGCTGAAATTGAACATTTCAAACTAAAACACTGGGCAAAATAAAACATTTCCAAATAAAATTCTTTGTGCTTAAATTGCTTCACTGAACTGAAATTGAACATTTCAAACTCAAAAATTTCAAGTAAAATAAAGCATTTACTTACTACTTTTTCATTTAAAATTTGATTGTCAGTTCCGATTCCTCAGAGAACCTGATCACTACTATCTGCTGCTGAAATGCAGCTGGGAGAGGGGCCACTTTCTCTACACACTTGTCACGGCATATCGTGTGTTTTGTCATGTTAGGTTTTTTTAAAGTTTCAATACAAAACCTTGACCAACTTGTGAATGCACTATTTCACGTTGGACCACACTCTTGATGGTAGACGCAGGGCATTACATCCTTGTTGTACCTCAGCCAGGGAGATTGTTTCAGCCAGTCCTGTCTGAAGGAATATATTTTGGCCTTTTTAATTTGGGTCTCAGAGCCTGGCTTTATCCCAGACTCTGTTGTCTCCTCCTCTGGTTCTGAGTCTGATGCTGATGCCTAAGGACCGGACAGACACACAAATTTGCGCAGTGAACAGGACCACAGCCAATCAGAGTGCGCGAGTCCGGTCACAGGAGAACACAGAGAGGGGATTTTCACCCGGGCAGCGTCAGGTGCAACCTATAAAATTATGAGTCGCACTCTTGAGCCCTGCAAGTGAAGTAACAAGTCGTAGCCCCCGGGGGTGATCGATCTAGCTGCAACACAGCGTTAAGGACGGCTTGCTCTCACACGCGCTGCATTTATAGTCACACACACACACACACACACACACACACACACACACACACACACACACACACACACACACACACACACACACACACACACACACACACACACACACACGTGCAGTCTAGTGTCTAGTCTTGCTCTGAGAGAGTTTCCGGGACAGTTGGGATGTCTGAATAAAGGTATAAGTCATAAAAAGGAAATTTCCCTCCCGTTTGGCGCGCCCCACCTGTCACGTCTCTATTCCCCACCAGTGCTTTATTAGAACATAAAACTATGTTGCATTTCAAAGGAGAGTTGTTTTTTTTCTTACCATAAGACTGAAATGATATCATCTTTAAGCTGATCAAATCTCCCATCAAAATGTGAGTGGATGTGTATTTTTCCTTCATGTTTATAACACCTATCTATGACAAAGACTGCATTACCTAATGATCCAGAAGCACACAACATTCACAGGCTTTGAGTAAGTATTTGCTCTGCTGTATATTAGAACTCAACATTGGCACTTTTACAGTAAAGTGTGCTTATAGCCAGATAAGGCACCTCTTTGATATGTAAATTATTTTGCAGAAATGGAGGCGGATTACTCTGTCTTCACTCCCTGTTGTCACATCTCTAGCTCCATCACCCAGATGAGGCAGTGGTACTGTGGTGTTTACTACTAATGTCACTGACAGCCAGTATATCACATCCTCCCAAGCATCAGATTGCCGCACAGCTTTAATGATTATTAGCACAGCTTTATTGATAAGGCTCTATCAGTATTAACAAAATTAGATAGCGTGTAAACCTTGTTTGGTGACTAATTGCTGTAAAGTAACTGACCCAAACAAATGGAAACAGATTGGTAACGTTGGCTGAAGCTCCATTGTGGTCATAGTTGTCTCCTTTAGGATTAATTAACTGCTTAGCTGCATTTGGAGGCTGCTATGGAAATCAGCTCTTTATGGTTTAGGAGAGTGAATTTAATTAGATATCTATTTGACATCTCTCTTCCAAGCCGAAGCTTTTTCTCCTGGGTAACCCATTCACAACCAAAGCCATTTACAGAAACAAGAATATCATATGACTCAAGATATTAGGTGCATTTAAAGTGGGGGATTTTATTTGAAATCACAGTGATGATGAGAGTAAATCTCTCAGGTAATTTAATTCTGCTTCCTTAGCCATAGTCGTGATGAGTCTTAAATTAAAATCCCTCGTACTTTCCATCTAAGACCTAGAACATTTTTTATCAATAATATAATGAGACCCAGACTGTCAGAAAATTAGCTGGAGACCAATGCCTGTCAGAAAATTGTGTTAGGTACCTTGGGGACCATGAATGTCTGCACCAAATGGCACAACGATTAAAGGAATAGTTCTTGAGGTAATTTTTAAAAAAAGCTTTCAGTCGCCTTGTCTTCATTGCTGTTTATGTCAAAAAAACGTTTCAAATGTTCAAAGATGAATGCTTTAATACAATTGTTTTAAGAGCATGGACATCTGTCAGTAATGATGGACTAGTTAAAGAAGTAAAGTATGCCAGAGAAAGATATTTTATAGGGGACAAGAACTAGAGCAGGAAGTGGAGCAAAAAAGTAGCACTCGCAGGACAAAGCTCCACGTTCTCCCTCAGGAGTCAGCTTCCTTTCACTAAAACAATGGTTAGTAAGATGATAAGATATAACTATTGTTTTAATTTAAACAAAGAGAAAACCTGCTGTGTAACCTCTGAGCTTTAGTATATGTCAACAAAGAAAAAAGTGAGAGTAGTTGTTTAATTTGTTATTGCCACATAGTCTTCTTCAACACAGAACGTCCTGTATACCAGTCATCTACATCTGTCTTGTGCGAGAGAGAGTGGATATACTGTATAAGGTTGCAATGTAGCTGTCACTGCTTGTCTAATGGAGAAGCTGAGTGTCAAACTTTGAAAGGTCTGTCACATCTTATCCCTGTTTTTGTCAAAGGCTTCACCTATGCATGACCCTCTGTTATCGAGCTTAGTATCTGATTGCCTGGGAGCGCCTTGGCTGGAGCTATACTGCTGTCAGTGGCTGGAGAATACAAAACCAAGCATCCAAAGTGGAGCATAGGCACTAATCTATTGTTGCCCTGCTTCAATCCAACTCGGTTGAGAAAGGGGCTTGCTATGAAATGCAAAAAGGGGGAACAAATCTAACACAAAAGTTTTGTGCTGCGTGTTTCTCGCTCAGTGGGTCGGTGTCTGTTGATTTGACTTATTTTGAGTGCATGGAGATAGAAAACTGAAATAAAAGGAGGTGGTTTTGGTCATTGAAGCAGGTTAACAGAAAGAGAAATAATCGATCAATGAGAGATGACAGAAACTAGGGCTGATAAGCAGCAGAGAGGCTGGCTTGTACAACACTCAGATCAGGCTCAGAGGGGCTGCCTCAAACAGCTGAAAGTGTGTCACAAGAAAGCTAGGCTAATGCACCACATTAATGTTGCTCCAGTGAGCTCCTGCTGCATTCAGCACTTATTGTTGCTGTCGACACAAGTCATGCCCTGATAACCAGAGCAGTGTACACCGCGATGAAGAGTTTACCTTGTAGATGAGCAAATCAGGGCTGCAGTAAAACTGCTGCGATGGATGCCCCCGTCGTTAATCGTGGCTCAATTTCTGGTGGAGTTTTTTCTCAACAGATAACCCCAAAGGCCTCAGTGGCTGGCATTGAACCAAAATTAGGAATACAAAACCAATGTCATATTAACTCTACAATACTGGTACAGAAATTAAAGAATATAACCTACTTTTATGGAAAGCTTTTAAGCTAGCATGAATTTGCTAATGCAGAATTACACTCATACCTGTTCAGAGAAAAACATTTAATAGAGCATTGTTGATACATAAACAGTGAGAGGTAATTTCGGGCAACCGGAGAACTGCAAAACATTACATGAGTGGGCAGTAGCGGGGGGGTAGCAGACCTGTGCACCTCTAGTCTCACCTCAAAAACTGACGAGAAGAGTCGAAGAGTTTACCGGTCAACTTGGAACTCAGAAAATCAAGGATATTTAGAGGACAGTTTACTGTGACTGGGATTATATACTTGTGGGAAGAAAAAAACAAGAATTTGATTTTTATGGAGCTAAAACATTTGCAATATTACACAATCATCCTGTGCATTTGTGAGTATTGAGACTGTTTTAACTCCATAGATTTTGTTGCAGCTGTAGAGCGGAGGTATGAAGCCCTGGAAGACTGCGATGAAGGCGACTGCCTATTATATACACATGATCACCATAGGGGTCTCTGGATGTTTTTAGCTGGTCAGGTGATTGTTGAAAGTCACCAAATACGAAACTAAAATCGGGAAATGTCAACACATGGGATTTGACAGAGATTTTTTTTTGTGAAACGCACATCCATTCTATTGAGCTCTATCATGTTCCTGCTGTCTTTGATCATGATGCTGCACCATTCGTTTTTTACTCCTGGACTTGTTCTTTAAGCCATTCCAGCCAGCTAGTGTTGCACTCTGGGGGGAGATTAAGTTATATCATCTTGTCTGCTAAAGAAGACATAACTTAATGCATCAGAAACATTAACATTAACATATTGACTATTGCAAGCAGTCAATCAAAATACAACAGAGACAATGCTGAATCAGACAACAAAAAATATAAAAGAGATTGACGTCCACTGATACTCTTGATGCTCTGGAGAGACCATTATTGGTTTGTTGTGTAGAAGCCAAAACATCTACACACTACATATCTAATGTTACTTTTACGTCAGATGTAATGGGACATACACCTTCCAAAAAGTTCAACTTTTGTCTTGTCTGTCCACAGAGTATTTTCCTGCGCGGGTGTCGCCTTGTTGGGGGGTTCCCTCTCTCCGGGCCCGTCTCCGGTCCCCCCCGCTGCCTCTACGGCGGGGCGCCCCTCTGGTCTTGGAGGGCCACTTTCGTGGGGGACGGGTGCGCCTGCCCGCGTCGGCGGCCGGGGCGGCTCTGTCTCTCCGGGCGGGCTGGCCCCCTGCCGGGTGGGGGTCGCTGGCCTGAAGGGTGAGGGCCTCCTGGCCGCGTGTCCGGCCCGGACCGGGTGGCCGGGGATTGCCTGGGTCGCGGTCCGCCGCCGCGGGATCCCTGGCTGCTTCTTTCCGCGCCGTGGGGGCCCCGCCCGCGGGCCCCCTCGGCCGCCGCCGGGTGGGGGGGGGGGGGCCTCGCAGGCGGTGGGTTGCCTCCCTCCTACTTCTCCCCTCTGTGGGGTTGCCGGTGGCCTGGGTTCCGGGCTCTTCCTTGTCGGCCTCTGGTCTCACGGGTGGCGGGGTTGCTCCCCCCCCTCCCCCACTATAGATACACTTCAGGTGGAGCTTTGTTTGGTTTATTACACACACACACACACACACACACACATACACACACACACACACACACACACACACACACACACACACACACACACACACACACACACACACACATATAGTAATTTAGTCACACGCATACACACACACACACACACACACACACACACACACACACACACACATGCATGATCATATACATACACACACACACACATAGACATACACACTGGCTTGTTCACCTGCATGCTGGCTCTCTAGTTTTTGGGTTTAGGTAGCGGTAGCGATAGCTTAGCTCAGACTGCAATCAGATCTCAAGATTTAGGTCGATTGCTGTTCGTGTTTTGGATGGCTCCGTGCCGGTTTCGTGCTTTGTTTGTGGTTTTTTTGTTGCAGATTTCCAGTGCTTGACGTGTGTCTCCGTGTGTTCCTGCTTCCTGGATTGGCAGTGGATGTCGTCACCACCCCCCCCCCCACCCCCTCCCCCCCCCCAAAAAAAAAAAAAAAAAAAAAAAAAAACACACTGGGTTTGTATGTGTATGTTTATGTATGTGTACGCATATGTGTGCGTATATATATGTATATATTACATATAGTAATAATGCACATATATACACTTTTGGTTTCTACCGTCATGGTATCAATCAATAATATGTGTGCAGACAAGGTAAAAAAAAAAGAAAAAAAAGAGTATTTTCCCAAAAGTCTTGGGAATCATCAAGATGTTTTCTGGCAAAACTGAGATGAGCCTTTTATGTTCTTTTTGCTCAGCAGTGGTTTTCGTCTTGGAACTCTGCCATGCAGGCCATTTTTGCCCAGTCTGTTTCTTATGGTGGAGTCATGAACAATGACCTTAATTGAGGCAAGTGAGGCCTGCAGTTCTCTGGATGTTGTTCTAGGGTCTTTTGTGACCTCTTGGATGAGTCGTCGCTGCTCTTGGGGTAATTTTGGTCGGCCGGCCTCCTGGGAAGGTTCACCAGTGTTCCATGTTTTCTCCATTTGTGGATAATGGCTCTCACTGTGGTTTGCAGGAGTCCCAAAGTTTAGCAATGGCTTTGTAACCTTTTCCAGACTGATAGATCTCAACTACTTTGTTTCTCATGTGTTCCTTTGGATTGCAGCATGATGTCTAGCTTTTGAGGATCTTTTGGTCTACTTCACTTTGTCAGGCAGGTCCTATTTAATTGATTTCTTGATTGAGAAGTGGTGTGGCAGTAATCAGGCCTGGGTGTGGTAATCACTGGGGGTAATCACTTTTTCACACAGGGCCATGTAGGTTTGGATTTTTTTTTCCTTATAAAAACCTTCATTTAAAAACTGCATTTTGTGTTTACTTGTGTTATCTTAGTCTAATATTTAAATTTGTTTGATGATCTGAAACATTTAAGTGCGACAAAAAAAAAAAAAATTAGGAAGGGGGCAAACACTTTTCTGCACTCTTAACGTCACTTCAATATTACTCTGTTGCTGTTCTTTTGCTTGCTCTCTCTCTCTCTCTCTCTCTCTCTCTCTCTCTCTCTCTCTCTCTCTCTCTCTCTCTCTCTCTCTCTCTCTCTCTCTCTCTCTCTCTCTCTCTCTCTCTCTCTCTCTCTCTCCCCTCCCTCTCTCTCTCCCTCTGATAATTATTTCAGATCACGTTAAGACCAGATCCAAATACATACGATCCCTATAGCACACCATTTGAGATGATAAAGTCTCTTCCTAGAGTGCTGAGTATGTTAGAAGAGAGGCTGAAAAATCCTCGCCCACTGAAGAGACTCATTTTGGTCCTATTTATCTTCTTAGCAGTATCCCTCTGTTTATATGTGCTTCATCATTGCTGCAGCCTCTTGAACACTGTCAGTTGTGTTTCAGACAAATTGTATGTTACAGCTGAATTCTTATAAAAAGATAGGGTGTTGTAATCAATAAAAGGATAGTTGATTCACATATAAATATTCTCACATAGGGACATTCATTTTTATTCATAACAAGAGGGTGTCAATTCATCCCACAATTAAAAAAAAAAAAACAGTAATTCATTACAACATCTTTGAAGACATGAAAGGCATCGGGTCACTGTGGAGTGGCTCTTTTTAAACCTTAACTTGTGTCTTAATTTTGTTATTTTGACTATGATAGATTTACAAAAGGTAGTACTTTTCAGATGATTAAAACACATGGTGCAAAGCAGAAATGATCTCCATTCCTTCAACTTCTGAAAGGACGTGACCCCTAAATCTTGAATAGACCAATGTGTTAGATGTTTCCTGTTAAATATGTTGAATACTTTGGTGTTACAGTATAGACAGAGAATAATCAGCTTGTTATCTTGGTATTTGTGTTAGTTTAGATAATGATAATAGGGATTTGGGTAAACATCTAATTAATGTTTATCTGTTATATTTCTTGAATTGGCCCCTTACATTTATTTGTAATCAAAATAACTACTTGATTATATTTGCATCCAAATCCATGTTCAACACGTTTCAGGGGTTAGCAGTTTTGATTAATATTAAAAGGTAGAGGTAGGCAGCTACATTTAATGGGGGTTAAGTGCAGGGGTGGACAGAGTATTCGACCCCAGTACTTGAGTAAGAGTACAAATACTACTGGTCAAAATTTACTCCGTTACAAGTAGCCTAAAAGTAGCTCAGTCAAAATATTACTCGAGTAAGAGTAGAAAAGTACTTGCTTTTAAAGGTACTTAAGTATCCAAAAGTAAATGCTTTTAAATTTACTTTAAGTAAAAGTAAGAGTAAGAGTAAATTTCTTATTTTCCACATCAGTAAATTACTATATTTTTTCTAAATTAATTTAAGGATCTTTTAACTCTTGTTTCTGAGAATTCGATGTTGAGTTGTTGAAAGCAGAGAGGTAGTTCTGCTTCGGCAGACACAATAAACATTTGAAAATAAATGTCTGTGGTTTGTCTGTGCCCTCGTTTTTTACTCGGTCGAACTCAAACATTGAGTTAAGATACGGCCAAGGATTTTGTGAAAGTCCCTGCTCCGAGTCCGGCTCATTATCAGACTCAGACGACTCAGCGGATTGTCTTTCTTCTCCTGACGCAGGCGTAGCCATTGTTGGGGCTCTGTCTTGACAAACGCAGGCTACTTTGGCGGTATCGTTTTGAGGAGGCTTGACGTATTTCCGCTTTACGTACATCCCAGTGGAGAGCGTGCACTGTGATAGGTCTCCTCCTTTGACAAAAACAGCTTGTGTCCAATAGGATTTTAGGGAAGAAGAAAAAAGAGCAGACCTGAAAGTAACGAGTACTTTTCAGCCTTCCTAGAAATTTACTCGAGTAAAAGTAAAAATATTTGTCTTGGAAATGTATTCAAGTAAGAGTAATAAGTACCAAAGAAATCTAATACTCAAGTAAAGTACAAATCCTATGGATATGTACTTAAGTACAGTACTCAAGTAAATTTACTCCGTTACTGTCCACCACTGGTTAAGTGGTTAGCATTGTTGCCTCATAACACAAAGATTCTTGGTTTGACTTCTGGGCCCCACAGGGGTCTTTCTATACAGAGTTTGCATGTTCTTCTTCCAAAGCCCAAACACAAGTATGTTGGGTTGGTTGATGATTTTAAATTGCCCGTCGTAGTGTGAGCGTGTATAGGTGTTATATACGTCCAGGGTGAACCCCGGCCTTTTAACCTGTAACAAGCTGGGTTAGGCTCCAGCCGCCCCCCATGACTCTGTACAGGATTAAGTGGGTATAGAAAATGAATGAGTAAATATATCTAATGTACTGTAGATGCCACCAGAAGCCTTTTTCCTTATTGCCCGCGTTTCACTTCCCAATGCATCTGGAATTGTCTCCGTCAGTATCTTTCACTGTCTGGTTCTGGAGAGTTTACATTAGCTCTTATTCATATATGCACCGTGATGTAATAACATCCAAATAAAGGACTGTATATAATAGTTCTTGAATCAAAAAGGTTATTTACAGTACATGGTAGTAGACCATATTGAGACACGGCAGCCTAACCTTGAAGATAATTATAGTAGGTTTTAGTTTTTTTCATTTGCCACCATGTTTTTGGTTGTGCACCACCAGGCTGCAGCAGATGTAACATGTGATATTTAATGACAGAGTGAAAGAATAATCTAAAATGGTCTTATTTACCCCAAACATGTTTTTTTCTAAAATCAGTTCATGGTTGTCTCAGAAGAAGAACAAAAGAAAATACACTTGGACCAACTGAACTGAAACATTTGATATTTAAAAGATGATATAACATATTTAATATTCAGAAGATAATACAAAATGTGTAATTATTTGTATAGTATTTAGTGAAATAATTATTCTTTTATTTTAGTGAACAACATGCAAAAATTATGTAGAAGGAGAAATGTTCCTGCTGATAGTGTAATGTTTTCTTGGTGTGTCACTGGCTCGGGAAGCATTTTACTAATCTGATCTAAGATTTTTAATTGAAACTCTTTATCTCTGACCATGTGGAACTTCCTTTTTCCAGAAGCATAATTGATTTTCCATCTAAATTAAAAACTTATCAATGCAATAAGCACTTTTCAGGCGATGCAATAAAAAAGAAAATAATTATAAAGATGCTCATATTCAAAAGTCAAGTTTTTTGTAGGTTTGTTTAAGTTAAAATCTGCTGACAACACTTCTCCACGCAATAATCATGAAGGATCACTGAATAAACGCTATAAAATCCTTCAAAACTACTGTACTGTAGGTTGATATTGGAAATCATCAGCACTGATACAAATATGTTTTCAGACCGCAACTGCTGTGGAATATGTGTTTATATGCCAGATACAGATACCTTCAAAAGGAGAGTTACATATAGATAACAAACGGAAAAGAATAAGACATTATCAGCCTTGCAACTACGGTTATATCTTCCAGTCCTTTACAAATACTGAAGCTGATGAACCATATTTGTTTCACAGGGTTTTTTCCTCTCTGAACCTGCTCATCTGTGACCTCAATAGACTCTTCAGCCCTTCCTAGCAGGTATAGTACTCCTGTTTCTCTCCAGCCCTCAGGGCATTCATATTCTGTTTTGGTCCGGTGCTGACTTTGCCATCTTCTGCCAGAAATAGAGAGTCGGTGCTAATGTTACATTGCCTGCTTGATGCTGTTACTGGATGTATGGAAATGACTGAGCCACCAGGAAAATTAGCTCATAAGCCGCAGAAAGACTGCATGCCTTGACCTTGTCTATACGAAGCAGGCTAAATGAAGCAGGATAAATCCTGAAGGCAGTTAGACTAAGTCCAGCTCTCAGACAGAGAAAAGTATGAAGCTGTGGGAGGCAGAACTTGCTGTCCTTTGTACTGGCTAATGAATCTCTAAGGGCTTGTGTTTGCTGAGGCCAAAAACTGATCACAATAAAAATGTCAGTGTATTTGATGATAAACCGTTTGAATGTAACATGACTACAGTTCGTCTGCTTGTGTTGTGTTGCTGCATGAATGAAAGAGCGTGTTTTGTCATGCGGTGACTTGCACAATGTTGCCTGCAAGCAGTGTGCGCTGATGGAACATGGCCGCAGTGCTCATCATCACGACTGTCTTCACTCTTATAGGGCTTCCCCGAGGTACAACACTCATCTCGTGATTTTCAAACTGAATTACTTTCGTTATGAGCATTAGAGATGCCATCCATAAGAACAACCTGCCACTCATATTGTAAAGCAGAAAGGCGTGGAGAAAAATGCTTGTATTTTTGGGGTTTTTTTTGTGTACAGACCAGAAAGAGAGATGCTTTAGCGTCCTTCTCATCACAGACGTGGTTATAGTCTTTACTTTACAAATGAAACGAACCCACATACGCTAATTTAGATGTAGAATATTAATTTAGATATAGATAGACATTAGAGATGGGCGGTATGGACTAAAACATGTATCACGATAATTTCTGGCATTTATCCCGATAACGATAAAAATGACGATAAAAGAAATACCAATTCAACTCCACCTTTTTAACTATAAATCTATCTCGCTCTCAGATCCGCCATGTTTGTTACACAAAAACGTCATCAACGGGAATTTTTCCTTCTTCCTTCCTTCCTTCCTTCCTTCCTTCCTTCCTTCCTTCCTTCCTTCCTTCCTTCCTTCCTTCCTTCCTTCCTTCCTTCCTTCCTTCCTTCCTTCCTTCCTTCCTTCCTTCCTTCCTTCCTTCCTCCATCTTCCTTCCTTCCTTCCTCCATCTTCCTTCCTTCCTTCCTCCATCTTCCATCCTTCCTTCATCTTCCATCCTTCCTCCATCTTCCTTCCTTCCTTCCTTCCTTCCTTCCTTCCTTCCTTCCTTCCTTCCTTCCTTCCTTCCTTCCTTCCTTCCTTCCTTCCTTCCTTCCTTCCTTCCTTCCTTCCTTCCTTCCTTCCTTCCTTCCTTCCTTCCTTCCTTCCTTCACGTACATTGTGCGTGGATTTAACACAGAACCATAAATCAGCTTTACACAAAAACGTCATCAACGGGAATTTATCGTTTTTACCGTGAGATGACAAATTCTTACCGTGGGGAATTTTTGTCACAGTATATCGTGAACGGTAAAATATCACCCATTCCTAATAGACATGCAGGGCAGCATGGTGGCTTGGTGGTTAGCACTGTTGTCTCACAGCAAGAAGGTTCCCGGTTCAACTCCCAGGCCCAGCAGGTTTCTTTCTGTGTGGAGTTTGCATGTTCTCCCCGTGCTTGCGTAGGTTCCCTCCTGGTACTCCGGCTTCCTCCCACAGTCCAAAAACATGCATACTAGGTTAATTGGTGATTCTAAATTGCCCGTATGTGTGGTTGTCCGTCTGTATACAGTATGTGGCCCTGCGATAGACTGGCGATCTGTCCAGCGTGAACCTCTGCCGCTCGCCTGAAATTAGCTGGGATAAGCTCCAGCAGACCCCTGTGACCCTGCAGAGGAAAAAGCGGCTATAGAAAATGGATGGATGGATGGATGGATGGATGGATGGATGGATGGATAGACATGCAGCAAAAAGATTTGTGACTACATTATTTTGACTCTATTCCTACTGTGCTGCATACAGGAATCAGTATTTCGTACCAAGCTTTTTTTCATTCCTGAACAGGAAAAGAAAAAACAAAAAACAAATTCTGTAGCAGCCCTTAACTTCATACAGCGTAGTTACCAGCTGCTTTTAGATGTAATTAATGGTAATTTAGGCATTTGTTTCCATATGTATGTCTACATTTTTTCGCCTGACTCAGTTTGTTTGATTTTATTTTCCATCTCAGTATCTACATTTTTCCATCTACATCCAAGTGATCACAAGGACAGGTAACATTGCCACCGATCATTTCCCATGCTGTGTGGCCGTCCTTCTCTTGTTGGAAGTTACAGATGATGACGCTGTGCCGGACAGTGTTCCTCAGGAGCAAATGTCTCGTTTGTTTCAGATGTTTTCTGGTCCAACAAACCGGATTACAATAAACGGGTTATTGACAGAAACTAGGATGATTGAATTCCATTCAATTAAATCAGGTGTGTTCAAGCAAGGCAAGGCAAGGCAAGTTTATTTATATAGCACAATTCAACACAAGGTAATTCAAAGTGCTTTACATCGACATTAAAAGTGGCAAGACACAATTAAACAGTAAATAACAAATAAAATGAGATAAAATTATGAGAAAAGAAGGTGAAATAATAAAAAGCACAAGTGGAAACAACTAAAACATGCTGGATAGTGACCCAGCCAAGGACCGGTACTGAAGGATGCTGGCACAGAGGTTTTGGTAGAAATGTGTTTCTTGCAGCTGGAAGCAGTTCGGATCTAAACCGGCAGTTCAGCAAGAGATTTCATTTTTATATCATTAATTTCTATTGCACACAATGATTAGAATGAACTTGAAACTGAACTCCTCGTTTAATAATAGTTTAATAATAATGATGTATATACACAACTGGATCCTTCTGCTATAATACTGCTCACATAAACTCCATGCTCTGTTTATGTGCGTGTGTGTGTATGTGTGTGTACTGTGTCCAGCTTGTGTAGGCTTTGCATTAACATGGCTTAATCCTGTGTGTGGCTTACCAGATACAAATCCCTTCCAAAGCTTTTAAAGCTTCTGCCTTTTCACTTCTGTCTCTTTCTCTCTATTACTCCATTATGTTCATCACATTGTCTTCACCTGAACTATTCTGCCACGTGTAAGGCTACATTTTGTTCTGTGTGTGTGTGTGTGTGTGTGTGTGTGTGTGTGTGTGTGTGTGTGTGTGTGTGTGTGTGTGTGTGTGTGTGTGTGTGTGTGTGTGTGTGTGCACACTTTTAGTTCAGAAATATTGATTACATGAAAATATTTTTGTACCTTCAAATGCTACAAAAATGTCCTGTCTGTGATAATCCCACCTTCCACCACAGTTTCACACTATCATCAACCAACCCAGCTCCTACACAGTCACCTATGCCTATGAAAGAGTGTATAACAAAAATAGAAATACATTTAATAGATTTTATTTTTGTTCTGCTGATCCACAGTAAATGACGAAGTATTAAAGATGATTCTTTTCTATTCTAGTCTTTTCTCTGTCTCTGGCAACTAAAAGTGCCTCATTTGGAGAGTCTATTATTAACATGTGGACTTTATTTTAATAACCTCACAGCCAGCTAATGGCCGGATTAGATATTAAGTATGGTGTAACCTAATAAATGTGACACAGATTGATGGTTTATTATGCCATGTATCATTGCATAGCAGATAAAATTTGAAGAAACCAGGCGTATATTTTTAGACACAGAAAAGCTATATGAACATTTTTCCGTTAGTACGGAAACATTTTGTTTCTCAGATTGTATGAATGAATGAATGAATGAATTAATCTTTATTTCGGCTTGTACAGAACAAGATGAAAAGGAAGAGGAAAAAAAATCAACATTTCTTTTGCCGAAAAGGTGTAGGCTGAAGCCGTAGCTTATAGTGCCCACCCTTTTTTCTTCTGATCAGCAAAAAAATATGAGACATTAGCTTTTACTCAGTGAAAACAAACAATACATAAAGAAGAAAAAAAATAAATAAATAAGTAAGACAAAATATAAAATTGACATTTCACATCCTAGAATGTTTTTGACAGTATACTTTACAATTATAGTGTTTTATATTTATTTACAATATTTTCTTTAAACAATTTCTTAAACTTGACGATAGAGCGACACATTTTTAGGTTGTTATTACAACTATTCCAAATTTCTTTTGCCTTAACTGATGTACATTTCTTTTTAATATTTGTTCTTGCTGTCGTCAACTCAAACATGAGTTTCCCCCTCAGATCATAACAGGTTTCTTTTATCTGGAACAGGTCCTGAATGCAGTTTGGAAGCAGTTTCTGCTGGGCTTTAAAGGCAAATAAAACAGTTTTCTGCTCTACTATATCATGGAATTTTAAGATATTATATTTAATAAAAAGATTATTTGTTGGTTCATAATAGTCGGTTTTATTAATTATCCTTAACGCTCTTTTCTGTAATAGAAAAATAGGGTTTGTATTTGTTTTATAGGTGTTACCCCATATCTCCACACAATAAGTCATGTATGGAACTATGAGTGAGTTATACATTAAAAACTGTGCTCTTTGACAGAAAAAATAATTTGTTTTATTTACTATTGCTAGGGTTTTAGACATTCTTGATTTTACACTATTTATGTGTGATTTCCAGCTAAGTTTATCATCAATTATTACCCCCAGGAACTTATTTTCATATACTCTTTCTATTTCCATACCACTAATTTTAATTGTTATATGATTATTTTTTTTTCTAGTGCCAAAAATTATGAACTTAGTTTTAGTTAGGTTTAATGATAACTTATTGATATCAAACCATGCCTTCACATTTTTCAGTTCTCCTTCCACCACATTCAGCAGCTGTTCCAAATTCTTCCCTGAACAATAAAGGTTTGTATCATCAGCAAACAAGACATAATTTATTATTTTAGACACTTTACAAATATCATTTATATATAATATGAACAATTTAGGACCTAGCACTGAACCTTGTGGGACACCGAAGGTGACTCTTTCTAGTTCTGATTTATCATTATTTAACTCAACATATTGAAATCTGTCATCAAGATAACTCTCTATCCATGAATTGGCAATCCCTCTGACACCATATCTCTCTAATTTATTTAATAAAAGTTTATGATCTATGGTGTCAAATGCTTTCTTCAGGTCAATAAACACCCCCACTGTATATTCCCCTTTCTCAATAGCAGTTGAAATTTCCTCCACTAGTTTCATCACAGCCATTGAGGTGGACCTGTTACCTCTGAACCCATATTGATTATTGCTCAGCAGATTGTGTTTTTCTATGAATTTATCGAGTCTATTGACAAACAATTTTTCTATTATTTTTGAGAATTGAGATAATAACGAAATTGGTCTGTAATTATTAAAAAGGTGTCTATCTCCGTTTTTGAAGATGGGTATTACTTTGGCGGTTTTCATTTTATTAGGGAAGATTCCAGTTTGAAATGATAGATTACATATATAGGTCAGTGGTTTTACTATGTTTACTATAATATTTTTAACTAAAGACATATCTATATCTGTCCAATCAGCAGACCTTTTATCTTTGAATTTATGCACAATATCAAGTATGTCTATTTCTTTAACTTCACTTATATAAATTGTATAATAATTTCGTTCAACTAGATCTACTAAGCCTTCCTTATTTGCCGGCTCCACAATCTCATTTGCCAGGTTATAACCCACATTTGAGAAGTATGTATTAAATTCATTGACTATTTCCTTTGGATTATTTACTGTTGTTTTTTTATCCTTCGTAAAATAATTGGGATAGTCTGCTTTGCCCTTACCTTTCCTAATTACACTATTTATTACCTTCCATGTCCCCTGTGTATTACTCCGATATTGTTGCAGTAATTTATAATAATGCTCTTTCTTCTGAATTCTTATAATTTTTAATAATTTATTTTTATAAGTTTTGTATCTATTTTCGGTTTCTTTCGTTCTATGTTTTAAAAAGTTTTTATATAATAGATTTTTCTTTTTGCATGCATTTTCAATCCCCCTTGTTATCCAGGGGTTATATTTGTTCTTGGGCTTTGCAGCTTGTTTTCTTAAGGGACAGTTCTTGTCATAAAGGTCCAGTAATGTGGCTAGGAAAGCATCATATGCTTTGTTGGGGTCTTTGTTAACATAGACCTCCTGCCAGTCCTGCTCACTAAGGTCCACATTAAGGGCTGCAATGGTTTCCAGTGTTTTCAATCTGGAAAGGTTATAGATGTTTTGCTTGGGTTCTTTTTTGGCCTTGAAGAAATTATGTAAGATAGCAAAAACGGGAAGATGGTCACTGATATCATTCAACAGCAGTCCCCCTGTTATTTCAATATCAATTTCATTAGTAAATATATTATCTATCAAAGTTGCTGAGTCTATTGTGATTCTGGTTGGTTTTAGTATTATAGGAAAGAGGCTACTGCTATACATTTGATTTATAAAGTCTATTGTTTTATTATTTCCATGTGGATTTAGAATATCTATATTAAAATCCCCACAAACTATATTCACTTTGTTATTATTTATATTACTAAACATATCAGCTATTTTATTATTAAATCTATCTAAACAAGTACCAGGAGTTCTATATATGCAGCTGATCATTATATTTTTAGCTTTTTCGTTAATAATTTCAATAGTTAAGTATTCTATAAGATTTTCTATTTTATTTGACATGCTTTTGACCATTTTACATTTTAAAGCAGTATCAACATATATTGCAACACCTCCTCCTTTTTTACTGTCTCTATTTGTTGTAAACATCTCATAGCCATCAAGATCCATATCGTAGCCTTTGTTGTCATCAAGCCAAGTCTCTGAAATTGCTATAATGTTAAATTTCTTAAACTTCCCAAGATATTTTTTAATTTCTGTGAAGTTTCTGTATAGGCTTCTGCTGTTGAAATGCACTAGTGACAGGGCACCTTCCATGTTGACATTACTAATAAATTGTTCATCTGTATAGTATTCACAGTTATTACTCATAGTATTATAGAAATTATTGTCTGGATCAAGATTTTGGTCAATACCATAAAGTTTGTGCTCATTGCGATCAAAGGTTTTAAAATTCAAATTTTCATATTTACTATATAAACTGTTCACATTTCCCTCTAAGCATGATGTATCTGTGTCTGTGTCTATGATTTCTCCATCCTCCACTCCTCCAAACGGAAACAAATAATCCTCAACACAAAACGCCATAATTACTTTGTATGGGCAACAATTGCTCTCCGCACACACAGCCTTGCAGTTTGTTCCTTTTGTTCACAAGCAAGCACACACATACGCACACACCAGAATCAAATAACCGAATGGACAAAATCAACGCACACACGCAAACATACTCACACACACACATACCAGAATCCAGAATCCCCCCACAAAATAAACGAAAAAACAAAATCAACAAACGGCTTTCCTTAAACTTAAAGTCTGAGCCGCCATAAATCAAACACAGCCATGAATGCATGTCATTGTCCGATGAGAAGAAAAAATATAGAAAAAGCATCCACTTCAGTTCGATACAAAAACATATCCATAAACAACAAAAACAGCACTGTCTTTCAGTTACTGTCCGTGCCATCAAGGCCAAGGTCCTTAAAATAAGGATAGGAAGCCCAAAACATTGTCTAGAAAGCCATTTGCGAGACCGGTCAAGTGGCAACGCAAGAATAAACCCGCTCCAAGCAGGGCGGGAATAATCCATGCAAAATATATTAAAAATCCAAGGAAAAAATACTCCATACAAAAAATGAATGCAATCCATGTCATGAGCATCTTCTCTTTCGAGTGGTAACTCAAAAGAAAAAATAGATGGAAAAATTAAAAGAGTGGAAAAAGGATCAAATAAACTTAAGTGGAGTTTCACCATATTAAACTCTAACCTTTGAGTCACGGTATAAATCTGGTTCCTCATTTGAACCGGGCTAGATCTTGCAGCTCTCTTACCGTGATCACCTTGCTTTCTTCGGGTGTAGATCCCTTTGTTTTAATAAAAACTTTGCAGTTTCTTACCCACGTAGCTTGGATTTTTTTCTGTTTCCACAGGTAGCGGGCCTCTCGGGCGATCTCAGCGTTCTTTTTTGTCAGATGTTCGTTGATGTACACCGCGGTCCCCTTCAGCAGCTTGCCCTGGCGTAGCAGCTCTATTTTGTGTTTCCTACTTACAAAGCGTATGATTATTGCCGGTTTGGCTTTGCTGTCCTTCCTGGGGAGTGTATGGCATGTCGCGATGCTATCCTTCTGGATGGTCATATTTTTCCCTTCAAAGAAGTTTATTATTTCGGTTTCCAGCGTCTCCTGCTCTTCTGGACGCAGCTCCTCGCCTTCTTTGGCTCCTGGGAGCGTAGCTGCTGTTCTTGCGTAGGATCGATGCTTTGTCTCCAGCCCGCTTATAATCAGATCCTCCATTCTGGAATATTGTTCCAATTCTTCAACTCTTCGTTCCAGACCATTGATTATTTTGTCCTTTTCTTTCAACTGAGTTTTTAGCTGCCTGACTTCACTCACGAGCTCCAGCAGCGTAACTTGCTGTTTAGCTACTGAGCTCATCTCTTGGGTCAGGTAATTCAGAGATTTTTTTATTTCCTCCATATCGTCTTCAATTGTGCTCGTGACGGTAACTGATTGACTTGATGCTTTCTTTGGTGGCATCTTGTGTTCTTATTTTCGTTGCTTTTTAATTAACTTTTTACCAGTAGTTCGCTCCGTCCACGGCGGGTTTTGATCTCCGAAAACAGCTGATCCGTCCAACAGCTGATCCGTGTGATTCCAAAAAGGTGTGTGGGACAATGTTACTTTGTAGAAGCAATTTGCTGCCAATGTTGTTTTTTTTATCCCTCATCCATCGAAATATGTAATTTTTGTTAAATAAAAATACAGTTTTTCAGATGAGCAAATCTAATTTGTGCCCTCTAAAGAGCTTGTGACCTGTCCAGGGTGTACCAATCCCTTTTGCCTGGAGAGACCAGGGGCCTCATGTACAAAGAGTGCATGGATTTCAACGTGAATCCGTGTTTGGAATTCTTGCGTACGCAAAAAAAATTCAGATTCTCAAAACTGTGCGTACGCCCAAATCCACGCACGTTTCTTTGAACATCACAATCAACGTGGATTTGAGCGTATATGCCGGAGCACAACACTCCGCCTTGTCTCCTCCCTCAAGTAGATATATTTGAATATTATAATGAGGATAATTATCAATTAAAAACCGCTCATCTTAACAAGGAACTTGCAAAAACAAGTAAAACAAATTTAAAAACAAATCTGCTGTGAGCTGGAGACACTCCTGTCAAAAGTTGAGGCCTGGAAAAAAGAATTTATTTGGGGGCATTTCTTCCGATTTAAGCTGCATTGCATCGTGGGGATTGCTGTTCTTTGCTTTGTGTTGCGTTCCGTGAAGAGTTATGGTTTTATTATGATCGTAAGGGTTTGTGTATGTTTATGGGCAGCGTTAGTGCATCATTACACTCTGCTTTTCTTGTTTGTATTTTAAGAACCGACACCAGAACTTAAGTTGGTGGATGAAAAACGGCTCCTCGTTCCGCTTTATTGTCACGCGTATTATATACTGACGGATTAAGACCAATGTACACATTTATTGAGTCCTACACATTGTGGATGTCCGCGATCACCTCTCATAAGTATAACAATGTGAACAATATAAACTTATATTTAAAACAAGAAGCATCACGATCTGATTCCTTTGCTGCAGACATAAAGAGAAATTGTGCCAATGGGATTATCCACGTGCAAACGTGAGAAATAAAGAGCAAAGTTGCTTTAACTCGGAGTGTTGCAGCCGCAGGAGGAGAGACCGGTCTGGGTCCCGGTCCATCACCGGAGAAACACTTTCTGGAGTCCTGCAGCACCTGCAGCTGACTCGATATCAGACTCTGAAAGTTGTCTAAACATTCAATAAAAACTTTATTCATTCATTGCTGAGTCACATCAGTTTGTACCAACCAACATTTCCGTGACATCTTAGTTTTATTTTAAAAAACAACTTTACAGAACCGGTTTTTCACTGCAAAACGTATTTTGCTGTTTTTCTGTCCAGACACAGTTATGGGATGTTTTAGGATCTGACTTTAATCTCCAGTACTCGTCCCCTACGGTCGTCATGGTGACTGAGAGATGTCCGACCTGTAGCAGCTCCCGCTGAAAGCGTCATGTTGGTCTGAAGTGGAGCAGCTGGTCCAGTTCAGGGCAGAGATCCAGAAGGATCCTCTTGGTACCTAAACCAGCTGATGGTCCAGTCTTAGTCCTGGACCAGCAGACCAGTCTGGTCCATGAAGACTCCCTCCTGATCCTGCCATCAGCAATTCAATTCAATTCAATTTTATTTATATACCGTCTAATACAACAGATGTTGTCTCTAGACGCTTTCCAGAGATCCAGAACAGGCGGAAGCAGCAACAGCAGACATCCACGTAGGCAGGTGGAAGCAGCAACGGGATGATCGGGGATGGGGGGGGAGGGCCGGGAACACAGGCCAGAACGCAGCTCCCGAGGCTCCAGCCTGCAAACATGCACAAAAGAGAAAAAAGGGGGGCCGGCACAAGAAACTACAGGAACGATGGACAAAAATGATAGCTATGAGATATTTATAATAAATAAAAATGGTAATGGAGAAGAGAGGCAGGGAAAAGGAGAGGAGAAGAAGGGTGAGAGGCACCGCCCAGCGGATCATGTCGGTGCCCCCCTGCAGCATAAGCCTATAGCAGCATATCTACCGCGAAGCTATATTTGAGACTAACTATTATAGTTTTGTTCTATAGCTGCAACTATGACTACTGACTCTAACACACTAGAGTTTACACTACCTAGAGATTTACCAACACCAGCTAGAGGTTTACTAAACACTAACTATAGGCTTTACTAAACAGAAAGGTTTTAAGTTTGGTTTTAAAGGTGGAGGTGGTGTCAGCCTCCTTAACCCAGATTGGAAGTTGGTTCCAAAGTAGTGGTGCCTGATAGCAGAACGCCCGCCCTCCAAATCTACATTTAGATACTCTAGGAACTACGAGTAAACCTGCACCCTGGGAGCGGAGAGCTCTGCCAGGAACATAAGGCACTATCAAATCTTGTAAATAGCCTACTGCGGAGCTAAGCCGTTTTGGGCTTTATATGCAAGTAATAAAATTTTAAATTGAATTCTGAATTTTACAGGTAGCCAATGGAGACGTGGTCTCTCCTGCTCAGCAGGTTCCTCTAACGGAGCCAAGGCTGCCATCGGGATTTGCGGGTTCCATCGTTGAGCTCCTGCCTTTAGTTGTTTGTTCAGATCATGTGGTTGATTGTGAGATTGTTGCAGCTCCACTTGAGTGTAACTTATCTGGTAATGTGGGGACTGTCGTGTCCTTCACGTGTTGACATCACGTTTCCTCATATTCTGCACTTCACTACATCACCAGTGAGTGTCACCAACGGACAAAACCTCAGAAAAGTGCGTACGCCAGACATGATTTGTGCGTGAAAGACCGCAACTTTCCACGTTCAAATCACTCTTCATCCGACCGTGAGCGTAGAAAGTGGCGTACGCACGTTTTTGAGCGCCACACGTTTTGTACATGAGGCACCTGGGCTCCAGCAGATCCCTGTTACCTTAAATTGGAATGAGCTCATGATGATATAAAATTAGCATGAAATGTATATTTTGCCAATAAGAAATATGGCCTTCTTAGTAGTTAATTAGTTGTTCACACCTTTCATTCCTGTTGATCACACTTGCAAATAATATAATCACAACGATATTGGTCATCCCAATTTACATAAAAATTACTATCCCATTGAAGATCTCTTTTGAATTTATTTGCATTTATTTATTCAAGGTAAAGTTCTCATTTTCTGCCAAGACAATTATAGTTTACACAGGAATTCAATCTTAGACTGTACATAACCTAGTGTCACATCAAGCATTGATTGAACCCTTTTCCAATATGCATCAGGGGCCCTGCTGAGGTCTCCTTCATGTTAGCTGTGGTTTCCCCTCGTTTTAACAGATCACATGTTGCTGCTGTTGTCTTTATACCTGGCTTGCCCACAGCCACATAATTTGCCAGTCAGCTGACTTTTTGCTGCACAAAATGCCAGGAAGACGTAGAACAATACTTTTCAACTTAACATCTCAGAGCCAGCGGCACCGTGACCCACAACCTGTCATTTCACTGCTTCCCTGATAGGTATTTGTTCCCTTGACATGTCACTTTTGCTAGTACCTCTCCCTTTCTATTCCGAACTGTCCTTCTCTCACCTTCCCTCTCTCACTCAGCATGATATATGCTTATGCTTCTTTTTTTTTCTCTCCATATCTGGTGACTGTCCTGTGTTTCTCTGTTCAATCTGTGAGGCCATCTGGTCGTCTGTCCTGAGCCTCATGTCTGTCTGCAGTATCTGTGCTCTCTGAATGCGTTTGACAAGATTAATGGAGTGAACCTCAGATAGATATAAGCTGCTCATTTTGATCAGGATTATTGGGATGAGATAAGTTCGTGTTGGTCATGAGTAGACAGACGAGTAAGCTTTTTTCTTTTTTTTTTTCAACAATAATACTTCTTACAAGCATCCACATTCAATTTTGAAAAATCTCGTAAAAACACTGGATCAGTCTTGATGTAAAATGACGATGATATTTAAATAGAATTCTTGGAATTTAAATGCTGTGTGTGTGTGTGTGTGTGTGCGTGTGTGTGTGTGTGTGTGTGTGTGTGTGTGTGTGTGTGTGTGCGACTACGTCATACAAGTACAAACTCACTCAGCTAAAAGGATAACTTTCAATGTCATGAACTGTAGTGTAGCTGACTGCTGTGATATGGATGTACAATATTAAAAAACAATAAAAAATGGAACGTTGGCATCTTTACAACTTTTTTACGTCATCTCTCTTTCTCATTTTTTTAATAACCAGCAGATTTGGGGAATGAACAACCGTTGTTGTGTTTCATGAAACCAAAGGTTTGCCTCATTCTTGCTTTATTTAGAATTTCAATTTCTTAAAGGTTCTAGGAAGTTTGAGGAAACTGTTAGTTTTTTTATCTCCAGCACTCTGTTAGTCTATGCAGATTTACACAGGTTTCTCTATATTATTCAGTCAATGCAATGCTTTATTCTTTCATAAACTCAATCACACAGAGATGAAGTCTTTGGAAACCAGGAATCAATTGATCAACTTCTCTGTTGGTAGAAGATGAATACTTTGCCTCCTGAACCACAGCTGTCCTGTAGCTGTGTAACATCATCTTTTCAAAAGTTGAATAGTTTGTTTGGGAATGTTGTACCTTGTTTTTAGTGTTTTTCAAGTTATGCAAAAAGAATAAAGTAATATACGGACTGTACAAGGTCGTGGAAATCACGATGTGCTCGTTTAATTTGAAAAACAAACAGAAATGTTAACTTCAACTGTTGGCTTCTGTGTCACACATGACAGCAAGTTCCAAACAACCCAAAAAACAGTGTTACTGTAGAAAAAAAGAGAATAATGCACTAAAGTAAAGTGCTCTCACAAAATGCTGCTCCGTACCCGCGTGAGTCGGATATAAGAGCGGCAGGCGCTGCCTGATGACATCACTCAGTCAGAAGGTCTGCCAATCATATGGCTGTTACGTGTGTTAGTATCGTTTTTCCTGTTTATTTCTTTTCCAATTACTCTGTAAAGTCTTGGTCTCGTCAGACATGGGTCATATCGACTAAGCTGGCTGTCATCCCTGTCTAGAACAAGCACATTTCCTTATTGCCAAAATACAATCATTGGCTGAGCACCCTGGTGAACTACATGCTACAACCATGTAATGTAATGGCTGTTGATGTGATGACAATGTAATGACAACTTGGCTTCTTTTCATAGCTCAGTCAAGAAAAAAAATTTAAAATCTGTTAAAGCAACTAGGTCAACTTATGTCATGACAAGTGACTTATTTGGGTAAAGGCAACCTGTACTTCGTTTATTTTTATTTTACTGATAGGTAAAAATATAATTTTTATTTTTATTTATTGATTTATTTTTTCTTCTTAAAATATGATTATAAAAAATATGTAATAAATAGGTAATAAATGTGAGTGTTTTTACTACCGCCACTGGGTACAAAGCAATAGTGATGATGAAAGTAAAGGTTTTTCCGGTCCATTAATGTGTCATCTTAGTTCCAGTTATGCATTGCATGTAGTGCTTTGCACTGTTGCCTCAGAGCAGCACATGATGTCCCGTGATGTGTCCAACAACACATGGATCAATTAATAACATTCCATTTTGATGGCTAGGGTTTTTGTAGGATGGAAACTGTGTGTGATATTTACAGTGACAAAGACTTGAGTGGTGGGTGGATGGGCTAGAATGATGTTATATATTTGATCTCTAGTCCTAGATAAAAGAATACAGAAACTTTGTAACACTTTGTGCTGTTAACTGGTGAGATCCAGATACCAGGTAACTGTTTAAAGTCAGACAGGGTTGCAGCAGCCTCAGGACTAAATAGACAGCATGCAGCCTGTTAAAAGCAAACGCCAACCATCTAAGTTCCAAGTTGACTCTCGTGCAGAGGTAAGATTCGTCCCAGTTCGGCCACTGGCCGCTGGAGGCTGGCTCCCAAATCCAGTCAGTCTCCATTGACTCGCATGTTGAAATGTCCAACTTTAGAGCAGAAATAAACATGTTTTCAGCCTGGTTCAAAAGTTTTGGTCTTAATCGTTTGATTTTACATCCATGACATCTCTGAAGGGGGTGGATTTTTTTACCACGTCAGGTTAATTTAATTTAAAGCAATGAATTTATTTCTAATATGATTGATTGACAGTTGGCTTAGCCAATAACATGCCACCATCACTTCCTCATCCATCTTCATTATGCCACTGTGGTTACCGAGCAATCAACAATTTTTACTTCTGTAATGTAAACATGTGCTACCGGCTCTGCAGATATTTCAGATTTTTCTGGACAGTTCAATTGTTTTTAAATTGTTTTTTGGAGAACTACCGTGTAAATCTGTTGTTAAGGGTAAAGGTGTGGGATCCAAGCTCGGACGCACTTTGAAGGTGAGTAAAAGATTATTTAGTGTTAGCGCTGGTGCGGTGCTGGTGTGGCCGTGGTTGTGGCTGTGGCTAGAGTTGGCAGTTGATGACGGAGCAGGAAGGCAGATGATTCTCCAGGATAACACACAAGATAGTTTCTAGCAGGACACAAACAAACAGGGTTTAGAAAGTGAAGACTGACTAAGATATCTGATGAGGAGCCTGAGAGCGTTACCATCGGTGCAACAACAATCCGGCAGTGATTGCAGGTCCAAAGGACTTTAAATGGTGGAGACGATGTGCTGCTGGAGTGCCGGTGTGGAGACACGCCCCTCGGATCACTTTTCATTGAAACCAATTGTATAAACCCACAAAAACATCACACTGTAGCCCAAAACTCAGACTGTTGACCAAAATAGATGCTAATCATATACAACAAGCAGAATTTAGAGCTGTTGGATTTAAATGATATGTATTAAGTGTGGCTCTCAGCAGAGCCCTCTCCTCATGAGTGCTTTATTTTGACACCTAATCTTGTGGGGAAAAAAGCTGAATTTTAAAAAAGCAGGCCTTCTCCATCTCTAAGTAGGACCTTTTGGCCAAACCCATCCATGTTGATAGATAAACATAAAGCAGCTGCAAAGTGAACTTCCGCTGGTCTGGTCAATTGTATGGTATATTAGATAAGCCATATATTTAGTTGCTTCACCAACATCTGCTGTTTATTCAACCTAAGCATTTTATTTTGTTGCTGAACTTAATCAAACCGCTGATAATGGAAAATAAAGTCAAACAAAAAAATTTAACTCAATAACAGGAGGATCTCTGGGTAAAAATTATGAACCAGCAAAGAAGTTTTATGGCCCAAACATTACCAAACGTTACCAACTGGAATACTGGATGGAGGCAGCAGCTTTTCAGAGGTACTTGGTAATAGCTAATGACATTAATTGTTCTTTCTTTGAGATTTTGGTGCTGGTCAACTGTTTACTGTCTACTCTGTTATCACAGCAAACAATAACATGTCTTACATTCCCATCTTTAGATAAGATAATTCATTTCAGTAACCGTGGAAGCTTAACACAAACCGGTGTGACATATAGGTCACAAAGCACCAGCTGATGTTTTCAACTTGTTATAGGTGTTCCAGCTAGTCAGAAAGTTCATTTCTCCTGCTCCTTCTCACTGGACCAAAAAGAGGGCTCTGGTCTGCACAAAACTGCAGAAAATCCTTTTTAAGACGTCATGCACTAATAATCCTCCAGAAGGAAAAAGGATTTAGATTAAGCTCCCACAGCTGTCATGCAATGCTAACTTTAGCATTATCAACATGTCAGTTCTGCAGAGCTTTTTAAATAAAGAAGCTTATCAGACAGTACACAGCTAATACATTACATCACTTTGCACTAGATTGAATTGCATTAACAGTGGATATGAAGAAGCTCTTTCCTAAATGTAATCAACAAGCGCATTTACTAAGAAGACTGCGTGGCTGTGCATTTCACATACAACACATTGAAAGGTTGTTTTTTGCAATAAGGCTAATGCATTTGAATGCTAGGTAGACCCTGGTGGGGCTTGGAGGAGATAGGATTAAGGCCATGCTAACTGGGTGCAGCTAAAGCTTTGGCATCATCAACACGTCACTTCAGGATTTCAAAAACATGTCTAACCATGAAAGCTTTACAAGAACACTCCCGTCCAAACAGAACCAGCAAACTCCTCTCTTGCTCATGTCACACAAGGATGCTTACAATGCACAATAATGTTAGGAAATGTGTCAACCTGGATCACTTGGTGATCTTAGCATCTTAATGACTTGCTTATTTCCTTTTCTATTTTGAGCCTTTTTACATTCACTTATGATGCCATCATGGTCCTCCCTGTTTTTCTTTTGCTATCTCTTTTTTCTGTTATCTTTCACCTTTGTGTTCCTCGCTCTTGTAAGTCTTTGCGGATGGACCTCTGTTTACATGTTTAACCTGTCGCACACTTACAGTAGTCATATGGACCCGTTACAAAGGCATGCTTGAACCTTTCCAGAACTATGACGCGTCACTGCGTCTGGCCTGGGATTTAAAGCCTCCTGCTGCCTGCTCCAAATCGGGGATAGATAGTTGGATGGAGGGATGGTAATGGTAATAATGTAGTGAATGATGGCATGGACAGTAGATGAAGAGAGTTAGTGTGGCATTTAAGCATTTGTTTGTTGTTTTCTCTCTGAGCTACAATTGACCATGACCTCCAGTGTTCTTTTGCAACAGAGAAGAGTAGCACATCTGGCATTGAGTGTGTGTGTGTGAGAGAGAGCGAGAGAGATGTGTGCAAGTTGAATTTCCCATCTGGTCCAGGAATTAAAAAAAAAAAAAAAAAAAGCCTGAAGCAGGCAACAGGAGGAGGCTGTTGCTCACATCTGTGAGGATTTCTGCATCTGTTGATTTCCAAAGAAAGTAAATAACAAAAATTCAATTAGAAAAAAAAACAACAGTTCAGATATATTTCCAGCTTCTTAAAAGTGTTCCTTGTATTACGGGTTGGCATGTGCTCACATGTCAGTTATAACAGGTTAACATGCACATCTCACGTAGTTGAATGCACCAGAATTGGCATGGGGGGAAGGGGGGGGGGGGGGGGGGGGGGCTGCCCCAACCCTTTCTGATTAACAAAACATTCACATACAGACACGTGTGCTCACATTCTCTGCGTATCACATAAATCTCTTTTGCTTACTTTTGCGGTCCTCCTATTGAATATTTCAACGGTTCATGAAATTGTTGCGATGAGTGTATTAAACGTTCTTTTTTTATTTATATATATATTATTTTTATAGGCTGTGGTACATTATACAGTATCAGTCCGTGTGGAAACGTTAAGACCTTTGGTCTAAGTTTCTATCACTGCACCTATTATTGTAATTTGGATATAGGTGTGCATCAAATACACCCACAAAATCAACGATCAGTTGTTCAAAACTCGATTAAGAATTGATGACAGAAATGATCTCCCCCATTATCAATAACAGCTCCATAGTTTAGTGGTCTTCAACCCTGGTCCTCAGGACCCCCTGTCCTGCATGTTGTAGATGTTTCCCTGCTTCAGCACACCTTGATACCAATGACTGTGTCATTAACAGACTTGTGCAGACCTGGATGACAAGCTGATGACGACCATTAATTAGAATCAGGTGTGATGAAGCAAGGAAACATCTTACTGTAAACATGCAGGACTTGGGGTCCCGAGGACCGGGGTTCAAGACCCCTGCCATAGTTTAAAATGGACTTAGGCTTTGATTTTGGATGTAGCTTTATATCATCCTGGCTTTAGTTTCAACATGTTTGTAAATAAAAATTATCAGAACCTACTATAACTTGAAATATGTGACTGTTGTCACAATTTAATATTTTTCTTTTTTTGCACCATCAAACTTTGATACATCTTTGAGTTTGTTGAACTATATGAAAGAGGGGTTATCAGATATGAGGTACAGCTGGATTCATTGAAATGAATATTTTATTACAAAGTTGGAAAAACCATAAAATATTCTCCAGTCTTTGCTAAATCCTCACATGACAGAACAAGCCTCACAAATTTTCTCATGAGGATACTTTTTTTGAAAAACATTATACTCAACTTTTTCAGATCCGAACTAAGAAGAGAGGTAATTTGTTAACAATGTTTTAATCTATCAAAGTCAATGTCAGTGTACCACCGAGGGTCCCCATGTGGCACAGACGGTCGTGAAGCCTGCGCAGAAGAGCTGGCAGGAAATAGTTCCCTGCATCTTCAAATTGTCCGTTATAGTGCCGGTTCCCCCTGAAAGCAAACATAACCATAATGAATGACTTCAGACCTGGGGTGCTCACATCTGTATTTATAAAGTATCTGGAAAAGCTGGTCCCAAAACACATCAACTCTGTGATCCACATGACTGTTTTTTCCACTCAGGACAAGAGTACCATTCTTGGTCTCATCAGAGGCGGAGATGAGTTGATATACAGGGATTTAGTGGATAAGACCACAAGATATAGGGCGGACAACAATCTTGTGCTCAACATTGACAAAACCCAAAAATTCATTCTGGACCTCAATAGGCGAATAGAGACTACACATCATCACATTACTAAAAATAGCTTGAATCAGTCTCTAGCCCTTCTTCCAAACATACAAAGGGGTTGTTGAAAGAATCCTGGGGCAACACCACCCTGGCCAGAAGGATGTCCCTGCAGCAGGTCACCAAAACTGCAAGGAGAGCCACTGGTCTGGCCTCCCCTCCATGGATATTCAGCGACGCAGAAGGAAAACACAGAAACACCACCCAGCTCATGCTATGTTTCAGTGGGTGGACACAGGCTACAACCTCAGACACCGCAGGCCAGTTTTCATCAGTGCCCACACGCCTCCACAAGAGCTCCTTTCCAGCCACTGTTGGATTAGTGACACAGGACAATAAAGAGAGAAGGAACTACTTGATACCATATCTGTCTTCACATGAAGGCAGACTATGATGAATATCTGCAATATCTGGAGAGGATGTGCAACATGGGTGACACTGACTTTCTTATATATTAGTTTTTATTCGCATCTCACATCTCTTTTAAGCTTATAAATGTATCCTTGTATCGTTGCGTTCACCTTTTGTGTCTCGACTCAGGAAAACACACAATAATTTCTATTTCAATACCTGTGCAAATGACAATATTCCATTCTATTATAATATACAATATGTAAAAAATGTCAAATAACTGTTGGTGTTTTTGCTTCATCAAAATAATTCTTGTGTCTGGCCACATGATAGGAAGCCCCAAGGCTGAGGCATGTCAAATTTCATTTATATCTAATTCAAGGTGACAAAGGGATTCAAAAGGATATTCAAAAATATTCTCAAAGCATTTTCTCTCCTTCTGCCAGACCAATTTAAAATCAACACTGACACTATATTTTTTTAAAGTTACAAAAAAAAAACCTTTAAACCATATTTTAGCAAATACATGATACAAACTTCCTGAATGATTCAGCACCCCTTCCAATAAGTACCCATGCTTTCTGAGTCATCTTCTTTCAATTACTTCTGTTCTTTGTATTTCATTCACAAATAGCCATTAAAGATGACGATAAACTTCCTTGGCGTAGATGGAAGGATAAAACAGTCTCCTTCACTGGCAGCCACCCCACCGCCACCAGAGACATACTGTACTTGGAACAGGAAGTGGCATTATCACATTCTGTGTCACAGCCACACAGTTATATTAAATGTGAGCAGAGGACCAGCAGTCTGGGAAATATGAGTCAACTCCGCCAAAGTCATCATATCGAGCTTGAGCTGGAGCCTCGGAGATTGCATCTCTCACTCTTCCACTAATATATAAACACAAAGGAAAAAAAAGAGCTTTGAGTATAGATACGTGAGTGTCTGCTATTTTTCTTTGGATTGCTCAGTCAGAGCAATAGATAAAAACTAATTATTGCATTAACTGAAACTGACTAAACTGCAGTTTCAAATTTCATTAAATGTCTTAGTTCAGCTGAAATACAGGTAAACTGAAATTCTGGTTTGAAGAACACATTGAGAAGATACAGCTGGAAGTAGGACTTATTCTGCAAGTCTAACTGGACTGACACACTCTGCACGTCTTACAGTTTCCACCCAAGACTTTGACCGATAAGCAACAGCAGAAGCGAATATAGAGAAAAATAACCAATTAAACTGTACGGGACATGTGAAATGTACAGAGCTTTAAGTCGGATCAACTTGGCTCTAGGAAGTAAAAAAGAGGATAACAAAAAATACAAATAATTGTATGCCCAATTAAAGTTCACTTAAAGCATCCAAAATACTCCAAGCTGTAAAGAAAACAGCAACGAAAGGCCCAGAGAAGTAAGCAGCTTCACACTGCCAGTCTTTTACAGCAGTAGCCACTCCCACAACCCAGGTGCAGAAAATTCTCCAATGACTCTCTTTGGAAACCTTATCAAGCAGGAGACGAAGGTGGCCCATCACAGTTGGGGAATTGCTGTGTTGATCAATAACAGATCCATGTCACGCTAGAGGTGTTTTTAGGTTAGTGCCCAATACTTTCCCTGGGTGAAGAATTTATGTTAAACGTGCGATTGGCAGTGTAAATGCAAGGGGTGATATTGCCTCCCTCTTGCCTGTATCTGAGCTGAGGGGAGGGAAGAGGAGTCAGGAGGTGTTATTTGGCGTTTTTAGATTAGCCACCGTTATCATCCCTGGATGATTAACACGCGTTTAAAGCGTGCTGGTCAATCTAAATGCGAGACGTGTTATTGCCTCCTCGGTGCCTGAAACTGAGTTGGGGGAGGGGGTGACTTAGGCAGCATTATCGAGTGGTACTACGCAACACAACGGCCCACTGTGTGTGGTTGGTCTCGCTAGCTTCACTAAGGAGACAGGCTGGAAGCAGGAGATAGAGCTGGTGGCATATCCATGCTGAATTCATCCTGGATTTGGGGAGTGACTTCCTAATCATGTTGCACAAATATGACCAGCAGTCTCCCTCTGCCAATGTTGTGTTCGTGACCACTGAGAACTTTCTTCTGAGGCTTTTCAGTTTGTTAATGACCCAAGTTTTATTTTTTGTAAAGCCGTGGTCTATCATTGCAGTAGCCAGTTGCAGATTACGGTTCTATAACATGCAGATTTATAGGTGTGAGGATGAGGAGCTTGTGGACAACCTCTTGTCATCAAAAAATCCCCCCCACGACCTGCCACCCTGTCTCACTTCTTTTTTACATAAGGGCCTGAACTGCGATTAAGGGTATACGCGGCGAGTTATTGGCCGGGCCAATGTCATGTAAAAAGAACAGGTGACACACTAGATTCGGGTGTTCAACATGGGGTATCTACCAATGTAAAAGGGGCTGTGGACTAATACAGCATAACAATACAGCCCTGTTAACATTGGAAGAGGTGACATACGCAGTTCTGGGTGCAGGATGCCTAATTTATCCTAACTGACAACAGGATTTTTATTCCAAAGATTGTGTAGCCCCTATCCAAATATGGCCAGTCCAGTCATCCTCTGCCACTCCCACAGCCGTTGACCACATAGAGCTTCTTTTGTATTTTTCTTCAATTTATCAATGACCTGAGTGTCCTTTCCTGGAAAACCTCTCTGTCAATTTAGCCATTTGCTCCAACAATGGACCATCTTTTACGGCCCCCGTGAACTGCTGATTTATGGTGTCTTCCACTCTGAGGCTGAGGAGCTCATGGACTTCCTTGTTTTATTATCAACAAACCCCACCAATGGCCTGTCATTCCACTTCAACCATTTCAGACCAGACCTGTGTTTAAGTGTTCCCTTGGAAGTGGGTTATTGATGGGGCTGGTTCAACATCTCACCTTGTAGAACAGGCGATATGCTAATTAGACGTAATAAATACGAGGTATCCGGCAATGTAAAAGGCGTTGAGAAATGTAATCTGTGCAACCCATAAGTAACTACCGAGAAAGTTCTCCAGTGTCATTTCAGTAGCAGTATACATCCTACTATCAGCTGGTGGAGACTCTGCTTGTGCATACGTGACGATATCTGGAGACGTCAACCACCCCTTTTTTCTACACTTTCAGGATTTCAACAGTTTGTCAACTCCTCCACTAGAGAAAGTAAAACATTGGATTTTCTCTTTGCAAATGTCAGAGATGCATACAGCTCTTCTGAACAACCTGCTTTAATCAAGGCAGATCATAGTAAGGTATTACTCTCCTCCACCTATAAATCCATTGTTCAGAGGGGATATGTGAACAAAAGAAGTGTGAGGAGGTGGTCTCGAGGAGCTAAAAAAAACTCTGAGGGGATGTTTTGAGGCGACGCGCTGGGATTCACTCTGAGAGCAGCATGGAAATTACATCAATACCATGACTGTGTGTGTTACTGACAGTATAAACTTCTGTGCAGACAATACCATGGCAACAACCTACCAGAGCAGTGAGGTGCTTCCCCTTTGGTAGTCTCAAATTGGGTAGAGAAGAGCAACATCCAAAACATGCACAACATTGTGCCCTGAGGACCAAGGTTGAAAAACACAGACATAGAATATGTATAACTTTTTGTAAAGCTCAACCCATCCTTTATTTTCCTATGTTTTGTTCCATTTCTTTCATCATCAACCCTGCTGTGTTGCTGCCTTTGCTTCTTGAAAGCAGTTTGTTCCAATGCATAAACGCTCTTTCAGACCGAATGCAACAGCACTGCAGCACTCGGAAATTCATTCCTTTCACCAGCTTTAGTCGTGCAATGACGGTTTGTCACTGTGCCAGGCATAGCAAAGACCAGGTTGGGATGCATTATGGGAAAAGCCCACGGAGACGAAAAACATGAGTCATGTTTGCAATTAGTCCTAAAAAAATCATGCACAATGACACCTGGGCATGCACATGAAAAGCATGCATGTAAAATTTGCTCAGATGGGAAAATTACTAATGCAAGGACGCATTTATGCAGAAAACTATTCAGCACCACAAGCTCAAAGAAAAATACCAATAAGCAGAGATATATTGCTGTGAAAGCATATGCCATCTTTGTGGGCAAAAATAATATTCTGTAAACACAAGGCGGTAAGAAGCACATGCTCTGCCACCGAGCTGTTTAATCCATGTTTGCTTTTTTATTTTCGCTTTGATGTTTTCTGAGGTACAGGAGATATGCTCCCTCCTTGCTACTACTATATACTGTACATTACATAAAAAACAGGAATTCCCACCTTCCAAAAAAATGACAAACTTGGAATTTTGAAGCTTTTGCCTATTATTCATAATCCTTGCTGACTCCGCCTGAGCACGCCGGTTATGGAACAACAAACATGGAAAAAAGGCTAGAAAGCAGCTGAACAATTCCCAAAAGGTCGAATGACAAACTCAACTGAGCCTGATCCAGGATAATAAATGGGTAATAAATCTTGTCATTTCCATTTAACACAAATATTCATGGATAATAGGCAAGGCAAGTTTGTGTAGCACAATTCAACAAGGTGATTCAATGTACTGTATATTGACTGTTAAGTTCTGACTGTTTCACAACATTTTATCCGCCTGTGAAGTGGGCATTCAGCCTCATGATTCAGGTGCTTACTCATGGTAATGACTTATTTAAATTTAAAAAAAACAAACTACTGACATTAGCACCAAAAGCTGTTATCACATAATGTTACTGATCTTACTGATGATCTGCAGTGAGTTGCTGCAGAAAATTAGATTTTTAGTCTGTCCAACAAGATGTTGAATGCCGTTTGATTGCAAAACATTTAACTTTCCTGTAAGTGGATCACGGCTCTCTTTACTTGGACACCAAACAGCATATGAAATGCACAGCGCAAATAGAATATTCAAGTCCAGGATTATGTAAGGACGCCCTCAAGCTGTATCTGCTCTACAGAAGAAATTGGCACAAGTCATGTAAATGACATCTCTCTAGCATTTAGCCCCATAGAATCAAACCAGTAAAGTAAAGATGATCCAGATGTGTTGAATCTAAAGTCAGTGTTAGCACAGTGGTCTTCACTTTCCCTCTTAAATCTGCCGTGGCAAATACATGAGACTCTCAATTAGCTTGGGATTGGTTTGAGTGAATCAGGCTCGTGTAATAATGTCAAAGTAGTGAAGCCCCGGGGTATCTTTAAAGAGCTTTCAGCTGCCACAGAGAGAAGAGGGAGGAGGAGGAAAAGAGGATAGACAGAAGCAGAGAACGATAGAGTGAAGAGGCTTTTTTCGGCACAACCAGGAGATGGAGAGGGCGGAGGAAAGCTATCTCATTAGGGCAGAAGTGACACACATTGGCAATTAAGAGTGTACAAATGGTAAAGACGGAAAGAAGAGGAAGTCAGTGATCTCACACCAGCATACACACAGCTTGGAGACAGAGATGACTAAGCTTTATTTTCATGGATTTGTCAATGCCTGAGCACCTCTAAAGCCTCTGGCAGAGACACAGAAATGTCACCACTCTTCAAAGGCATTTTTCCACGGCTTCTGTGACTTATATTAAAGATGACTAAAAGAGGCTGCGTAGTTATGGGTGGCGTCTTGAATTCTGATTAGCAATTTTATTGTGATACGTTAAATCTCAGGGGCTGTTAAGAAAGAAAACGATCCTGTCAAATCTAAAGTGCTCCCTGTTCGCTGGAGGAATATACTGCAAGCAAACTCCAAGCAAGTAGCTCCGGTCACCTTAGACATTAGATAGGATGAATAAGGTTAGGGTTATATATCAAGATGGATGTCTCCAGTACCCCTTAAGCTTTAGTTCACTCAATAGAAGCCACGGTATTTCTCATGTGACATCTTTACATGTTTACCGTCTACTCCTACTACACTGATTGCTCCTTCTAACTATAATAATTACAATTACATAAGCCTGACGTTTGAATCTCCAGCATAAGCTAAATCCCCATGAGATCCACAAGGCAGTTTAGTAGTCAGCCACTGAGGTTAGAGAGAAACACCTCCTCATCCTCATCTTGTTTTCTTCTTCCATCAGTTAAATCATCCCTAGTCTCAGCTGCAGAACACTTGAGTGACGCATTTGATGCATTTGACAGTCGGTGAATCACCTGCTGACATCCTGCAGATGACTGACAGGCTCTTCAAAAGGCTTTAAGCAAAAGAGGATTCAGGGCAGGTCTCTCATCCGTCAATTTGTACCCACAGCGGTAAACCATAGATCATGGGCTGAGGTCTCAGTGTCTAAATTTAGTAGTTTAATTAAGTCCATGTTGTGTTGTGTATTGGCCTCAGTTTGATGTAATGTGTGTGTTATCCTGGATGTAATGTAATTGTGAACTACCCAATAATATCTGGTTTCATCACATGACATTAAGATATTATTGATCACTCACCTCATTTGTCAATAATTGACTATGAAGCATGTTTGTGAAAAGCATTACTCACTTTTATTACCCCAAACTTAAAGGGGCACAGATGAAGCATTTTGAACACAGAGAGGTTCCACACACATGCGGAGGAACATTGCCTAAGGTCCATCCCTCTTCAAACAGTCTTCTAGTTTTCTCTTTAGTCTGTACTTTCTTTGAGTCATCTTGAATTTAGTCAGTTCTGCCTGAACAAGTTTCATCATAGTTGAGGTGTGACATACTGCACTAACTGATATATTAACATGAAAAAGAAAGAGCTGCTTTTATTAGCAGAGATAAAGGTGCAACTGAGCAGAGTCAATAACTGTTGCTGTGCTAGGGCTGGGCGATATATCGAGATTTTAATATATATCGATAGGAGACAATATCGTTTATATCGATTTAAAAAAATAAATAAATAAATTTACATGTTTTTTTAAATAATTTTGATATAGCTTATTTTGTGACAAATTGACTTGAATGTTTTATTTGAGATTTGCACAAATGTTTTGTTATTTGCACAACTGTCACCCTCAGTGGAAAAGTCTGCCTTTTACTGTCTACATTGTATTAATTGCACAGTGTATTTTAATTTAATTGTTATGCAGGAAAGGAATATTTGTTTTATTTTATTCAAGAAGCATTTTTATTCTATATATGCAGGCAGTTTATTTTTATTTCATTTGTTTTATACATTTTGATATTGTGCAGACCTCTGTTAATAAAGGAACCTGTGTGACATTTGGCACGAGGCTTTGACTTAAAACTGACTGTTTTTTTAAGGGTTTGCCTCAGAAAAAAATGAAGCTAACAGAGATGCTATGCTATAATGCTTTGGGGGAAACCCCAATTATGGCACAGAAAAAATATCGAGATATATCGAGTATCGCCATTCAGCTAGAAAATATCGAGATATGACTTTTGGTCCATATCGCCCAGCCCTATGCTGTGCTGAAGTGATGCTACAAATCCAAGCCAGGAGAAGTTGTGAAGATATGGAAATTGCTAATTTAAAAAAAATAATAATAATGCAGTGATTTGTCATTTTAGTTTTGATTGCTGAATGCCGGTATTTCATCTTTTATTTTCATCAGCTTCACTTCATTTATACGTAACAAAAAGGGTTTTCTTACCACTATTTCTTTTTACACCTAAAAGACTTTCAGGGATTTAGGATGTCAAGCGATGAAACATTTCACAAAAATGGTCAGCTTAAGGCACGTAACAGTACAGGGTTGTTGTCTGGACTGCAGGCAGGTCAGTCAAGTACATGAACCGTGTTCTGTTTCAGCCATGAAATATGTGAAGAATATTTTGAGTTTTTTAGTTTTTCCGTGTATTTTTTTCATTGTCTTGTTTAGAAATGCATGAGCACACCTGGAAAAGATTTTGTCTTGAAGGCAGCATATGTTGCTCTAAAATCTCCATGGACCCTTCTGCATCAGTGCTGCCATCATGAAGTGTAAATTACCTTTGCCAAGGGCACTGGGCCTCAGTGGTCCTTTTTTTCTTTTTTTTGGAGCCCATTTATTTTAAAAATGTATTAATTAATTTATTAAAAGATTAAACATGGACTAGTCATTCCTTTACCCCATTAAGCAGTTATTGATGAACAACAGTTATTGCTGTCATCTGAGGGATCAAAGATCAAAAGTGTCAGGCTCAAGATTTCTTCCCTGCACTTTACACACTGACATTCCCCCAGACTCCTTGCACCATTTAATTATATTATGTTGAGGAAAAAATATGTGAATCCTTTGAAATAATTTTGTTCGAAGCAGAGATTTGTTTTCTTGTGTTTGTTGACCAAGGGGTTCAGCTTTTCCTGGATGCTACAAATCATGCTTGCAATCATATCATGACATCATCGGTTCGAAATAACATGTTTTTTCTTTCATTTCTGTAAGACTTTAACTACACGACAGTTACAGCAAAATGATCAGCGTCAAGACAAAGTTGATGACTTTCTTCACCTGACAAAACTTGCTCTACATGCACGACACCAAAATCTCATGAATCTGTAAGACCTGATGAAGGTTTAGTCTTCTTATAACATACATATTGCCTTGCACTGAAGTTCATATCAATCCAAAAACTAGGCTGGATGGTGCTTGAAAAAGATGGCAGTGGGTGGGAGCAGATGATAATATTTATAGACAGAGAGGAGAAGTTGCAGCTGCAGCTCAAACATTTTCATCATTCATTTGCTTCAGATGCTGAGGAAAACATTGAGGTATTGCAGCTATATAAGTAGAATATTTGGACACGACTGTTATTTAGTTATTTCAGGTGTATGATTAACCTATTATACCCAGCAAGTGTTAATGACCATCAATTTCCTATCTAAGTTGAAATACAGTCATTAACTAAAACAGGAGCAGCTATGTGGGAGGCTTAAAACTAGGTGAGCTACATTCAAACTCTGCCAACGTGATGATGTGGGAGACAGTTTCCTGTCACAGGTCATTCACCTTGACAAGACTGAGCACAGCAAACAAGACACAAGATAGTTCAGCGAGGTCCTACCCAGGGAAAGGTTGCAGAGAGGACATACGTGTCAAAAAAATAACAAACAGGCAACGTTGAGGACCATAGATACAGTGATATATCAACTAAAACACTGATGAAAGACACATTATGCTTACTTCCCTTCAGAATCCTACTGCCGTCAGCTCAGAACCAGCAGAAACCAGTGGGACCTCATGGTCTTCATGGCAGAAAGCAATATGTCTGAATATGTCTGAAACTAACCCAATAAACTCAGCGGCAGAGAAAACACAGGAGTTGGAGCCAGGAAAAATGGCAGCAGGTGCTTTGGACTAATGGGTCAAAATTGGACACACCGGCCTGTTGCAAAAAGAAACTTGTTAGCTCAAGGACTGGAGAACAGTAACATAACAAGTGCCTGCAGGCAGCAGTGAAGCATGGTGGGGGTTCCTTGTACTTTTGTAGCTCCATTTGTTTTAAATGGAGTTGGAGATTTGGTCAGAATTAATGGTGTCCTCAATGCTAATATATATATATTTACTGTGTATATGTATATGTGTGTATATATATATATATATATATATATATATATATATATATATATATATATATATATATATATATATATATATAAATAATCAATATATGTTTGGACACACCTTCTCACTCAAACAAATGGGGAAGTGTGTCCAACTTTTGGTCTGTACTGTGTGTGTGTGTGTATATATACTGTATATATATATATATATATATATATATATATATATATATATATATATATATATATATATATATATATATATATATATATATATATATATATATATATATAAATAAAGGACCCCAAACATACCGTTAATGTTAACAGGGACAGGTCCTAGAAGTGATGACACCATTCTTACTTTACTTTACAGCATTTCTCCACACCTGCTTAGTCCTATGAATTGTGTACAAAAAAAAGCAAAATCGCTAACCTAAAAAAAATATATATATATATATATCCTCTTTAAACATTTTGGAGGACCTATTATGGACTGGTGACCTGCGATATACTCCTCCTGCGATGATACTTTAACACAGCTGTAATAAGCTGCATTCTCATAGATGGATGGAAATATTTTGAACAAACACAAAGTATGTAAGACAGTGCCCTGTTTTGTCTATCAGTACAAAAATAGCATTTGTTTGACTTAATTATTAGGTTTGGTTTGTAGATGATGCCTTGCAGTGTAATCTCTAGATCTAATCTGCAGATCTATGGTTGGGAGTTGGGGACATGGGACATCTGCATACCCATAAAAAGGTATAAGCAGATATGGATGGATGGATGGATGGATGGATGGATAGTCTGGTTGTTGCTCTGCTTAGTTGGTTGTATGTCCCGTGTTGCCCACATGCAGCTTTCTGTGTCCATGGAAATCAAAGCCAAAATCCATGGGAATCAGACTTATTCTTTGTATTAAAGAAGAAAAGTAAGACTAAAACCGGATGGAAATGCTGACGCTAAAACCCAACACCTGATGCTAATGAAATCAATATGTCAGTTTCCTGCAGAAGCAAATTGCTGTGTAATTTCAAAGAAAGATCTGCACAATGGCACACAGAGAATGCAGCCAGTATTCCAGGACTGTCCAGGTGTCTTCATCATGCATACAGAGGGACCATTTACACACTTATATTTAGAAGAATGGTTTATTAAAACTATTCCCTACTTTGCCTGAATTCATGCCCTCCTGTACTTCTTTCCTCACTTGGAGGTTTATTGAGGCTGCTTATTCTTCTGCATTATCTCTGTGAAAATGGGATGATAGGTATAATGGATTGCTCTGTTTACAGGATTGTAGATTTTTAAAGAAAATGGATTTTATACCACAAAAAAATGTTGCATCTCTGTATTGTGTCCTCTCTGGACAAAATCATTAGATTTTTATTCTGGCTTGCGTGCTGAGTTTCTGAAATGGTCGTGAACGTATTTGATGTTTCGCGGTCTCTAAAGTCTCAGTTTCCATTAGCAACATGTGACCAGTAAGCCACAAAAACTGCTAATGTGAGAATGAGAGGAGCAAATATTATTTAGATTAAAGGGATACCTGTAAAATAGTGGATGACTAATCCATTGCAGCAATGCAGATAGCACAGGCAATTTTGATAAAAGCATATAAACATACATGCCGTGAGTCTAGCTTAAGAAGCTGTTGTTGCGGCTCAGTAAAAAGCATCACTCTGCCATCAGTCTGAGTGGTCTTTCTTTATCTATGAGCATCCCATGGGCTTTTACAGTAGGGCAGTCTGTTCTTGTCCTAGTTTCCATCATGCCCCCCCCCCCCCCCCCCCCCCCCCCCGTTTGTCTGTTGAATGTGACGTGCCGGCTGTCCTTTCACCGACCTCCCTGAGGTATAAGACTGCAAAACTAGTTATTAAAGTGGGACGGCTTGAACTGCATCCACCTGTCTCCCCAGTCCACTTTTCGTGCGTGCACAAGTCTCCCTTTTAAAATGTCCAAGCTGCCGGCTTGTAACTCACAAAAGGGCCCAGTGTTGCTTTGTGCAAGTCTTAACAATATCACAGTGGCGGGGAGTGAATGGGGTTGGATTTTTTTGCCGCCAGCAGGTGCGTTAAAACCAACGAACAATATGTTGAATTGTAAATCGCTACTGCAGCCAGGTTCTTGGCAATACCTCCAGCTATATTCCAGACAGCAGTAATAGCGCCATTGATAAAGCTGTGGGTGTCAACAGGCTGTAATTGAATGTGGCTTATTCGGTTACACATATGAGTCTATGCCTCCACTGGGACTTGGGAAATTGTTCCCTGAGGTTCCCCCTGCAGTAAAAACAGCATAGAGCTTAATAAATGTAATGGCAGTTTAATGGCTGTTACCTGTCAGCTTAATTGAAAACTTAGGTGTCACATTGCATCTTTATTTTCACTGGAGCCACTGCAAAATTTCTCTGGTGATTATAATGCACGGGCGCCTCCTCACATGAAAAATAATCTTGTTACCGGCAAGACCACATATTCACACACACACACGGTGGTTGGTCTGATGTTAACACTTGTAAACCTACGGCTCATTTAACTCGTGGACATATTGACGTTCAGCAACCTTGCTCGGCGGCGGCGTGCCATGCTGTTTTCTGGTAGTTTCACTTTCATGAATTTGTTGCGGTTGTTTACGGAGCCGAGCCCGTAGGCTGCGAGATGCCGTTATAATGCTTCCGTCCCTGACAAGCTCGCATGAACTCAAATCATGCGTAAACATGCCTGTGACACTGTAGATATCTGTCCAAGTGTGTGATGAGAGCTCTGCAGTCAGCCTCAGTCAATCAGCGCACTGCTCCGGACAAGCCACCAGCCTCAGCTGTTCACTTTTAGCTTTGTCTCAGATAAAAATAGAGATCAAATGAAAATAGAAATCAATCAGCTGAAATTGATGTCATTCACTGAAGTTGTTAAACTGAATAATGCGACATTAAGTGGAAATTCTACCTGGAGAGGAAAGAAAGAAAGAAGAAAAGCAACTGGGCAGCTCTAGACTCCCGGCATTACAGTCTCACACGAGCCTTATATTTCCTCAGATCTGAGAGGAAGACAATGGGTGTTATGTTTGCCAGAAAGTTCTGGCAGTTTGTAGAAAATGCTGTTTGTAGGCTTATGTGACTAATCAATAATAGGCTGGGAAATATCCTCATTAAGCACTGGCAGCAGTTTACTGTAATCCCAGACTGATCAGTTCTGAAATGAATAAATACACAAAACTACCCAAACTACCGTCCATTCACACCTCACAGACGAGCCTAGACGCTAAGATTATAAAGTGAAGTCCAAATGTGTTTAACACTGCCCACGTACGCATGCACACACCCTGCCTCTTGTTTCCTAGTTGCAAACTGGATACGGTTTTAGATACCATGAATTTGATCCCACTTACTTCACTCATATATTTGAACGTAGCTACTAAATACTCTATTTATCCCTTCAAACGTGCTGAGGCTACAAAGATCACAATCCCAAACAAGCATGTTTAATAAATGTCATGTTTAGTCCAAGTCTTGGTTTCTGTCTGAACCCCCTCTCCCTCACTGCTCTGTCCATCCGCCTCTCAACGAGTCTGAGACGCTACTCGTCCGTGTTCGTGTTCATGTTGATTGGGGATGTAACTTTATATTTTACTTTGCTTTACTATCTCTGGCTTACCTTTGTGGTCCGACTGAAGCCATAGTTGGACAGTCAGACAGAGTGTGTGTGTGTGTATCTATGTATGCATTTATGCATGTATGTATGAATACTTTACCGTGCAGTTTTTTCTCTCTGGATTCAAGTTTCTGTGTATGTGTGACTGCATGTGTTTCAGTGTGTACATGCTTGTGTATTTAACTACGATTGTGTGCAAGTATACACACATGTTCAGTGTGCTCTTTGTGTGTATGTGTGTGTGACCGCCTGTTGGCTTAAAGTGGTGTATTTTCCTTTTGAGCCAAGTCCTGCATAACCCGCATGCTGCTTTCCCAGTCTGCACAGGATTTGCCAGCAGTCTCCGTTCACACCGTCTGCTGCTCGACTGTCCACAACTGAAACATTATATTAAAATATGTAAAACTGAGGCTACATTTTGCAACATCTATGTATTCAAATTCCTGATTTTAAGTCTGTAAACAACACGGTTCACAGTTAAACATCTGTTGACCTGTTACAGCGCTTTGCTTCCACTGTAGAGCAGCGTCAGAAATTTGTGGAAGAGTGTATGAGGTGAAGGCTGTATGATAATGTTGAATCTTTAGATTCAGTGTTTAGTTTGTGTTGTATTGCCTTTAAAACAATTAGGATTGCCTATTGCAGTTATTGACTGAATTTCTGACTCATTACCTTTCTTTACTCATTGGTTTTTGTCCTCTTTGCCGTGAAATCTGCCTTTCAACTGATCAATATTCGTCACGTACATCACATGTGATCCCTGAAACCTATAGACTGTTAGCATTTTGGAAGACTGTGAGCAATCCCATCTGTGTTGACTGAAAAGCCACAAATCTTCCCTCTGTGTGGGGTGATTTTAATGCAGACAGATGCATACGTGGTCTCATAAATCTGGCCTTAATCACATTGCCGGTAATCCAGTTTCATGGGTGTTATAAGGTACTGGTTGTTCTCCTTATGTAGAGCAATGAGAAAACAGAAATAGAGACCGGTGAAAAGTAAAGAAATTTTAGTTCTGAAGTTTTAAAAACACACACACACACACACAGCCTCAGAAGAACAAGACATTAAAATCAACGTGACATTACACCGTGTTATTGTCTGTTTACCAAAACTAATCGAATAAGCAGCAGCTGTGTGTAAACAGCAATGTACCCTATGATTTTGTAGCTTGTAGAAGCATCTTTTGCAGAAATTGTTTTCTGTATGACATTATCAATCTCTCACACTGTTGTCATGGAAATTTGGGTGACTCGTCTTAACAATTTTGATTCAGTTCATTGAAGTTTGTATCCTTCAGTGCACAATACTGTTAAGATCCACACAGTTGAGTCTGGTTGAGGTCTGGACTTTGGTGTGACTGGGTTCATCGTCGAGTTGCATGACCCGATTTCAGCCAAGCTTTAGCTGTTGGGCTGATGATCTTATTTGATTGTAGATTACCTTTGGAATCTAGTGGATTTCATTGATGTTTCAATAACTGCAAAATACAGCTTATGTTGCTAAAAAAACAAGCCTGCATCTTTGTTTATAATCAAGAGACATCTTCATGAATATAAATATGAAGAGTTTTTGACATTTTGGTGACTTCCATGGGATCCAGACTTCAGGTAGTTATTGGCTGCAAAAGATTTTAATTAATGATGTTCGATGTACAGTTGTTACTTTGTACAACTACCTTTGAGCCCCTGAAAATGACAGCACTACTTAAAATAGTTGTATTATCTAAACGAGGAATGCTATATTTTTGTGCGAAAATTAAAGCTGAAATACATTTTGTAAAATAAATTAAACCTGAAAGTCTGCACAAGTCTGACATCTGGATTGTTTTATTTAATATCAATTGTGGTTGTTTATTAAAGCAAAATTATAAAAAGTCTGTCATTGTCCGAATACTTAATCTGAACATTGCGCAATCCAACTTGGGGTGAACTTGCAGGGTCACCCACTTCTGGAAACATCAATAACTGTTTTCAATCCTTTCCAGTTGTGACTTTTTTTATAACTCTTCTCAGAGTGATAGACAGCAACATATGCTTCGTCTTTGCTGATGTCTTTCCTGATCAGCATTGTGTTAATACACTCACCTGACTGCTCCAGGAAAGAAAATTGCCAATATTTTCACTTTTGTGGAAGTGGTCATGGTTTCTGTACATCAATTAATAAAGTGGTTTTTGGTTTGTTTGTTTGTTTGATTTTATTAGCAATCTTTGGAGTATCCTCCTACTCCCCATGAAGCAGTCAGGATGTTTTTATTACTTAAACGGTGACGTTGTGGAATACATCATGTTCATCTGAGGTTGTGTTAAATTTGAATTTGAAAATGTGGGAAGTATTCCCATATTATAATACTAAAGTTAAAAAAATAAGTGAAAAGCATGTGCCAACTGAGCTGTATACAAGAGACCAAGGACTTCTGTCTCAGCAGTCATTTATTTTAATTAAGAGGTCTCACAAACTCTCTTGAATAACTAATTGGATATTTTCCTTGTAGGAGATAATAAGACAGCTTTTCTGTCAGCAGACACTTTTCTCCAGAGGTTCACTGAGACATTAAGATGTTCTACTTTACCAAAAATGTTTAGTCTCTTTAGACTCTTAAACTGTAAATTGATTGATAGGATGAATCTCTTAATATAATATAAATATCGATGCATTTTCAAAGAACTGATTCAACATGTTAATAGGTGAAATTAAAAATGTCTCAGTGTCTCTCAGAGGAAAAACTGCTTTGCATTTCATGAAGAAGCCTCTGGGGACATCTCTAGACATCACACTTGTATATGAAGTAGTCTTCAATAGTCTCAATTATGTGGGGTTTAAAAACTACTAATATTACTAATGGTACCACAGAGACTTCAAGGGTGTGTTGTTAAGCAATTCATAAAAGTTAGGAGTGAGATAATTCACAATGTCAAGTTAGTAAAAGATACAATAAAAGTAAAGGAACAGAGTTCTTTGATTACAACATTCACACTACCAGCCACGATAATCAATTATCATGCAATCCTTTAGTAAATTTGATTTTGAGGGATCACATTTGTGACTATAAGTGTTTTTAATCTGACTTTCATGTGAATATGACAGCCTTCTGAAACAGCAGACATCTGCAACCGATACCGGTCAGCATTTGTGTCAAAAACAGAAAACATCAAATTTCTCAGACAATATTGAAGCGGCTGAGTTTTTTTTTTTTGAGGCAGGACACAAATAGCTCAGAATGGAAGCAATTGCAGCTAGTTTTGGAAATATTGTGTCCCAGATGACAGGAAGGAAAGAGAGATTGCCCCGCTATTGACTGTGAAGAGATCACAGAGGTTTGTTCAGCTGTATGAAAACCTTCCACATACTGTAATACTATGGCTTGGTCACCAATAATATTGACTACTGAACTATTAAGCCTTAACTTCAAAAGAATTAAAATGTCAGGTAGTTTTGACCAAACTTGTGCGCCTTTCTGTGGCAGGGATGGTTTGCTCAGCAGCCATGCAAACCTCAGCATTGCACCTGTGCAGGTCAGTGATGAGGGCACTTGGTGCAATCATTTCGGTTAAAAGCCACATTTATCTTATGTTTGTTCTGATTTATGTCACATGCAATGTTGTCATATATAGATCGATCAAAGACCCCATAAAAATTAACACAAATGAGATATCAGAATAAAAAATATAAATTTTAATTTGGAACTTTTGATGCACAACCTCATTAGAGTTCAAGAGTATCAATGTGGCCTCTACTAAAGGGGTTGGTTTTTTTTACCTATTCTTGTGAATGACTTTTCAGCACCACGGAGAGCCTGAATTAGTTGTTTTTCTTCCTGTCTCTTTCTCTTCTCTGCACTCAAGCCATGGAGGAAATTGCCCAAATGAATATGAAAACAAAAAGGAGTCCACAAACACAGTTTGATATGCCACAAAGCAATCATTGTGTTTTCTCCCACTGACATCTAGTACATTGTAAACGCTCATAGAAGTATATTTTTATTCATAATTATCATAAAAGATGATTTTGGTCCAAATGTGTTGTCCCTTAAATTCTCTAAGTAGCTCAGTGTGTATCACAGTGCAGCATCATATCACAATAGGTTGCCAGTTGTCATCCATTGAGTTTTTCTGACATCTTGTTTCCTTATTCACTCATGTATGATTAAGATAAACTGCACTGGTTATCTGTTATTAGAAAACAAATGAATGGAAACAATTATCCTTTGCATGTTAAGGCATGATCTTAAGTGTTACCAAAGCAAAGCAAGTTGATTTGTATAGCACATTCCATGCAACACAATTCAATGTGCTTTACATAACAATATTTTTAATAAAGAGTGAAAGAGGGTGTGTTCAAGTGCTGCTCATCTCAAATTACAGCAGCAAAGTTAGAAAGCGACTTAAGAAAGTGCCTCTTATTAAGTCAGTGATAACGATGCAGCATCTGATCACTCAAAGACAGTTTGCTAAATAATGAGACGTGCACAACGCTTTCATTGCTGAACTGTCTTTACTTCAGGATCAAAGGGATTCAAAAGGGTCATTTTCAAATGAGCATTAACAAATTAATGTGACTTAAGCACATGCACATGTGTTGTTGTCGTCTGTTTTACACACACACACACACACACACACACACACACACACACACACACACACACACACACACACACACACACACACAAACGTGCACCTTTAATATTGCAGTGACCACGTTTAATCCAGCTGCAGGCTCTGCTGCCAGATACTGAGTCATTAGCATAATTATAACATGAAGAGATTTGGGGAATGAGCAAAGTCTTTTCAAAAACGTTGTCACACTTCCTCTGTTGTGGGATTCATCTTAAGTCACACTTAAGAAGCCTCCCATCTGCTTGCTAAACATTACAAGTTGAATAAATAAGAGAAGTTGTCATATTCATCTTGACAAAATGGCCCAACAGATTTCTAAAGGACCCTTACGTCTGTTGGCCTTTTTCACCAGTCTGTTCCTTTTCACATGTATGTAGTTAACTTTCTACAGTGTTTATGCAGCCAGTTGGACAATTTATAAAATGGAGTCTGAGCCATTTGATAATCAGTGTTTTCTTGATAATGTCTCTTATATTTGGATTTCATAGCTGACAGTGAATTAGAGCCAGGTACTTGCATGTCTGTACTCCCAGTGTGTCTCTCTTTCACACCCCCAGATCAGAAAAGGCTAGGAGGACATGGAAAATGAAAAAGAGAAATGAAGAAACAAATTTTGTTACTTTATGTCATTTTGTTAATGTTTTGTTATTTCAACCCTGCTATACACTCCTCAAAAAAGCAGGATAGTTAAGTTTTTATCTCTTTGTAGTTTTGCTTTTCCTTCTCATTACACATAGAAACATATTCTGGCACTGAAAATACACATTTTGTGTATTTTCGTCTTTCAAACGTGTCTTAAAGTCTGCAACAGTACGTAAGTTTATTGGGGACAGGCCAATCCCAGTGCCCTCCTTTTCTTAAACTAGTTTTTGTCATGTAGGCAGACTGTGGTTTTAGATTATTAAAAAATGCTACACAAACATGTATTTTTCATCAATAATTCTGCCAACAAAAAAATGTAAATATCTTGGCCAAAGGTGCTAATACAACATAATATCATAGCAGATGCTGGCTTTGGGACTTGTTGCTGATAACAGATTTTTGAATTTGGATATACTAATTTTCTCTGAGCACAATATACATCCCCATGCTGGGATGGTCCATGATGCATCTGAGCGTAGAGACATCAAACCACCTCTGGACAAGGCTAACGTTAGGTTGATTTTATAACAGTTATGTTCTTACTGGCATTTGTGAGTGTAGCTCTGTTTTTAGTTCTTAAAGTTTTCTTAAACTAAACTAAAACCTTTCCCATTTGGTTATATCAGCAACTGTTGAATGAGAATACTGATGCACTGCTGTCTAAGGGATCAGACATCAGATATCCAACAACAACAATCATGCGCTATGGAGTGAGAAATACTAAAATCCCATCCAGTCGTTCTTTGAGAAAATTTCAAGCATTTTAAGATTTTCTCACAAATGTATTCTTCAGACATCAGAGACACAACCTTTCGTGGACGTAATGAGAATTGTGCAGTACTGATATTTCTATAGAATTTAAAAAACAAATGAATAAGTAGATGAAATTACAAAAAAGGCCTTTCATATGTACATCTTACAGTTTGTGCTCATAGCAGTCAGCCCAAGTGTGAGACTCGGCCCATGGCCATTTACTGTTCTATTTTCCCACTTAGTAGTGGCCAAAAAAATAAAGAAGAAGAGGGGCTTTCTTTAATTAAAATAATAACAATAATTAAAGCTGCAAGCAGCGATTAACGGGCCTTGTGCACGTTCAGGCTGCAGTGGAAGCGCTTGTATGACTTGCATGTAGATGTTTTCAGGCCTGGACATTTAGCGGATGACACCACCCACGACTCTCTATGTCAAACCATTCAAAAGTTATGGCAGAAAAAAGGGATTATAAAATATCGACCAATCAGAAGAAGGGGAGGAGTCAAAACCGAGTCCGATGACACCACCCACGACTCTCTATGTCAAACCATTCAAAAGTTATGGCAGAAAGTAGGAACTATCAAATATGGACCAACCAGATGAAGGGGGTCGCGCTTTTTGGCGTCTATCGTCGCCACGGTAACACTTTTGACTGAGAAAAGTAATGCGCGTTGTCGCAGGATGGAGAGGCATATTTTGATGTATAACACACCTGGGTGCACGTTACGGTTCGGGCGAAGAAGCGGCTGAAGAAATGGCATAAATTTCGCCAAAATTACACGATTAAGTCATAATGGCCGACTTCCTGTTCGGTTTCGGCCATGGCGCCAAGAGACTTTTCTTTAAGTTGCGACATAATACAGGTGTGTATCGATTTTCGTGCATGTACGTCAAACCGTATTGTGGGGCTTGAGGCACAAAGTTTTCTAGGGGGCGCTGTTGAGCCATTAGGCCACGCCCATTAATGCAAACCATTAAATATCAAATTTTTCGCCAGGCCTGGCTTGCATGCAGAATTTGGTGACTTTTGGGGCACGTTTAGGGGGGAAAGGCCCTCCTTTCGTCAGAAGGAAAATAAAGAAAGAAGAAAGAATTCCTACAGATACAATAGGGCCTTCGCACTGTAAGTGCTCGGGCTAATTATTTCTTATATCACGTATAAGAAGTTGTTTTTGCTATGTATTGTATGCAATGATCCTTGATCAAGGTCGCAAAAGGGTGTTTTATTGGCATAACCTCACAATGTCAACTGAAATCAGTGTGGATAATCAATATCTGATGCCTCATTTTACCAATTTTATGTGGCAATAACAAATACCGGTAAGAGTTTTGTAGTTTCGTTTGGGACAAGCTCGATCAGAAAAGAGCTGAGGAGTACGATTGGTGAGGGAAGTGTAGGAAACTGATTTTTTTAGGATTAAAATGAGTTATCTGCAAATCATGACTATTATATTCTATTTTTATTTACATTTTCCATATAGTCACAACTTTTTCAAAATTAGGGTTGTATATTAAAATGTCCAGCCTTAAACTATACATTCATTCTACAATTAATCATGTGTTTAACTCTTAAACCTATCAAGACGTGAGTGTCAAGTCTCAATATTTAAAAAGGAAAATTAGTGAGGAAAATATTGTCATTGCAAAAAAAAAACATAAACTTTATTGTTTAAAATGACAGGTCATGAGACCAAATTGATGGAGGTGTGGAAAAGAACAATTCTCCTGCAGTGTCTTGTCAAATCAACCATTGTTGTTGTTTTTCTGCTCCATCCACTTTGTCTGGTCTGTTTTATTCCAATTGGACACATTTTAGGGCTACACAGGGCTCAGCAGGCCCTCATGAACTGGTGCAGATAACAACATTTGCATCATATCAGACTTGCACACAAGCATTACCCTTCAGTCATGCTTAAAGCAGTGTTCAGTCCCAACACTGGGAAAAATAAATAAATAAAAATAACATTAAATCAAATCTCTTGAGTTCAGAGTTGGGGGCTTGGTGTCAAAGTAAAACAAATCTAGGTTGATTTATTATTATTATTATTTATGTAAGTTGCAACATCCATCCATTCATCCATCATCAATACCTACTTCTTCTTGGTCAGGGTCACGGGGGTTGGGTGGAGCCTGTTTCAACTCTCTCTCAGTAAGAGCAGGGCTACACCCTGGTCAGTCAATCATAGGCCCAGTTGCAACATCACAGTCATATCAGAACCAAGTGCCTACCATAAATTGACTGGCTCCAGAAGGGAGTGCATCTCCATTGACTCCCGAGTTAAAATGTCCAACATTTGTTTTATTTCACACCCATTAAAACATTGTGGGCTTATTTTTGTGTACCACAGCAGGATCATTTATGTTAAGCAATACATTTATATATTTATTTTTTGAATAATAAATGTGTTAATCATTCAAATGCAGTAATTAGACCACAAATAATAAATGTATTTCTCATAAGATTGATTGACAGTTGACTCAGCCAATGGCTAGTTACTGTGACTTCCTCAACTGTGATCATGCTACCCCCCCTTAGCAAAAACAACCAGCCTTTTGTGAAAACCATCGTCGGTTAAACATGACAGTTATTTTTGATTTTGCCGTCCAGTCAACATGTTAAACTGTATGTTCTGCGTTAAACGGCTGACGGGAGTTCCGCAGCTCTTTTGGCGAATATTGGTTTAAGAAGCTGGTAGCCAAAGCTAACTTTGATTGACATACATTGGACGCCTTCCCGGTTTGTCCCCGTTGGCTCTCCAGATCAACGTGCCTGCACCCCGAACAAAGGAGAAGTTAACTTAGCACAAAGAAATACAAAAAAAAACAAAAACTGTGTTTTGCAGATTATTTCTCTGTTGTAACGTAAGTTTAGACTCAAATCCGCTCTTTACCAACTACTGGGTCCCGTGACTGAACACTTCGTCCATTGTTTTAAATTAGAACATTAATTTTTCAGCAAGGGGTTTTATGGTGCACCAGACTTTCCAAGCAACCACTACACTGTGTAAAACATAATGATCCTCCTATAATGATAGCTCTTTATAGGGCAATATTTTGTTTGATAGCATGGTGAAACGTGTTTCTGTGTGTGTTTGTATGTGAAATATAAATACATCCATCCTACTTGCAAAATCAGCAACATTTAACGTCTTGTAATCATTTCTCAATTAAGTTTAATTTTGTTCAGGACTTCCATTGCATGAACGAATGGAATCCAATGTGTAACACCCATGAGAGTTTTTTCCCAGAGCATTAAGCCGACATTTCACATGAAAAGCCCAAACAACCTGATACCTCAATCTGTTTCCCAATCTCATACCTCATCTACTCAACTTCACCCCAGCAAACTTTGATGCCTTGAAGTACAGTGTGGCATTAATCCTTCAAATCTGGTGAGCAATGTAGCGAGTCAAGATGAGGTTGGCATGAATCCTGTTCACAGTTCTGTCCCCATCAAATTCCATGAAGTGCCTTTCATTTGTTTTTCATTCAAGTTTATCTAAACTTTACGAATGATCTTTAAACTGTGATTTTTAGAAGTTGTGGGGAATGTTATGGTTGTCTGATGTAACTTTAGTCTTACACAGGGAAGCAAAGAGGAATCAGCTTTACACATTACAGTTTTTCTTGATTGCCTAAGCATGATTTTCAAAACAGGGCCCGTGGTTTCAAAACACTACACACAATTAGCACAACAACACACCAAATTAGCAAAACACTACAGATCCTTTGCAAAATTAAACACGCTTGTAAAAACTATACACTTCTTTTTAAAAACCACACTTTGTTACCATATGAAACAAACACGTTTCACATTACTATACTCTTTTTGCACGAGTTACACTCTGCTGTGATAAACCTAAAACACTTTTAGCACTTCTACGTCCCTATGATTAGAGTAGGCTACTATCAACAAAGTACAAATACAGTTTTTCTTGATCGTTTTGGCCCATTTTTCCATTCACAGTTTACTTTTTCAAAACAGCTCACACACAGCCCTTAACAGAAGCTGAAATAACCAAAACACTTTATGATGTTTGCAGAATGACGCCACTTTCTCAAAACTTGTCACACATCCATCAAAACCAAACTTTTCCATCAATACCTAGAATTTTTTCTCAATTGAACATGTGTGTTTTCTCATTTATTTACTGTAACGATGGATAACAAAATTGAAACCACAGCTATCAATATCAACTTTTGTCCAACACCCTCATAGTATTGACTATTTTACAACTGACAACATACTACAATTTGGGTTTTGTATTGAGCACTCTAACTTAGTTATATAACTTAGAAATATACTGTCACAGAGTTTACAGTAAAATCAGAAAATGTGTATACAGTAAAATATTGTAGATCTGTTTTTGTATTGCTGAAGTTCCTGTCAACACCATTGATTTACATTTGTACTACTGTGTACAAAATGTCAAGATTCTGACAGAAAAATATTTATTGCAGTACTTGTCATATGCACATACTGTAAGCAATCAAAATGACAGGGTTCAATATGCAGTACAACAAAGGTCAATTCTCAAAGGAAGTACTGTAAATGAAACACAATCAAATGAAACCCTGTAAATATGAAAAAAATAAAAATACAGGAAAATTACGCATTGTCGACACGGGCCTGACGATCAGGCCACATGTCCTCGTCCACGTCCTCCTCGATCTATGCTTGGTGTCAACTTCAAGCTATTGACCTCTTTGATAGGTTGAGGACTACTTGCTTTGTTTTGCAAAGAGAGTTCACACAGGTGCTGATAATTTTTAAAATTGAGAGAGCAGTTCCAATTGGCTGCTACAAAGTGTCTGCAATGTGTTGCCATGGTAAATCAGTTATGTTTGTGTCTCTTTGTGAGAAGTGTGTTAACTGTTTTGAAAAGTGTATTACAGTAAAAGTCAAAGAAAATTGTGTGAAAGCAATGATAAATAGTTAACCGATTCGCCAGAGAGGACTCTTGCTGTGCAAAGAAGGTGTGAGCATTAGATAAAGTTGACCCATGATGTGCAAAATGCGTCAAAGCAATCGAGAAAAACTGTAGTCTTTCTCTGACTCTTGTGCTTGGAGACCAATGAGCTCACCTGCTGCTTTCTATAGTGTAGATACACCTGATTGGTGTGTCTACATTTAAGCAAACAAGTGTTTGCAGACCTGAAGACTGTGTTGAACCAACTGGTTGGACGGTGTGCTAATTTGACAGTCAGTGCTTTGGTATTGCAAAGAAGTGACTTTATGATAGATTTTTGTGTCTAATGTACGTTTAGTGTGTTTAGTGTTTTGAAAATCACTGTGTGTAGAGTTTTGCAACAAGTGTGAGGTTGACAATGTGCTTATAGTTGTGCAAATATGGGCTGATGTTTTGCTTCTTGAGTGTAAGGTTTTGCTAATAGTGTACTACTTTTAATTTTAGTGTGTAAGCAATCGAAAAAAACTGTAACATCTATTGTTTTTGCACGTGGGTGCCAGATTCACAGTGAAGTAACATTTGTTCTTTCAAATAAAGTTACCAACTATTGACAGATCCGTGTTGGTTTATGCTGTTGTTCTTGTTATTTAGATTCTTTTGAACAATCTGAAGCCAGTATGAGATGACCTTTAACACTGTTAAGAGGTGTGTTTGTGTGGTTGTGTGTCTTTGCAATCTTTCTTGACATTTCATTGCAAAAGGTCAAAGCTCTTTTGAGTTTGTTGATTTTGTCCCAAAAATCAAAACTAACTGCAGTGATGCAACTGTTTTAGAAGATTTAGAAAAATGCTACATATGTTCAGGTCTGATGCTGTGTTATTACAACCCCATAATAAATAAATGAGTGAATATAAATTACCACACTTGGAAGATGTTCACTCGTTTGTTTGATGTTTAGAAAAAGATAAACTATATCTTAGCCCTTTTTTTCATTTGTTGTCCTTTATTTATTTGCTTCCATGTTTTCCAGACATATTTCCTTTGAATTTTCTGTCCTGGTATTTTGACATATTCCATATCTTGGACAAAGCTATGGAATGTGTACTCTAAATCTACAAATCACAGCCTTCAAATGGCTTTATAATCTTTTCCATTGTTTGAGGTAACAGCGCCCACGTTGGGTCCCATTTTTCCTGTCAATGTTTCCTATTGATCAGCTACAAGTGCTAAATATGTTATGCAAGCAGTGAAACTTTATCTGCAGCCTAATTGTACATTAAGACCTGTGCAGAAATGCAAATTTCAAGGTGAATCCATGTTTTTTTATCGAGATAATTTAGTGATTAGATGGTTTTTCATTTTCAAACCTGAAAAAAGTCATTAATTAGAGCAAATAATCTTTTGAGGTATGTTTTACAGAATATCAGTATGTTCAGTATATAAATCAAATAAGGATAACTTTATATAGTTTGTGCTGCCTTCACATCTCAGTGTGGCTCAGTATTTTTTTGTTATAGCTGAAGGGCATATTGAACCCCTGACTGTTATTAGACCTGATTTGATGTTAGACTGGTCGTTCTGACCTCAGGTTTGGTCAGGGCCATCACTTTTAGGTGTCACAATTTTGTGAAATAAGCCACCTAGGGCCAAAGAGAAGAGTGGAGACATCAAGCACTATACCTGCCTTTTTTATTTTTTTGGTCAAGTTTCTGATAGTTTTTTTTTTTTCATGCTTTGCTTTTTCCACTTTTTTGCCATAATAAATATCCAATACTTTTCATATTTTGAGTTTAATGTGTGTAAGGGGAACAAAAACTTGCTATAAAGTATTTAACACTACTGCCTGAATATAATAATGTCAAGGATTTTCTTTATTTTAAGACTTGTAAAAAAAAAAAAACACTAATCCATAGCACAGAAGAAGAGTTCCTGGATGCGCTTTGATGTATGACTTGTGGGAGACGTTTTTGCACAGACTCTACGTGGCTTTTGTCAGACTGATGCAGAGAAACGTGAACTCCCTCACAGGCAGCAACAGATAAAAAGATGCTTTCCAAACGCTCACTGGTCCGAGGCACTGTCTAAAGTTCTCTGTGAAGTTACATCCTGTGGTATAACTGTTGCATCAACGACCACTTGCAGAGACCAGGGCTGAAAAGAGTCTCTCTCCAACATTGTCAGAGCTTCTGTAACACCACAGGAGATGTAAAAGTGAGTGGATTGTGAATGAGCCGAAGACTACTGTGAGTGAAATGTGTTAAGCCGAGTCTGTGCCTTTGTTCTTCCCTCCAAGGTGTGGAAAAGGAGGAAGGGAGAGAAAGTAGGGCACAGCAGATTAAGTACAAGGTGGAGCTGTTTGCTTCTACTTTCCACCTGCTACATGCACACTAACAGCCATTAGGCACTGGTTCATAATGGCAGAGAGTGTCAAGACCAAGACAGACCAAGTCAAGACCAAGTCTAGTTCAGCCAAGATAAAAAAAAAAAACAATTATTTTGTCATCTTGCGTGTTGTAGAACATAAGCACCATCCTGGGTTCAGCTGCTTAGTTTACATATGAGGTTGTATTCAACTGCAGCACATTAGAACAGAGACAATGGATGTCCTGTGTGTGAACTCACTATAAATGTTTTCATCAATTAGCTGAGATCAAATATGTGTGGCGACTGCACTACCTTTATTTCTACACTATTTGAGGATTGAATCGCGTGCTTTTAAGGATTGACATGACTATTAACTAGTCCCAAAGTCATCTAACAAAATAACCAGCCTCCAACACCCCCCTCCACCTCAGAAAAGTCTAATGAATAGTAAATGTTACTTGATTAAATTGTAATTAATGTGTAGATGAAACGTGAATTTTAAATATTAAAGCTACACGCAATTATTGAATTGAACTTGCATTATTTACCATTACAGTAGCCAAATTACACCGTATATCAGCATCACTGAAATGGCATAGACCTAATACTTAATAAATCACAACGATATGCAAATATTATTCAAAAGCTAATGATGCCATATATTTATTCAAACAAGGCCATTATGACCACAATACTGTAATTAAAAACAGGCACACATGCAGATGCACCAAAACATAAAATCCAATGCAAAATACAAATAGTTTACAAAACTGTACATTAACAAGAGGAAGAACTGGTGATCACAACATTCTGTCACCTTGGTGTGTGCAATGGCATCTCAATTATCCAGGTCCAAGACGTGGCGAGACTGAGACAAGACCAAAGACTGTATTTATGTGTACAGTACAGTATATAAATATACAGAGAGAGAGAGAGAGAGAGAGAGAGAGAGAGAGAGAGAGAGGAGAGAGAGAGAAAGAGAGAGAGAGAGAGAGAGAGAGAGAGAGAGAGAGAGAGAGAGAGAGAGAGAGAGAGAGAGAGAGAGAGAGAGAGAGAGAGAGAGACACACACATGCCATTGCCAACCATTGCATGGTGGTGTGGAGAAGTAAGATGTATAAAATGTGACAGTTTTCCTTTTATCTCTTCCAGGAATCCACTCTACTCAGATCGAGACTTCTGAGAAATGAGCTGCCAATGTAAGTCCCTATCCCCAAGCTGATCTCCAGACTCGGCTGGCAATGTTGCTTTTAAATTAATTAAATTGAGACAGGGAGTTACAATTGACTTCACAAATGCCCATGCATGCTCACAGCATTGAACCCCTGATCTTTAGCTTGCTTTAATTGAAGCTAATTGCTATATTAAACATACCAACTGATGCCAGATCAGAGGTTGACTCACTTCTGCAGAAAGTGGTGAAATTTGTTGTTTTTTGTTACAAACACAAACGTTTCTCTTATAATGTCTTGTATGGAGTTGGCATTTTTGCTTAGGTTTGTCATCTGAAATGTAAGAAAGTTCTTTAGCAATTTTCCTTCAGAGCTTCTTGCATTTATAAGATTCTGCCCCTCTCAGAGACACATCACACATATTAACATGAGATTTTATTAGGACTTCATTTCTCATGCATCAAACTCTTATTAGGGCCCGAGCACTGACACTGTGAAGGCCTTATTGTATCTGTAGGTATTTTTCTCATTCTCGTTTTTTCTCGTTTTTCTCTTTTCTATGTTCCGTCGAAATGAGGGCCTTTTTGCCCCCCTAAATGTGCCCCAAAAGTCACCAAATTTTGCACCAAGCCAGGGCTGGCGATAAATTTTATATTTAATGGTTTGCATTAATGGGCGTGGCCTAATGGCTCAACAGAGCCCCCTAAAAAACTTTGTGCCTCAAGCCCCACAATACGGTTTGACGTACATGCACAAAAATCGGTACACACCTGTATCATGTTGCAACTTAAAGAAAAGTCTCTTGGCGCCATGGCCGAAACCGAACAGGAAGTCGGCCATTTTGAATTAATCATGTAATTTTGGCGCAATTTATGCCATTTCTTCGTCCTTTAATGCGGCCCGAACCATAACGTGCACCCAGGTGTGTTATACATCAAAATGTGCATGTCGATCCTACGGCGATGCGTATTACTTTTCTCAGTCAAAAGCGTTACGGTGGCGACGATAGACGCCATATTTGATAGTTCCTACTTTCTGCCATAACTTTTGAATGGTTTGACATAAAGAGTCGTGGGTGGTGTCCTCGGACTTAGTTTTGAGTCCTTGAACATAATTGGTGCAAATTATCCCCGCCCCTTCTTACGATTGGTCGATATTTGATAGTTCCTACTTTCTGCCATAACTTTTGAATGGTTTGACATAAAGAGTCATGGGTGGTGTCATCGGACTTAGTTTTGAGTCCTTGACTTTTATTGGTGAAAATTGCGTGCGCGAGGGCCCGTTCATCATTGCTTGCAGCTTTAATTACATTAATATTTGAAATAAACTGCACTGATGATGACACATGACAAAACACCATTTTATATTTTATGTTTGTTTGTTTGTTATACTTTACTGTATTTTACTACTTGAAGATGCACCAGTTTGATTTGCTTGTCCAGTAAGCTGTAAACTCATTCTAAATTAACTTTTAACTCATAATATGGAGATCATGCTATGCTTTACAAAGCTGGAGTACTCCAAGCAACATCAGCAGAATTTTCATTTGTCTTTTGGCCATTTGACAACTATAAGTATAATATTCACATGCTGTCTGGATTTGTTCTGGCCTTCACTGATTTCAGAGACCAATACATGTTCCCAATTACAAGGGCGTCGAATAGAAATTATGTCAAAGCCATTGTCAACTCAGAGATACACACAAGGTGTCCTTTGGCATTTGTTCCTTTTGCACCAGCTGCTGGAGTATTTCATGCCGACAGCCTTTTGTAGTGTTTACTTATGAGCAAGCAATTAGGTCCTCATAAGGTTCCTGCAGGCGCATGTAGAAACGTCACAAAGATGAAGCCACAAACATGAAACCATCCTTGTTTTCATTTGTGTGCTATTTGCATGTGTTCTTAGTTACTTTTACGCCCTGCTTTCACCCACTCATGAGCATCTCCGCATTTGGGCCCCCCCCAGATGGCGCTATGGAGCAATATGCTGCCTTTAAGTATGTGTAACAAAATCTTTCGTTAATCACAGATGTAATTATATGAATATCGATTCTGTTACGAAGACAATTCTGTTTTAAATATTTGTGTATTTATATTGTTATAAGTATTTGCAAGAATGTTACAGCTTATTCCTCTCAAAGCACCTAAAAATGGGGCCGACCAATTACGAGGGCCCCATGCTGAGACCATCTTATTGAAATAGTGGAATGACTTATGTCAGTATGGAATAGGTGGAAATTATCATATTTATGGTCCATCAATCTGCGTAAATATAGACTTTATGTTTATATGGATCCAGATATAATTTACATTAATAACATCTAAAAAAAAAGGTCTGAATTCTGAAGGCATGGTTGCTTTTAGTTTAGCTTGGTGGTGTGCCACAATCATTTATATCTAGCAGAAAACCTGCATTTAATTCTGAGCAAATTTGGGTTGTAGGCAGTGTCACAGAAAAATGAGAGGCTACGTATAACTGCAGAGACTGTTGTGCCCCACTGGACTTTTCATGCCACTGCACCCTTACTTGCTTAGGTGAAGACATGACAACTGCAGACTTTCTTTAGTGATGTATTCAAATTAGGAAATAAAAACACTTGGTAGCTGGGAAAAGATTCTGTACCTGTTGCCAAAACACCTTTATAACTTGTCTTTTAAATGTAATTAAGGTTCTTTCCTTGGGCTGCTTTCAGACTACACAACTTTCGGTGATGGCAGCTGTGAAGACTACACGACTTTGTAAATTTGTCAATAAAACACAATTTGGCATAACCATCTGAAAATGGGCCAAGGCACGAAAGAACAGTGATAGCTGCTTATACAATGATTTGTGCAGAACTATCACACATAGAAATATGTACACATACAATAGGACACACTGGCTGCAGAGTTTGGCTGTGCTACAGTGAGATCGTGGTACTGTGCATTGCATTTTTTTTTTTTTTTTTTTTTTCCAGCACCTTCCCCTTCTTCCGTGAGATTGCCTTCTTCACAATGACATCAGTCCACTCCTTGATCACTCTTTGGTTGTAGCTCAAATTGAGTTTCCCCCAATATCTCCAGAGATGATCCATCAGCAATCAGCACAGGTTAGCGAGTGTCCATCACAAAGATGCATCTTTGAGTTGTTCACACATAAGAAACTGGTGCTGATGGGACATCGCTGACTGCTCATCAATTCTTCCCAGAGCAGTCTCTGAGCTTGGAAACTGACCAAAAAATTGTGTAGCACAAAAGAGGCTTCACAGGACTGTGTTTTAAGTTATTGTGCTTGCGTGAGATGACAGTCGTTAAAACATTTTCGATTATGCCGTGCATTGTGGAAATAAATATTCAGTCTCCAAGAAAACTGTGGAAATATATTTTCATAAAACCTTTCCATGCAACAGAGTAAAAAAGCCAACAAAAAATGTATGCAATTATGCATTTTTATACATTAAAACTTTTGCAATTTTCTCGCATAAAAAAGCTGAAAAGGGTATTGCATGGAGTCTCTAAGGAACAATTAAGCTTCCCTAGAGAGTAAGCTTTTGGTGTCCAACAGCAAGTGAAAACATTGACTCCATGTCCAAATGAACAAACAAGGTTTTTTCAGGAAAATCTGTAAGTTACTACATTTAAACTGGTCAAATGTATGTATTACTTTCAACATACAGTAAGTGAGGTGCTTATCACTCTCATCATGTTCAAAGTTGTGTTCACACTTTCTTGGAGACTGACAACTACAGTCATTTCTGTGTGACTACAGTTGCTCAGTGAACTTTAATATGTACAACACTGGTTTTTCAACTGTCCGTTGTAATATTTAGATAAAGACGAACACAATATTTTGCGTATTCGGAAGAATAAACACCTCTTGATTTCATACCTTTTTTCCCACTTTGCCATTTTAATGGAAATTTAAAACTAGAAAATACTACTACTAGAAAGTAAAGTAAAGTAGGGATCTCAAGACTCAAGGCACGCTCTCACGCCACACATGGCATTTGTCATGCTGAGAAATTAACTTCACCACACAGTAATTCTAACAGCCCATCTTACAAACGAGTCAAAGCTAGACTACGCTGCTGTAGCTAGGTGTTTGTGTGAAATAAGTTACAACACACATCACTATTAACACACACACACACACACACACACACACACACACACACACACACACACACACACACACACACACACACACACACACTGCTGTTCAAGAGACCCTTTTGGTTTTCCTCTTATTATTATTATACATCACTAAGACACTGGCCACTACAGTGTTTTTCCTTTCTTATAGAATAAATTAAACTGTGTATTTAATATAGTCAAATTTGTTCTTTCGGAAGAAGAAATGGGAATTTATATATTCAATGAGTAGGTTGAAATGGTGAATACACCAGTGTTGTGCAAGTTCATACTTCTGATGAACTAGTTCAAAGTTCAGTTCACATAGTTTAAAAATGAACTGTTCACATTCATAGTTCACTATTTTCATTTTGAACTAGTTCAAATTCAGTTCATTTCAATATTTTTAGGTTAGAAGTACGAATGAAACGCCCCCCACCGTATACCAGTGGTCTTCAACTCTGGTCCTCAGGACCCCCTGTCCTGCATGTTTTAGATATTTCCCCTCAGAACCCTGATATAAATGACTGTCATTAACAGACTTGTGCAGACCTGGATGACAAGCTGATGACGGCCATTAATTACAATCAGGTGTGATGATGCAAGGAAACATGTAAAACATGCAGGACAGGGTTGGAGACCCCTGCTGAATACAATCATGTATCGTCCTAGTGGCGTTTCAACTTTATTCAGAGGCTGTAAATCTCCAACATTGTAGTGCATTATCAATTTGTCTACCTGTTGCTGGGAAATCAGACCTCTTGGTCTTTCTGGGAACTTTTTTGATTGTTAAGGACTCGCAGATATTTCCTCACACTGGGCGGATGCTTTAACTCCACATGACGTTTCAAATGTGAAGTTGACGAGGCAGACGTTCAGACTTGTTTTCTCAGCGCAGGTGGACATAATTTACACAGAAAGGTTAGTTTCCTACCGTCAGACTCTTTGGGAGACGATGTGTAAAATTCCCGCAGATAATGATAAGCGGATCATCATCTGACGGCTCGCTGACGCTGCGTCTGCAACGTCTCTCTTCACCAGTCAAGGCTGATTTATGGTTCCGCGTTAAATCGACGGCGAAGACTACGGCGTAAGGCACGCGGCTACGCGAACCATACGGTCCGCACGCCGCGTACGTAGGTGTAACGCGGAACCATAAATCAGCCTACATTTGTAAAGACTGCACCGGGCTCGTCGAGCATTTTAAATGTGCCGCCCGCTGGTGAAATAAGAAGGATTATTACGTAATAATTGGACCTAAACAGTGAAGCTCACATAATCTGAACAGATCAAATTCCAGTTCATGATCTGCAGAATGAACAAGTTCACGTTCAAGTTCTTTATGTGTAAATATGTTGCGTTCAGTTCAACGTTCTCACAGAAATGAACGCGTTCATTTGAACGCGTTCATGCACAACACTGGAATACACTTCATTTGTTCAGCACTTTTCTAGTCTTGTACATCACTCAAAGCACTTCTATTCTACAACCACTACAAGTGACTAATACCGGACCTTTAAAATATACGTATATGTATTAACCCAACTAAAACTGTTCTTATGACAATGCAGATGGACTACACATAATACACAGAAGGCTTTTTGTTTAGCTTTGATCAGGAAGTTGCAAAAGACGGAAAAGTACACAGTAAAAGTAACAACAGAGAATACCCACAAAGAAGACATAATGTGCATTTCATTTGTAAAACGAGTAGAAGTGAAACGTAAGATGCCATCCAATTCACAGTTAAACAGGTTAGCCAGAAAATCACCTATGGAGTAATCATTTCCCAATCCTGGGATCAATGAAGTACATCTTTATCTTTATCTTTATATTAACAAGCCAAAAGGTTCATAATCCCAACCATTGTGATGGAGTCAACCGTACATGGATCAATACATTGATTCCCTTTCTGAGCTTTTGTTCTGTGACAATTGCAATGATCTGATTCAATCGCCTTAACTGAGCATCAAGCCACAATGACCACACACTCACTAGCACAAACAGACAAGATGCATTCTCTGTAGTTCTTCTCCAATACTGTCCTTACATCCACTCCTCTTTCCTCACACAAACATACTGTATGTATTACCATACTAATAAAGATGATATTCATACACACAGGTGCGTGAACACACACCACTGAGGACCCACACATGTGTTTCGAGTATTGCTCCTTCTCTCCAGAGTCAGAGCTCCTGCCAGCTGGGATGCTGCAGTTTGAAGATAAAATGCAGCTCCAGTCGCAGGTCTCTCCTCTCAGTCCATTCCCTAACACGACGAGTCTCCCTGGAGTAGAGGATGACAGAGCGGAGCAAACACCGCATCCCCTGTAAGCCACGCTAGAGGTGTTACAGCAGGATCTGAAGGCTGCATTTGACAGCGGCTTCTGAACAGTACCTGTGTTCAAAAGCCACATCCTGATTTCCTGAAACATTAATCATGCAGCATTCACCGTGCAGCAGATGAATTCACATTTCCCTTTCTCAGGTCAAAGTGAGACGAGAAGCATTTAGACAGGGATGATCTAATCAATGATTTTGTCGCAGTGAAAAGGTAGAACGGATGCTCCCATAAATGCTGATGAATCGTAATGATCGAAACAGAGCTCACGCTGAACGAGGATGTTGGCAGGAGAGAGCTGCAGCATCGGACAGCTGTGATTGATGCGTTACTTCTCGCCTTCTTCGCACACAGACAATGAGATTCAGGCAATTCTCCTGAATCACACTTGACAACTCCTTTTGTCTCCTCAGACCTTCGCTCCAGTTTTGTCTCTTGAAATATAAAGTGCTCAGCCCATGCTGTTACAAAACCTCTCGTGAGTGCAGACAGAAAGAAGCAAACCTGGAAACACTTTCCGTGTTGGAGTGCTCTTGCTCTCCTATGCGTTGTGAATTTCAGTTGCAAAAGAAAGTCCTCCTCACATGCTGCTATTTTAGAATATATCGGGAACTCTTTTTTTTCTATATTGGTTTCCCTCAGGGTTGAGTCACTCCAGATGAAACATGTTAAACAGATACATCTTCATGTACCAAGATGGATCCACCCAATTACCTTACTTGCTGTGAACTCGCTCTGTGATGCTATGTCAAGGTCAGCATTCTCTGTGACACAGAAACCCTCTCTGCAGGAGTCCAGATTTCCTGCACTGGTACACTGTAACAAGGTGATATGACTCAGTTATGACTGCTGAACCAAAGATAGAAGGGCAGAAGAGTAGGAAAATGCACCTCATTTGTACATCTTAACCTGAAACAACACAGAAGGACAATAAAGCTTCAGCTACAGATAATAATAATTGCACAACTGTTGCATCAATTATGGTTTCTTTGTTTTAGGGACAAAACAATATATTGTTATTTAATTTTCTTTGCCTTGTGCAGTTCTTTTTCCGAGGAAGGCATTACAAAAAAATAAAGCTTTTAATGATGTAATATTCAAAGATACAAAGCATTTCTCATCTGTCTCTTGTGAAACATAGTTGTCCTACTTCCCTCTTTCACTCTGCGTCTCAAATTAGTAACACTATGCCCTGGGGGAGTGTGTTGAATCCACAATTCAACTTTTCAGAAAAATGTGTGGTGCAGCTTTAGTTAATAATACAATTTTAGGACACAAAAAGTAATTGAAGGATGCAAGGTTCATCAAGTTTTCAAAGTAAATGTTAGGACGGGATCATTTTGAGTTCTGAGACTATTTTTCCAAATTTTGATCATTGAAACTCTCTGTGCGCAGAGATGTCAAGACTGGTGCAAAATCACTCGTCAGAGATTCTTCAAACTTATTTATTCTCAACAGTAAAGCAGTAAAACCAAAAACAATCCAACAAGCAATGTTGCCCAGTTCACATGTGACCCACTTTCTTGCCATGCGTATATTTAAATGCCCAGAGCGCCATCAGTTGCCAGAACATGAAACGAGACAAAACAATTGCTTAGCAAAATGGCCAGTCGCACTGGCGTAGAACCTCCCTCTGGCTGATCCAGTCAAAGGGCAAAGCCAGACAAATGTTGGACTCATCGTGTGTTTCTGCATCTGTGATTGATAAAACAGAATGGTGATTAGTAGGTCCTCATGTTCGAATAAACAAATAAGTCTATATATCATCAGAGCAGTGAGCGATTCTGGACAAAACCATTGTGAAGATGCCTGAAAAGATTCTTAGATATTCATATGAAATGATCTTATATGGAGTATAGGCTATATCCATGTCCTTGTTGATTTATACTCCAACATGTAAAAACAACAGAAGTCATATGCTGTTGTTTTTTTCATACATCTATATGACCTGGGCGCTGGCTGCGTTGTATTAGGACTGACTATCGTTTCTGTTCATTTTCAGAGCTCTGCGTGACATAGAACTGCATAGATGTCACCATCTCTGGCTGCTTTTTTCTTCTTTTTTTCATGAAACAGTGGCTCCTCCATGTGCCCGTGACAGGTTGATAAGTTGACAGATTGCCATTAGGGTATTATTGTGACATCACATGGGGATTTGGAGACATGAATGCATTTCTGACCCACATAACATCCAGTGAGGAGGACTGTCATTTCTACCTCCTTTGTTTCCCAATAGGAAGTCACTTTTCAGTATTCACTGTTGCAGCACAAGCTCTCCTTACACTGCAGCGTCTCCTGTTGGGTTAAGACTGCGCACATGCCTTAAACCTGGAAGTGTGGCTCTCGTGCGTCAGGCCAAGGGCATTTCTTGAGTTGGTCAGGGTTGAAGCTGATCCTGGTGGGATTTATAGCTGTGCTGCAGTTGATCATAAAAGACTGCAGGTGACTGCTGTGCAACACTTAGACACATGCAGCACAGAAACTCACAGCCTGCACAGGACTTCATCAGGACGAGTGGAGAGGATTTCACAGGCTTCATCCAAGCTGTGAAGTTCACATTATACACAAAAACATGTAAAGCCCACTGACATTTGACCAAACATTAAATTGCCATATTGAGTTATGGTTTGTTTTTTTTCCATTGTGGCATCATATAAACAGCACTTGGCATTAGATTTGACAGCTCTGCTTGGCCATGAAGCATTAACGTATAAGAGCAGTTTGTGAAGGAAGTTGCCTGAGTCTTTCAGCCTTTGAAGAAGCAACTCCACAGAGTGTGCATTAAATAGTTCGAATGTTGTCTTTGCATTCAAGCATCTTAATTTATGTGCATTCGTAAGATATATGTTTGTGCCTGTATGTGTGCATGCACAGCTCTCTGTCTGTTCGCATTAGTCATTTAGATTTGCCCTGAATCTACAGAAAGAGGCCACAGCTGTAGCCCACAACCCTCTCTGTGTCTCACTGTGTGCAGCAATCAGTGAAAGGCAGCCATCCCTTTATCCGCACGTATAAAAATACTTCACAACACAGTAGAACATGTTAATTTAAAACACATATTAAATTGAGTTCTGATTGGATGTAGTAAAAGGTTAGGGCTTGATCTTTTCGAATGCCACTTAAAGCAGCGAACCTCCCTGCAGAAATGTTTATTCCTAAACCTTTATTTGCATTTTCTTAGCATGTTGTTAAGGTATGGTTTCCATGTTTTGCCAATAATTTAGTCTCACGTCTATTTTGATCACTGCGATTGTTTCCGTTGCTTCTGCTCAAGAGACCACCCTCCAAGAGCGGAAACATCGTGTAAGAGAATAAATAACTGAACTGCGCTCTTTATGGTGTGTTTTGCATTGGATATTGACTTTCTTTTATTTCATCAATCAGTTTTATGATAGTTGAGTTGAATTTGTTACTGTAAATATAAAATGGTCTGTCTCCAAAAACGATTTCGTCGCATCACTTATGTTCCACGATGATACATACAGGGACACTGATGTTCTGAAAATGATAACAATAAGCATATATGTGTGTTTTGATGACCTGTCATGCACAGAAGGGGTTGACATATTGTGCTTGTGGTGAAAATGAGAGAGCAGCTTCATGGGAAAGGGGGTGGGAAGGGGTGTGGGGGGGGGGTCTCCCCAACTCCTGTTGCTAAAGGAAACATGTAAACGTGTGAACGCAAATGGCACTCAGCAAGTCGCGGGATGATGGAAATCAGTCGGTGCGTGTGGCAACATCGCCGAGTTCAGCTTTCCCGGCGTCGCCAGGCATATGCACAAGTGATAATTAGTTAGAAACCTTTTGGTTTATTTTGGGGATTTGAAGAGAATTATAACCAGGCCTCTGCGGTGCTGGATGCAACCAGTCAAAGGAATGAAACGTCTGATGTAGCACCAAGAGGTCTGGCTCCAGAGAGTGTTATAACTAAATTTGTCCACCGCTCAAAACATAGACGTTTCACAATAAAGGCTCATAAATTGAAAAATGACTCAAGCTTTTTGAGATATAAAAGTATGACCGTACATGACTACATCTGCCTTTTCTTCCTTAAGAAAGTATAACATGTCTTTGATACCTGTGTTAGTCCCCATTCCAAGCTTACATTGTTCAGACACTCAGACACAGATAGATGGTCAGGGTTAAAGTTTAATAATGATATGGTCAGATCTGTGCATCATGTTGCATTATTGATGTCTTGAACAAAACAGGCAGTTCTGCTTTGACATTCCACAATTTATGCACTTCTATTGTGACAGTGCTAATACCTGCAGACAAACGCGCATGTTTTCATGGGGGACTGGGCTGAATGTAGAGTGACTGGACTCTAGCTGTTACAAATTAACATCATAAAAGTCAGACATTTGTTATCGGCTTTATCCAAATGGAAGAGGTGGCAGAGACATTAGCCTCGATTAAAAAGAAACTGATCATGAGAAAAAGCGAGTGAACCATTTAAATATGTGGCAAGAAAGGAAGGAGACAAAAACAGAAAGATTGTACAGTATACTGGGAGCAATAGCACTTCAAAATCGAAGTAGTGGATGCAACAAGCCAAAGGAACAAAAAACTCCACGCATGAATCAAAGGATTGGCAGAGACAGAAGAAAAGAAAATACCGTGTATGCATACATGGGACTGATGAGACACAGAAGGGAAAGAATCAAGACAGAGTAAATGCATTTGGTTGCATCTTCAGCTCCCTGTAACTGACTTCTGTCGGATGGGAACTGCTGATGATGTCATCAATTTGCAGCAAAACTTATTCTAATAACAACAACCCAAATACACATGTTAATGAATATTAAGAAGAACAGTTTAGTTCTTGTACTTTACATTAGTTTCTTGAGAGATTAAAAACATGTTTCTAGCATTTGTGACTATATCTGGGAATAAGTTGTTTAGCCATAATGATCAAGCTTTGTGTGTCATAATTATTTTCTTATTATTCATTACAACATGGAATTCAATGCTGATATTGCTAATTTAAAAAAAAAAAGTTAAAAAACTGTATTCAAGAAACACAGAAATCACGCGTAGCTAGAGAACTAATTCCTGTAGTTTTTTGGATTCCTCTTTTTTTTCCAGTAAGAAGCTGAAGCCAACATTTGCCCTGATGCGTTCTTAAGTGTGTGTTTGTGTTTCTAATTCTAACTCAGTAGCAAAAGATCTGTATAAACCTTTTTTTGTAATCTAAGAGAGTGTTGTGTAAATGTGGACGACTGGATATGGTGTGTAGTAAAAAGTGCTTAGATTGGTCAACACGACTAGAAAAGCAAAACAAAAATACAATTTCTTTACCATTAAGCAGAAGGTGTCTTTGTTTTCACAATTTTTTATAACCACATTTATCATTCTATCCATCTCTTCAAAGGAGAGATACACGTAGTAGATCATGTGTCTGAAGACCCCAGAATGAAATCATATCACACTTGCGTCAGTGGAGCCTCCGAGTAATCCAGAGAAAGTTGTGACATCATAAAGGTGATTTCCAGCCTATGTAGTCAGAGCATCTGCAGGGCTCGACCTGCCCTGACTGTCGCCACCTCATTCCTGACGGATTTTAATGTCGTGTGACAAGATGATGGTTTCCAGCACCAACCGAAGTCAGATAGGATTTACTAGCATGAGGAGTGCATCGTTTCAAGACAACCAGGAGCTGGCAGGCAAGGAGGGTAAAACCAGACGGCGCGCACTGTGGATCAAAACCGTCAAAATAAAAGAAGAACCAAAACAAAAACAGAAGCAGAGCCCAAGAAAAACACACATTTTTAACAGGGAAAAAAGGGAACAAGCCAAACCTTGACATAGCTAGAGAAGCATGAACTGTCACAGAGATGTGGATCTGAGGCTCGAGATAAATAATGGAAACACATTTTATATCTTTATTGGGTCTTTTAATGCCTGTATCATTTAGTGCATAACATCATCCCCTGATGACTGATGTTGTATATTTGATACATCCTTTTCTGAGACCTCTGCACACAGAATCGTGACAATAATCAGAAGAAAATAGATATTATAACTACATTAATAAATAAAATTACCTAACATATGCATAGAGGTAAAAAAAAGTATGAATTAAAAAACCCTTTACAAACAGAATTGGAAGTGTTAAATTTGACTATAAACTATACTTTTCTGTGTATTATTTTATACCTCAGGCATCAAGGTGTTAATTGTCTACTAATCTTCTCTTGGTCCTTGCTTTCACGTGTAAATGACAGATAAGGAGCACAGTTCTGAGCTGAACAAATCCATAAGTAGTTTAAGAACTATAGCAATAGGCTTGTATAGGCAATAGGCGTAAAATTCTTATTTTCACGTCATAAACCTTTCCTCGTGCAAAAAATATAAAAATATTAACAATGGCATACACCATATGTCTTTAATGTTTGAACTTTGAGACCAGAAATAGTTTTGAGGACACGGAAAGTTCCATCACCGGCATGAGCAGTGAAGTGGTGCCACCGTCTTCCACTGACTTCCTATCTGGCTCACAGTCTTTAGAGATGGGCTAAAATGAGTGGGTCATCTATCACAACAGAAGGGAGAGTGATAAATTTATAGCTGCGAAAATAGGCCAGAGCTCTGCACTGATGGAATAGATAGAGTGTAATTAGGACAAGGTTACCCTGCTTTGTACACACCCACACATGCACACACACACATATACACTATTTATTACTCGTGAGGTGATGCATAAACATGGGCTCGTTTATATGCAGGTATTTACGACAGACACTCCTTTTTAAAGGCATTCAGTGACTAGCTGATTATGTTTCTCTTAAATGTGCAATATCGGGTTTTTATTTTAAAACTATGGAAATTCTGATCTCTCAATTTGTCCCAGGAGAAAAATAACACGAAGCCCAAAACAATAGTTATCACTTGCAACCTATGAATTCAGAAACGTGTAATATAGCCCCATGTGAGTCCTAACTCTTTCAGCTTCTTGGTAGGGAGCAGTAGCTTTTAAGCATATATATGTGCATTACTGTATTACTATATTTAATATATGCATATATATACGTATACATACGCATACACATACATATATATACACATACAAACCCAGTGGTATTTAATTTAATTTTTTTTTTGGGGGAGGGGGGGGGGGATCTGCTGCTAAACCAGGAAGCAAGAGCACATGGAGGCACAGGTCAAAAACCACAAACGAAACACGAAACCGACACGGAGCCGACCAAAACATGAGCAGCAATCGACCCAAATTTCGAGCTCTGATCACAGTCTGAGCTAAGCTACCGCTAACTAACCCCAAAAACTACAGAGCAAGCATGCAGGTGAACAACCCAATGTCTATGTGTCTGTGTGTGTGTGTGTGTGTGTGTGTGTGTGTGTGTGTGTGTGTGTGTGTGTGTGTGTGTGTGTGTGTGTGTGTGTGTGTGTGTGTGTGTGTGTGTAATAATCCTATCAAAGCTCCACCTGAAGTGTATCTATAGTGGGGGAGGGGGGGGAGCAACCCCGCCACCCGCGAGACCAGAGGCCGACAAGGAAGAGCCTGGAACCCAGGCCACCAGCAACCCCACAGAGGGGAGAAGAGGGCAGGAGGAAACCCACCGCCAGCGAGGTCCGCCCCCCCCCCAGTGGCAGCCGAGGAGACCCGCGGGCGGGGCCCCCACGACACGGGAAGAGGCAGCCAGGGATCCCGCGGCGCCGGACCGCTACCCAGGCAAACCCCGGCCACTCGCTCCGGGCCGGACATGCGGCCAGGAGGCCCCTCACCCCCCAGGCCAACGACCCCCACCCGGCGAGGGGCCAGCCTGCCCGGAGAGACAGAGCCGCCCCGGCCGCCGACGCGGGCAAAAGCGGCCCTCCAGGACCAGAGGGGCGCCCCGCCGCAGAGGTAGCGGGGGGGACCGGAGACGGGCCCGGAGAGAGGGAACCCCCCAACAGGGCGAATATCAATAAATTATTAAATTTTGTTGTCCTGACAATGGAGGTCCAAATCCTCCATGGCAGGACCCTTTCATACCGCATTCTCACCGACAAAGATGCACATTCACGCACCGTTTCCCCCTCCCCCAGCACCGCCAGAAGGCACCCCAGGCTGCGCGGCGAGCCCCGCCAGGCCCGGGCAACGTAACCCACCTATCCCAGGCCGGCGAGGGAAAGCGGGTGATGTGGGACCCCCTCCCGACCCTGGTGTTGAGTGCATGTAATTAATGCCATAAAAACAGGGAGGGGGAGGTATCATGCTGACAATGACCCCCCCCCCCCTTCCAGAACTAAGTATCCTTGTTAAATGTATTTATTAAATGTTGAATGTGCAGTGTCTACAGTGTTATTAAAACCGTGAGGCGGGGAGTACCGGGCCACGTGGGACAATGTCCCCTACGCCCCGGACCCCGCGCCCCTTCGCCTGTGTTTCAAAGTTTATTTAGACGGGACAATGCATATTCATGAACACTACAAAAATGGCGTCCGTATTAATGGTGCCATCGGTGTAAACCGGAGTCAAGTTCTCTCGTCTGATTATGTCTGACCTGGCAATAAAGCTTTTTCTGATTCTGATTAAGCAGTGTAAATACACCAGGTTTTAACAGAATTCACAGACCCCACAAACAACCAGACACACTCACACTCACACCTACGGGTAATTTAGAATGATCAATTTACCTAGCATGCATGTTTTTGGACTATGGGAGGAAACCGGAGTACCCGGAGGAAACCCACGCAAGCACGGGGAGAACATGCAAACTCCACACAGAAAGGTCCTGCTGGGCCTGGGAGTCGAACCGGGAACCTTCTTGCTGCGAGGCAACAGTGCTAACCACTAAGCCACCGTGCTGTCCAATCATGTGCGTATGAATCGTGTAGGAGGGGCAGGGGGGGGAGCGAAAGCCGAAGCCAGGAGGTAGGGCCAGTAGAGCCGGCCCTGGAAAGAGGGGATAGATTGATAGATCAGACCACCTCTAGAAAGATTTAGGGTCTGAGAGGATTCCAGAGGTCCTCCCGATCCAGCAGTTGCCTTAGCGAGCAGTTGGTTAGTGCTACTACATATCAGAGCAACAAAGATGCTGACGTATCCAACAGGAGAGTGTTTTAGGTAGAAGAGTAAATAAAATTGCTGCAGCTTGTCAGCAAAAATAGCAAACACATCTACCTAGCAAAGAAATGATTTGAGTCCTGTCGTTTGTTCAGTTTTCAAAGAAAAGTCTGAGTCTAGCTGCTCTGTTGTCATCGTGTTAAACCTGCATTGAGACTCTCTCTGCAGGGACAGGCTGATTTGATTGGCTTCCTAAGACTTCTGGGCATAGTTAATGAGTTCCAAGGGATGGCGGCTAGATGTGCTTGCAAGGCGAATTCAAATTTGCTAGTGGTACGTCCAGATTTCCAGGCTTAAAAAGCAGCTGGTCTGGACAAAATCGACGGGACAAGTGGCAATGAACAAGTCTCAAAGCTGACTTTATAATTGCTTTCGGAGCTACTTTTGGACAGTGGGTGCCATTGTTTCTATAACAGCTTTATGGTGAGTTTATCTGTGTAATATCCACCAATCATAGCACCAACATCCACACAGGCTTTGAATCCGTGTATGTTGTTTATCACCCTTGTGAGACAAAGCATTTCTACTCGGTTTAAATGGAAAAGCAACTTGCAGTATCAAGATATAAGTGGATCTGTATATTTAAATTTATGCATGTCTATTAAACGTGATTTATGATAGGATAAATTGTTTCAGGTCAAAGCAAGCATTGAGGACTAAACCCTTCAAATGTTTACCTTTTTTATTTTTATTTTCATTTCTATTGGTGTGTTTGTTAATTCTGTTTTATTACAATTCCTGTAAGGCATTACAGCTGTGTTGCCCAATCGTCGGCTGTTGCCCTGCACGAATGAAACATTCAAACGTGTGGTTCACCAGTATCGTCTTGTCAATCTTACTAGTGCTGCAGTATTTTGCAGCACTGTAAAATAAGGCTTGGGCTATTTACACCCGGGTGCAAGTACTGATGCATAGGCTATTTACACCCTGCTACCAATATCAATGTATGTTATTTGCACCCATGTATTAGAAAAATGTATTTTTTAATTTTCTATGTATTAGAAAAAAAAATGTTAAAAAAAAAATTCATATAAAAAAAACATCAGCTCAACAGTGATTGACAGGTATTCACACCACTTTTGATAAACTTCATTTAATCTCTTCAAAATATCTTACAATGACATAAGAGCAAAAATTGTTCATACAAAAGTGTGAGAGTTTGAGTTTGAGTTTATTTCGATCAGCAATCATTGAAAAATGTCCATCCAACAAAACAAGAAAGGGTACATAAGTCTGACCGAAAGGGTTAGGGCTGAAGCTAACAAGCTTATAGATGCCCTAACCTTTACCATCAAATCATATATAGCATACGTATAGTACGCACACATACACATTGATACATTCAGGCTTGCATCTACACCCATATACAGTGCACATACTCATATACACATAGATTTTCACACGTACACACATACATATAAATACACATACATATTTTCAGGCGAGAGGCAGAGGTTCACCCTGGACAGGTTGTCAGTCCATCACAGGGCCACATATACAGACAAACAACCAGACATTCTCACACCTACGGGGAATTAGGATCATCAATTAACCTACTATGCATGTTTTTGGACAGTGGGAGGAAGCCAGAGTACCCGGAGGGAACAAACACAAGCACGGGGGGAACATGTAAACTACACACAGAAAGACCCCCGTCTGGCCAGGGAGTCGAAGCGGGAACCTTCTTGCTGTGAGGCAACAGTGCCAACCACCAAGCCACTGTGCTGCCTGCAAAATAAACAAATCAAATTAATGAAAGAAACATTTATTAAGAAAAAAAATAGTTCCTTTTTACAGGGTCTCCTCACATGACTACACCCACGTACTTGTGTACAGGGCTGTTACTAAGACTCATACAAAGTTTATATCACTCTTGAATTTTCAGCTCTTTTTTTAGCTTATCAAAGGACACAAACTGTGCTATTTTTTTAAGTTGACATTTTGATGACCTGTGTGAGTTTTTGATCAAAATCCCACAGAAATTTAGTACGGGTGCTCCTTTTTTAACCACATATTAGCAGCTCTGGACAAAAGACCCACTTTTAATGGGATGGAGCCTGTCCACTCCACTCCACTCCACTCCGCCCGCCTCCACCACGGGCTCTGCCACTGTTTCAATGAGCCAGTACATTAACATGCACAGTTTAGTCCAGTTCTGACTAAAGCTTAAATATGGACTCCTTTCTTTGTCCCAAAATATATGCACATGTCAACTTCCACCACAATGGTGCCCACTTTCAGCTTGTTAGCGTTTGGTTTTCCAGCCGTATCATGCTACACACTTAGACAACAGTCAACTCTTTGTTTTAGCTGGCAACACCAAAGAACGGTGAACTTTGAACTGGGCAGACTTACAGCTTTTTTGTTTTCTGTCGTGGTTCTTCTGCTACTTCTGGATAAAAGCCAGCGACAGGAACAGCTGAGCACGTAGAGAGTCAGTTTCAGCCTCACACAATGTCAAGGGACCCCCGCCTCCGACTTTAATAGCAATATATGGATATGTCTGACAAATAGCAGTGTGGTTTCATTTGTTTTCAGTCAGACTAGCATAGGCCTACATGTATTTTAAAGGAAACACGTGTGTGATGTCACAGTATCCTCCAGATTCAGTTCATCTTTTCAGACTGCGGTGGCCCAAGTAACGTTGTGGGATAATGTTTCAAACCCACCATCAACACCCGCACTTGCTTGTTTGAAGATGGCACGAAGTCCAAAATAGAAAAATGGTGTGTGAAAAAGGAAGTACACACCATGAATCTCTGGCTTGTAGATCCACTTTAGCAGCAGCACCTTGGAGATATATTTTTCTGCATTATGTTATCAGTCTCTCACATCATTCCAGAAGGAATCTTTGGCCCTCTCATTTACAGCGTTGTCTGTGTTCTCAATCAGCCGCGAACAATTATCTTCCACATGCATATGCCTTGCATCTTCACACTCATTTGCAGACTCACACCTTTTTTCTGGACTGAACACATGCATCACACATTGTGCAAACAGACACACATCTCTTCTTCCTTTCTCCTTTTGTCTCCGTAGGCTTTTTTCTGCTGGGATTTTGAGTTTATTTTCTATATTATATCTCTTCAACCTTCTCCCTGGTGCTCAATTTACAGCACATTTACTCATTTTAACACGTTCTCTTTTACTTGAGACCGCTTTCATTTCCACTGCCGTCAAAACCCACACCTTTCTCACCACAGCTTTTTCCTCACTTCCTACTACCTTCTGTCCCATCATCCTCACCTTAACACAGTCTGTAAGCATTTGCCGGTCATGTAGCACACACTGCGTTGAGACACAGAACTCAACATACATACACACACACACACACACACACACACACAACATGCTCCCCCCATCCTCCATGGCAGTGCTGTAAGCCTGTGGAGCAGATGGGCTCATGACTGACTGATGCAGCTCTGCTCTGACTAACTGCCTCTCTGTGCATTGTTCTTCAGATGAGAAGAGGATGTCCTTTGCACAGTCTCTCGTCTAAATCTGGCCACCCACAAATGTGCCAATATGGGAAGTGGCAACTGGTCGACAAATCTGGATACTTACAGATTACCATCAGAACAATACAGTGGCTTTTTGGCACAACATATATACGTATGTATGTATATATACGTATGTATGTATATATATATATATATATATATATATATATATATATATATATATATATATATATATATATATATATATATATGTATATATACAGTATATATATATGTATATTGTATATACACAAACACAGTCTTGTGTTACATGTCAGGACATAACTTCAAAAAACATCCTTTTGCATTAGCATTTTAAAGATTAGGGGCAAAGATCAGGGAAATGCATCCTTACATGAACCACCACACAGTGGTAAAGTGGTGGGTGGGGGGAAAAAAAAAAAAAAAATAATGTCATTAATATACAGAATAAATACCTTTTAACAGTACCAGCTTCTCTCATTTTTTTATATTAGTCACTTGACACTTCTGTTGGATATTTTGGATCAGCATCACCTGGCTGCTACCTACTCTCCTGCCTGCGTGAGAACATACTTAGTGCTTCTGCATTTTGGCTTTGATTTTATTCCACAATTAATGACGTTGAGTGTTGTTGTTCATAACATCATTTTTAGACCTGTGAAATACTGGAAGTTTTTTTTTCTTTTTTCTGTTAGCATCTTGATAATTAAAACGTTAGTTGGAAGAATTTGTGCTTTCTATAAAACAAATGTCATACGAGTCCTGTTATAAGCTCTCAAATGCTTGCATTGTTATTCCTTGCCAAAAAACGATTTAAGACCAATACTTCTCAGTAACTGCTTCTGTTCAAACACTGGGATTTTTTTTCTCTCTCTCAAAGAAATATTAATGGTGTAAAGATTTACTAAAACGTTTTTAAAAAACTAAAACAGCCAGTGCTTCTTTCACCTGACTTTAACTTAACCTAATTCTTAAAGGATGCTCTGATTGTGTAGCAGCAAACGATGCAAGCTGCAAAGCATATTGGGCTGAATAAGCCCTTATTTTTGGATTATTTTAAGAAGATTTTGTTTATAATATGTATTTAAGGGGAGGTTGTTGAACTTTTGAATGTAACTATCTACACAGGTCACTTTCGTTGCATCTCCATATGTCACGTTCATTTCATTTACATTCTCATTTCATGACTTTAGGTAAAATATAACAATAAATCTTTCCAGTAAGTCAGCATTTTGTATAAAAACACGAGAAAGTAGTGGATCCTGAGGGTCCATCTCGCCTTGAGTGTGTCGCCCTCATCTGGTGACCAGCATGAACTCCCAGAGACAGAGTCAGGTCATAAACGGGACACAGTGCCAAACAGCCCATTTCCCACTGGGGGAGCAGATGGTCGCTCCCTCAGTGCACAAGGCGGGGAGATACTATCACCAGACGCTCCAAACAGGGTGTGGAAGTTCATACAACGCAGTGTAGGTGAAAAACGAGAGATGCACATTCTGTGCTATCTGTCGTGCACACAGCCAATAGAAACCTGATCTAAATGTTTTTGTTTGCACATGTCTGAGGGTCAAAATGCCCCTTCCTCTGTGTGCATTACAGTTACAGTTCATTTCAGGTATCACAGGCACTTACATCAATGATTTTACATGAGATAAAAACAACAATAAGCTGCCAGGTTTTGCATAAAGAGGATCATTACAGCAGACGAGGATGACCTCTGAGTATTTCTCTACCATTGAAGATTTGTTTCTGTTCCATTTTCTATTTGAAGACATGTATTATATTCAACTTTATAGTCCCTCATCTTCAAGTATAAGCTTACTTTGAGTTACTTTTCACTCAATTTTGTGGAATTGCAGAAATGCCATAAGAAACCTGAAACGTATTACTTAGATGTCCTTCGAGGTTACTGTCAACATTTAATACTTTTGTAGATCTGGAGCCAAGTTTGGGCTACTTCAAAATCCATTGGATGTACTGTGTCACTCTGAGGACTTTTGAATCAGTGAACTCTGAAATTGCATTTAATTTAATTAAATGCAGGTAATCTATAGGTAAAAGTATAACTACAGAAAACAGCTACATTTACAGAGCATGGTCGACTTTAAAATTAAAGATCATGGACATTCAGGTATACACGCTAATGTTACTGAATACTATTAGAGAGACATCTTCTGTTTTCTCCTTTAACCTGCAGTTAACAAAATCATAAAACATGTTAAAGAGTTTCTGACTTTCAGCCACCTCGCTAATCACACAAGCCCGCCTCCACCGAAGCTATCACTGTCATTTTGTGTCGTAGCGGTTGACACATTGAGGAGGGCATGCCAAGCTTAGCTGAGTGGCGTGTCACGACAGGATATGAGGCAGTTAGTTAATGTTGTGTAAAAGGATTCTGAGGATTTGCGCCTATCAGCAGAGATGGCATTCAGAGAGACTATGTTACTGAAAAATGAGTCTGCGCCTGCAGCGTACTAATAATGGTGGAATGAAAGCCAGCTTATGATTTATACTGAGCATTTTTCTTGTGTGTGTGTGTCTGCTATTACAGTTCTTCAAATTGAAGGAAGTGTATAAAAATAACGTAGAAAGTGCTTCAACAGTTTTCTGAAGTCACGCCAACTCAAACTGGCCTGTCAGCAAAGTTTTATTTTTGAACAAGTTGCTTTATAACCGCGTCTGTCAAATCTTTCTTTGACATGAAAAGAGACACGTTTGCTGTCAGACTGATGACTGATTCCAGTTGAACTCTCCTAAGGATTGAAGTGGTCTAAAAGAGAAAAACCACTGACTACCACTGCTTCAACAGTAAAAACGTGAGAATAGGAGGGGGCAAAGCTGTTCCCTTTCACACATCCTTCTGTAGTCATTTTTCTGGCATTTCTGCTGGTACGTGGGAAGAGTAACTGTCTGTAAAGTGGAGAAAGCGACAGTGATATCTGGTCCGACCCTGCTGCAGACACCACCCTCTTGTTGTGCCAGTTTAGCAAAGCAGCTGTAGATTCATGGATTTGTAATGAAATGCTGTTAGCAAGTCCAGCAGTTCTTCTGTAAATCTTTTCTGTACATCAATTAAGATTGCATTACGCTGAAGCTTAAAATACTCTATAATTTATTGTTTATTAACATGTTAAGTATGAACAATAACATATGAAGAACTAAACCAACAATTGGCTGGGATTGGGATTGAAAAAAGATTTATGCAAAAAACACATAAAAAAAAGAATTAGATAAAAATTTTGACTTAGATTGATTCCTCCCTATATAGGAGTTTCACATTTGTAACTTCTGAAAACTACCCATAACACTTTATTATTGTGCCTAACAGTAACTTTTTTTGTTGAAACGTGGTTTTATTGACCTGCAAAAATCATCTGGTTCTCAGTTTTGAATAAGAAAAGCTAAAGAATTGCAAGAGGAGCTTAAGAAATAAGGAATAAAAAAATGTGACCCTGCAAAGGATATAGCGGGTAAGGATAATGGATGGATTGATGGATGTATCCTCCCAAAGCTAAGAAAGGGGGAAAAATACAAAAATTTAGTGACTGTATATTAAAAAAAAATTATGGAAATAAAGTTTCAGCAGTAGGTGTAGAATGAAGCATAATATCAATATTAAAAGCTGCAAAGGGCCTTTCTCAGGAGCAGCAGAGAATGCGAACAGTATGTAGCACAGCTTAGCATAAATCAGCTGAAAAGTCAAGAAGGGGCATCCAGTTTATCACAACGGCGAGCAATTTGAAATGAGATTCATGCGTTGTGATGGATAGTGCATTAAGTCAACCCCTGAGGATTGGTGCAGATGAGAATTTGCTGAGTAAGACAACAAAATAAGCTTGATGTATGGTGAGAAGCAGATTCTTGTGTCAGAGAAGACCAAGAAAAATATTCGTATCTCCGATGGAGTCGATCATGTTTGGTGACATGTCCCGACTGCCACTCGCAATGGCAAAATCCTCATAGTTAAGCAGAGTGTGGGGCTGCATCAGTTAAATCCACTATTAGGCTTTTGGGGAACTTAATTTATTTTATTACATATCCACATATTTGTTGTAACTTTTCATGGCATCCCTCAATCACCATCTCTCGTGTTTCATGGCAAGAAGCAGTGTCCTTGGTCCCTCATCATGTAGGGCATAGGCACAGTGTGACCTGGAACAGGAGGCACGTTTACCTGCCAGTGCCCGCCGCCCACCGCCCTCTTTCACCCTGACCATCATCTTGCAATCCTTGGCTCACCATGCAAAAACGGAGAAGGAGCTTCACTGCTACTGCCAGGGATACCCACTGGAGATGGGTTGTGAGGAGGGAAGGAGCAAAAGAGGAAGAAAAGAAAAGAGAAACATCGAAAAAAGTATTCTGGAGGATAATAGGCTCTCCCAGGGATGTATCTGTCCTGTACGCTATTAATTACCACAATACATTTTCAAACTTCCTTTAGTCTGTAATGGTAGGTTAGTTTGCATTCAGTGTGTAAAATGCCACATAATTGAATGTCTTTATGTTTAAAATGTATGTAGGGTCACCAGGATTTCAATATTTTGCAGTGATTAATGTTCTCCAGACCATGGGCGGTTTGTTCTCTGGCTGCTGCTGTGCCCCACATAAATACGGAGGAGTGACTGTCAGCAATTGTTCTCTTGCCCATAATGTATTCGTTGACCCACTAGCTACCGCCTGTCCTTGTCCCACATGTTGTTTTGTTTTTCATCTCTTTAGAACAATTTAGCATGATATTTGCAGTGAGAGGCAATGGAAATATCACACATTGTGACATCGCTGCTTTTCCATATCAGCCCTGCAGCAGCTGCGTTTCTGCATCAGCACACAAGCGGACGACTTTGTGTGGCTCAGCTGATATGCGTGGTTAAGTCTGACATGCGTTAAATGTGTTTTGTGCATATATAACCGGACCTGTTGTGTCTGTCTTCTTGTCTCCCCTGTCTCCCTTGAACTAGGAATCATCTTCCATCGTCTCTACTTGGCTTGGAGGTCTTCTAGAGGGTCGGGCCTCCTGGACATCATGAAAGGATTGGGGACCAACCGTAACAGACATCTGTCTGATTCCTGTGACCCCTCCACGGGACATGCAGAGGCCCTCTACCCCCAGAAGACCAGCACGCTGCCACGCAGCCCTTACCTGCTGAGTCCCACGATGGATCACTATGGCTCCATGGACCCCAACCTTTACCCTCAAGTCAACCCCGGGTCGCTTCCAGAAGACTGCATGCTGCCCCTCAACAACCAGCTGTCCAACAGCAGCACCTTTCCCAGGATCCACTACAACTCCTATGACCAGTCTGACTTTTCTCCTCCTGGGGAGAGCATTGGGGGGATAAGCACAGGGACTATGGGGACCTCCATGTCCATGGGCATGGCAACAGGTATGGGCATGGCAGGGCTGAGCGGACGAATGCCTATGATTACCAGCGGCTCAGCAACTATATCACATCACATGACAAAGAATCAGGCGCCATCCAGTCTGCTGGAGTTTGATAAGCAGCTACCTGGAGGCCACGACGGATTCAGCACTTTGCAGTTTCACCGCAGCTCCGCCGTCGCTGCCGCCAAGCAGAGGACGGACAGTCCCGGTCGCATTCGTTACATGCTGCACTCAGTGCAGAAGCTTTTTGCAAAGTCCCAGTCAATGGAGAGCCACAACATGAAAGGGAATGTAAACGGACGCTCCACCGGCAGCGGTGGAGGCTCGTCCAGCACCGAGGACGGAGGGAAGCAGAACCGCAGGTCCAAGAGCAAAGATCGAGGGACAAAATCAGAGGCAACTGCTAAGCGGCGGCCAAGATCCAACATGTCGGGGTATTGGAGCTCCGATGACTTGGACAGCAGCGATTTAAGCAGCTACCACAACAGCATGGCCATGATGACTCTGGGCCGTCCAACTGGTCAAGACAGCCAGACTGGCCAGAGCAGATACATTCACAGCGGCTACAACACCATCAGTTCCTCTAAAAGCAGCACTGACATGAAGTTTCAACCGCTCTCTGCGCCCGGGAGTGGAGGAGGTGGACTGAGTGGAACAGGAGGTATTTTGATGAATGATAATGACTATATGAAAGGAGGGTCTTGGTCCACGCTCACTATGGGCCAACCAAGACCGGTGATCCAGAAGGGCTCGGCTACTCTGGACAGGTCGATGCTCAAGTCCAAGTCCTGCCAGCAACAGCTAACCTGCAACTACCTGCAGGTCGGACGCAGAGTAAGTATGCTTAAAGTGGCTGTCATGCTTGACAACAGCAGTTACAACAAAAGGCAATTTAAGACTCATGTTATTCATTGAATGACTCCTGCAGAGTGATTGGAGCAGCACGTTAGGCCGCAGTGGGGGTGCCATTGAGATCCCATGTCGGCGGATGCGCAGTGGTAGCTACGTGAAGGCCATGGGAGACATGGAGGACAGTGAGGACTCTGAGGGAAGCCCCAAACCCTCACCCAAAAGCGCTGCTCGCCGCCAGAGCTACCTCAGGGCCACCCAGCAGTCTCTGAGTGACCAGCTACCACCACGCAAGTAAGATGTCTAACCGAGCCACAAAGCTGTGCCTTAATTCGGTGTTTTGTTAGCAATCGTCTGCCAGAGAGACCAAGTTCAGTTCCAATCTATCGTTGAGAGAACTTCCAAAGTGATGGAAAGAAACTAAAAACAGACAAATGTACTAACAATTTACAATTCAATTGCACTTTAACGGTGTTGTCTGTAAGAACAATCCCAAAATAAGCCTTTATTTGTTTGTCTGTTTGCATTTTTTTCTTCTTTTTTTGCAAGGGCTCAGATTATCCGAATCAGAATCAGAATCAGAAATCAGAATCAGAAAAGGGTTTATTGCCAAGTTTGTTAACACACACAAGGAATTTGTTGTGGTGATTGGTGCAATACAATAAAAATAAAAATATAAAAACAAACAAATATATAAGAGATAAAATAAGAGATAGAATAAAATGTATAAACAGAAATGTATATGAGGTTTTAAAGTGCCGGATATGAGTCTTTACAAAAAGTGACGTAGGATGACTTAGGATAGAAAAAATAAAATGTATAAACAGAAATGTACAATATGGGGTTTTTAAAGTGCCGGATATGAATGTGTACAAAAGTTACGGGATTGGAATATTACGTTAATGTAACGTAGAGTGGGATGGGGGGGAAATCCGTGGTAGACGGGGGAGAGAGGGGTCCGGGGCCTTGTTGATGAAACAAGTGATTGAAATGATTATATCCTGTATTTGAATATACTTAAATGCAAAGTCCCTGATTTACCCTACAAAATAAAACGTTGGTTTTAATCAAACGCCCTTACACTCGTAAGAACACACTGTAAAAAATACTGGTGGCAAAGCTGTCAGGTCTGTGCGTACAGGAAGGAAACCCTCCCACCCAGCCTCATCATGCCAACGTGCAGGAAACTACAGGCACGCAGGCACAAGTACACACGGCCCGTGCTGGGCTTACTCACGCGTGGAAGTGGTGACAGACTCCCTGTTGTTGTCCACATGCTGGAGTCATTTCCATACCTTGGCTGGGACGTGGACTACTTTTATACACTTGGCACCACAAAGCATTCGACTTGCTAAGATGATAAAGACATCACTACTGCCGTTTGCACAATCTGACACTGGCTGCTGTTTTTGCACACAATGAATTAATCAGCATCAATCAAGCTCACCGCGCCGACTGACTGGAACTGAGCCTAACTTGCTTTTACCTGCTTTCTGAAGCGTCGGGCGGTGTCTGATATGTGATGCTGACACAGTGTTATACACAGCAGCCTACTGTCATAGGCTATGACATTAGTTAATACCTTAAGTCATCTATGACTCCAATTATGATTAGTTCACATACATGCTATATATTAGATAGATTTACACTCATATTCAGTCCAGCCACTATATAAACATTTGATTCCCTGATAACAGCTCCTAACATTCATTATCCGAGTGGTTGTCCTCAGGTTTGTGTCTGTTTTGATCCAAGTGTCAGTGTGATAAACAAGTATAAACATAGAGCAGTGAAAAGATTATTGGGGAAAAAACAAACGAAGATGACAGAATCTGGAAAATTGCAGCCTTTGGCACACAAGGTGTTACCAAACACATGTCCTCCCACAACAACCTCAATCAATTTTCATAGTAATTTACAGTATTTACTTAATAATCCTTCCCCCAAGCATGCTTGAATGACTAATTCTAATACCCCTGCCAATGTCTGACCGTGCAACCCTACTCTCTTCCGTGCTGCGCCTACCTGGTTGGCATGAGCAGCAGAACCCTGGATTACGTCTTGTTGCAGGGGGAGCTGGATGCCCTGTGGTCTCCACTCCACAGTGTGTCCTCTCTGCACCAACTGGGCAGGTCAATGAGCAGGTCAGTGATAGGTCTGCTAGCCTCTTCTCAGGGGCATGGTGCAAAAAATAGTTTGGATTGGATGATTTGTCATCAGCGACTTTGCACTGCACCCCTCAGAAAAGCCTGTAAAGTGGAAACTCCAAATGCCAGATTCATGTCCCGCTGCTAACAACCGCTAATTTCCCTCCAGCTCGTAAATACCATCTGCCAAGTGCTCACGGGTTCAAAGTAGCTGAGTCTGACTCAGTGCGAATTTCGGGAACAAGGGTACATCTGCATCCATACATCATGGCATGGAGCTATTCAGCAATGTTTCTATCACTGTGTGCCTTTAAAGACTGCTGAATTCCTATTGTTTGATTAAATCAGTTTCTTGCTTTGGTAGTCATGACGGTACATAATGCACATTCTTGTCTCGTCTGACATCACCGGCTTTGCATGTTTAGATGCTGTAATTACTGAAGCGAGAGTTAAATGAAATGAAAATGGAGACTATATGGAGAGAGTAGAAATGAAAGGAATGTCTTGAATTGCAGACACGTCCTCCTTTTATCTCTCTTTCAACTCCTGGTTTTGCTGATCACTCATTTTCCTCCTCTAAAAAACCATGTTTCCGTCCTGCTTCTTCATGGTGTGAGAACATTGGCTTTCTATCCATCAGTTTTCTTCCCATGTGCTGCATCCTGGACACATCTGTTTTGTCGCATTTTTTTTTTTTTACTCTTATCTAACTCTTACTTTCCAGCTGTCTTCCATCTCTCCGAGAGATGTCCAATAATCGCAGCCTGGACAACCTGGACTGTATTGAAGGAACGGGACCTCTGGCACCATGGGATGATGATGACTTCAGTCAGGCCGGCAGCACGTTGGGCAGACGCAGTTGCATGGGACAGGTCAGTTATTATGTCATCGACAGGGAGAACTAGAAAAAATGTGTTTATGAATCATCTGTTTATGTCAGGGATATTTTTCTAAAGAATTGTGAGGACATTAGTTACTCATAACTCACAACAGTTAGCCCTTTGCAAATGTTTCTCCTCTCAAATCCCCAGTCATTATCAAAGACCCTTCTTCTGCCTTTAGCGCCTCTCTCCATAATTTACATTTTTACAGATGCAGCTCAAATGACTGTAACAGAATGAGTCTCTAATGAACACAGGGATCCCTATCTCCAACTGTGTCCTATTACTGTCATAACCCCCGAAGACAAATGAGTGACACTGATAGTTTTAAGCCTAATTCATCTCCTGAACAGAGGCTCTATTAGCTTCCCAATGACAAGGTCACCGAGACAAAGATCAGCTGTATAAAGTCACTTAGATCTTTCCTCTGAAACGAGGCAGCGCGGGCTATTAGCACAGGCTTTCCCCCCAGTCTCTGAAAGGTTGCTGCTTTACCACAAATTTCCCCTCTATATGACTTATCTGTTAAATTGGATCTCACAGCAGGATGTCAGAAGGATGTCAGCCAAATTCTCATTGTCAAGTTACACCTTTTTTCTACTCTGAACCAGAACTCATTTAAAAAGGAAAAAATCTAAAATAAGCTACCAAAATTATTTGCATGATTTCTTAAATGTGAGTATTGGTGTAACCACATTCTTCATTTTAAGCTCTTTTGTGCTGACTTTCTTTAATCTTCCCCGTTTTATCCTGCCATTGTTGCTCCGGGCTAAAAAAAAAAAAAGGCTCAGATGGCAGAGCTGACTCTGTAAGAGCATGCAGTCACTGTATGATTAGGTGCAAAAGAGTAGACCGCCATTTCTTTAATTTTCCATAAAGAAGGCAATTTCATACAAAATGTAATTATAGAGATGAACGACAGCCCATTAACGCAAAGGTTTCCTCTCTACAGCAGTGGAGTTAATCATTTCCCAGTTCCGTTTGTAAACCTTTCATTGCCATCTCGGACTAGGGCCCTCTCACCTGTGTAGCTAGAGGCCGTCTTTAACCCTCACAGCGCACTCAGGCCCCGTTTACACGGAGCAAAAACTGAGGCGTTTTCATGCGTTTTGGCCGTTTGTTTACACGAAAACGCAGCTCAAAGCCCCCAAAAACGATCATTTCTGAAAACTCCGGCCAAAGTGGAGATTTTCAAAAACTCAGTTTTCACGTTTGCGTCTAAACAGAGGAAAACGGAGATTTAGGCTTCAGAACATCACATTATGCAACAGAAACTCACCAGCGTCATGTGTGCGACCTGTGTTTACAATTAGTTTGGCCACCGTCAATATTTTCTTGTATTTTACCTGTTTTATATTCTGTATAAAAGACTCTCGTTCCGTCTTGGAAGTAAAGCCTGAATTATGGTTCCGCGTTACACCGACGCAGAGCCTACGGCGTAGGGTACGCGGCGATGCGCGCCGTACGGTGTGCGTCGCCGCGTACCCTACGCCGTAGGCTCTGCGTTGGTGTAACGCGGAACCATAAATCAGCCTGGAAGTTACACGTGTCATTTGTTGATGTTTTTTCCAGGATTATGATTGGCTGGCATGACGTTAACAGCGTTTTCATGCGGTTCCGTGTAAACGAGGATATTTTTGAAAACGGAGAGGGGAAAATATCCGTTTTTGTAAATACCCGGCTACGTGTAAACGTGGCCTAAGGGTCACAAAGACACTGCCGGTGTACTGTGAGCAGAGGTGTCAAGTAACGAAGTACAAAAACTTTGTTACCTTACTTAAGTAGAAATTTTGGTTATCTATACTTCACTGGAGTAATTATTTTTCAGACGACTTTTTACTTTTACTCCTTACATTTTCACGCAATTATCTGTACTTTTTACTCCTTACATTTTAAAAACAGCCTCGTTACTCTATTTCATTTCGGCCTTTAAAAAAAAACTATCCAGTTAAATTGCTCCATCCGGATAGAGTGAATTTGGTTGTGGTTGTTTCAGATGTTCTTGTCCAGTTTTGTTCTTACATCCGTTCCCTCAGATTCCTGCAACTAAACTTGGATGTACATTCCAATAAAGGTTAGGATAAATGATAACATGCCTCTGAAGTTTGACTTTTTGCACCATTACAATACTTATAGGCAACTAGTAATCATATCTCCTGCTCTCTGAAACACATGTTAATGCTCAATAGTACACATATATGGTTCTTTAATATATTTGCATTATACTAAGATGCATTCATTTTCAATGGCTTTTTCCCCCCTTACATTACTTTTACTTTTATACTTTAAGTAGTTTTGAAACCAGTACTTTTATACTTTTACTTGAGTAAAAAACTTGAGTTGATACTTCAACTTCTACAGGAGTATTTTTAAACTCTAGTATCTACTTCTACCTGAGTAATGAATGTGAATACTTTTGACACCTCTGACTGTGAGGGTTAAGAGCTAGTTTTCTCCCCGTTACACCACCGTTACACCGTACTCGTCTTCTCCTTTCTCTAGCTGCGGGAGTTAGAAAGGCGTCATCATTATGAAGACCGGAGCTCAGAGTCTACCTTCAGAGACTCCCGTTCCCTTTCCCAAGACATCCCGGAGCCCATAGACCTGCCCATGCCAACATGCTTCCGATCCCGTAGCCACAGCTACCTGAGAGCCATCCAAGCCGGCTGTTCCCAAGACGACGACTCGGTGTCCATGGACTCAGGCTGCTCACCGCCTCTGACTGACTCAACTGTTCACACATACAGCACCAGCACCGGTAAGTTTTTTTTTTTTTTTTTTACTTCAATAAGCATGTAACAGTGAATTATGGAAGAGTTACATACCATAATACACTGTTTTGCTATGCCTAACTTTAATTTCTGGAATGTATTCAGAATATACACATGCATAATACATTTCTTTTTTGATTATTTCATTATGGGCTCATAAAGTCTGATATTCTGTCACATTTGAAACACTCTCTCCTGCGTGACCCAATCACATAGGCAAAGTTCCTAGCATGTTGTGTATTATCCCTAAAATCTCTTTAAATTGTGCTTGTCAGTTTTGTTCCTTGGTGGAACACTTTTCCTTTAGCATGTCCACAGCAGCATATTTAGCTCAAATGCAGCCTTTCTTGCCCACACTAGACAACCTCTCTGCACAGTGGAAGGAATGGAAAGAACAGTTTGCCTCTTACCTGATAGCCACTGGCTTGGACAAAGCCCCAAAGGAGAAACAACTTGCAATTTTTCTTCAACGTTTTGGGACAGACAGACCACGCATCCTACCCCCACACACAGGTAACAGTTTGAAACCATCTCCTCTCCCACACAAAGATCTCATCACTTTACCAGCTTTACCAGCCAGCTTATAAATGTTAACACCACGACAAACAGCATATGGTGATCACTGAAGCAAACTTTCACAACTTTATCCAGTGAACTGCTAGAGAGTATTTTATAAGACAGACAGCAAACCACTGTTGATTTGAGTGGATATCAAAATAACTTTATCAGAGATTAATTACAAGGTACAGATAAACAAAAGATGGAACATGGCTGTTTGATGTCTAACTTGATGTTAGATTTGCAGAAGCAGAAGGATTATGAATGTATGTGATAGCACACATTAGCCAAATGGGCTTTGTTCTGATTTTTTACACCTGTCACATCCCTGAATTTATGACTACACTAGGTCATGCGTTGATAACCGTCTGGTTCAGTTATTCATACCTTAGATCAGTGGTTCTCAAATGGGGGTACGCGTACCCCTGGGGGTACGTGAAGGCACTCCAGGGGTTTCGTGAGATTTTAAAATATACATATATTTAAAAAGTAGCATCCATGCAAAAATCCTTTAAAAATAAACATTTCATAAATAATTAATTGAGGAAAATATAAGTCTAAATTCATAAAATGAATTCTATCTTCAGGAGTAGGATATTCTACTTATTATCCTAAAACCCCAGAGTATCTCCCACACCAGGATGGTCCTAACCTGTCAATCACCTGGCTTCACCTGTCAATCACTTGGACCAACGATGGAGTCGTGGTTGAAGCATAGCAGCAATATTTTTATGTTTAATAAATCAGTTACTGATGGCACAGTTCTCTGTTTTAGGTCTTTTTTTACAACCAAAAGTGCTTTGCGCTGGTTAGGGGGTACTTGGCTGAAAAAATATTTCACATCACTGAAAAAAGGTTGAGGACCACTGCCTTAGATCATCCACATTGTGGCGCTCTTTACTGTGGACTACGAAATGCACCACAGAGCACATGCTACCTTCATGAAAAATTACCATGTGGAAATTTTCACTCTCTCTCTTTAGGATTGCAGAAGATATCCAGTAGCCTACTTTTTCTTTTCTCTTTATTTTCAAATAAAAAAGCTATTCAAGTATAAACATGGTGATAAATTACGATTCATCCCAGAAGAACCACTATATTTCACTTTAAGAAAAGTAACTTTTGTAAATTGAGTGCATCCGGATTTCATGATAAACAATGATATTTCTGCATAGCGCTATTAAGCGTTTGCCGTCTCGGCCTACAAAACCCTAACGGGTGATCATTTCAATGGCTTTTTGTTACGCAAACCCCAAAAATAAGTAACTATAGCAATTAAAAACACAAAAAAATAGATAAATGTAGAGGAACAACGATGTTTTTTGTTGTTTTGTTATCACTTCCGAGTAGCTCCTGAATGCACCGGCGTGACCACGCCCCCCCGGAGACGCTCCTCCGCCGGCTTTGCAGCTCCGCACACACGCGTGACGGAGCCGCGGGGGACGCTCCTTTACAAGCAACGGTCCCTAATAACTAAACTGATCACTTTTATTAAACGTTGCCGGCTTGTGTATTGATCTGCGCTTCATAATTGGGTAAGCAAAATACTGAACCGTACGTATCGTAGTGCTTCTGATGTTGAAGCGCTCTTTCTAAGTTCAGCTGAGTTACATTTGTCCTTATGGATGTTAATTTCCCTAACTGGTCAGTGATGGGGCTCTATAAACGCCCACTGCACTTGGACGTACTTTAATTGCATATGTTTTATCATTAGTATTATTATTCCCGGTCCGTCTTTGATTATAGTGCCGTCTTTTTCTTCCCATGTGATCAGAAGCTAATATTGATCGACTAACATCAGGGGGAAATGCTCCTGTAAAGCCTGGATTATGGTTCTGCGTTAAATCGACGCAGAGCCTACGGCGTAGGGTACGCGGCGACGCGCACGGTACGGTGCGTGTCGCCGCGTACCTTACGCCGTAGGCTCTGCGTTGGTGTAACGCGGTACCATAAATCAGCCTTAAGTGTCCTCACATGGCTGGCATGTTTATGATGCTCCATCCAAATTACCTGCATTGATCAGCGATTAAATACACCTACGTGTTTTCATTAATGTAGCTTATTTTTGGTTGCTGAGATGGAAAATGTGGTTTCATAAGGGGTTATTATTTGTCCCACTTTTGGCTTTTGTTGGCATGTGTGTGGTCACATTAAGCAGTCACACTTAAATTCACATTTCATAAAAGATTGCAGAGTTGATATTTTATTTTATAATCATGATTATATCGATGTGATAATAGTCTGTTTCTAGTGACTGTTATTGGATTATGGACAATACAGATGGGCAGGCTGTGGACAACTGGACAGATTAACTGTTAAATTGAGCGCTATAATCCATCTTTTGTCTTTTATTCCCCTCCCTTCCACATGCACAACATATTAGCTAATGGTTAAGCCTTGCAATAAAGTGTCATCAGTTTTCCTCTGTCCCTGAGAGACTGACCACATTTGGATATACCAATAGTTCAATTGTCCTTAGTGACTGTTTCTTTGTTTGTACCCTTTAGCCACCACAGTCATTTGTTTAGTTAATTTGTTTAAAATAATAGGATAGTGGAAAGACTGCATCACATGCATCAGTGTAATTATCCATTCTATGGTATATGCAATAATAGAATACATCTGATGAAATCTTTTGATTGAATTATGGATTTAATTATGCCATGCCAATAACCTTATTCTATTGTTATCTACAGAAACTGACTGACTTTGGAGTAACAGTGGCATCCATGTATTTCAGGAAAAGATCTCATTCTAAACTTTCGTACAAATATTCACCTCAAGACAGCTGGGATAGATAATGGATGGATGGAAATGTGTTATTCACGCTGCATTAGATATATATTGGAGCGTCATCTGAGATAAAAATCAAACTGGAGCATATGTAGGTGACAATTCAAGTGGAAGTTATCATCAGTGAATTGCACGGTATGACGTGGGTATGTCTCAGTGATCCTACTTGACCTCATGCCAGTTGTTATGGCAAACAACTCTCTAGCAGAATCTAGCAGAAACATCATCATTATGCTTGTGTGTTTTGTTTTTTTTACATCGGTTGTACAGCCCACTGTGGTGCTTCGTTAAATACTGATTATGCTTTGTAACCTTGCTGTTGGGTGGAGAAACTGGATTGCAGATAATTTTGCAAAGAACTCCTTTCTGCTGCACAAATTATTTCTAGACAGCAGAAATGTATCTTTTCTGTGGCACTCATGTTTCAGCTATGTTTTCAGGTCAAGCAATGGACATTTCTACTTCCGTGTGTATAGAGTTGAGCTAGTCTTAATTTGTTGGTGTGTCTCGGACACAAGGAGAACGGTACTTTTCAAAGATGAGAACCACATGTCACAAGTTTTTGTGCAAGTTTCCCAATGTTTTTTTTTTTCCCTTCTAGATTTTTGTGGCACCTGTCCTGCCTTTTATTGGGGCAGTAGGTGGACAGGAAACGGGTAGAGAGAGGTGGGAAGACGCACAGCAAAGAGAAGCAGGGCAATAGCCTCTGTAAATGGTGCCTGCTCAACCCACTGACCTATCCAGAGCCTCCTAATGGAATTTCTTTTGATTTTTTTAGTAAAAACACCCCATCTACTTTTGTTTTGGGGTCTTATATCTGATATCCAAGCAACTTCTTTCGGGTTTTCCCCCTCGAAAGGTCATCATTGGCATAGGTTTTATCTAGGCTTGGACCCAGCACTATGAAAATACTGGCTTGTGATCCCTTCGGGGCAGGGTATTTCCAACCACGAACCATATTATCTTTAAAAATGAGAATAAATCTTTTGGTTTGGACTCAGAAGTCAAGTTGGCTCAAAATGAGAACTCGTGATGGCATCTTACTATTTGAACACACAGACGGCAATGCAACTGTCACAATAAGACCCCTAATCATGCATAAGTTGGTAGTTTAATACAATTTTAGGTTAAGTGACTTTAATCGTGTGACTTTAACCTCTGAATGCCAAAGTCATGGGGGAAATAGTTCCAGCTTCTACTATGTGCAGCTGATTTAGAGAATGTTATTATTTTTTGGTGTAATAAGAGTCTATGTGAACAAGCAGTCACAGTGGATAAGAAGACGACCGTCCAGGTGTCATGAAAACAGCAGCACCGACTCCAGGTTCCAACTTGTTGCCACAAAGCATTTGGTTGTTTCATTGTCACGTTCCTTTCTCAAGAGCAATTAGTTATTTTTACTGAGCTGCGCTTTTGTACGGCTTTGGCTCAATTAAAAAGCAGCCACATATTGGCTTAATATCCAGTTCTGTGGCTCTTAAAGTGGTACCTGAAAGCGGTGATGGTTACCAATGGCTCTGCTGACGTAGGGCCTATTGTCTGCAGCTGGTCGAGATTCAAGAATGAGTCTTATGCTTTACACGGCTGTGTTTGTGTGTGGCAGGCCTCCGCAAAATTAAGTAAATGCTGGATTTAAAAAATATGCAACACGCAGCAGTTAAATGTGGTATGATTTTAGAGGGGTTTATGAGAGATCTTTATTTGCTACTTATCTGGTTGTTTAGTTGGCTAATTAGGCTTCTTGAACAGTGGATGGTGTAAACGCCAGGCTCGAATGAAACCGGTCCGATTTTTTTAATTTTTTTATTTTTTGGCCGATCTGTGCCGGCCTGAGGTTATCTGTGTCCAGAAGAATATTTATACTATAATCGTTACAAATGTTCCAGATTCTGCATCGTGTCCAGCCTACCACTGGATCTCCTGTTTAATCTCAGAGGCTCATGTCGGTTATAATTTTCGAGCTTGTTCCTGTGGATTAAGCAGATTCTCTGGCATTAGACTTAAAGGCATACTCAGCAATTATTTTTCTGCAACTGTTTGCAAACATTGCCATTGAGTCTCACTCAACGAATCAGTGCAGTGGAGCAGCAGCAGCAGCAGCAGTGGCGGGTGGACAAAGTCCAGCAAAAAAAACACCTCTGGACCAGACAATTGTAAGGACTCTCTCAGGGTTTTGGGGAATGCCAAGCGTGCTGAAGGACAACTCTTTTTTTTTTCCCCCTCTCTGGTTGAATTGGTAGGACAGAAGAAAACCCTGAAGTGATGTAATAACCAGCTGGTGGGTGGTTAAATTATATCCTATTTACTCTACTGCATACCAGCTCAATAAGTCATGGTTTCGCTGTCAGGTCTGTGTTTTGAGAACGGTTGATTATGAGGCCAACCAGACACCAATACTTATGTATTGTAAAGGTTGACTCCAGTGTTGCTTTTGCCTGCTGAGCGAGTTATTGACTTTTGTCACCTGAACTGATGACCAATACAGTTTGATCCTTTCACCACGTCATTCCGCAGTTACATCAGAGATGTTTCTGATCAGGCAGAGAAAGATACTCTGATGTAGGACCTGAAGAACTCTGGTTATACCTTTTAGAAATACTGCTTCAAACATACATTCTTCATTGTGTGACTGTTAAGATATTTTTAACTAGCTACTTTGAACATGAGTAGTTGAGGATGTGTTAAAATTATCAGGGGTTCACAGGAAAGCTTGTCCTAAAGCGCTACAGTGCATCCTCGTATATTTAAAGTCCTACCCATGCAGTTACCTTGTTTCTTTTAAGATGTTCATGTTTGGGGGAAGAAAAAACAAGCCTGTGCTCCGGCCTGGACGCGGGCCAGTGTAGGAGTGGGTTGGGTGTCCTCTCTGGCCTTCACAATTGATGTCAGTGTTCTGGCTCTGCTGGAATGCGACTGCAACTGCGTTGGAGTATTTTGCTCTTTAGTGTCACAGCTGAGACGATGCCCAGCGCTTCCAAATAATGTCTGGCTCCTGACAGCTACTTCATGACTTCTGCGTTAGGGTATCAATGGGAAAACATTGTGATTTGGATTTCCAGGAAGGTGAATTGTTCCGGCGAAGTAACTTCACACTGGAGACTTTGTGAGGTTCTGGTGAGACTCCCAGTTCACAGGTGCAGCGCCAAACTCAGCTGCAGGCGATGTCTGTGGTCTCCTCTGTGGAGTCTTTTGTTTCGGGACCTAAGAGTCTTTTTACCTGATCTGTTCGGGAATTCCTGTTCTTCATGAACTTTTTAGTTGAGGTGAACAAAGTCTATACGGTGTATGATTCACGGTTCAGATCCACAGTGAAAACAACACAGAATGTTGTGATTTATTTTTACTTCTGATGCAGAGTTCACATCATGATTGTCTCTTCTCTAAAACAAGACGCATGACTTCTTTAGACAATAAAGATCAGACTCTGAGGAAAACTGTTGGTTGTTAAATAAGTGAAATGGTCGACTATGTTGTTATTTATTTAACTTAGTTTTTGTATTTTAAGACCTGGTGAGGTAAAAATTATTAATATTAGTAGTTTACTGTATCATGTTTTTTAATGGCCCTGGGATAGACTGGCGACCTATCCAGGATGAACCCCTGCCTCTGGCCTGTAATGAGCTGGGATAGGCTCCAGCAGACCCCCGTGACCCTGCAAAAGATAAAGCGGGTATAGAAAATGGATGGATGCCTGGATGTTTTTAAATGAAGCTGCTTTCTTTTCCTCATGATTGTTCAATATTTGAACCAACAATCAAATCTACATGTTTAGAGCCGGACTGAAGAAACATTCCTGTCTTGTTTAAATCTGCAATCCTCTTTTTCTGATCTGCACTGAGCTCCCATTGTGTTGCTCAGGCTAATAATTGCACAAACCCTTGGAACAAATCACTTGTTCCCAAAAGAAAGAACAAAAAAATAATAATGAAAAGTTCAACATTTCGACCAAAGCTGCTTGTGGCCGCTACACTCCAGCTGTAACATCAACAATCAAGTTTTAATAGATGATCAAATTGTCATTAAAAGCAAGAACTTTGCTTCATATCACAAGAGAAAGTCAAACATTAATAATGAAGAATTGTTGAGGACGGTGGACAGAAAGAAAGTCGTTGCTGTTAACAATGCTTTGTGTGTGAGATTATACCGTACTAGATGGGTTTGTTTCACTGGTTTCTCTATGGTCGGTACATCATTCTTCATATCTTGGGGTCATTTTGGTTTGTCCCTCTCAAACTGTTAAGCTCTATTTGGTAATGAGAGTCAGGTAGTGATGGATGTTTTACTGAATCAATCACACGTCTCATGGTTAAGCCTTTGAAGTGTGTTTCTTGTGTGATTTCATTTGGTCACGAACCTTCGGGGTATGTTTGATCAGTGTTCACTCTGATTTGATTTTCTGCTTCTTTGATTGGTGCCGGTACTTTTGTGCAGGTTTCATGCAACATTATTTCTGTCAACTACCGTACAGTTGAAGAATTGTACTTTTGGCATGCGCAGAAACACTTGTCACTTCCAAGACTGATGTTGATGACTAGGCCATGCTTCAAGATGCTTTCAAACCTACATACAGTATATACACTCACCGGCCACTTTATTAGGTACAGCTTGCTAGTACTGGGTGGGACCCCCTTTTGCTTTCAGAACTGCCTTAATTCTTCGTGGCATAGACTCAACAAGGTGCTGGAAACATTCCTCAGAGAGTTTGGTCCAAATTGACATGATAGCATCACGCAGTTGTTCCAGTATTGTCGGCTGCACATCCATGATGGGAATCTCTTGTTCCACCACATCCCAAAGGTGCTCTATTGGATTGAGATTTGGTGACTGTGGAGACCATTTGAGTGGTGAACTCATGGTCATGTTCAAGAAACCAGTCTGAGATGATCCGTGCTTTATGACATGGCGCGTTCTCCTGCTGAAAGTAGCCATCAGAAGATGGTACACTGTGGTCATAAAGGGATAGACATGGTCAGCAACAATACTCAGGTCTGCTGTGGCGTTGACACGATGCTCAATTGGTACTAATGGGCCCAAAGTTTGCCAGGACATCATTACACCACCACCAGCCTGAACCGTTGACACAAGGCAGGATGGATCCATGCTTTCATGTTGTTGACGCCAAATTCTGACCGTACCATCCGAATATGACAGCAGAAATCGAGACTAATCAGACCAGGCAACGTTTTTCCTTCTTCTGTTGTCCAGTTTTGGTGAGCCTGTGTGAATTGTAGCCTCAGTTTCTTGTTTTTACAGGAGTGGCACCCAGTGTGGCCCTCTGCTCCTGTAGCCCGTCCGCCTCAAGGTTCAATGTGTTGTGCGTTCAAAGATGCTCTTCTGCATATCTCGGTTGTAACGAGTGGTTATTTGAGTTACTGTTGCCTTTTTATCAGCTCAAACCAGTCTGGCCATCCTCCTCTGACCTCTGGCATCAACAAGGGACCATTCTCTGTAAACCCTAGAGATGATTGTGCGTGAAAATCCCAGCAGATCAGCAGTTTCTGAAATACTCAGACCAGCCCGTCTGGCACCAACAACCATGCCATGTTCAAAGTCACTTAAATACCCTTTCTTCCCCCATTCTGATGCTCCGTTTGAACTGCAGCAGATCATCTTGACCATGTCAATATGCTTAAATGCATTGAGTTGCTGCCACATGATTGGCTGATTAGAAATCTGCGTTAACAAACAGTTGAACAGATGTACCTAATAAAGTGGCCGGTGAGTGTATGTCTGTTTATTCGATGTTTATTATAGGCCGAAAAACCAATCAGGTTCATACTATCGAGCTGTTGACACTATTGTGCCGCCGATCTGACCTTACCAAAATCTTGCATCTTAGTGTAAATGCCACATGTCTGATTCCCTTTATCAGGTGGGGTGTTTGCAGTGTGTGGATCACACATCAGGAACAAATATCCTGTGTGAACAAACTGAACCAGATCACTTACTGAAATGATCTGTTCACTTTACAGATCAAGTGATGTCAGTTGAGAACAAGGCAGCAAGCCGATATGGCACAGAACTGAAGGAACCTGTTCCTCTGCAAACAAAGGACTTTGGTGAATCAGAATGTCGCCAGCTCACTGCTAATGAAGTTGGAGGATGGGATTTCACATTACACAAATCACAAACTCAAAAATGAAATATTCAGCTGCCCCGCACTGACCCAGCTGATCAGGTTCAGCACTCCCTTCATTGACTTTACTGGAATAGCATGCAACTGAACATACCAATAAGCAACAGTGAATGTGACTTCTTTTGAATGATAAATAGCAGTTTGAACGATCAGAATCAACCTCAACAAGTCTAAGAGGAATGCTGAAATGAAGTCCAGTTGAAAAGATGCCAAAAAAATATATAAAATCAGTGTTCATCTCCAATATTTGGACTTTTAAAAGATTTTTCAAAGGATTCTGTTTTTTCAAAGCAGCAGCACTGGTGGAAGCTGTGAGCCATGAGTTGAATCCTGAACTGCTCAGCTGGGTTTCAGTTCAGTGAGTCTCATATGGAGTTTAAACTCTGATCGACTACTAAATGATTCAGTGAAGAAATCGTTTGAACAAATCTTTTTAATGAACTAACTCTAGTGTTTCATCACACTGGAGAAAACAACCATGGCCATCATTGCGCACCATCATAGACTGTGGAAATAGATCTGGACGTACCCCTTGTGACATCACCCAGGTTTTCTGAATGCTTTTGAATCCAATACAGTGTTGAGTACTTAGGAACCATTAACCAAAAGAACACTCCCCTTATGATAAAACAATTTCTTGCTATATATGATTTTACCAGATGTGGTACCAAAAAAATCCCTCCTCCAACTTTGAGATCCACTCACATTCACCCCTGTTTGGGCACATTGAAAATTAGGCTAGAAATCAGGGATTTTATTACATCCAAATTGGTTCTGTTAAGTGCTAGAAGTGACGATGGGAAAGCAAAGGCTCGTTTCCACTGAACGGTTCGGTACGGTGCCGACCGCCAAAGCGCATGCGAGGCGTAGACCAAGTGCATAGCATGGCGTCATAGTAGTGCGACGACGACAAAAGCGAGAGCTATCATAGAGACGCTACCAACGGCAACAATGGATGTCATCCATCAGCTTTTTTTTGTTCTGCTTGGTTCTTGGTACTTTGTACATACAATCCATGCCAAATGTATGAGGGAAGATTGTTTACAAGCGCTCGTGCTTGTTTCGCGTTTGATTTTGTCGTACGTAGTGAAGTTTTCTATCTGCCAATCAACTGATTGCATCATGTGATGCCAGTCGCTCCGCCCTTACCGTACTGTGCCATTTTTCTATGGACCTCCAAACAACGGGGGCCCCAAAATGGTATGTTATGGTTCTGTTTAATGAGACCATTTTATAATGGAAACACACCGATTTAAAAAGAAAACTCCCGCACACCTTCTTCTCACCAGACTAGTGTTTTATTGGGCCAACGTTTCGGTCATAGACCTTTCTCAAGGCATCAAAAAACTACTGTTCTACTTTGGATAATGGAAACACACAAAATAACCGACGGGACCAGACCGGGCCGAGCCGCTCAGTGGAAACGGGGCTCAAGTGGCCTGGCCTGGACCCAGTAGGCTCAGCTTTGGCTCCTTACTGGGAAACTTCCTGTCATGTTTAGAATCCCTAGGAGTAACGAGCCCACAATGCTTTGCTCAAAAAACTCTATAATTGAAGAAAAAAAAAAGAAATGTTCATCCTCATTTCCTTCCCTTTCTTTTCAGTCTCTACATGCATAACAACCTGTAAGAAGGCTGCTCCTCCACCGGTGCCACCACGGACAACCTCCAAGCCCTTCATCTCAGTGACGGTACAGAGCAGCACAGAGTCGGCGCAGGACAACTACTTGGACCAGCAGGACAGGAGGTCAGAGGTCAACAGCCAGTCTAGCCACGCTCACAGCAACTCTTCTGACAGCCTCGACAGTACCCGTGCCAACAGCCTGGCCCGGGGCATTCCCCGCCCTCCGCATATCATCCCCACACCCATTGCGACCCCGAGGGAGCCAATCGCCTCCAGTACTGCCAATGCTTCCACTGAAACGAGTGACTCAGTTGTCCAAAATGAATCCCTGAAATCAGGATCTAATAAAGGGAAGCTAGTGGCAGAGGAGCCCTTCGTAGCCCCAGTACCCAGACGTAAACTGTCCTCCATTGGCATACAGGTAGGCCAGGGGCTGTGTTACCCCTGTTGCAAGATTCAGTGCTAGTAGGGTTCAGTCCATGTTGTTACTAGAAATGAAAGCATACCAGCTTAGTCCAAGTCATTTCGGAGTCACGCTGTTCTCGGGAGTGCGTCATCTGCGCTCCAGTGTCTCATTACTGTGAATCTTACTCTATCATTAGTGCTGGCTGTCTGTCTTCAGAGCTGGATTTATACCGAGGGGTTGAAGAAAAATATGCTTAGTTATATTCCTCCTCGACCAGAACTTTTCTTCTCTGTTTGCTAAAATAACATAATTTGTATCCCTTTTTGCAGATCCTGGAAATAAACTTTTTTTCTGCTTTGCCACTTGGAAATTTAAAGGGTCGACACAACTCAATTTGAGCTGTCTAGAAGTCGTGTTTTAGAACACTATAAAAAGCTTAACTGTCATAAAGTACCCTGTTTGTTTTATTGGTTTATTATCACCACTGTTTCTTCCTTTCTAAGGTCGACTGCATTCAGGAAGTTCCACGAGAAGAAACCCCGCCACCAGCCAAATTTCAGTCAATAGGAGTACAGGTGGAGGACGGGTGGCAGTAAGTCCTCTTCCTGTCCTTTTAACAACGTGAGGAATTTATATTATAGCCACATGCACTCCTCTGACCATTCTCTCCTTTTACTATGGATCTGAAATCATCCTGTGTGTTGTATTTGTGACGTTGCAGTACATCTCTCGTCCAAGCATTTACTATTTAAAGACTCCCCCCAGACATGTTCACGTGTTCACAATTTGAGTTGTCTGATTTGTTTTGGGTTTTTTTCATTTATTTATTCTTCGCCGCAGCTAAACTATAATCTGTGCCTTTTGTTTTCTTTTTTTTTATCCATAAGCTATGTGGGAAAATATATAAATATAAACATATATATCAGAATCAGAATCAGAATCATCTTTATTGGCCAGGTTCGAACATTGTCCAACAAGGAATTTGACTCCGGTAGTTTCGCTCTTTGGTGATAAAATAAAATAAACAATAAAACAAATGTGGTATTTCTATGATACAGTATAAACATTTAAGGTGCAGCAGTTTGAGGTAGAGAGAGAAAAGAAAAGAAAAGAAAAGAAAAAGGGACAGTTCTGAATAAAAATAAACATAACCTATTTACAATTTTACAGGACAATTATACAAAAAAAATACAAAAGATTATACAAATTATACAAAGAAATACACAGTGAGGGGTGCAGCTGATTGTCAAGGAAGGTGCTAGATGATATATTTATATATATACTGTATAAATATAATTTCATTCAAAATATACCTTTTTTTTTCATGTTAAATCTTTTTTAATTTGAGTTTCATTTAACTACCAGAAGGAGCATCAGGAAAGAACTAGGTATAGTGGGGGTGAAAAAAACAAGCCAGCTTTTTACCAAATTTTATTTTTGTCAAATACATATCGGGTGTATAACATACAAAGAACATGTCCAGACATTGCATGAGGGTTTTCTCTACTTATGGTCCTATTAAGTATTTTATATACTATCTATTCTTCTTGGATATGCAGTTTAGTCTTCAAGCAAATACCACTTGGCAAAGGTGTACATTGGACCAGAACAGCCTGCTTAAGTAATGATGTTGTAGGTCCAACTCTCTACTTGCAGCAAATGAATTTGGAAACCGTCCTCTCGTGTCCTTATCTGTGCATGAAAGAAAATTGAAAAAATACATTGATGAAACATGTATGAGCGGAGGGAGACTTTAAATACATCTCTGTTTTTTGTTGAAGCTCGTGTCGTGTTTGTGCCGGTTTCATTTCAACTCTTAATGTTGTCTTTAATGTTGGGAAGCCATTGTGCGTTTAATGACTTCCTGCTATATTTTCTTCCTTTTTGTATGGTGTATTTTGTGAATTGCAGCTGCTCATCTAAACATTGACAGATATTTCCCCTCCCGCATAAAAAGTGGAAGAAGGTTTGTGTATTTATGCAGTTAAACTTAGATATTTAACAGCTCTGTGTCCGTTTTGGTTCCAGAATAACCAAAATGTGGTTTACCTCCTCCCTTTCCCGGCTTTCTGCTGTTCTCTCCTTCCTCTTTTGTTGGTCCTATGCTGTTTGTATTTTATTGTTTTGAACTGGTACTTATCAGCATTTCCTGGAAGATGGCATGAAATGAAGACAATCAGTCAGCATTCATGTGCAGATATTTGTTTCATTTGGCATGGGGAGACGAGAGACACACAAGATGACAGTCTGAGTGCAGTAGTTATCATCTGATTGATCCTTTTTATTTATATCTCTAAAATTACCAGCAGAAGTGACTCAGTGTTGAAACAGAGCACTGACTTTTCCAGCAAGGGAGACATTTCTGACTGTGTTGTGCAGATACAAGGTGCTGCAAAAACTGGCTTTGTGCATTTTTGTACGTTTGATTGCGTGCCCTACTTCTGATTTAGCCCGTATATAACTGAGTATCACGTTGTTTTGTTCCAGGCCCAGTCGCTCCAGTAGTATGGCTTCCAGACCAGACACAGACTCAGACACGCAGGACATCCCTGTCATCTCCCATATAAATAATTCCAAACCTTTTGAGAAAAAAGTCATGGTCAACAGCGCCAGCCAGTCCACATTCGGTGTTCCTGGACAAACCTCTCTGGACAACGGCGAGCCCACCGTTGACAGCTCTTCACCCCCACCACCCAGGCAGATCCTCAATCGTTCCACCACGCGGAGCAGCTCGGACTCTTACGCTGACAGTCTGGACCCGGCACTGGACCCCTCGTCCCTCCCGCCTCCAGACCCCTGGCTGGACAGCGGGAATGAGAACAGCAGCGCCGTCCCGCAGGGCGGGGGCGGGGGCGGGGGCACGCTCTGTCGGAGAGACGGCCACTGGTTCCTGAAACTGCTGCAGGCCGAGACGGGACGGATGGAAGGCTGGTGCCAGCAGATGGAGCAGGAAACCAAAGACAACCAGCTCACAGAGGAAGGTAAAGGCGGAAGTGTACCCACTGTTTGTTTGAATACATTTAACACCAAACTTTCTTTTGCTTCTGCACTAATGAAACTAGAGATTTTCTAAATATTTTCAACTAAAAGTGCATTAACCCTTGTGCTGTCTTTGGGTCAATGGAGAAGGAAGGAAGGAAGGAAGGAAGGAAGGAAGGAAGGAAGGAAGGAAGGAAGGAAGGAAGGAAGGAAGGAAGGAAGGAAGGAAGGAAGGAAGGAAGGAAGGAAGGAAGGAAGGAAGGAAGGAAGGAAGGAAGGAAGGAAGGAAGGAAGGAAGGAAGGAAGGAAGGAAGGAAGGAAGGAAGGAAGGAAGGAAGGAAGGAAGGAAGGAAGGAAGGAAGGAAGGAAGGAAGGAAGGAAGGAAGGAAGGAAGGAAGGAAGGAAGGAAGGAAGGAAGGAAGGAAGGAAGGAAGGAAGGAAGGAAGGAAGGAAGGAAGGAAGGAAGGAAGGAAGGAAGGAAGGAAGGAAGGAAGGAAGGAAGGAAGGAAGGAAGGAAGGAAGGAAGGAAGGAAGGAAGGAAGGAAGGGGAGAAAAGAAGGAAGTGGGAAAGGGAGAAAAGAAGGAAGTGGGAAAGGGAGAAAAGAAGGAAGTGGGAAAGGGAGAAAAGAAGGAAGTGGGAAAGGGAGAAAAGAAGGAAGTGGGAAAGGGAGAAAAGAAGGAAGTGGGAAAGGGAGAAAAGAAGGAAGTAGGAAAGGGAGAAAAGAAGGAAGGAAGTAAGGAAGGAAGTAGGAAAGGGCGTAAGGAAGGGAGAAAGGAGAAAAGAAGGAAGGAAGTAGGAAAGGAGAAAAGAAGGAAGTAGGAAAGGGAGAAAAGAAGGAAGTAGGAAAGGGAGAAAAGAAGGAAGTAGGAAAGGGAGAAAAGAAGGAAGTAGGAAAGGGAGAAAAGAAGGAAGTAGGAAAGGGAGAAAAGAAGGAAGTAGGAAAGGGAGAAAAGAAGGAAGTAGGAAAGGGAGAAAAGAAGGAAGTAGGAAAGGGAGAAAAGAAGGAAGTAAGGAAGGGAGAAAAGAAGGAAGTAGGAAAGGGCGTAAGGAAGGGAGAAAGGAGAAAAGAAGGAAGGAAGTAGGGAAGGGAGAAAAGGAAAGAAGGGTGGGAGGGAAGAAGGTAATAAAGGAACGAATGACAAAAGGGAAGTAGGAAGAAAAAGGAGGAAAAGAAGAAAGGAAGAAGGAAGGAGAGAGCATGGCAGGAGGAAAGAAGGATAGAAGAATTGGGTCATTTTTGACCCAAAGACAGCACAAGGGTTAAGTATTTCATTTAGTATTTTTTTTATAACTTTATTTCACATAGGGTCTATTATATTACTGTATAAAGACTACAGTGAAACATAATAAACAAACATTCATCATTAGTGTTAGCAATCCAAAAAGTTAGCTTCTATTCACATTAGCAGCCACACTTTCCAACTCTGCACTGGTGAAGATCTGATTTGATGGATCACAATAATATTGTGTCTTCAAATGTCTTCGCTTAGACTTTCATGTGAACTCTCTTCAAAGGTACGCCTGTGCACCAGAGTACTGTTCGGTGTGTGTCATGTGTATCAGCAACAATAGAAATCATATGTTTGAGTCCCCATTGAAGGTTGATGTTGGATTGAAGGATCAGGATCGTCGCAGATACGTGATTAATAACTCACCGTTTTCCCTCATGGTTGCTCATTTGTCTGTGCTGCCAGTGTTACACCCAGCTCTGCATAGCTGCTGAGAGACACCCATCCCCTCCAATGCAATATTGTGGGTAGAAGAGTGTTAAAATCCTCAGACATGCACTCCACGCTTTACTAGGTTTACCAGGGGCACGTACTAAAGTGGTCGGGGAGTGTACAGCCTACAAAACTGCAGATGGCTCACTGAGCCGCCTGCCGATCCGCTGCTCCATTTTTCTCTTCGCTCAGATAAAACCTCCAGAAGCTTGAACTCCTCTACTTGAGGCAGTCCCTCACTCCCAAACCCAAAAGGGCATTCCACCCGTTTCAGATTCAGAACCATGGTGTCGGATTTGATAGATGTTGATTCGTATTCCTGCTGTGAACCGTTTCAGAGAGAGGTAACCTTCTTTATGTAAGAGAGAAACGGAAAAGGTTTACAACGTTCAATTACAATTACAAATCTCGGTTTAGGATGATGATAAATTGCCGGTTGAACGCTGTCAGTTTATTGTTGCATTCAAGCACGAGCAGGCCCACTGGAGGAATTTTAATTGTCAGCTTGTCTTCAAGAGCCCTGTCTGTGTGACCTCAGCTCGTGGTGCAGAGCTCGGTTATCTGCCTCAGACCCTTCAGTCTCTCACAGCCACAGCATGGAACGGATGAGGCGGTAATACCTGGGGTTACCACACTCAAGCAGGCCCCTAATCTCCAGAATTACACAAATCTAGTCTGGAGCTGATTAAACCTCCAGATTAGATTAATGCCTCAACATCAGCCTGAGACGAGCAGCGGTGAGCACACATGCACACTCACTGGACATGCAAATGGCCCCACGGCTTCATTTTGCTCAGTTTTTATCTCAAGTGCATGGTCAGCAAAGCCCTGTGCTTCTACAAGAGTCTTTTTATTTAAACAAAGAAACAAAACAGAAAATACACTATTAGTATGAGTAGAAGGAGGCCAGCTGCAAAAAAGTGAAGTAATCTGCATTAAATGAGCAGCCCGGAGCTGGGTCTCTCCACGCTGCAGCCGCATCGCCACAACTTCCAAATCCCGTGATCAGAAAAGAATCCCGATTTTGTCGAGGCTGATGTTTGTCCTAATTTTGATCCAGCGACACACTCGCATAATGACTGGTGACAGACAGAAGGGTGGAGTATCCATACGAGCTTAGATTCCTGTAAAGAGGATCACATTGTCCAATACATTGTAATCCCCTTCATGCAACCCTGTGGAGCCAGTTGGGCAATGCGGTCCAGGGCACGCCTACTTCCATCCTGGGGTTGCTCCCAGGAGAAAAGAGAAGGTTGCTGCACAAGAGGTGCAGTTATTTATGTTTGGTAACATCCAGATTCCTCACTGAAATAATAACAATGTACCGTGTGCATTTGAATTTCTCCTTTTTGTGTTGCTCTAGTGCTGGGGAAAGTTCGCAGTGCAGTTGGATGTGCTCAGCTCCTGATGTCTCAGAAGTTCCAGCAGTTTCGGGGACTGTGTGAGCAAAACTTGGTGTGTATAGTGCCTCGCTTAGACGCCTCCGCTTTCACCGAAGCCACAATCACTATCATACTTTGATTTTTATGTCTTTTACAAGAGCTGCTTCCCTAGATAATCATTAAGGTTTTGACGCACATTATAAAACGGACTAATCCCAGAACAGCCGCGATACACGGCACATTGGGCACCCACAGAAGCCGTCGTGAAGACCCACCAGCACAAAGCACAAGCAGCTTATAATAAGCCAATAAGCCCTTCCTCTCAGGTGACATGTTTTAGAGAAAATGGCGTTATACAAATTCAACCAGCGCATGACGTGTAGCCAGATAAGTGGTAAACGTGATTTGTCCTGAACGTTGAAACAGAAATCAGTGCGAGTGCAGCTCCTTAAAGTGGTCATCTGTGGATTAAGCACAAGGCAAAAGTCAGACTTCTTGGTAATTCAAAGAGCGTTTCAGCGTTGTTTCAGTGTGAATATAAGTGCATGATTTTCTTCATACAGATACTGATAGGCAGGTATTTGTACATACAAGAGTTTTGTTACTGTTTATATTAAAGTGGATGATGGACACTGTGTGTTCTTTCTTTTCTTAATATAATAAAACATTTTATTTCATTTTGTTTTTCTTTTTTGTTTTCTTTTTTATGTTAAAGCTATTTATTAAGTATTTTTAATAACCCTACTTACTGTGCACTTTAAAAAAAAAATGTATTTACTTGTTTGGCGTGAACGTTCAAAGCTCTGTGCCACAGCGCCCTCTAGTGCAGAGTGATAAAACAGCAGCTGTCATAAAGAGTTATCAAACTATCCTGAATCTTCTTTCAAGTCAGCCCTGTCTTCTTCTTTCTTCTTAGCCAGACAATTTGCAACCTTATTTTTTCTTTCTCTGTGGCTCCAGCTGAGGCGAAACCACATCACACCGACCTTCTCAGCTGCTGAGACTGACGAAACAGAAAATTGCAGCGTACCAGCAGTAACAAACCTACGCCCATTCACTGTCCTATTTTCCTATCTGTTTAACATGCTCGGCGCATCTAGGAGGAAGTACTTTAGATATTAGCCTAGTTTTTTACTTTCCAAAACAGTTTCTCCAACATTTACATATGTGTGTGGGCTTTTTTGTTTCTTTTTGTTTTTTTTATCTGTCTCTTCTGCTGACTATCACAGTGTTGAAGTTAGGTTCTGTCTTTCATCCATTTTTTTTTTCTCCACTTTAAACCCATAACATCCACTTGAAGGCCGATGTGTCAGACTTTATTACCAATTCTGTTAGAAAAAGACCTCTTCACAAGCAGAGAGCGCCTCTGCGGGTAGATAAGTCAGCAGCGAGCCATTACGAGCGCTGAGATAACATGCAGTAATGCTTTCTGACCAGTTGACTCACACAGTGGATGAAAAAGGTCAGTCGACATCAAACAAAGCAGATAGTATTTTAGTAGTCGCTATTTTTCCATTAACTTTACAAAAACAAAACCGTTGCTTTGTACCCTCTGTTGACTTCTGGAAATAACTAATTCCTACTTGACAAAAACAGCCTGCTTTTATGGTGATGTTTAATATAGTGTGTAATAGGGCTGGGCGATATGGACCAAAAGTCATATATCTCGATATTTTCTAGCTGAATGGTGATACTCGATATATATCTCCATATTTTTTCTGTGCCATAATTGGGGTTTCCCCCAAAGCATTATAGCATAGCATCTCTGTTAGCTTCATTTTTTTCTGAGGCAAACCCTTAAAAAAACAGTCAGTTTTAATACTTGTTAAAACTGACTAAAACTTGTGGTGCAGCTACAGTGCTGGTAAATATAGAAAGCTGAGAGTGGCCTATAATGATGCCCTCAGAATCCTGTTGAGGCTCCCGAGGTGGACTAGTGCTAGCCACTTGTTTGTTACCAGTGGAGTTCCAACCCTGGGTGCTGTTCTCAGGAACTTAATGTACAGTTTTATGACGAGAGTGAACAAGTCCAATAATGAAATAATAATGACACTGACAATGCCTGAAAGGAGCAGCATTCGATACTCTTCCAGTTTTTGGAAACACTGGAGAGAGTCCCTGTATGTTTTTTAAAATCTGTATTCTAATTTATTTTATGTTTTGTACTTCTGTTGTATCATGTTTGTCAATATGGACCTTGTAGTCTGAAATAAAGATTGAAAAAATACAAAGCCTTGTGCCAAATGTCACACAGGTTCCTTTATTAACAGAGGTCTGCACAATATCAAAATGTATAAAACAAATGAAATAAAAATAAACTGCCTGCATATATAGAATAAAAATGCGTCTTGAATAAAATAAAACAAATATCCCTTTCCTGCATAACAATTAAATTAAAATACACTGTACAATTAATACAATGTAGACAGTAACAGGCAGACTTTTCCACTGAGGTTGACAGTTGTGCAAATAACAAAACATTTGTGCAAATCTCAAATAAAACATTCAAGTCAATTTGTCACAAAATAAGCTATATCAAAATCAAATTTTTTTTTTTTTTTTTTTTTTTTTTAAATCGATATAAACGATATTGTCTCGTACCATATCGCGTTTGAAAATATATCGATATATATTAAAATCTCGATATATCGCCCAGCCCTAGTGTGTAATGTCCTCACTGTGGCAGTCACCATATTCTCACTCCTTAGTCACAGTTCCTTCATTGTCCTCTCCTCCACTCTCCCCCTGGTCAGAATGTGAATGCCAACCCGCGGCCCACAGCCCAGGACCTGGCTGGATTCTGGGACTTGCTGCAGCTTTCCATCGAAGACATCAGCCTCAAGTTTGATGAGCTCTACCATCTCAAGTCCAATGACTGGCAGCCCGTACCATCTGCAGCTGCCCAGTCGTCCCCTGAGCGGAAGGTACTTCCCACCCATGCTGCCCAGTGCCCTGGCTGGGGTAGGAAAGCCGCCGAAACCGGCCTCTCTCCTCCCACCACCATTTCTCCCACTCCTATTTTTTTGTTTTTTAACCCTGTCCCCTGTGTGGGATGAACTCTTAACAGGGCCTCCCTGTCCAGCGCAGAGGGGCCAGAGAGATCCCTCTAGGCATGCATGGGAAAAAACCACCTCAAACAGGGCTGATGCTGGTGTGTTTTTAAGTGCAAAGCCCTGCTTTGAGCATGCATGTGTCATTTTTCTAATGTGTGTTGCAGTTGAGCATGGCTAAGATGCACTGGCTCATATGACAGAATGCAGTCTTGCTTTTGCTCTGTGAAGTCCATGTTTGTGTTTGTGTGGCTTATGTTGCTTATTAATAACTCTTTGTCACGTCTGCGTTGTGTGTTTCACATAATTCTTTTTTTTTTTTTATTGCATTTATTAATTTATTTCTTCATTACTTCAGTCGTGATGCCTTTGCATCATTCCCTTTGGTCCAAAGGTGTCTTGTGATCGTCCCGATTTAAAATAATGACTAATATGCCCTTACATGCACATTAGCATTTCATCTCCTTTGGAAAGATTCCATTCAAAAACTTGCTTTTTCAATGTTTCCCTCTTTGAACCTGTTGTCTCTGGTCTCAATGTTTCTGTCTGTCGTCTTCAATCACTAAATGTTATTCTAAGCTTTACAGAGAAGGATCAGCTTGAGATAGATGTCTTGTCAAAGTCCTGTCTGCTAAACCTGTGTGAAACAAACAAACAAAAAAGTGTTGTCAATTTATCTCACTGTACTACTTTCTTTGTTTTTGTTCATTTTTTTTCCCCCTCGTCTGTCATCCGTCACCGAACCAACGAAACAGGACGAAGAGAAGACGCCTCCTCCGGCATCAAAGAAGCCTGGTAAGGTTCGACCGCCGCTTGGCCGTGAGAAGAGTGCCGACTCTTCATCGACTTCTTCATCAGCCTCTGCAGAAAAGCAGAGACAAGAGGCTCGCAAGCGTCTTCTGGCTGCCAAGAAGGCCGCCTCATTTCGCCAGAACTCCGCCACAGAGAGCGCGGACAGCATTGAAATTTACGTCCCCGAGGCCCAGACTCGCCTGTGAGAGAAACGAGGAGCGTGAAGGCTCAGAGGACAGATAAGTGTCGTAGAAACACCTGGATAAAGGGAAGGATGTTTTATTTAGTTATTTTTCCCCGGAATCCAAATGAACTATGCTGAGTAAATATGGATGGATGGTGGGGAGGAGGAGAAATGTCGTCCAGAGAAGTTGTTTCATTGGGTTTTCACATTTACAGTTATAGGCTGGTCCTCGTAGAAACAGAATTAGATATTGATACCTTGTTTTTTTTTTGTTTTTTTACTTTTTGTCTTGGACTATGAAGCGGGCTGCCATAGAAGATCTCACCTGATGAATTTCTTGTTACTTTCTTGAATGATTAAAAACTAATTAAACTATTGGTATAATGACTATTATAGGCTAAATAAATCTATATAAACACTCTTAAAAGTTCCTCTATCTTGGCTATAAGATTTATTAAGTGATCTGAAGGTAAGCATTAGTGCTTCTGTCTCCCACCGTCTCGCTCTCCTCCCAGATCACTGGCCATCTTGTAGCTTTGCACAGCACCACCTTGTGGCCATCACACATACTGCGCACATTATACAACCCACCCTAAACGTCTTCCTCCTACTCTTTACTCACCTCTTGGTTTTATGTAAGATTTCATACACTTTAAACTATTCTAAATACCTTTTTGAATCATGAAAATGAAAGTCGGGTTTAAATGGTGATTTTATATAGTCCCTACCATGACCGTGTTCTCAGAATGTTTTGTGTCAAATATTTTTAATACTGCTGAGAATCTGTAAAGTTCAGCTTCCTAATAGTCTTGAATGAAAGCACATTCCAATGTAAATCAAGACCATGCATGAAGATGTTTAGTTGTCAGGGTGACTGTTGCCTCAGTATACTGTTAGGTGGGTTTTCTTTTTTTGTTTTTGTTTTTATTACTAATTTGCGTCTCTCTTGCTTTTTATTTTAGCAACACATTAATGGATATCGCAGGACTTTTGCTCCATTTAATACTTTTTAAGTGCTTTTATTAACCTCACTGGGCATTTAAGTCGTACATCTCAAACTAATTTTGGACTTAAACGTAATTCATGCAGCAGGATGAGCAGGTTAAAGCAAATCACCCACCAAAATCAGTCCACTTCACTAATGTTGTGTTTTTTTTCCCACCACACAGATCAGCACACAAAAATATCACACTTCTTTTCAACATATATTGGAAAAAAAATATTTTTCTAATTAAATTGTTATTAGAGCAACATTGTGTTTACATTACTTTTTTATTTTTGCTCGTTGACGACTGTAGAAGCCAAAGATGAACTCACCGTTTCAGATTCATCTCGTGTATTGAAATGTTAGCAACCTGTGAAAGCAGGCGAGGTGGACTGAAGCCACAGCAGCATATGTATTATAGATTTAACCTTTTGATATGCACGTGGCCAGACGCGTAAGCAGAAGCACCCATTACTACGGTAACGTGGAGTAGCTGTGTCAGAGCATTCAGGACCAGGAAGCTCCACTTCCTCAAAGAAAGAAAATCTTACTATGGAGAGGATGTGGGACCTCTGGAGGACAACAGCAGACACTTTTAGTCCAGTATCCATATTTCTTTTTTTTTTTTCAAACTAAAGGGGCATTCAAATATGATAGCAATTTGGTCTGTTATATTTACAGACTCCTCTTTTCCATCTGAACGGGTTCCTCTCAGTTAATCAGTATGAAGAAGTCCTAAAGTACTTGTTTTAGGATTTTACTCTATCAATTACAGGTCCAGCCATACAGTGGTCTGCCCTCAGGGACCGCTCTTGTTTGCTTGTCTTCCATCGGCATTTGGCATCTTCCAAATGGTGAGCAAACAAAACAACTTTCCTGTCCTAATTGGTTATGCTAAACTGATCCTCAGCCACACCAGTGCTTTGGCTGAGGGAAGACTTCTCTCTCTCTCTCTCTCTCTGTTTCTCACCCACTGTGACCCAAGCGTTTGAGGTTCCAGATTTAAATTGGAAAAGCCCAATAAGAACCATTCTTTCTAGCCTTTGTTGGGGAGAGCTTTCTCTTGATGGCAGACCATTGTTTTCCTGTTGTGTTTGCCTGCTGGGGATGACTCTCCAACAAGGAAAATGGCTCAGGGGTGTCAATAGCTTGTTCCCTGATTGCTGCAACCCCCCTCCCATTTGACTAGGGTGGGCAGCACCGTTAGCACCTGAAGGCCTTTTGTGTGACTGACACAGTCACCGGCTTGATTTGATTTCTGACTGCCACTGAAGAGTTTTGACAAGGAGTTTTTCCCCCTAAAATAAGCATTCATAGCTGTCTCCTATTTGTGTTAATTAACTTATAGGCATCACAAGTAATACAATTCATTCACAGCATGCACCCCCTGCCACACTGAAGAATATTTCAATATGTTACGCAGTTTTATAAGATCTTTTTCTTTTCTTTTTTGCTGGCATCAGTTTTTCTTTTTCACACAACTGTATGTCAACTGCAGATAAAAGATGAAGCGATACCTCTAATACACTGAGGTAGAGAAAGTTGACACTTATCTGTTCTGCTGAAATCCCAAGACTTGTCAATGTCATACTCGAGACAAAAGAGCTCATCTCATGCATTTGAACGAGGCGATTCTCCAATATACAGATACACTTCTTGTTGAGACGAGTATGTCTATTTCCTGGGAAGGGTTATCAATGATCCTCACAACTGCACTGTGGGGGAAGGGTTGTGGATGTAAAACCACATTTCAGGATGAGAGTGGTCCCCATACAGGAGGGATTGATAGTGAAGTGTCATTGAAAGTATGCTTAAAAAGCTAGGTTTTTTTTTTGGCAGGTCTTGGGCTTTTTTTTCTTTTCTTTCAACGATTTTACCAGTTTCCAGCCCTTAAATGTGTCTTTTTAACATCATGTTTTATTATTGATAAATGTGCAGAAGCAGTTGTGTAAATGTCAGATGAGGCAAAGACGAATCACTCGTACACCAACGTCCCTTCCATGAAACCGGTGTACTCTTACTTTTTTTGTTACTCATTTATCTTCTCTGAACTTAGCTTTTACATTACATGAAGTTTACTTTCCCTCCAATATTTAGTACTTATTACTGTATGCCTCTTTTGGAACAATTTAATGTATTGTGAAAAGTTTGGCCCATAAGAGGCAAGTGCAAAATGAGTTAACTCCAGAAAGATGGTTTACCTCAGCTGGTGATCATTATCCTTTTACACTACTGAACACGTGCTTGCAACGAAAGAAAGAGATAACCAAGTTTATTAGCATCTTTGCTTTGTTCTACTTTGAAGGGGGGGAACTGGGTAAGGGTTTTAGGGGCTGAGGCCATGCACTTAAAACTAGAAATATGATGTAGCAAAAAGTGTCTAAATATATATATTGTATAAAGCAAGCACATATTTTAAAGACTAGGCTCTGTTTATTAGACTTTACATAGGATGTGTGTACTTCAGGGTTTGATTAAAACAAAAACAGGTTGCACTGTGCAAGACAAAGTTGTGAGTGTGTGGGTATGTTGTCCATTAAATGAGATTTATCTAGATCCCTGTTCACTCTGCTTTCATGACATTTAAAGGATGTGCAATACGGAGGAAGGAGGTTCTTTGAAATAAACAAGACTATCTTGCATTTCTCCCCTTGTGCTTCTTAAAGTCATCCTCTGTAAATAGGAATAAAACCAGACTAAAATCTTCATCTTTTACAATGCTGTAGATCTATTTATACTATTTCAAGTTTGTTCATGTGTATAATGCAGAAACGCAATGTTCAATAAAATGCACACAATACTTTCTCAGAAGTTCATCATGACTGCGCTTGCTTACTGTTTTGTACTTGTTGATTTTCAACGTGAAATTTGTCTTTCAAGAACTATTATCAATATTATATATACTATATTATTACTAAATGAATAACAATATATGTCTATTTTTTTTAAACCCTTTGAAAATAATTTGAATTACTTTGAAGCAGCTTTATTTGGGATTAACTCTTGGAGTCAGTACTAGATTGGACATTTGGATAAGATCTACATTTAAATGGTTACACTTACACGTATGGGAAATACTCTAGACTTTGACATTTTTTTTTTTTAAATCACAAGCTTTAAGTCATTGCAGAATTATTCCCCACAAAGTTGATATAGTTATGTTATTCAAGACTTGGGTCATTCAGGTTACCATAAAACGTTTTCCACGTTTTGGATTTATGTAACAAGAACCATTTGCATTGTTATGTAAAGCCATACGCTTTGTTTCTCCCAAACAGAACATTGACCACAATGGTACAAAAATATGTAAACGTTGTTTGTTACACATATTCTGAATTCAGAGGTTTTAACCCAACCGAGAAAATACCAGTTTCAACGAAAGTCTGCGCTATATTTTGAATGAAATGGTTCTCCTGTCAATCAAGACGACGCAGAGTCTGGCCCGCTGTCTAACGGAGCGCTGTGATTGGCTGATCCCCGCGCAGGAGGCGACTTTCTGCGCTCTGATTGGCCGAGAGCAGTTGAGGAGGCGGGACCATTTCAACTCTGATTGTCAAGACTGGTAACGCGCTGGCGCTGCGACGGCGTGCAGGTAAAAGAAACAAGCGACGAAAGAGGAAAAAAAAAAACACTGAAAACACTCGTCCTGGCCGAAAGCGAGAGTTGCAATGGAAACGTGGGACTCTTTTCGTGCCACGCAACCTTAAAAAGTGAGGTTTTTAAATCCGGCGGAAAAGCATTGACACCTTTTTTGTGGCGTCTTGGAAGAAAGTGCCATCGCCTGGGCTGCCAGACACGCTTTGTACAGCTGCGTGTTTCCATCAACAAAGAATGAAGCCCCTGAAACGAGGTGAGCCTCCTCATCCCTGCCGGCTCCGTCCGCGGGTCCCAAAGTGTCCTGGTCGCCGACCACGACCTGAAAGCGAGGGGGTTTTCCGTCCCGAGCACTGCAGCGTGTGTTTGTGTGGAGATTTGGAGGGACGGCTAGCCTCAATTATGGCTCCGCGTTAGAGCGACGCAGAGCTTACGGCGTAGGTTACGCAAACGACGCGCACCGTACGCGTCCCATACGGCGTGGGCTCTGTCGGTGTAACGCGGAACCATAAATCAGCCTTTATCTGGAGGCAGGCATGGTGTCCATCTGGCGGAGCGACATGCGGGAGGCTGATGCCGCGTTCCATTTGTCCTCGGAAGTGGGGATTTCCAAGTTCCCAGTAGGATTTTTCAACTGGAACGCCCCTCGAAGTGGGATTTCCCACTGGGAAAGTGGGAGAATCTTCACCAACCCCGAGTTACCATTCAAAGATGGCTGCCCCGGTTGTAAACAGTAGAAGAGAGCTCTAAAAATTCGTAGCACTTCATTCTAGTTTTGGTCACACTAAATCAGTCGTATACAAGTATTGTTCGGCATATATATTCTGCTATAGTGTAATTTACATTTTTCATGTGGTATATGCGAACTACAAACTTGTTTACCTACTTTGTAACTGGAACGCTGATAACTCGGCTGTGACGTCATTCCCAGTTCCGAGTTCCGACTTCCGAGGTAAATGGAACGCAGCATTAGCCTGCCCGGCCGCCTCCTTTGTGCGCTCCAGATGCCTCTTTTAGCCACTATTTACACATATCACCCACTTATACCCGAGTACTTTGCAGAGCTGTCTTTAATTTTGCTCGGACTCTTAATTGTTAAGGGTTATTGACGGTCACGTTCACATTTCCAGCTCTTGAAGCTCCTCGTGGGAAAGAAAGTTCAGTGGATTTATTTGTTTGAAACTTCCCTCCTGAGCTGCAGCATTCATGCTGTTTTCCTGTGAACCTTTATTAACTTGTGTCGACAGAGAGGGTGATTTGGTAAACATGAAGTTGGCCTGTTTGACAGCCTGTGTGATTTAACACAGTGACTTTGTCTTTGACGGGTTTTTGTTTTTGTTGCTTGGTTGGTGTTTTTTTTGTTTTTTTATTGAAACTTTTTATCAGATTGGATTATATTGTTTTGACGTTTGCAGACACGGTTTTGTTATTTTATAATAAAGCCCTGTGGTTGTGCGTGGGGTTTTGTTGTGGTAATCACGTACACCACGTTTCTCCCTCTGGGGGGAACCTGGAGTATGTCAGGGAAATATGTCTTTGTCAAACCCAGCACACAAAAAAGTTTACCTGATAACTTTTACTGGGAATAATTTTGACATTTAAGATTTTTTTTTGTGGTGGGTGGGACAAATGTTTGCGCAGCCGCAAAAATGGTTATAGAGCTGCAGTTGTGATGGGATTGTTTTGTTTATTTTAAGTTTCCCCTATATTATTCAACTGCTTCCCCTTTTGTAGATATGAAAGATTTAAGAGAGATTTTTTTGTTTCCACCGTGTTGGCTCTTGTTAGTATGTTTTTGTTTTTTGGGGGGTTTTTTCCCTCTCTTGCATGGTCAATAGATTCCTGGGCCATTGGCTTCAGTGATGTTGATATGCACACAATCTCCTTTGTGAGGACAGGCGCTGCCCCTGGGGGTCAGGTTTCAGCCAGCCTCACAGAAAGACATTTACTGCAGTCTGTGGCCCACCCCTGGGATCAGGCATGCTCCATTTTGAGGGGAGATTTCCTCCAGTGACCAACCATGGTTTACAAGGGAAATTTAAAAAAAGAGCTAACGTCACAAAAGTAATTGCTTGCACACATTCTTCTCGCAGCCTCACTTTTGAAGTTGTGTTCTTGTTTGCTGCTTGATTTTGGACCAGTTTGAGCATTTTATGTCCCCAGTTTTGCTTTAATGGTGTCTGCTATTGTAAAAGGGATAGTTCAGGTTTCAGTTTGTGCTCAAAAGCAAGCGTGTATATGTAAGAGTATAGCCACTGGATTAACTGTCTTTCTAAGAGATAACAATCAGGGCTATACCTTCAAAAAAAAAATCCAATTTGACACACAAGTCATGATTAAGTTTAATAGCCATTATAAATCACTTTGCAGTCATCACGTTAACAGACGCGTGCAACAAATGATCTATTTTTTTGTAATTTTTTTTTTTTTTGACTCAGCTCTGGAGGAAGATAACCGGCCGGAGCAGGAGCACTCTTCTGCCATGTCGGACAGCGATGACGGTTCCCCACTCGACCTGTCAGGAAGAGGGCTCCTCGGGAAGCGCCGTCGCCGTGGCAACTTGCCCAAGGAGGCGGTGCAGATTCTTCGGAGCTGGCTGTATGAGCACCGCTTCAACGCCTACCCATCAGAGCAAGAGAAACTCAGCCTATCGGGTCAGACCAACCTCTCTGTGCTGCAGGTGAGGGGTGGCTTCTAATATTATGCATTTGTGTTTTGTAGTTGTGTTTTTACTTCTTGATAACTTGATCTGATGTTTATTTTGTCTTGTCTTTTTTTTTTTTTGCATAGTTTAAATGTTTTGTTAGATGAGTCCCATGAACAAGTAAAAACACTAACTAGGCAGTACCACGGTGCACTGTGGTGAACATCTTCCCAATTTTCCATTTTCACTTTGCCTCTGTAGTACATACTTCCTTTTTCCTGCTCAGAACACGTAGTCTGTGCTAGATAAAGCGTTAGAGAGCAGTGGGAGGCGACGGCAGCAGAGCTAGTTGTTATGTAGTCAGTTCACTGGAATGCCTTTGGCTCGCGTGTCTGTGGCTCAGCATATTTGAGCTCAGACTTTCATTACTGCCAGCTGTCTGAGTGCTCGTCATCCGTCTTTCTCACAAATGTCTTTCTTGCTGTACCACCAGAGGGAGTGAGTGAGTGAGTGAGGCTTTGGCCACAAAGGCAGATGAAGAAGGGTGATAATTTAAGCCAGATATCACAAATAATTTAAAATCCTAGATGTGATGCAGGATTGAATGTATGAATGTGGTTATTAGGGCATATTTAAATGTCGTCAGGTCTCAAAATGAATCTATGCAGACTAGGGATGGGCGGTATGGACTAAAAAATGTATCACGATAATTTCTGACATTTATCCCGATAACGATAAAAATGACGATAAAAAAAATACCAATTCAACTTCACCTTTTTAACTATAAATATATCACCACATTCAGTCTTTGGAGCCAAATCACTGCTCTAAAAGAATACTAAATGCTACTAAACTACACCAATTAAATTGAATTAATGAAAACCAATTAAATGAGTTACACCTGTACTGCAAAACTGGAATGACTCAGATTTGTTACACAAACGCGTATCAACGGGAATTTTTCTTTCTTTCTTTCTTTCTTTCTTTCTTTCTTTCTTTCAGGTTTCTTTCTTTCTTTCTTTCTTTCTTTCTTTTTTTTTCTTTCTTTCAGGTTCATATCTTTCTTTCTTTCAGGCTCATTCCTTCCTTCCTTCCTTCCTTCCTTCCTTCCTTCCTTCCTTCCTTCCTTCCTTCCCGTACGTTGTGCGTGGATTTAACACAGAACCATAAATCAGCTTTACACAAAAACGTCATCAATGGGAATTTATCGTTTTTACCGCAAGATGACAAATTCTTACCGTGGGGAATTTTTTTGACGGTTTATCGTGAACAGTAAAATATCACCCATTCCTAATGCAGACTGGTTTCTGGTTTTAATGTAAGCAGAAAGTGACAGGTTTGATTATAACGGAAATTGTTCCTCTTTTTTTTTTCCTCCCCCCAGATATGCAACTGGTTCATTAACGCACGGCGCCGCCTGCTCCCTGATCTGCTCCGTAAGGATGGCAAAGATCCTACTAAGTTCACCATTTCCCGTAAGGTTGGTGGTAAAGGTGACGGGCCCTCATCTAACGGAGGTGGAGCCGGCACTCCAGAGACGAGCGCTTCTGCCAGCTCTTCTCAACAGCGGCCATCTGTAATCCGCTCTGCGCCCACGTTGGACCTGAGTTTACTGGGGAACACGGCCACAGCTATTCTGACGGGAGCAGGCTACCCTGGTAAGGGAGGATCAGTACAGGCACTTATGAAGCTGGATGCACAGAGCCTTTTAAGGGAAGCAGAGGAGAAGGGTTGTTTCACCAGCACAGCAATGGCCGCCAGTCCTACCGGCGGCCTCTTCAACACGCCTCCTCCCACTCCTCCTGAGCCGTTCCCCACCCAGGACTTCAGTGACTTGAGGCTCCTGGTGGACGCAGCTCTGCAAAGGGCGGCCGAGCAAGAACGATTCGGAGACACTCAAAGCAAACCCCTAGAGACTGTAAAGACTGAACTGGAAGATTCAAAGTGCAGTTCTTACAGCAACGACATGGGCCCAACACCACCTCCAGAAGAGCAAGTCATGGATCCTTCCAGGGTCCAGAGTCTGATGGAGAAGGCTATGGCTGTTCCAGTTTCAGAGGGAACTCCAGGAAAGTCTCCAGTGTCTGTGTCTTCGGGCGCCTCTTTGCCAGTTTTGGCTCCAGTGTTGCTCTCAGCCTCGAGGTTGTCTCCTCTTCCAATAAGCAAAGTTATATGGAGCCCCTTGGATAAGGACATTGTGAGAGCATCCAGTCCAAACCAGCCTCAGCTCATCCCTGCACATCTGCCTACCATTGTGCCAGTTTCTGCCTTAGTCTTTGGACAGCCTGATTTGAAGAAACCAGCGGCTGTTCCAGCACTCACCCCAGCTCCATCGTCATCGTCCACCTCAGCCTCAGCTCCCACCACTCGTCTTGAGAGTGTATCAGTGCCAGCAGCTCTACCAGCGACAAGTCCCATTTCAGTCTTAGCTACAAGCCAGGATTCACCAGCAACCGGAGCTCCTCCCCCAGCTGTCTCCTCTCAGTCAGTCTCCAGAGGAGTCCTGCCTCACCTGCCGTTCCCCAAACCTCCCCTGATCCCAGTAATGGCCCCATGCACATTGTCTGCTTCATCTTCACTGTCTTCACTAGTGTCAGTCTCAGCACCAGGGTCTGCCTTTGTCCAGGCTTCAGCTGTCGCTCCAGCCTCCCCTCCAGCAATAACCCCTCCCACCGGCCTCAAGCCCCACCTCGCTGCTCCGCCGCTGCAGCCCTCCTCCTCCACAAGCAGCAGCAGCGCTGGTTCACAGAGGAATTCGTCTGTGGTGCCCAGTGTTTGGAGCATGGTTCATCCCACCAGCAGGCAAGCCAGCTCCCTTCAGGTGGTGAAAACCCCCCTGGCCACAGTGTGGGGACCACAGCACAGCCTGCACTCGGTGAGTGAGCCTGTGAACTAGGTGCTGCAGCTGCACGTAGCGTATCTGGAGTGGACTGACTACAGATACGCCTCAAAGCTGGACATGTTTCTGTATATAAGAGAATGTAAAAAAGAAATCATCAGTCCATTTAGACGTGAAGCCTGCACCAAAGTAAGGTAACGGGCATGAATTTACGTTTGGGACTAAGATCTTTTATTGTTTCATACACTGTTTACTATAGATGCCAGTTCCTTGACGACTGTTTGACGCTCTGTCGAAGAGTAAACATTCCTCAATATAGACTAAAAGGTTTTGATGCCATCTTTAACAACTGTTCCATTTTAACATTTTGAATGTGAAGGGGAAAGCCCACAAATTGTGCAAAAGTTTAATCAACGTAGGTCTCCTCAGTAGCAGCGCTGAACTTTTTTTTTTTTTTTTTTTTTTTTTGAGGCATTTGTATAATTAATTACTTCATCCATGACTTTTCTTCCCCCTCAGAACAACAACAAATACACTAATATGTATTGTTGTGCAATTCAGAAGATCAACTTTTATTTTACTTATTTATTTTTATTTTATTTTAGTTGTTTGTTTAGTCTGGTCTTTATTCCAGCACACTTCCTTTGTCATGGAGCAGAGTAGGAGAGTCGAATCCTCTGCAACCTCCCCATTTTCCTGTTTTATTATACATCAATTTTCTAACAACTAGGGGAGGGATGACACTTTTCATCTCTGCTGCTCTATAAATAATTTTAAATACAATGCGTTTCTATTTTTGACAAGTGAATTCCTTAACTGTATAATAAGAAACAAGCAGTATTTTCTCTTTTCTGTATAATTTCACCCAGCTCCCAACAAGAGTGCAAAGGAACACTAAATGTTTAAACCCCTCATTTAGAGTAGATATGTATTACCTAAGAAGACATTTCCTTGGCATTTGGGAGCCTTAGGGATTGCTAGGTTGTTTTTTTTTTTAATCTGAATGTCTTTACTAACGGGGAAATAGTCAGTGCTCACACGTTTTCAACAAAGCAATTGTAACACGGATCGTTTACTTTTGTTTTTGTAAGAGATCATCAATGCATTTTAGTTTTTTCTCCATCTATGTTGTCCACTTTCATCAGAAATCCTTTCTATAGAGTTTATAATCATTCATAAGGCTGTAGTTTCTGTGAAACTGTGTTTAGAATAAATCGCAATATAATATTGAATGCCAGCTGGACAGCATCTGTTAACTGTAGCAGTGTGTGTGAAGAAAAGCTGTAACTGATGCTGTAGCAGGATTGTTTTAATCAAATCATCAATACTGTCATGTCCACCAGTGTCAATGAGCTGTGTTTAGTACTAACGGTTATATTTTTGCATGTGCAAGTTACGAGGATGCTGAAGGAGGAAGTCGGGTGTTGGGTTTGCTGAGCAATGACCACTGAAACATTCCCAGAATACCTCCTGGTCTGTTGATATACATTTCAAATTTGTTTTGTTTGCCTGTCCTTTAATTCAGTACAGTGTTTTTCTTTTTCTTTTCTCTAGCAGTTTTTATACCTCAGTTTACAAAGGTCACGTCAGACTTGAGTCATATGTAGAATACTAAGTGTGTTACGGTAATATTTTAAATATTCTTACCTCGTTCCACTGTGGGAACACCCTCTCGGAGGTAATACTTGGAATGGCTGGCTATAAGAGTAGGTTTTATATGGGATTTATTTTAGATTTTAGATGCAAACTGACACTCCTGAGGAAAAAGAGGTGATTATGTAAATATTTTGAAGGTCAACCTTTTTTTTTTTTCTCCCTCTTTTTCTTTTGGGCTGAGTTCAGTTTCAAACTAGTTTCTTTACAGCCAAATGTATTCAGGAAGTTCATGTTGTAAATCATGACTGACTGTTGGTGGTCTGAGTGGCTGCTGTGCCTTAAGCCTGACTGAGGGATGATCTTCCCTTTTTTTTTCCTTATGTATTACAAACTCAATAGTCTGTGCAATATATGCCTTAAACTTTAAATGTGTGTTTTTGTATGACCATATTTCAAGCTTTCCAAGAAATAAAAGTTTTCTTTTCATAAATACATGTCCCTTTCCTTTTTTTGCCAAATGCAGTTGCTGTGAAATCAAATGTATAGATATAAGTAGGCTTCTTTACCAATTAAGTGGGGAGGTGATTTGTCCCACTATTAAACGTTGCAGGGATTTGGTCACCTTGATTTGCTGACCTGAGACTCATCTCATTTGTGCTTCCTTTCTCCTGCTTGTGACGTGAAAATCTGTCACGGGGAAATATTTCAGAGGTTGTTTCAGTTCCTCAAATGCACTGGGAGACGAGGAGATGTACAGGATGCACTAGTGCAGTGATTCTTAACCATAGGGCCGCGGCCCACACTTGGGCCGCGAGCGCCATCTAGAGGGCCGCGAAAAAAATTCAGTTTTGTACGTGTGGGCCGCGGGGGCCGCGGGACTGCATAGCAACTCCCGACCAAATGAGGAGAAGAAGACCCTCAGCTAGCTCTAGGTGTAATAGTAAGAGAAATGGTGTGTATTTATAGAGAAAATCCTTCATTTTGCACAGAATAGGTTTAGATCCGCCAGGATCAGGGATCGATTACTTGGGTCTGCGCCCAGAGCGAGCGAGCGCGGCGTGATCATTTATCCTGACTCGTCCGCGCAGCCGGGGAGGTCGGTGCCGCTCGGGCGGTGGGCTCCATCGTTACTGCTGAAGGATTGTACATGTAGATGTGTCTGCTGGACTGGACTGTTGTTCGGGCTCGCAAAAGCATCGGAAAGTGACTCTGCTGCAGCGGCCAGAGAGCTGCGGGTTCTGCCCGGCCGTCTCAGCTGATCAGGCTCGGATGAAATCCGACACGCGCAGTCCTGACAACTTATTAATGTAAATAAAACTTAGTAAGTTACTTAGTAAGTAATTAGCTTGACTCTTACAGAGATGAGAAGCCTAACAGGTGGAAAGGGAAGTTCAACCCGGAATGGACAGATTCATCCTGGTTCAGTCTTCCCACTGGGACAAAACCAGTGTCTCATACGTTCAGAGACCGTGGCGTTCAAAGTGCGAAAGTAAAACGCCACTGAAACAAAACACAAAGTTTTTCATCAAACATATCCACTCAAGTCTGAACTGAAGTCACAGAAAATAAGCTGACCATCTTAAACATGTTTGGGTCCACATACAGCTGTGAAGCAGCTTTCTCCACAATGAACATAATTAAAACTAAATATCGTTCCAGGTTCATCAATGAGCACCTTCTCATGTGTATGAGAACCTGACACCAACCAGCCCAGATTTAAACTCCTGGCAGGAGAAATTAGAGCTCAGTTCTCTCACTGAACGACAGAAAGTGAGAGCATAAGATTAAGGGGAAGAAAGAAAAACTGCAAAACTTTTAAATTGCTAAGATGTGTTTATATTAATTTATTATAAAAATGTGTTGAGACAATTAACAAAGAAAAGGGGAAATTCAAACTGCTGGTAAAGAAATAAAATAAGATAGCATTTGAAAAATAAAATAAAATCTTATTTATTTATTTTATTTTTAAGAGAAAAAAATGTGTAATTGAAGTTACACATGTTAATGGGCAAATATGTATTTTTTTAATATAACAGTCAGATGCAGATGTTGATACAACTATGAGGCTACTTGAATATATATATATATATATATGTGTGTATATATATATATATATATATATATATATATATATATTTATTATGATGTTCTGGACCTTCGCTGCTATACAGTGTTAATATTTAACGGGCCTCAGGCCACTCTGTACTGAAAAAATTGGGCCCCAAGGTCAGAAAGGTTAAGAACCCCTGCACTAGTGTATCCTGTCTAGGTTTTTTTTTTTCTTGTTTTTGTTTTTCATCTCCAACTTTTAATTTAAAGCAAATATATGCAGTCTCAGGAACACCTCTAGTACTAATCAGAAGTACATTTATAATGCACATCGGTGGGATGCAATGGTATTTATCATATCAGTATGACGGATGTACGTGTGTGTATGTGTCCTGTACTACAGCTTGTACAGCCATCAGCTCTCAGCTTGACTCGGTTGGGCCGATGTCAGACAACATTCTCCATCACTTTGTGAAAGGATGTTTCCTCCCTCCAGGTTTAGACACAAGGCTTGTATGAGGTGGGAGGTTACGCTGCTTCAAAGGGCACTTCATGAAATACTTTGACCCCTTAGGCTTAAAGATCTTCTCACTTTTGGGATTTTCCTTTTTAAAACTTATTGTATGAATGGTAACTTAGGTTAACAAATAGGGTAATTTGACCAGTCATGGGTTAAGCCTTTTCTATTTTTCACTTTTCTTTATGCAAATATTAATTTTGTCCATTTCACTTAGATTTTTACGTTTGGCCCGAATGTTTTTCCAGGTATCAGCTGAAGGGACTAATCAGGATGTATCAGTGCTTGTATGCTTCTAATCTGAATAAAACCATTGCATACAGTCAAAATAAAGCAAATAAGATGAGTGTGAGTGTTAATATTCCAACCTTTAATATGATTGTTGCTTTAGCAAAAAATAATTTTATAGGTAAGTGCATAAAATATTGACAATTTCAGAACTTTGAGTTGCGCAGTAAATAGTCAAAAATCTCATAATGACACCTTTTCTTCACTAAATACAACAGCAACTTTATAGTGGGCATAATTAATGTAGACCACACCAATGCTGCAGTAGGTTCGGCCCACTTGCCTTTGGTTAAATGTCCCTTTGGGGTTAGTAAAGCATTCAATTCTGCTATTAAAAACAAGTGTTTATCTTTCAGATAGGAAAAAGGCTGCGTTCTCAGTGAAATGTACATTTGTTTAATAATCAAGAGTTGATGAAGCTGATTTAAAAAAAAAAAAAAAAGAAGAAATGTGGATGCATCCAAGTTCCTTTAGTGCAGTATAAGGCCTGGAACATGCAGACGCACCGATAGCACTTTGAGCCTCTAAATTAAATATGAAACAGACATTTCGCTGATCTGGAGAAGATATGGTTCAGTGACTGCAAACACAAATCTACACTTACTTTATTTGCCTGAGCAGTTTCAAAACTGAATCCCTTCAACACACACACCCGATCCCTCGAAAAATGCACTGAACCAGCTTATGGAAGATGTCTGGACAGCCAATTCTATTAAACAACAGGCCAGAAAAAAACCTCTTTTGATTGTCAAATAAACAATAAACAGTAAACAGATTGATTTCTCTTTTTCAACACAAGGATAGATTTGTTACAGAGAAAAGAGCCCGTTGCAGTATACACGTGTGGTAGCTAACTGGCAGGAAGAGGTAAACATGGCTGGTACTGTATGCAGCACTTAGGTCCAAACAGCCCCCCCACACACACATGCACACTGATGCTTAGTGCATTTCCAAAATCCAACCAGCTTCCCCGAAACAGGCGGGTGATGCTGCAGTAGCCTGGTGTCCAATGTGCTGTGTTTAAATCTTAAAATGATAACTGAGTTGTACTTGTAGTGTGTAGCTCTGAAGAATAAGTCTGTACCTTTAATTTACTACGCGGATCCCAATAAATGGAACATTTCACTTTTAACCTGCTACAGTCTCAAAAACTAATACAGGTTTCCTGTTTAGGTTTCTTCATTGTACAAGACTCAAAAAAGAAAAGAAAAGCCGGGGTCAGATCTGTAGTGCAGCATGTGTGCAGGAGGGCTGATGCAGTTGTCTTTTTTCCCTCTACTCATCATCCTTGTCTTTGGCCCCGTGTTTGAGGATGCGGGTGAATTCTGCGTAGTTGAAGTTGCCCTTCTTGTCGATGGGAGCCTCCCGGAAGAGCTCGTCCACCTCTTCATCTGTGAAGCGGTCGCCCATGGTGGTCAGGAGTTCTCTCAGATGGTCTTCATGGATCACACCTTCCAAACAGAGGACACCGAGAGGCGACATAAACGTCCAACAATGTCCAATTAACGCAATTTGTATGTTTGACTATGTTTCTGTTTACACCAGCTCACCAACTCCCTCCTCATCGAAACAGGCAAAGGCGTTGCGGATGACGTCTTCTGGGTCTGTTCCATTGAGCCTTTCTCCAAACATGGTGAGGAACATGGTAAAATTAATGGGCCCTGGTGCTTCGCTCATCATTCCCTCCAGGTATTCGTCAGAGGGGTTCTTACCTGAGGAAGAGCAACACCATTATAAGCATAGCGGCCTTAAAAATTAGGTAAATATGATGTCGGATGAACACATCTGACATTGTATTCACACAAAACAAGCTGCAGAAATAATGTGGATTAACTAAATGTAACCCATGATTCACTAGTAATGAAGCTGATATGTTCAGTACTTTGTGAGATTAATCACCAGTGGAAAACATTTAGAGTTGCCAATACTCCCAAGGGCAAGCTCACCTCAATGTCAGGTAAATTGAGAGAAAAAAAGAAAAAAGCTACAATTCTTAACAAGCTTGTTTGTGGGGGTTGACGGCACAAAGCCTCCTTGCTCAGAAGAACATGGTGGCACGGTTTCGTTTTGCAAAGTTGGCACTGAAATAACCACAAGATGTCTCGATCTCATTAGGACAAGTGAGAGCAGAGATGTACGACTCACATTCGGTGGGAACCGAGCAACCTATCAGTTCAAACGGCACACAGCAGGTTTCAAGCTTGGCAGGAACCGAGTCGTGCAGCAGGTTAGTGATACCGGCCGTGCCAGCAAATGTACAACAGAATTGCTGAAGTAGTGAAGATTAAAAGGTGCTGTAGTGCTCCAGTCAAAAGTCCAGACCGCAACCCGAGTGAAATGTTGTGACAGAGCCTAAAAGGAGCTAAAACAATTCCCACAAAAGGTCAAGGAACTGACACTCCACAAGTCAGTGGCTGATGACTTCAAACAGAAGAAGATTGCTTTAAATCTAAGCTGCTAAAGATGCTTCTGTTGAATCTATGAGTGTACTTAGTTTTGTCCACATATTGTTTTTGTTAAATAAATAAATGAAACATTTCGTGTTATTGTTCACCTGAGGAAATATTTACTCAATTTTCAAAACCTGGTACAGACCAGATTACTTTTTTAAAAATATCCTGGGGTGTGAAACTGTGTTTTTTTTTTCACGTGTACATATATTTTCATGGTGCATATTTTTTTAGTGCTGAAAACGATCGATGACAATGCAGGAGAGAGTTTGATTTATAACAAAACATCAATAGAATTATCCCAAGGCAACAAAACCCACTAATGTTACATGTATTTAACATGAATAGTTTTTTCTTTAGTTTCAAGTAAAATGTGTAGAAAACAACAAAGCAATCTAATCAAAGATTTGTTAAAGGATATTTCGTTGATTTATGTCTATAGCTGATAATCGCCACATTTAGAAAACATTTATTTTCATTTTTTCTCATTTTGCGCAACTAATCTGAAGAAAAGAAATTTGATAATCCTGATGAAATTATCCGGTCATCAGCAGTACTTTCTCTCTGACACTGATGCATAATCCAGGAGATAGTTTGCAACTTCTTTCACTGACCAGACGGTGCTCAAAATCAGCCCTTTAAGATATTTACTTTACTTTATTTACCCAGAGAGGCCAGCATGTCGTGCAGGTCCTCCTTGTCGATGAAGCCATCTCTGTTCTGGTCAATCATGTTGAACGCCTCTTTGAACTCCTGGATCTGAGACTGGTCAAACATAGCAAAGACATTGGAGGTCGCCCTCTGAGGACGCTTCTTGGTGGTCTTCCCCTTGGCACGTTTGCTCGACATGATGGCAGCTGGATCTGGACCTGTGCAGAGACGACATTTGTAGATTTGAGAAAACTGTGTTGATGCAACACAGTTTTATTCATTTCAAGAGGTTCATTAAATCTGCTTGTGCAGTATATTTTGCAGTACAGTGTAAGAAGCACTACATCGACGAAGCTCCTTATTTTTTCCCTCGCATCCTCTTCAGAGAGAATCACATTCTCCACAAATGTCAGGCACTGTGATGGGTGTGAAAGTGACATTTCTCTGCAGTGCACTTCAGATCTGTCCAGAATTAGACCCGTCACTCACATACAGGTCTACAAGGATTTGTCATACGTGTGTGCGTGCGTGCGTGCGTGCGTGCGTGCGTGCGTGCGTGCGTGCGTGCGTGCGTGCGTGCGTGCGTGCGTGCGTTCTATGACTGTGTTGTACTTGGGGGGTAAACAGCAGACAATGCACTGAGGAATCGTCTGGTTTGTGCAGGGATGAGCAGGTGAGTGAGGCTGATTAGTCACACGGAGGAATTACATCATGTCCTCAAAGGCACCAGCGTGAATGCTGCATGTAACAAATTATCACCATTCACTCACTGTTAAAGGACTATTTTAAAATCCATTTTTTAATCTTCAGTTTTCACCCAGAAAGTCAAAATGAATGGCATCCCTTATAAATAATAGATGGAAGTCCACTTTGGTAATAAATAGTAAAGTCGTTCACAGATAATGTTTTAAATGTATCCCAAATTGTGTCTTCCTTAGTCTTGATGTAAAAAAGTATATGTTCACATTCAGATGAGTCACAATTTTTCAGTTATTCTTACTTTGAATCTTAATTTAATGATGTATGATTCACAAGGGCCTTAAAAGAAAAGATTGGGCAACTTTTCCTATCTATTCATTTTACTTTACTGGATGTAAAGCTGCCATCATTGATATGTATACAAATTAACGCAACCATCGCACCATCGTGGGTGAATTCTTTTATTGCTAATGCAAATACAGTATGGCTGGCCCAGGTTCAGTCTTAAGTTTATGATCCTAACGAATAACTTTCCCATGCAGCATTTACATAGACATTAGGAATCTGCATGTTTGGGCTGGGTACAGGAAAATAAGTTATGGGCATGAGTGTCAAATGGAGCACTTACACTAACAGACCCTCATCCTTCGTTTGCTGTAGGTGCATGCTGGATTAATCTTTCCTTTCATTTGCCTACTGTTCAACTTCTTCAGGCCCCTTCATGACTCAGATAAATTAAGAAGTGTAAAAGGTGTGTGTCGCTGGCCCAAAGCCCTTCCATTCTCCATCTCACAATCACTGAGGAAGCTGGAAACAAAACAGCGTCAAGCTGCACGTCAAAGTACCAGGAACAGAGGAATTCCTCAGCTTGATTAGGGGCTCTTTCTACCGGTAAAGTTGCCTCACACAATTTCTCTTGATGCAGACAATTCTAGCAGCTCTAATGAAAGGTTTCCAGAGTAATTAGTCTAATTTGAGACGGCGGAGTTTGATCTTCTGAGCTGTGTGTTTTTGTTTGGCTCAGGCGATAAAGTAAAGGACTGGCTAAAGAAGGTCATCAATTATGTCTGAGGACCTCTTAAGAAGTCTTTGATACTGTGAATATTTTATAATCTAAAAACTGTGTGACAACTGGTCCTACTGGATCTGGAACAGTAACATCTAAAACCTTATCCACAGACAGAATCAGCAATGATTCCCATGGAGACGGAGCATTTGGCTGATGCATCAGGCTGGCTCGTACTGACAACAGCACTTGTTCTCGGGTGATCATATTTCTTCTTTGGACCCTTTTATCCATCAGAGGACAACAAAGGGTCTCTGTCTTGTTGTCCGAGAGCACTCCCAGACACTGTTTGATACCATCAAACAGTCAGGGTTTCATCTCTCTGTCCCTAACTTAGCTCGTGTAAGCCATCCACAACTGAAGTGAAGGGTAAAACACCACCGGTCAAAGGTCCCATAAACACTGTGAAGAGGAATTTGACCTCTCAATGCCTATAAAAGACACAATACAAAAATGTACGTACATGTATTAAAGAGAGTGTGAACCATACAAATATAAATGGGTCAGATGCATTCGGAGATTTCTCTGACTAATGAGCTGGAGTGATGGGACAGAAGTAAGTCCTGCTCGGAAAACAGTTCAACCATCCCTTGATTATACAGAGCTGATCCAAGATAAACACCCTTTACATGTTTTTTCTTGTTCAACAGCTAAAACACACACAATCTTCTACTTTACAAGCTCCCTGTAACACCAATTTTCTCAGCACTGACAGTAAGTAAGATACTGTACAATTAAACCCAGAGAATTAACACCACCCATCCATTTCAATATATATATATATATATATATATATATATATATATATATATATATATATATATATATATATATATATATATATATATATATATATATATATATATATATATATATATATGATCAGCCAGGTGTCAAAAGCGACTTTTATTCTTACCTGGGCTTCAAGGCAGAAATATTTGGGAGTCCTTCAAACTCCTTTCAGTCTGACTCCGTCACTGCAGTTGGGAGGAGAAGCGAGTAGAAAAGTTTGCTGCGAGAATCAGCTCCCGCCGGGCCACGCCCCCTCCCCGGCTCGACCAATGGGGAGCCGCGCCTGGCCCGGCCAGGGCCGGCCCCGGCCAGACATTTACCCATACAAGGATAAGGAATGCCGAGCCGCGCTGCAGGTCGCCGCTGCAGCGGCCGTTGTTAGGGATGTTTGAGGAAAGAGCTGAAATGACAGGAACCATGATAAGGCTGCCTTATTTAGAGAAAAAGCCCTGAACGTTTAGACTGAGGCTCTGGACGGCGGAGAGCGGCGGAAACAGTGGAGAGAAAGATGTGAGGAGATGCAGAGCATTTGGGAAACACTGTTGGTTTCCTTAAATAGGCAGTGAAGCGGCGCCATCGCTGAGGACCAGGGTACATTAGTGTTTTTTTTATTCTTTTGTATACTTGACTCACACAGAAATAGTAATAATAATAATAATAATAATTATAATTAATAACAAATTAATCAACAGTTCCTCACTTCAAAAACTCAAAATCTTACCAGGAATATTTGTCTTATTTCTAGTTAAAATGTCTCATTTTTAGTAAAAACTGCCATCCCCCTTTCCCATCCCTTATGTCATTTCATCAATGAATGTGGTTTTACTGTTATTTAAACATTTAGAGTCATCACCAGAAGAATAACACCAGAAAAATAACTTATTTGACAATTTTCACCTGTTTCAAGTAAATTTTCACTTGAAATAAGTAGAAAAATCTGCCAGCGGGACAAGATTTATCTTCTCATTACAAACAAAAACATCTAATTCCACTGGCAGATTTTTCTACTTATTTTAAGTGAAAATGTACTTGAAACAGGTGAAAATTGTTGTTTTTTCCAGTGATGAGTCTTGTTTTAAGTGTAATGAGATTTTTTTGACTAAAAATGAGACATTTTAACTAGAAATAAGACGAATATTCTTGTTAAGATTTTGAGTTTTTGCAGTGCTCTCATTGGTGGGTGGGCCTTTAAGAACTGCCTGCTTCTGTTTGGCCAGATTGTTCTCTGGATATGGTTGAGCTTTAACTTCAAAATAAAGGGCCTCTTTGTCACTGACAGCAGAGTGCCAACAAGCACCCGTCATACGGTACGTCTGCTTCATCCTACCCAGGGTCATGGGATCTGCTGGAGTTTGCTCCACTTGTCAACAGGTGGATGACGGGGAACTGCTGGAGATTATAGAACAGAGACGGATAAAATAGTTAGTTTGCAAGCTCTAATGAGTCTGAAGCCAGGATTCTTAGTATCATGAACAAGGCTCCCTTTTAATCTATCTAGATTACCATGGTAATTATTGATGAGCTCATCAACTGTTTAGGAGCAGTTTCTATTCAGAACTTCAGATTAAACTGTAAAATCCTTCAATGATTCCTGTCATGATCATATCACAGATCAAATTGTACTCAAACACAATTAAAACTGGACATGTTATTCAATACATTCGGTTCAGAAACAGGTTTATCACCCCCTTCACCTGCCCCCAGCCAAACAGACCTCTCATTTAGGACACCGGTGTTGCTCCATTGTCTCTAACCACACCAGGAGATGATGGGGTCATCTTCATCTCCTTGGTCTGTCTGGGGAAGAGGCACCTGAAGAAGCTGAACTGGAACAAGTCTGCAGATCCTAATGGTATGAACGGTACAGGTCCTGAATGACTGTAGGGTAGCTTTGTGGGATTCTGGAACATCTCTTCAGCATCAGCCTGAGCCAGGAAAATATCAGCGGGCTGTGCGAGACATCCTGCCTTGATCCAGTACCTAAAAAAATCTCATGCATCTACTCTTAATGACTATAAACCTTTTGCCCTAACATCACACATCGTCAAGGCTTGGAGAAACTTTGATTTGTCCCACCTAAGTAAGCAAACAAACACCTTTCAGAATCCACTGCAGTTTGCTTATTGTTCTGTGGTTAAAGTTGATGATCCCAGATAGCAAAAGATGTTAATTCAATGTTGAATTATGGTCAAAAAGGAACATTTTTGGTTAAGGCGATTGATGTTGGATCAACCATCAAACAATCATCCAATTCCAGCCAATCAACCAATACTGAAAAGGTGTCATTGAATCAATGTTGTTTTGTGGTTGAATTTTAATGCTAACGTCTAATCAAAGTTGAATGCTGTTTGTCACCGGCCACTGCCTAACCATGTCTCACTCATACTTTGCTATCAGGGAGGCCATCTTTTACCTGCTTTAATAAATCCCCTTACGTCAACCCATCTGATTCAAAATAATGGGAGTTTCCAGTTCTTCATCAAGGTCTGCACAACACTGTTAATGACACAGTCGCTTGTATCACAGCGGGGTGCAGCAGGAAAACATTTCAAACATGCAGGACAGCTGACCCCTGCTAGGCTATCCAAGACTGACTGATCACTGCAGTTCAAACAATACAATGTTTTAAGAGACAATGTGAGAGAAAAAAAAAGAAAAAAACGAGTTGAAAGTTTGAGAAATGTCTTGTAGTTGCTACATATTACAATAAATAGAGAAGATTAATTATTTTGCAAAACTAGAAAAAAACGCGAGTAAAAGTTATGATGTTTTATTTTACTTTACGTATTTAGCTTCACTGTGGTATCATGTTTAAACGAACTCGGTCTCGCTGGACTTGTGAGGTGACGGTCAGAAGCAGATGTGCTATGAGCAGCTGTTTCCTGGTGAGATGCATATTATCTGAGATAGGTGGTAAAGCTACATGCAAATAATATTATTGTTGGTTTTTATCTTGTGTGAGCATAATCTTACCTTGGGTGGCACGTGAAGTCTTTTTGATAATTACATAGATGCTGATTATCCACTTGATCTTCTGGTGGGCTACTTTGTTGATGGGCCATTCTGGTCGAACAGTTATATTAATTGTAGACTGGCATGTTGTAAATGTTCTTTTTTAGTATCTTTAGATCCTTGCTGGGCCTCAAACTGTTGGTCATGTTTGTTCTTTTTAAGAAAAGCCTTTTCGAACTTACTCAGGCCTCTCTTTGATTGTGTACCAGCTTTCTCAAGCTCTTAAACAGATCATGCATTGCCCCAATAAAAGGATACCTGCTATGTGACATTAGGTCCAATGTTTCAGCAAGTTCAGGTATTTGAACTGGAGGGAATGGTATTTCAGTGTCTGTCCCAGGTGAGTCTGGTTTACTCCTGATTTTGCTCAATGTTTTAAGCCCGCCATGCAGGACGATTGAGTTGCACAGTATTGGAGTCCTGTTGCTATTTCAAGTTTAGCCGGCTAATAACACAACAATGGAGGTGGAAACAGTGACACATGTCATCCATTTAGAGTTTCACATCGCTCCTCACCATCCTCTGTTCTTAAGCCCAAGTCACCAACCAACCCTTCCAGGACTATCACCAGTCAGCAGCATCTTGTCTCTCACGTCATTTGACATGGAGGTAATAATTGCATCATCCTTCACTCAAGACATCTCTATCAGCTTTGTGTTTACTTTAACTGACTGTGGCAGAGTGGAGTAGCTGCAGCCACTCAGGTGGATGGGAAACAGGTGTGTCCCATCAGCCTGCCAGCCTTGATAAGGACTGGGAGACTGCAGCTGGGCAGGTGGGAGACTGAAGCTGAAGCTGCTGGAGCTGGAAGCACGTGTGTCCTGTGTGTTGGGTGAGAATAAAGAAGGGTCTGCACGAAACTCCGTGTCCTCTCCATCCTTCGGTCGGGCCCCCGTAGCATCCACCCTGCTACATCTGGCGCCCAACGTGGGGCCCGAAGAATGGACGAGAGAGGCACGGAGCGGGCCCTGGACACGCTCGCCCGGGCCATGGCGGGCATGGCGGCCGCCTTCCGGGACCAGGGCGAGCGGCAGCTGGCCGCCATAGAAGCCCTGGTGGCCGCGGGGCGACCCACCCCTGCACCCCGTCTGAGGGCCGCCGCAGCAACGCGGGAGGAGCTGGCGGCGCCGCAGCCGAGAGGCCGGGAGGCAGAAGCTGCGGGCCGCCAAGCGACGGCTCCCGAGGCGGCGGGACCCGCGGAGCGACCCATCCCTGCACCGCGTCTGAGGTTCGCCGCGGCAGCGCTGGTGGCGCCGCAGCTGAGAGGCCGTGAGGCAGAAGCTGCGGGCCGCCAGGCGACGGCTCCGGGGATGGAGTCAGCGGCGGAGACGGAGGGGGAGACGGAGGCGGAGTTGGCTGGGGAGGCGACTGCGGAGGCGCAGCCGCCATCAGCGACGGCGGGGACGGAGGCGGACCAGCAGCTGGCGCAGGACTACGCCACGGAGGAGGCGGTCCGGGGCGCACCGTGTGGCCCGAGGCCACCACGGGCCCGGCCAGGAGAGCGTCGTCCACGGCGACCGGGCCGACGCCGGGGTCGCCCCCCCCAACCGTTGCGCTGGTCGGGCCGACGACGGGGGCGACCACCCCGACCGTTCCACTGCTCAGGCCGACGCCGGGGACGACCCCCCAACCGGGAAGCCCGGAGGGTTCCTCTCCCGCTCCGAGGGGGCGGGGGGGGGGGAGTATGCTCGGCCGGACGGACCCCGGCTCGAGTTTGTCGTTCGGGGTGTGTGGCAGAGTGGAGTAGCTGCTGCCACTCAGGTGGATGGGAAACAGGTGTGTCCCATCAGCCTGCCAGCCTTGATAAGGACTGGGAGACTGCAGCTGGGCAGGTGGGAGACTGAGAAGCTGTGTGAAGGTGCTTCTGCACGTGTTGGGTGAAACTGGAGTAATAAAGAAGGGTCTGCACGAAACTCCGTGTCCTCTCCATCCTTCGGTCGGGCCCCCGTAGCATCCACCCTGCTACATCTGGCACCCAACGTGGGGCCCGAAGAATGGACGAGAGAGGCACGGAGCGGGCCCTGGACACGCTCGCCCGGGCCATGGCGGGCATGGCGACCGCCTTCCGGGACCAGGGCGAGCGGCAGGCGGCGGTCCTGGAGGAGGCTGTCCTGGAGGAGGCTGTCCTGGAGGAGGCTGTCCTGGAGGAGGCTGTCCTGGAGGAGGCGGTCCTGGAGGAGGCGGTCCTGGAGGAGGCGGCGGTCCTGGAGGAGGCGGCGGTCCTGGAGGCGCCGATCCTGGAGGCGCCAATCCTGGAGGCGGAGATGTCGGTCGCCGGGGCGGTCCTGGACGTGCAAGCTCCAGAGGCGGACCAGCGGCTGGAGCAGTGCTGCGTCGGGGAGGGGGTGGTCCTGGACGCGCCGTCTGGCCGAGGCCACCCTGGGCCCAGTCCCAAGAGCGGCGTTCTCGGCGGTCGGCCCGTCGCCGAGGACGACCTCCCGACCGGTCTCTGTGGTCGGCCCGTCGCCGAGGACGACCTCCCGACCGGTCTCTGTGGTCGGCCCGTCGCCGAGGACGACCTCCCGACCGGTCTCGTCAGCTGGCCAAACCGGGAAGGCCCGGAGGCGCAGTCTGCGGTTCCTGGCTTCCTCTCCCGCTCCGAGGGGGGCGGGGGGGAGTTGGCTCGGCCGGATGGTCCCCGGCCTGAGGTTGGCGATGGGGGTGTGTGGCAGGGTGGAGGAGCTGCAGCCACTCAGGTTGATTAGGGCACAGGTGGCCCCAATCAACCTCTCCACCCTGCCTGGCTTGATAAGTCATGGCTGCACAGCAGAAAGGGTCTGCTGCTGCTGCTGGGAGAAGGTTCTGCACGTGTGTCTGGAGAAAATAAACGGAGTTCCTGCACTGAAACCTGTGTCCTCTGTCCTGTCGGTCGGCCCCCGTAGCACTCGCCGTGCTACACTGACCAACAAGAGATGCAGCCAGCAGCTGCGATCAGCAGCGTGGCTGTTTTCATATCATCCTTGCTGGTGTTCAGAGGTATTGGGCCGACATTCTTCTCATTATTGATTTGTAGATCACAGATACATTTTCTTTGATTTCCTTTTAAAGAGCCTGCTCACACTGCTTTCAATATTTAAGTCTTTTCCTGTGTGATTTTCCATTGCTGGAGGCAAGAACCAGTGTTTGTTCATGCACTAAACTGGAATTTGTCCTTTTAATAGATTTGTCCTATTCATCGGTCACAGACTGCGTCCTATCACTCCCTCTCCTCACCAGCAGCCCGTCACTGTCTCTGCAACTCTTCTCAACCAGCCTGCAACCACCCCTGCCCACTCGCACCACCAGGCTTTTGATGCCACTGGAGAGACTGTCCCAGGTCTGAGCTGTGTTTCTGGTCACTTTAACTCTGAAGATCTGCAGCCCTCAGGAAAGTGGGTTTGGCTGTCTGGAAAAACATAGAAAGAACCCCATCCTGACAGACGGACCATAAAATGACATCTGGTGGAGGAAACGACGAGAGTAAAGAAGAGGCCTTTCAAAGGACACAAGATGCCAAAACAGAAGATTTCATTAAACCTAGCTTGTAAAAATAAACAGATCACCACCTCCTAAGTGTTGACATGAGTTATGCACGCCAGGCTTTGCTGTCTACATCCGTGAGAAATGTGACTAATGGGATTCCCGTTAAATCTGAATAAAATGTCTAACTGATTTGCTTGTTCCTTTTTGTAAGTATAACATTTTGTATTTTTTTCATAAGCAGAAGTCTTCTAGTTGACAGTCATTAGCCCTTTGAGCAAAGACAGAAATGTTACCATCAGTGAGAAGTGAGCCAACCAGGTCTCCCCTACTTTGAGGTGCCAACAGGGAGCTGCTGACACATGAAGATGACTTCACTCAACAATGTATGCCTCTAATTCATGATATGTTCATGGAGTGACATCATATCATGTGCAAGAGAAACTGAGAGAGATTGGTGTTCAGCAGGGACCCAGAGAAAAGGAGTCATCTCTGATTCAGACCTTAAAACTGCTCTGTCCTCACAAATAGTTTGAATCACTGTTAGACGAAGAGTGGTGACAAAGGCCCCAGTCACCAAGGGCCTGTGGCTTGATTGGGGGTGAGTGACCCTTCAATAGCAGCCCTCGAAAGCTATTAAAGATTTTGTGCATCCAATGTAACCTGCCAGATGTCCAGCACGGGCAAAGACAGTTGTGTGTGATCGTGGAGCAAATTCCAGGTATATTTGCTAACCTCCCCCCAGAAGTAACTAGGTATTACATTTTTACTTTATTGTAGATAATTTCAGGATTTTGTTTGAAATAAAAATTGCATATTTTTACCCATCTTTCTCTTTCTCTAGTATAGTTTTTTAGCGTCTCTCTGGACCCAAGGGTATCTGACAGATGGGCACACATATAAGAAGGATTTAAGCTGCGAGGTGCAGGTTTGGTTTAGACCTGAATATGTGGTCAGTGATTTCAATGTTTCAGCGATGATAACCAACGAGTCCACTAGGGGGCGCTAATGTACTTCCACAGAGCTTTTGTAAACAAGCTGGTCCACCAGCATGGGTTCATTATTTGTGTCGGTCTGGCAGCATTTTTATGCTGGTCAAGCTGGAAAACAATTTAAATTCACAACACGCTATATATGTGTATTATTATTTATGTATTAATTTATTGTGACTATCTATAATATCATTTTAATTTTCAAGAACTAAAAAAAGGAAACAGCATAAACATTGAACTTGCACTCTTATACAGTGTTTTATTTGTGACACAAGGATTTTATTTATTTATTTACTTGAAAGTATCTACCAAAGAAATATATTATTCCCATTAAAAAAAAGAGAAATACAACCTGTTATGGCAAAATATTTTGTGTGTGAGTATGTGATTCCAAAATAGATCTGGTTGTCACGCTATTCATTTTTGAAACTATATTTTACTGATATATAGCCACAACACTGATGAATACACTGCTATTCCTCATGCCCATTCCCTGTTCTTCCTACCAGCCAATTCATCTTAAGCTCTCTGGGACACTGTCTTATTTATTACTTGTACACATGTCGTATGTTTACATTTTTTTTTTAAGTTAAATGTCCGTTTAAGATTTGCATGGTCATTCACTGTACCAAATTTGTCTTTTATACTTAATCACATTCAGTTGACTGACAAATCTGTCACTAGAAAGGACAACAGTAAAATGTATCGATTAGAAGTAGTTTTACATGTAATGTGAAATATTGGCTTCACCATGGTGAACTCGACATCCTCCAGCATCCTGCATGAGAACGAGACGAAAGGTTAAATACCAGTCCCCAATATTCCTTATGGCCTGTCTTGGTTGAAAGCCCAGCCACCACGGCAAGGTGGAGACCCGGAGTGGGGACATATAAGACGAGACAAAGATAAGACACTGAAATCACAAGGCAGTAAGTAGAAAATGTGGCACAGCCCAATAACCTCATGCCCCATTCAAGCAGCCTCCAGGCAGGGCCGCCGCAAGGGGTGTGCGAACCGTGCGACCACACGGGGTCTCACGCCTCAAGGGCCTCGCGCTATGGGCGTTTTTTTTTTTTTTTTAATTCCTTTTTTCTCTTATAAATATCAACAGTCACGTTCCATTACAGACCTAAATGTGTACTAGTCTGTGCATATCAATAAATATATGTGCAATGATGTGCTTGCTGATTGATGTCTGTTGTTCAATACAACTGCGTCAGACCAAGCGCATTGACACAAGGTGCTCTGATCCAGACGGGTGGATTGTGGACCAAACTGTCACACAATGTCGAGAGAACGAGACAGATTCAGGAAATTTCCATGAGGGGATGAAAAAAGAAAAAAACTAAAGAAAATGGAAGAGTTTAATGCCTCTCTGAAAGGCTCATTTGATAAATTTGTTACAAAAATCACCGATCCGACCGCGTCTCAAGCAGCCGTGGGGCCCTGCATCGAGGCAAGCCCAGATGATGATGAGGCAGGGGAAGGTATCCAGTATTTTGCTAATTGGAGAGTTAAAATTGCGGATATAAACACCCGATCCGACCCGAAAAACCTTAAAATTTTGCGCGAGGCCCCCCCCCAGCCATTTCGCACAGGGCCTCCCAAACGTTCCAGACGGCTCTGCCTCCAGGTAACATTTATGTTTTAAATAGCAATTTAAATTTGCAGGTTTTACATTCAAAAGCAAAAGAAAAAGCACAGTTGAACAAATCCTGTAGGTAATATAGATTGTAGCCATCTGGCAGGTTATAGCAGGCAAGGAAAACAGGCTCTTATTGGTCTGTTTTCACACAGCTACTCTTCTTCTGTTAAGAAAATTCAATCAGAATGTTCTTCATCAGTCACCACTGAAAACCTGCGTTATTTTCTAGGAATTACTTTTTGTGTCCAGAAAGCTTGTGATGGAAAATGTCCACTCACTCCGAGTTTATTATGAGTACACTCAACTCAGATCAATTGTGTGTCTGTGCCGTTTTGTTTTAGTTGTCCTACACAGCTGTAAAGATGTTGTCTTGAGACTCCAGGCTATTTTGAGAGGTACGTTTTGACCCTTTTGTATGCAAAAGATAATTAAATAATTCATTAAGTTGAGCCGTATTGCTGTCTATAATTTAAAGTGCTATTACACAACACAAAGGGACCTTAACCTTCCATCTCCAGAGCTTTCCAAATGTAAGAAGACCAAGAGACCGAGCTTATTCATCTCTAACTACTGACTAGTACTGAGGGAAATGTGTATATTTAACAGCTGGACCCACTATATGATTTTATCCCCAAAGCAAAGAGTTTGTTCAAAGCATAAAAGAAATAACTTTACTTTATTAACAGTCTTCCATGAAAAAACTACAAAGTCAGGCAGTGTTGACCCAAACAACGCAGAGCAAGCATACCGTAACAGTTACAATGATGAATGAATGAAGTGCATGCAAACAAAAAACGAAACATCTGTGCCGTCCTTTGACCTGTTGCATTACGCTTTTCCTGTTCTTACTCTTGATTTGTTTCTTATGTTTGTAAGTAACAAGTAACACATACTGAGTAAAACATACGTGATCAACGAGCTCCCGTACTGCGCCTATGGACATTGATGAAAGCCAAAAGCAAACAGAATTTAGATGGTATCCTGTAAACGAAAAAGCACACATAACATGCTTATGAAAGGGAGGTTTATGATCGGGAGGCTTCTCGAGTATCACTGGAAGGGTGACATGAAGATCATGAGGTTGATTACAACAGAGTTTTAAGGGTGGATTCAGGTGGAAGTGGAGGTCTATTTACAAAATCTCTGTGAAACAAATAAACATCCCCAAGTGGACTAACTGGTTATCATCACTGACATCTGGAAATCTCTCCCCAGAATTTATATCACGTAATCATTTAAAGAACGTCATCAACGTAACTTGCCAAACTGATTAATGGATTTCAAACACAATCAATTAAAGATTAAATCTACGCATGAACTGTAGTAAATAAGAGCTGGCTAGAACATTGTCAGAAGACACTCCAAGCTCTGTGTTTTTCTCATGTATTTATGATCAGGTTTTTTTTTACATTTTTATTTGGGCATTATATGTTATTATAATAAGATCAGAACTGGTTTTGTAGGAAGCATGCATTCATCCATTTGTAGCAATACGCATCTAAAGATATTCCATTTGAACATACTAAAGAAACTATTCAATGACTTTTCCTCAATCAGAAGAGATTGATAGAAGGAATGCATCAGTCGTTGAGTTAGTTTGAGCCCAAATGAAAAAGAAAAGGTTATTTTAATCTTTGGTGCACAGGGAGAAATACAACTATCCCAAAGACACAAAATCAATAACTTCTAATTTCTCAACTAAGATGTTCAGGTTATGAATCCATGTTTGTAGCAATACAAAACCCTTTTATAAAGGCGATGCACACTTTATTTTATTAAAGTGACGTATGCAGCATACAGAGAGGCAGCAAAGCAAACATGAAATGACAAAATTGAACACTAATTTATACAAACTCTTGGACATCTAAACATATTCAGCTGCTTTTTACACTAAAGTTTATATCTTCATGGATTCTGCAATGTCATGAATCACTGTTTCTCAGTCTTGGTCCTCACATACCACTGCCCTGCATATTTTAGATGCTGTTCTGCCCAAAAAGGCCTGAATAAAATGATGAAATCACCTCATCAGCTCGTCATGAAGAGCTGCACAATGTCTGTTTATGACTAGTTCATTGGAAACAGTTGTGTTGGAGCAGGGACCCATCTTAAAATATGCAGGGCAGTTGTATCCGAGGACCAGAATTGAGAAAAATGGACATAACCTTTCAATATGAATTGAAGAGGTATTTGTGTGGGATTATTTTTTCCTCTCACAGGCTGTGTAAAGGGTGAGGACCTCAACAGGTGAAAGGGGTTCATAGAGGGCAAAAGACTTGTTTCATGTTAAAATCAGTTGCATTTGAAGGAATATTTGATTACTTTAGGAAGTGTCTTCGAACTTTGGTGATCCCTGCTTTTAGGAAAAAAAACGCCAAATTATCTTTGAACCCCTGTCCAGGTCTTCTCTCGTAATAACTGAGCATCACTTGACGGTACTGTCACACATCAACAACAACGAAACAGTGGACATCATGGCCAAGTGACAAAGAGAATTAATAATGGAAGAGAAAACCCAGAAGGACCAATTAATAGAACAAATCAAGTCTTACACTGTTGTTAAAGAAACTTAACCTCCAAGTCTATGGGGAATCTCCTGAGATAAAAATGATAAACGTTTTTTTTCTGCTGTTTTAGTGAATAATGAGGTCAACTGCATTGTGATGGACTGGCGACCTGTGCACCTTGCCTTTCACCTATGATGAGCTGATAGGCTCCAGAAGACCCACCACGACCCTGTACAGGATTAAGCACTTATAAAAATATGAATAATGAATAAATACCGGGTCAGATTTTTGTTGCGGTGGTGTGGTGTCACATGACCTGTTGATATGAAAACAAAACAAACTCTCTGAGGTTATATTCACAGCTCATGTAATTGTCGCTGCACTTCAACCATCCTAGAACCAACATTAGAGGATGAGGAAGAAATCAAGAGGTCGTGGGTGATGGCTGTCAACCTCCCTTTGGACAGTTTGAGCCTCTGAGCTCTGGGAGGAGTAATTGAGTCGCTCTGGTAACCAAAAATATTTATAAATGGTCAGTTATCTTATCTCAAGAAAAAACAACATCCTGAACTCTTTTAAGTGACCGACATCAATTAAAGCATTCCTACTTGTCCTATTATCTGTCTGTAAGCTCTTCTGTTGAATCTCTGCTTTTCATTGAGTCAAAATATGATGTAGCGTGGTGGACCATGAAAAACACTTTCATTCAGAATCAGAATCAAACTAGCTTTATTACTGGGTACAGTAAAGACCTTTTTACAGGACTAGGAAGTTGTTGTGGTATCAGGTGCAAACAGAGTAAAAATGTATATACCCAAATATAAAATATATGCACCACAAAATAAAAAGAGATTACTAAGAAGAAAAGGATTCATAAAAAGGAAAATAAATTAATATAAAGTAAAAAAGTATTTTCAGAATGGTGGGTTAGAAATTACAAGAGTAGTGCACAAGCTGATCAATAAATCAGTCTTTAGTTAGCAAAATTAAAAATCCAAATGGACATCCAGGGAGCATTTCTTCACTAGCGTCAATAGAATTACAAAGTAAAAACAGAAGAAAAAAAAAACAGCTTCTCAGATTGTATTTCTTAGTTTAATAAATTTGAGTTTTACAATACTATTCAGACAACTGCAGAGATCACTCAAAGGTGTAAACAATACAAAAACATAACTCTTAATATGATAATCTGCAGATAAACCAGCAGTTAAAACAACCAGGAGCTGCAGTTCTGGTTCAAATTTAATTAAATCTATGGTAAGCTTGTGATGGATGGATGGATGGATGGATGGATGGATGCATGGATGGATGGATGGATGGATGGATGGATGGATGGATGGATGGATGGATGGATGGATGGATGGATGGATGGATGGTGAACTTGTACTAGCCAGCTCTCAATACTTTGCACCCGCTTACTTGAAACCCTTCAAGCGGGAAAGCCTTTGGCTTATCAGAGTGACATCATGTTTCACTTTGCTCCGACAGCCTGATTGAGTTACACCGAGGTTTTGCTGCCACCTGCTGGAAAATGATGCATTTTCGTTTTAAAAAAAAAAATGTACATCCCATAATTCAACAGTTTTTTAAATCTTGGTCCTCAGGCTTACAACATCACTAGTGGGACTACTAAAGTATTGTTTAATTGAATTATTAGGATATAAATACATTAAAGAGCTTTGGGAGGGTCTAATAACAATATTCCAGTCCATCTTGGTTTTTCTACATTATATCTGTCAAATTAATTTTGAGGTAAATACATTTTACATGCTACACGAAATCACACACACACACACACACACACACACACACACACACACACACACACACACACACACACACACACACACACACACACACACACACACACACACACCACACACACACACACACACACACACACACACACACACACACACACACACACACACACACACACACACACACACACACACACACACACACACACACACACACACATACATACATATATATATATATATATATATATATATATATATATATATATATATACATATATCATATATATATTATATATTGTTTGTCTTTTTGTTTGAATAGTTAACACATTTAAAAAAGAAAATTTAAATAAAGTCTTGTTTTTAAGATCTTAGTATGTTGTATTATACAGTATAACACAAGTCGTATGTTTTTTAATATCACTAAGCAGTATAAATGTCATAGTTTAAAAAGTTACTATCTGTTGTTAAATTCTATGTCAGAAAGGGTTCAACTTGGTTATTTAATGTGACAGTCTGCAGTGTAACATCTCTAATCATCATCTACTTTAATCTTTTACAGGTTTTTGATCATGTTATTGATTTGCAATGACACATTTGTCATAGTGTAATACAATTCAAAATGTTGGAACATGTAACCTTTTAGGTCTCAGTAAAACTCAACCTATGGTGCTGTAGGGTTAGCGCAGTTCCTGAGGTTCCCAATAGGACCTGTTCTGTGTGGAGTTTGCATTGTCTCCCCGTGCTTGTGTTGGTCCAACGCCAGGCATGAATATTTTTTTTTTTTACAAAGTTTGCATATGTTCCCTGCTTGATGTGCTCTCTAGCAAAGTTTCTGCAAGAGTAAGAGATACTGCAAGCATCTTTCGTTTATTTCTTGCCAGAGACAAAAGGGTTTACTTATTTAAATCCATCCTGATATAGAATTATACCATGTGACGAGACCTCTATTTTGAACAAGTTCTTCCTAATATCAGTGCCATCCCATACATCTCGAAGAACATTCTCGGAGGGAACTTGCCTGTATCGCTGCCTCTCTGACTCACAGTGGAAAAGAGACTCTACTGTTTGTTTGATTGGGACTCTTCTCCTGTCTCACTTTGTCCCACGCATATTGGCACTGGCTCAACAAAGTTAAAACTCGTTTTGGACAGTGTTTTGTTTCTTTGGTCAGCTTTTAGTGTCTCTGTAGCAATCCCCCAAAGAGATCTCAAGCAAATCGATTACTGTGCATATGTCGGCTTCTGGGACTTCAAGTTCAGCTAATTTCTCATTCAGTTTGAATTACTGATGCCAAGTACTTCTTGTAAATTGTAAACAATTATCTATACATGTGATTGCTCATCTCTTACATCACTGGGGGAATGAAGGTTCATGTCAGACTGTAAGTCTGTTTCATTTGTTTTATGGGATGTGCTAGGTTTAAAGGACAGGTCCCACAACAGAGGCCACTAGACAATCCCTTATCTGTTTCTGTCTTTTCTAGACATGTGTGACATAAATGTTAATAAGACACTAAACTGTTTCTTACACTGTCTAAATGGAAAAGCAAAATGCATTTTCAGATGAGAGAAAACATTTGCCAAATCTTCACACACTGTAGTGGCACTACAGAAGTCAACATGACATATCGGCTCAGTAATGCTGCAAACTTTTGAAATGTCCTTTTACAATCAGGCAAGGGACACTTGACAGTCAAGTTTGTCCTAAGTCCTATGAATTCTCTCGGCCTTGTGTATGTCCACACTGTGCTGCACTTGCAAGCACAGACCTGACATGGGAACAGTCTCACTTTGTCATGGCAACAACCAAACACTAAACAAAATTGCTAAATATTCCTCCAGGAGTAATGGAATTTACAGTTTACAGTTTTCCAAAAATGTCCTGATAGGGACTGTTTAGACAAAATAACGGACATCAGCTCATTTTTGAATGTCTAAGTAGCATATCTCAGAATAATTCTAAATAAATGTTTTAGAAAGTTGTAATTAAGGTGTGTGTATCAAGGTGCCCTCTGAGCTATAGACGTATAGACAATCATACACGATGAGTCACTGCTACTGCTCCACTCAGCTGTCAGATATGACACAACAGCACCAGTGTGAGGTGGAAAAGGTCAAATGCGGTCACAAAATACTGTACTTCCGCTGACAATAAATTGAAAATGAATATGAATTGTTTTTTACAATTTGGCTTATGTCCATTTCACAACAGCATATTTTTATACAACAACCAAAAGTTTTCTTTGTGTTTGATAACAGCCTTGTCCCAACAAAAGCCCGATGATCCTCAAAACCTGATGGTGTACCTGAAGGAAGCTACTGAAATCTAAGAAACAATCCTCTTCCTCAGTAAATCCCCACATTCGTTTGGTGCCTTACTCCTTGGTGCCACAAGATGTCACTTTAATACTGTGTGCTGAGAATCACTGAGATTCTCTCAGTAATGTTTATATATATATATATATATATATATATATATATATATATATATATATATATATATATATATATATATATATATATATATATATATATATATATATAGGCATACAGACCATACAGGTTTGGACACACATTTGTTTGAATGAGAAGGTGTGTCCAAACTTTTGGTCTGTACTGTATATACAGATAGGGATGTTTTGGGAGTTATATATATATATATATATATATATATAGATATATATAGATATATTGATCTTGGACTGTGACATCCCTTTGTTGACTCTCCACAGGTTACACCTGTAGATGATGGAGCGGAGGCAGAGGAAGCAGGAGAGGACAGAGGAGACAGCCCTACGTCCAAAGCTGTCAAGACAGAGCAAAAATGTAAAAATCCTTGACATCCACGAGCAACACTCCCACTTGCTGGCAGCAGGCTTTGATGGGCAGCGGTGTCTACAAGTTGAAGGAGGAGTGACCTGAACCGGTTAATAAGAGTACTGCAAAGACTGACAGTACACAAATCCTTTTTGGCAGGTGACAGCGGGGGACGGAGAAGAGGTGGATAGAGTATTGGGAGAGGGATTGTGTTATTTTCAGTCAAACCTTCACTTCACCTTTGTTAACTTACTGTTTATTCTAAAATAAGGTGATGTTGAGCTGTTAGTTCTTAAGATATTGTAATGCATAATATGCTAAATGTTCCATAGAAATTAAGTTAAAAAGGTTTTTTTCTCAATATATATCTATCTATCTATCTATCCATTTTTATTTTGTTTTTGTACTGGTAGACAGACAACATGAACCGCAACCACAGTTTCTACTGTCATTTGATGGATGAGTTGTATCCTGGACACTATGGTTCAAGTATTATTATTATTATTATTATTTTTATTATTGTTATTATTATTATTATTGTTATTATTATTATTTACCCAAAGGCTAATATGTACCGTATAGACCAAAAGTTTGGACACACCTTCTCATTCAATGAGTTTCCTTTCTTTTCATGACTATTGACATTGTAGATTCACAGAGAAGGCATCAAAACTATGAATTAACACATGTGGAAATATGTACTTAACAAAAAAGAACTGAAAACAACTGAAAATATGCCCTATAATCAGGGGCGCACACAAGCCGGTACTCGAGGGCAAGTCTACTGCATGTTTTAGATGTTTCCCTGCCTCAACACAACCCTGATAGACAAGGCTGTGTCACCAACAGAGTTGTGTAAACCTTGATGACATGTTGATGATGACCAGTAATTAGAATCAGGTGTGTTGAAGACAGGGAAACATCTAAAACATGCAGTAAACTGGCCCTCGATTCCCGGCTTGTGTGCACCCCTGCTTATAATATAGTTTCTTCAAAGTAGCCACCTTTTGCTGTGATTACTCCTTTGCACACACCCCGCATCCTCTTGATGAGCTTCAAGAGATCGTCACCTGAAATGGTTTTCACTTCACAGGTGTGCCCTGTCAGGTTTAATAAGTGGGATTTCTTGCCTTATAAATGGGGTTGGGACCATCAGTTGCGTTGTGCAGAAGTCAGGTGGATACACAGCTGATAGTCCTACTGAATAGACTGTTGTATTATGGCAAGAAAAAAAAGCAGCTAAGTAAAGAAAAACCAGTGGCCATCATTACTTTAAGAAATGAAAATCATTCAGTCCGAAAAATTGGGAAAACTTTGAAAGTGTCCCCAAGTGTAGTCGCAAAAATCATCAAGCACTACAAAGGAACTGGCTCACACGAGGACTGCCCCAGGAAAGGAAGACCAAGGCTGCGTCCCAATTGACCCCCTCGCCCTCGTTTTCTTCACTTCCCCTAAATTTTGCGCGTTCCTGTGAAGGTAGAGGTGTCCCAATTCCTCTTTTTACCTACGGGGAAGGGGCATATCGAGGGCGAGGGGCTGAGAATAGCCCCTTCAAATCGAGGGTTTTCAGATGCTGACTTGGGGAGCGAGGGGGTATGAAAATTTCCCAGAATGCTTTTCGTCGTCATTTGCGGACTGAATCCAAAAAAAAAACATGGCGGACATTTCTTAGTGAATAAATCAATATTTTGAGTTAGTTTCTGCATAAAAATGCGTTTTGATTACATTTCCAGCGACAAATGTATATTTTACTTTCATAATATTCACTCAGTGAATCTACATAATCCCTTTTTTGTCCGTTGTTCGCGAAGAATAGTAGAGTAAAGGCTGTTAGGTTACGCCGTAGGCTACGTAACCTACGCCGTAGGCTACGTAAGCTATGCCGTAGGCTCTGCGTCGATTTGACTCGCCGACCAAGGGAGCAAGCATTTTTTTTTGAGAAATAGAGAGAAATAATCCTGTGACTCGTCAGATTTGTTTTGGATGTTTCTGATATAATAGTTTTCAGAAACCACAAAGTAATCCAGCTGTTATCTGGGTAATTTACACACTTTCAGATAAAGTTGCCGAAGATCACGCCAGAATAAAGGGATTTATGGTTCCGCGTTACACCAACGCAGAGCCTACGGCGTAGGTTACGTAACCTTCGCCGTAAGTTCTGCGTCCATGTACGCGGCGATGCGCGTACGCCGTACCCTACGCCGTTGGCTCTGCGTCGATTTAACGCGGACCCAAACTCCGGAGCCGGCAGACAGAAATCTCGAAATTTCTGAGCAAATTTCTTAACAGGCGTAGCTACAACTGTTAGATTTCATCTGTTAAACCAACATCTTCCTAAATGATTTATTTCAGCCAGCGTAATTCTCAACAGAGCTGCAGGTTTCTCTCCCGGGACGACGGAGCAGCTTGACCCGGCGATCACGTCTGTTCTCGGGCTGTGAGCTGCTGCTGCTCCCCGGGGCCGGCGGCTCTTCTCATCTCCGAAAACGTTGAGTCAAATTTCTTAACAGGCGTTATTTGGATAAACTCCCCAGGTTGGGGATCTTAATGGTTACTTTTACGCCTGAAAAAATATTAAAACTTAATAAAGTGCCACATTAACAGCACTACAGCTGAAATTAAAACAGCTTTTGGCTCTCTGCTTCCTGATCAGGTTAGGGATGAAAACGAGGGGGAGTGGGGGTATTGGGACAGGCACCTGGGCCAAGTGCCCTAGATTTCAAGTGCCCTAAAATCTCCCCCTTCTTTTTTAGGGGGTAGGGAAGAAAAGAAGGGCGAGTGGAGAAAAGAAGGGCGAGTGAAGGGGAATTGGGATTGGGCCCAAGAGTCACCTCTGCTGTGGAGGATGAGTTCATCCGAGTCACCAGCCTCAGAAATCGCTGGTTAACAGCTGCTCAGATTAGAGACCATCAATGCCAGTCAGAGTTCTAGCAGCACACACATCTCTAGAACAACTGTTCAGAGGAGACTGTGTGAATCAGGCCTTCATGGTACAATAGCTGCTAGGAAACCACTGCTAAGGACAGGCAACAAGCAGAAGAGACTTGTTTGGGCTAAAGAACACAAGGAATGGACATTAGACCAGTGGAGATCTGTGCTTTGGTCTGATCAGTCCAAATGCCTGCTGATCACTTGAGGAGCTGACATAATTACACTCGTATGACCACGCTTTCCCTCGCATCGACACTCACGCAAGCGAGCTGACAAAAAAAAGAAGAAGAAATAACATGAAATGACTCACATAATTTGTAATGTATTCAAATCAATCAAAAAACAAACAGACAGACACACATTTGATGGTTTACCTACTTGGCTTTCCTTTCTGACTCTGCTAATTCACACCCAGATTGTGCCCTTTTAACATGCTTCATCTGTAACCTTAAGATTAAGTGGCTCAGACACCTCAAGAGAGAACAGGTCGACAATATTTTACTTAGCTGCAGGTCAACAATAAACCTGTCAGTGTTTGGCAATCCAACAGCTGTCCCCACTACCGATAAAGATGGCTTCACCCTGGATTTTGCATTTAATTTATCACTGCAATCAGATTCTGCCGCTCTTGAATCTTATTCTGTCAATGGCAAACAAGATTAGGACCGAAAGATATATTGCTTCTGTTTTTCAGTCTCAGTACATCAGTAGTTTTAACTAAAACACGTTTCTGCCAGCTGTCAGTTGAACTGTGCTAACATAATTGAAGCATACAAGATGATCTCTTATTTTAGTTCCTCATCATGTATACTCAATTTATGAATTAAAAATAATACTTTATTAAAACCAGAAAGGATAGTAATTTTCTTCCATCTTATTTTATGAAGATAAATCACCTGTCTGTGGCGACAGTTGTGTCAGTTTTACTGTGGTGCTGTAGGGACTTTTTGGGGTGATGTTGTTGAGCATTTAAACGGGCTAAAAATGCTGCTTCTGCTGCTTTAATAAAAGAAAGTTATTCTGTTATTCTTTTAAAATCTTTGATGTTGTGAATTAAAGAATAAGAAAATAATGACTTATGCTGTTGAGTTAAAAAATATGATCAAAATCAAGGCTTTGCTTTTATTCTCTTGTGCTCCAAGACTTGTTCAAGCCGTTTCCTGGAGACATAAGAAGCCCATCACGTGACAGTGAACACTATGAAGAGGAGCTGCTTCAACCCAAAGGTTTTCATCTCATGCGATTCAAATAAATAAGTAAGTAAAATTTATTATATAACACTTTTCACAGAGGACGCTCACAAAGTGCTTCACATAACAACACAAAGGTAACAAGTTAAAACCATAAAACAAATACCCAAGGAAAATATAATCCATAAAGCACAAAACCAAGACAATACCAACTGACAGAAACAGTCATAAAATCGCTACGACCCCTTACTAAAAGCCTACCTGTACAGATAGTACCTTTTTAAATCGAGGACCACACTATTAGTCAAGTAAAATGGTTAATGACAGATGGCCTATTTGCCGCTACTGCGGATGTGGCATTATTTTCGGACTAGATGCTCTTTACTGCCACACAGCTATTATCCATGATAAGATGGATATAAAATAAAGCTGTGCTAGGAATGTCCTTCGCTTTGCTTGGGCATGTTTACAGAAAAGGGTGAAAACTCAGAAGAATTAATAAAAAAAAGTAGTTATAAATGTTCCCAATAAACTGAGTTCTGTGGTGAAATGGACCACTTGATTTTGATGGATAATAGTTCTTATTTTAGCATTATTAAAGCTGTTATTCTTCTTTCTTTTAGCACTAAGTAAACTCAAGACACATTTGAAATGTTTTTTAAATTGGGAAGCAGCTGTTGCTGTTTCTTACAGAACAGCAACTGCAACCAAATACTACACCAGTATCCTTGGCAACACTAATTGTATGCGTGCAAATATTTACATATACACAGTGATGAAGTAAAAATGTAATCATCACTTCACCTGCCATTGCAGAGTATTAGTAATCTTCTTATTTTCATCCTGGGACCAGTTCTCTCGGATCATTTGCCATCTCTCAACGAGCCTCCACATCCTGTCAGCAAAGGCAGCTTGACAAAATAATGATAATAATCATTTCCCTCTCAGAAGAGACATGTTCAAGAAACTACATTTATTGGTTTCAGCAGAAAATAATATGACAGTTAAAGTTCAAAATGTCAACTTCCTGCTCACTACAGAGTGACGTGTCATGGTGAGGGGTGAGTTGGTGAACTGGGTGGTGATTTTAGACTGTTGAACACTGCCGAATGCTGAATTCGCTAATGTGGAAAAACTTGCAGAATGGCCATAATAACACTACATGACCACAGTGATCAGTGAAGCTGACTCCAGCAGGACTAAGTGCAGTATGTGACTGTAAGTGGGCAATATATGTTTTTATTTAATAAAAGAGCTCTGGTACAAAAACAACAACCATTTGTTGAATTGGAAATGACACCACATGCATTATATGCAAATATATATATAAATATGCTACATACAGTATACTTCCCACTGACATCAATAGTTCATAAGAAAAAAACTGCTAAAGTAAAGTGGATTTACAATGTTTTTTAGGTAAATGAGTTCTCAGTTGAGTAATTTTTGGTGAATAGATGTTTACCTTTGAAGACTTGCAATTAGACGTGCAATAAAAAGCATTTTTATCAGCCTTCCGTCAAATTGATTAAGGACTTCCCACAATGTCCAGAAGTGTGAGCATTTTCATTTTTTGTGCAGAAGGTTTATATTGAAAAAAACCATAATAGTAATTACAGCAGCTTGGCCTGATAATGGCTTTTACTCTCAATTAACAGTAATGGCAGGAGAAAACAGATGATTTCAAATCCTGGTTGCTCTTCAAACGATCTGGAAGTTTGTGAGTTATATATTAAAATGTTGAACCCCCTGTCTTAAATTTTGATAAGTGCAGTCTACTCAGGAGTGGGTGGATGTCTTATTCCCACTGGGAAGTTTAAATCTAACATTAGAAGGCAGCTCTACTATGTTTCCAGGGACCACATGTGAATCATTGAATTATTTATAAATATTACAGATACAGATGTCGACAAGTTTACGATCTGCATGAGTCTCAGTAATAGTAATATATATAAATTTAGCAGAGTAAGTAAGGAAATTTGTGTTTGGTAGATTTGTTGTAACAATGCTTCTTGGCAATAAACCTTAATACCGTTGGAAAGCCTGTTTATTCCCTTTTAAGTGGTGCCAGTAAAGAGCATGCATTTGTAGGATGTGCAGCAGAGTATGTGGGCTGCGCCCATGAAATATTTGTCAAATCTTCTCTGCTAATTCAAAACAACTTTGACACTTGTTTGGTGCTTTTGGTGGATTTGTTTATAGAACTTTGAAGAAACAACACATGTTGGCAATTTAACAATTTGTCTATTTGACATACAGGAACCTCAGTGGTGTGTGGAAACAGCCTGGCACCTCCTCCTCATGCTGGTCACCTGCAGGTCACACACTGCTGTGGGAAGGCCTTCCATCCTCTCCACTCCCAAATCCTGAAGGTAGTCTCTGATAAACCTGCTCTGTGGGGATGAGCATTGTCATCTTGGAGGATAGAGTTTGGTCCCAGACTGCTGTGGAGATATGGTATTGCCACTGGTTTCAGAATCTCATCTTGATACCTCTATTATCATTGGGATCCAGGGTTGGACTGGTCATCGGGCATACCGGGCATTTGCCCGGTGGGCCGATGGTGATTTTGGGCCGGGCCTGGCCAAAAAAAAAAAAAAAAAAAAAAAAAAAAGATTTTTTTTTTTTTTTTTTTTTTTTGGCCCGGGCACGCCCATCGGCCCATTTGATTTTGTTTTTTACCTGACAACAACTGGTACCACTGGCCGATTGGTTATGATGAGTTAGATTGGTTATGGGCTGGAGTCAGGGCCGCCGCAAGGGGTGTGCGAACCGTGCGACCGCACGGGGCAAGGGGCCTCGCGCCCCAAGGGGCCTCGCGCTATGGGCGTTTGTTTTTTCAAATTTTTTTTTTTTTTTCAATTTTTCCCTTATAAATATCAACAGTCACGTTCCATTACAGACTTAAATGTGTACTAGTCTGTGCATATCAATAAATATATGTGCAATGATGACGCGTGTCTGTTGTTCAACACAACTGATCAGACCAAGCGCAGACACAAGCTGCTCTGATCCAGACGGGTGGAGTGTGGAACAAACTGTCACACAATGTCGAGAGAACGAGACAGAATCAGGAAATTTCCATCAGGGGATGAAAAAAGAAAAAAAACTAAAGAAAATGGAAGAGTTTAATGCCTCTCTGAAAGGCTTGTTTGATAAATTTGTTACAAAAATCACTGATCCGACCGGGTCTCAAGCAGCCATGGGGCCCCGCGTCGAGGCAAGCCAAATGATGATGAGGCAGGGGAAGGTATCCAGTATTTTGATAATTGGAGAGTTAAAATTGCACATATAGACACCCGATCCGACCCGAAAAACCCCAAAAAAAAGCCCCCCCCGGCCATTCCACACAGGGCCTCGCAAGTCTCCCAGGCAGCTCTGGCTGGAGTAATCACAACATTAGAGCGCGTGGCTTATTATTGATATTATTATTTATACTATTTGAAGAATGATGAGTTCATATTCAATATCTTATATATTCTATAAAACTAAATTAGCAACTCCAAATTTAAGTTGCTTTTTTGACAGGGACAGTGGTGTTTGGATTCCTGATTGTCACTAAATTTTAATAATGCTGTGATTAATAGTGGGTGGGTGAAATAATACATCAATCTTTTTGGAGAAATGTTTACCTACAGTGATGCCATCACAGTAAAGACTTTCTGTATATATACATATATTGGAAGAACCCACTGTTTAGGCAATTCATGGTCATTAGTTAGTAAAAACAGAGGCAGCGCTGCATTCCCCCTGTTTAAAATTGTCAAATATGATATCAGCCTGAAAATCACAGGACTTATCTGTGGTGGTGAAAGAAGTCAGCAGTATGAATTTGAAAGATGTGTGAGCTTCCCTTCATGATAAACAGAGGGGGAACGAATTCTGACAGCAGTATTTCACGCTGTCAGAATGCGTTCCCCCTGTTTAAAATGGGTTAATATATCATTGTAGATATCTGAAATGTTCTTTTTGACTAGGAAGAATTGAATTACAGATATCTGCAACACATATCCAGTCTAGCTATTAAATGTTAAAATGGCTTGCCATACAAGTTGGCTGGTCTTCTCAGAAACAGTACTAAGTACATCTATAACGGGACTGGGGGGGATGGTGTAGGTTTAGGTTTATTAGACAAGAACATACACACCAACAAGACAGTGTACAAGCGGTGTCACAAGAACGTTTGTTTTCATTCATAGGCTTCATTTTCTTTCCATCAATACCTGGTGGGCCGGTCTAGGCTCAAAATGCCCGGGCCGATTTTTTGTCCCAGTCCAGCCCTGTTGGGATCGCCTCCAACGTGATGACGTGTCACCTTATTCTAGTGAGGAAGATGCCGCCCCACACCATCACACTACTTCCACCAAAATATGTTACTCTATCGATGCAGCAATCAGCATCACGCTCTCTGCGTCTTCTCCACACTTTGATCCTACGATCCAACTGCTGTAGACAGAATCTGGACTCATCGCTGAACATAATGTTCCTCCACATGTTCAGGTTCCAGTGCACGTGTTACTGACACCAGTGCAAACGGGCCTGACGGTGAAGGGTAGTTATGGCGGTCCTCCTGGCAGACCTATGGGTTCGGAGATTGGTTCATGCAGTCTGTTCTGGATTGTCTGGGCAGAAAGACGTTGGCCATATTGTCCTGTAAACCTTGAATGCAAATCTGTATAAGACAGCCTACAGTACCTAGGTGCTGGGGGGTAAGAAAACCGTCTTCTTGGGGTGTCCTCTCCTTGGGACAGTCACTTCACGGCCTGTCTCTGACATCTCAGTTAATTTGAACTCAGCCTTCAGTTTGGAGATGGTACAAGGGCTCAATCCAAACAATGCTGCAACTTGGTTTTGCGGATCAACAGCTTGAAGTACTCTTATGGCATGGGCAGATCTAGACACCTGACCAGGGTAGCAGGGCCCATGCTCACAGGTGCTGCCAATCAGGTTGACAGCAACTGGGGGAACCAGAGGCTCAAAATAAGAGTCAATACCAACAGCAAAATAAGCTGTTTGGTATTGGCAGAGAAAATTTATCAAAATTTTCATGGGCACAACCCACATCCTCAGCTCTGCTGCTCATCCTACAAATGCAGGTTCTTTACAAATGTGGCAGTAATTAAAAGGGAAATAAACAGACTTTCCAACAGTAAAAGATTTATTGACAAGAGGCATTGTTACAGCATAGAAATAATCTACCAAGCACAAATTTCCTTACTTTTTGTGCTCAGTTTATATATATAATATTTATATAATATACAGTATATATATAAAAAATAAAACCACTCACGATGAGATTTAAATTTGCTCCCCCTCCTGTGTATGTGGGCTGTGGTTACTTTTGTTTCATTCCTTTTTGTTTCTCCTCACTATTTTGAACACCATAAATATGCATGATTTGCAGGAATACAAAGGCACTCAAGGCGCACAGGATGAACCCAAAGCGTTGCACTGCACTTATAGCTGTTGTATTCAGGTTTGCTGCTATGCAACCATGTTTGTTTTTAGTACCCTTATTTCTCATTACTGAACCTGCTAAAGCATTATTTTGAATTTATTAATTAACAGTAAAAAAAAGAGCCTTTCTGATGCACAACATGGGTCAAAAGTGACCCGACTGAGATTTTATGTTCTTTATCTTTGTAATAGATTAGTTTTATCTTTTGGTCTTCCAGGTATTCCTCAATTAACTTGTTTTTGACCAGTTAACATCCTTATTTTATTATTTGTTGTCTTACTTTTTGAACAAAAACGTTTTTTGTATCACTACACTTCTAATGCACAACATGGGTCAAAAATGACCCACATTGAGTGTTGCTTTGCTCTGCCTTTGAAATACATGTATTTTATCATCCACTATCCCATGTATACAGTAAATAACAGGTTTCTATTCAGCACTAGTCATCATTTTTATGTTTCTTTTCTTACTTTGTGAACAAGCACAACTTTTGTTTTCCTACATCAACTTCGCACACCTGCATGTGCACCTGCATGTTCACCTGCATGTGCACCTGGTAGGAACCTTTGACCATGTTTGAAATTAGGAATATAATGACTGCGGAGATCTGCTAATCACCACCTGCTCAGCACAACTGCCTCTAGTTAGTAAGTTGCTTTACCTAAGAAAATATTTGATGACTTGATGACACAGAAAGATAACTGAATTGAGTTTATATACATTACTGAAAGTATTGTGCTTTTGATTTACTTTATCCAGAGTACTGCTTGCAGATTTACAGCTGAAATGGTTCTGAGAATGGTGGATGAAGAACCAGATGAGGATGCTATTGGAAGTGATTTTGAGTCTGAATTTTGTGGCCTTGCGGGAGCTGTTTCTAGATCTGCAACAAAATCCAATGTACAAGGCCACTATGGGGCTCAGGAGATATGAAGATATCTGGCACTTCATACATTTTGATGACAATAGGACCAGGGCATTGCGTCAGGGAACAGACCACTATCAGTTCTGTTTTATTTTACTTTGGTCAACGCATCATTTTATTTTTAGTTATCTATTGTCAGTTGTATTTGTGTGTTCCGAAGTGAGAAATAAACATGTTTCAAAAGTTACTTTTATGAATGTTTGGTCCAAATCAACTAAAATAGTTATTTGAAGAAAAATATTGTTATTATATGCCTTCATTTATCTTTAACGGTGACCTATTATGGCATTTAATGTATATTTTAAACAGGCCTTGAATGTCTCAAAAACAATCTTAACCTTGTTTTTTCTACATAAATCAGAAATCCAGCCTGTGGGCCATGTCTATAGTTTTACCGCTTCTAACCTCTTTTTCTGTGCCTCATTTTTAGGGAAGGGGGGGGGTATCATAATGAGGCTCTGTGCTGATTGGCTCCCTGAATGACGTGTAGCAGGGGAGGAGAATAAACCTGCTCCGCCAGAGCAGCCCGAGCCTGTAAATTATCACAACACTGAATTTTCACAAATGGAAACGTTATTGTTAAAAAAATAAAATATGAGTTGTAACTCATGGAAAATATCTTTGTAAACTTGATATAGTAATACAAAAATTAAGTATATTCAAAAAATAAGGCTGGAAACATATAAATAATGATGCATCGTACTCAAAAACAAGATATCTAAAGAATATGTGGATTATTGGATACTAAAATACATTGATCTAAAAGGATACAGGAAAGAAAAACTCAGCCTGCATGAGATAACATGGGATATGAATGCGGGTCATTTTTGACCCATGTTGTGCATTAAAAGGGGTGTCCTTATGTTGTGCATCAGAGGGTTAAGATGTTCTTCACTTGTAGAATATGCTTCAAAGGTTCAGTCATTTATTCCTTCCTGAATATAGCTAAAATAGGATTTTGACAAAAATGTAAGGACTTATCACTATAATGTCATACCACTGATCAGCATAATGTCAACTGCACCACGAAATGTCACTTCCAAAATGACTGTACAACCCAGTCAACAAACAGATTAAAGAATTATCTATTTTGTCAACTTCATAGGGGCAGAATTTGACTGAGTTCATTCCTTATTTGTTTTTCCCTCTACAAAGACTACAAAAAAGCACCCATAACTAAGTATCTGTATCAAGACGTTAAAAAAAAAAGTGAAGTGTTTTAGATAGCCCCAAGTGATACAGGCCTAGTGAGCCACCGCTCTGAGACCTGTATCACATCGATGCTTCGCTAAGGGCTGAGATCACAGCCACCACACATCCACTGTTAACCTAAGATGGCATGAGCTTGACATTTATTTGACTGAACATGTGAACTCATAGACAGCTGTGCCATCAGCCACCTGTCACCCATACAGAATTAATATCCTTATATAGATGTAATTGGCTAAGGCTTCAGATGAATGCAGAGGAGCCTCAGGCATTCAGTTCTGCTCAAACGTTTTTTTGTACACGATCAGGTACAGCATGACCTGCCTAGGTACGTACAGTTGGAGATTTGGATTTTGTTTCCTACTATAGCTAGTAGCACCTCAATGTAGGCGGGATATTTAATTGATTATCATAGTTGTACAACTTAAACTTCCAACACATCAGAGACTGTAGACTGAATTTTATACTCAACTCTGTGGTTGTTTAACACAAGCAGAGACAAGGTGCCTCAGAAACTAAAGACTGTTTTTCTTTCCATAATAACATTGTTTACTGGGTCCTGCCACATCTTCTGTACCCTGATGGTTTCTTTGAGCATTCTCAAAAGGGGGTGGTGTTTCCCTAGAGAGGTTTGTCACTGAAGTGTGTATCCACTTAAGATGTTGTGCAAATGCAGTATCCTGTAAACTTAAATTGTGATAAATATGGGGAGGTACTTCTTCTGTGATGTCATAGCATCCTGCAAATCTGAACAAAAAAAAACAAAAAAAAACTCCTCAAACAAAATTACAGGATTCATCTTCTTCTTGTTCTGCTTATAAAAATAAATAAATAAATAAGAGAAGAAGGGGCTTCCTGTTCTATCAATAGTTATTGATTCAAGTCAAAAGTAATTTCTTGTCAAGCTACGTTGCTCAGCTAAACATATTTTCTGAGTATGGCTGTAAGCTGTCCCCATCTGCTTGTCTTCACAGTCTGCACCAAACCATGACAGTGTGACACATTTTCTCTCCAGGTTGTCAAGTCAAAGTCAAGTAGCATGGAGGAAATGAGGGCTGGGCAATTTCAGACAACTTAAATATCTCACATCCTCTACCATGATTTGTCATCACAGGCCCAAGGTGCAACTTATCATGAGACATGTTATTTCACATTCAAGCTTGGTTTCAATGAGCAATGCAAGTGAGGAAATGACTTAAAACCCTTTTAAAGCACTATATTCTAACAAACATAGGCCCCATTCAAAGCATTCATAAACATGCATGCACACTTCATTATGAAAATACATTTACAATACAAATCAGGGTCTACAGCATCCAAGGAAAGATTGTTCCAACTAAGATAGACCCAACTTAGAAACGGAGAGTCGCGGTTTGGGATTTTGTCATGGTTTTTGAGTTCGTTCACCATTTTGGATTTAAGTTCCTGTTTTATTTTGAAACCCCATGTCCTTGTGTTTAAGTTTTGTCTTGTTCTCATCTGCCCTGATTGTCTGCACCCGTGTCTCGTCAAGTCCTCTGTATATATCTTGTCTTGTCTTTGCCTTTCCCTGCTGATCCCTACTGTTCTCACCGCTGTGTTTGCTGGTTTTGGTTTTTGTCAGGTATAGGCTCTTGTTTTTTGTTTTGGAAATCCTGCCACCTTTGTGTCCTGCACCTGGGTCCTACACACCCGAAACTTGACACTTAAGGTCAAGGAACTTTATAGCAAGCATTCACACACACAAAATCAAATAAGTCATTGGATAAGTCTGCTGCTTTAGTTCAGTAGACAGTCATTGAATCTATCCCAGGAGTGGTAGCCTAGTGGTTACAGAGATAGGCCTGGGTCTGGGACAACTCAGGTGAACCACTTTGGGCCCTTGAGCAAGGCGCCTAACCCTAACTGCTCTCTGGGCGCTGGAAAAATGTCAGCCCACTGCTCCTAGTTCAACTAGTGATGGGTTAAAAGCAGAGGACTAATTTCAGTGTGAGTTTTGTGAGATGTATAGTGACAAATAAAGCTTATTATTTAGAGTTGAGACTACAAAGAGAATGTGGACATAAGTGTCTCAAACCACCTTCATTGGCATCCTGAGTGATCAGATCTGAATCCGTACTGGAATGTCGTCCAATACTGATTTCCTAGGATACATTTTAAAGCCAGGTTTGAACAGGCTCAGAAAAGCAAAAAAAAAAGTTTATTTTCTAGACGTCTTCTGCCTCAAAACGCAAGTATGGCCATATGTTGATAGAAGTCATGTAAGGTCTTATTTTTGTTGTGTTGAAAGCAGGTTTCAGCAGCAAGTAATGAAATATATTAAATGACGATGAAGTTGATCAAAATAACTTTAACAGTGCTTTTTATCTTCTCTTTTTTTGACTAACTGTTGCATTGTTCTCGTTTTATCATCGGGATGTGTTTAGGGAAAAAACACAGTCAACTCTTGAAGAGGGTTCAACAATTTCATCTCGGTGTCCTCGTGTTTATTTTAATCAAGCTTTTGACACTTTCAAATATTTAACTCTGTCTTCGTCAGGTCAAGAATGAACTCGACTTGATTCGAGTAAAACTCGAATGACCGCAGCAGAAAACTGACAGCCTTTTCCCACTCACTGCTGTGATCTCATTGCACGATGAAACCCGCCTCCCCCACGACAGCAGTTTGCAGCAAATGTATCATTTATGTGAAAAGTGCACGAGTGACTCATTATGAATCGTGTGCTCCAAGATATGCTTATACTTTTGACGGGGGGCTGGCTTGTGTGATTGTGTTCATGAAGATTTGTCTGGCACAGTGAGATGTAAGAATGGCACAGAGTTGCGTGCTGCAAGCATATTTTTTCCATCTTTGTCTTCTGAGCTGCCTGTGTAGTGTCTGAATGAACCAATGAGAGGCTTGGGCCAACCTGCAAGTTAGTCTTCAGAAATAATGTCCCTTTATTTGAACAAAAACTGAAGAATGTGAAGAGATAAGAGTCCAATACCAATGTTCAGGTAGTACCAGAGGTGGAAAAAGTACTGAAAAATTGTAATTGAGTAAAAGTATCTTTACTTTGCTTAAATCCTAGTCAAAGTAAAAGTACTCATCTAAAAATTTACTCGAGTAAAAGTACAAAAGTACTTCATTTAAAATGTAATTTGAGTAAAAGTTACTTTCAGTTATTTAATGCAAAAAAAGGATGAGTCACGAATCAAATCCAGCACAAGTTGTTTTAATCAACTTCGAGGCATTTTAAAGTACACATCCACACGTCGGGCCCTTCCTCATCCTTGATCTCCATATCAGCAACATCCATCTTCAAACGCGTAGATCCAAAAGGGCGCGCAGAAGGCAAGGCGCACTTTTTCTTCTTCTTCTTCTTTTGTGTTTCCGGCAGTTTCGACGCATCCAGGCGCACTTTCACGTTCACTTCCGGGACACAGGGGTTTCCGCCCGCATTTAATTTTTTCACCATAAATTTTGTACTCAGTAACGTGAGGGGGTTCAAATGTAGCGAAGTAAAATACTTGGGTCAAAATGTACTTGAGTAAAAGTACAAATTCCATATTTCAAAAACTACTTAGAAAATTACAAATTACTCATAAAAAGTACTCAATTACAGTAACGTGAGTAAATGTAATTAGTTACTTTCCACCCCTGGGTAGTACTGGTGGTATATAGGAAGCATACAGAAGAACAACAAGCTAGCAGGACTCCCCTGCTCGTGAGACAGAGCAAAAGCAGAGGGAATTCTGAACCAGGCTACCCTTCCTCTTCGGGAATATGGGATACCTGGCATATAAAATTGAATGAGCTTCTGGTACTGCATGGATTTGCTGATGTCTTTGTAGTCTGGTTGGTACTTGGTGAGGTTAAGCTTCATGCAAGCGTTGAGGCTTTCATCCGTCAAACGTGATCGTAGGTTGGACTTGATGTTTTTAAGATGTGAGAATGACTACTCCCATGCATACGTAGATCCAAACATGGTCAATACAGCAATACTCACATGCTGCAGTGTGTGGTATGTAAGTTTTTTCATTTCTGTCCACATGTGCTTGCTTGCCAACTCTCATTCAGTGACTTGAACTTATTCACCCACATGTCTGAGGCCTTCAGGTCAGCCACTTCTGCTTCAAAATCTCTAACGGAGACACCAGGAATGTAACTCAGGTCGGCTGCGTTCAGTGAACACTCGTTTGGATGGGTGATGAATTTAAGACGAGTGTGTTCACTAAATTCTCCAAAGCACACTTTGAAGGACTGTAGAAGACTGGATGTTGCAGCCAGCTAGCTGGTGGAGATCAAAGTTTTGAATGGGCTCACTTGCTGTGTATGCATCTTTAAATTTGCTCAGTTTTTCAAAATGTAGTAAACGACCTGTTTCAAGATCCAGCTTGTTTTCAAAAGCAAACACAGCTTGTTGCACTGTATTTCCAATGCCTTGCATTTTCACGTTGAGCTGGTTCAAATGTTCATTCACATCTACAAGATAGTAAAACTTGAGGAGCCTCTCAGAGTTGTCTAGCTCAGGATGCTCGATGCCTTTCATTTTAAAGAAAGTCCGGATTTCGTTCAGGCAAGCCGCAAAACGGCTAAGCACCTTCCCTCTTGATAACCAACGCACATTGCTGTGCAAAAGCAGACCAGGATAGTTATTTCCAACTTCATCCAGCAGTGTTTTAAACTGGCGATCATTTAAAGCTCGGGCAACAATAAAGTTGATCACACGAATGACCAGTGACATCACTTCGCCAAACTGCCTGTCACACATCTGAGCACAAAGTGCCTCCTGGTGTAGAATGCAATGGAAACTTAGGATGGGTCGATTTTCATGTTCACGGAGAGGGCGCCACAAATCCTTTGTTTTTCCCCCCCCATATACAGATTCCTGAATACTTTCTTCTCATCTGTAAGTCAATGCTGCAAAAACTAAAACTCAAAATGAACTGAAACTAACCAAAGTAAAACTAAAACTCCTGGTGTGCTTGTTAAACTACCGGTATCTAAACTAGAAACTATACTGAAATAATCAAACAATCTGAAAAACAGTATAAAAGTAAAAATAAAAACTATAAAAAGAAATGAAAGGTATTATATCTCTGTCGGTGGGCAAAACAAACATGAACAGAATTTAATTCACTGTAACTGTTTCAGTGAATTATTAAGCCAATCCAAAGATCCTGTAATCCTTTTAATATCAAAACCTTTTTGTCTTCAAAAAGTGTAATACTCTTGTCAGATTGTTATTCTTAAAAAACATGAAAAGGCCCGATACTATCATCTGTGGCTGTTTATTAATTCTAATGAGTTGAGCGCAGATTCATCAGGGTAAACCGTGTCTCTGCTCCAAGTTTTTGAATGCATTAAAGATGAAGTCAACGTGCAGGGCGGTGGATAAAACATTACATTAGTCCTCTATTAGTCCTGCAGAAGAACAGCATATTATTCATGCACTGATGGTGTTTGGAGGTTTTTTTGTGTTTTGTGTTAAATCAACCTTAGTATGAATCTTAGCAGTCCAGTCTCCTCTGTGATAAAAGTGCAATGTCCTTCCCAGTTGGCTCCAAATGTGCCAACATGCACTTTGGCTGAATAAGGAAAACTGTCAACTGGATTTCACTGGATAAAGATACTTTTAAACTCACAAGCATGCCTGGCTGTGCCGACGAAAAACACATCTGCATCTGCTTGAATGGACTTTCAGTTACTGGGAGCATCCTTCCTTTTATCAGGTGGTTGGAAAGTTGGGCATCCCTGTTTTCCCTTTCACAAAATAGGACAAACTCACAGTAAAGAGGTAGAGAATGACAAAAAAGGAATATTGAACCAAATACTGTAATGATCCCTCTGTCTCAGGTGAATGTTTTTACCTAAGAGCAAGCTCCGCCCCACCAGCTCAGCGTCTATTCCAGTATCACCAGTATTTTCTTTTCCATGTCAGCCGGAAAATACCAATCCACAATTAAAAAAAAGAAGAAACATAAAATTTAAAAAGTGACAAATTATATAAGATCTTTCTGTGTTTAATGAGCCCATAAAAGCTGTTGAGCTGAGAAAAACCGATGAGCACTTCACTTTAATCAAAGGCCATTAAGAGTCAGCTCTGCAGATTTACCTTTTTTTCTTTGTTTGTTTTTTCTCTCTCTCTTTCTCTCTCTTTCTCTCTCTCGCTCTCTTCAGTGCATATAAATGAGGAGACATTTTAATGACTTGAATAAAAGGCATTTATTTTCCATGACACTTTATTGAACGTGGTATTTCAACATTAAGAAGAGACTTTTCATTTAAAGATCCAATTGCAACTGTTGTCCTATAAGCACAACTGTGAAAAATGTTATATGAGGACAAAACAACATATAAGCTACTTCATTTGCAACTTCAAACCATTTAAAGTTCAACCAGGCTATTATTGCACAACTCAGCATCACTAACAGAGTATTTTAGAGATTTAAGCTTCAGGCGCAAAAACCCTCAGCAAATATTCTCAATAATAACTCTTCCAAGTTGAACAAATTAGCTCACTAAATCTAGCAGAATGAGCATGGTGCGCCATTAATGATGTAGAAATATTGTAACGACAGATTAACAATCTGGTAACAATTCAAGTGTGTTGTACACAACTGTATGAAGGGAATTGTAAAGTTTTTCCTCCCATACCACGTCCACATCACGTGAACATAACGAAAAATAAAGAAAATTTAACAAAGACAGATTCTTTTTTTTCTGAATGCTCATGTGGATAAAGCTGTACTGTGTCAATAGTGAACAGTTGCATGCTGTTACATACTGCTACTCTGTTCAGGTGGAACTGGGAAGGCCTGTGCACCAATATCACAAATGACATCATTAAATGACTGTTACCTTTGTTCAACACAGTATATTGTTTTACTTTGATACAAAACAACATTTTTCAAGCTTCAAATGATGGTGTAGCTTTATATATACTGAACAAATCAGAAAGTTATCAATTGAAAGACTTTATTGATGTTTAAAAATGTCATGCCAGCAGTCAGTTGTTAGGCTAAGGATCATAAACACCTGCAAACACATAAAACAGGATTATATAAGTTGTGTCTTCATTCTTGATGCGTTGGTACAGAATTACTGCTGGGTAACATGCGTTCAAAAACTGCATTGATTAAATCGTACAAGTGTTTCCTCTGTTAAAGGCTAGAGAGACTGTTATGATCAAACCTGTGTTAGACTTTTAAACCTGTTCATTTTCGTTTAGCTTATATCATAAATCAGAGTCAGACATTTCTCTGGACTTATCTTAAAATTTTAATTATCAGTATGAAAGTAATGATCCAGATTTTGATTATGTTGTACACGATCATCATTTCCGCAGCAACATTAACGTTCTGATGAGTTGGGTGACCTTCTCTGCAGGGAGTTTTGAGCTTGTTCCACATATACAATACAAGTTGATTAAACTATAAATTAAAGTGGACTGTCCCTGCAAGTGAACAGAGATATAAATCAGTATAATAGAGTTGACACATCCAAACAACGGCTGGCACACAGTCTTGGGAAACATGTCCACGGACGAACTAAAAGCCTTTTAATATCCCATCTACGGAGAGAATTTTGCTTTGCGGCTCCTGTTTGTTCTCTCTGTTCATTCCTTTCCATTTTAATGATCACATGCTTTTGTAAAGTACTTCTAATGGGCAACTGGAATCAAATGTAGCAACAGTGACCCAAGCGGTCTGAATTTCTTTCTGCCCCAGGGACCTGCTCTGCCTTTCATTTCTTCTCCTGTGATCGCATGCAGTCGTTTCCCTCTTGATTCATTTCATTACCATTTCCACAAGTTTAGGGGGAGATCGCTGCTTGCTCTTCTAATTATTGCAGACAGTTTTAAATAGTGATGCACCGAAATGAAAATTTGTGGCCGAAACCGAAACCGAAACCGAAAATAATAATAAACACTTGGCCGAATACCGAACAATACCGAACACGGTTCTTCAGCAGTTTTTCATTTATTTTGCCAATTTTTTCACCATTGCATTAATCAAATAAATTTGATTTAGGCATGCTTTTCAAAGAAAAAAATCTTTTACAAAATTACAAGGTAGAAATATATTTATTGAACATAAAAAAATGAAAATGTTTTAATTTCCCAGCATTATGTTGTTTTGGTTCCACCTCCTGGTGAATGTTAGGTAAAATTCTTATGGGGTTAGTTTTTGGTTGGCCAACGATTTATGTAGTGCGCAACGTTACGGGACGGAGCGGCCAGTCTATTTCCTTATTTTACAACGCCGTTATTAATTGTTCGGTTTTTTCCCCCACTTATTCCACCGAACACCGAAAGTGTTTTTTTGCCATTTTCGGCCGAACAATTTCTGTTACCGAACAATCGGTGCATCACTAGTTTTAAACAAATGATTGTTGAAAATATGCTAGACGTGCTGCGATAGACTGGCGACCTGTCCAGGGTGAACCCCTGCCTATTGTCTGAAATCAGACCCCAGTAACCCTGCAAAGGATAAAGAGATGGATGGATGGACGTACGTACGGACGGATGGATGGATGGATGGATGGACGTACGGACGGACGGACGGACGGATGGATGGTAGACGTGAGAACACATCAATACATCAGCCGTTGCACATTTTTAGTGGTACGTGAGGGAACATGGGCAGCTTCCATGTCAGTCTTCTATTGGGTGCTATAAAATGATAGTCTTTGTACGTAAACATCCTGCGACTCACTCGAGAGTGCTTTTCACATGACCATCACCTACAATCAGACGTGAGCACGAGGGTTGTGCTGAAGCAGACACACGTTTGGAACAAGCCTCTCCAGTCCTTATGTAACGTCCTCACACAGCGCTGTGCCTTGTTTGTTAATATTTATGAGTGACAGTGGCAGAAACACACTCCATATGAGCTCAAGTCCCAGTTGTTAGGGATAGTCTGGGTTTCACTTCTTTTTTTCTTTTTTTAATTAGACAGTATATTTAGAAAACGTCAACAAAAGGCCTGTCTTTTCTGTCTGTCTCTGTGTAACCTGCATCCGTCCTTGGGGCCACGTCCTTGCCGTGTCTTGAAGACCTTTACGTGTTTAAAATGAATGTTCACATCAGCACTTAATGACACACTTTGACAGACCAAGGACAAAACTTGACAAGTGATGGCTGTTTATAAAAAAAAAGGAACTCAATCACAACAACCCTTCCTAAAATCCCCTGCTGTATTCAGCAACTAAAAGAGGGAAGGGCGTATCTATTCTGTGCAGTCAGTTCTTGTGCTCCCAGTGATCATTTAATCAGGAAACAACACTTGTTGCTACATTTGATTCATGGTTCTGCAGTCAGGAAGTCAACAGGTACTTATGCTCATTGGTCTGCTGGGCCTCTGCTTCACTTGGAGTCAACACCGGCAGCCTCTCGGGGCTTGATGGGACCCTGCAGGCTCGGTAGACGATTAGGCAGAGAAGGAGAAGAAGGATGGCAATGCATGTATTGCAAGCGATGGCCACGAAGGCAGCTGTGGACAGACCTTTTGTGTTGACTACTGGGTCCATGATGAAGGCGTACGTCATCAAGGTCTTAAATTGGTAATGTCGTTACCTCATTAGAGAAAGTGTGGGACTGAGCATCACCTAGCAGCTTCTCAAATTATCTTCTCTTGATACTTTCTTGTAAAATATTGCATTTGAATAGCTTTTACAGTCTTGCTCAAACGTTTTGTACCTTTACGACAAAAAAGTCAAATACTGCACTTTTCTTTGCAAAAGGATTAGGTGAAATTATAGCTGGGAAGCCTGCCTGTGCACCTCTCTGCAGAGGTGAATGGTGGCTCCGTTTATCTTGACAGCTTCTTTAACGTGACATAACACTGTAACATCCAGTTTTGCCTTGCAGCACCTTGTGGAAGTGATGCTTTTACAATACTCTCCACTGTGAAAACGCTGCTCATGATTCCATTCTGCCAGCGTCTGTGAAGGAAGAACAAATAAAACAGTTAGCAATAACTGAACAGATTTGGGCAATTTTTAAAAGCAAAGAAATCCTGGCAGTGCTCCTGCGATTCAAGCTGAGTTTTCATCTTGGCCTTGGCGGAGTTAGCAGTGTGTTAACCTGTCGTGCAGTGCACCTGTGTTTTGCAGATATTGTGTTTTCTCTCATCGGATCTCACGGTTTATCTACCATCTCAATCCTCCAGCACATCTCAGTGGTCGTGCTGCCAAAACTGTAATTTACAATAAGGTCATTGCACTCACTGCCCCTCAGAAAATATTCCTCACCTTCCCGATAACGCTGAATCATCCTCCACCCCCTCGAGACGGTAAATCTCTACAGTGTTTTCCTGTTTCTTGCATTTATGTCAAAGATTACTGGAAGTTTTCAGACAGAGTTCTGGCCACAGAGTATGATTTCGACTAGTCTGGCTTAAAGAGCAGTCACTCTACTGAGATGGCTCAGCCTTGGTACGTGGCAGAAATCCTTAAGGCAGCTGGAGCTGTGAAATACAGACTCTCATCATACTTGACCTCTCAGCAGCGCTTGGCGAGTAAACCACAGCATCCTACTATCTGTGCTTGCTGAAACAGACGTCACTTGCACTTTGAATCATGCAATACTGGTAATATTTCAAGGTGTCTGGTAGGGCTGGGCGATATGGACCAAAAGTCATATCTCGATATTTTCTAGCTGAATGGCGATACTCGATATATATCGATATTTTTTTCTGTGCCATAATTGGGGTTTCCCCTAAAGCATTATAGCATAGCATCTCTGTTAGCTTCATTTTTTTCTGAGGCAAACCCTTAAAAAAACAGTCAGTTTTAATACAAAGCCTCGTGCCAAATGACACACAGGTACCTTTATTAACAGAGGTCTGCACAATATCAAAATGTATAAAACAAATGAAATAAAAATAAACTGCCTGCATATATAGAATAAAAATGCTTCTTGAATAAAATAAAACAAATATCCCTTTCCTGCATAACAATTAAATTAAAATACACTGTACAATTAATACAATGTAGACAGTAACAGGCAGACTTTTCCACTGAGGTTGACAGTTGTGCAAATAACAAAACATTTGTGCAAATCTCAAATAAAACATTCAACTCAATTTGTCACAAAATAAGCTATATCAAAATCATAAAAAAAAAAAAAAAAAAATTTAATAATCGATATAAACGATATTGTCTCGTACCATATCGCGTTTGAAAATATATCGATATATATTAAAATCTCAATATATATTTGTAAAACAATGTATTTATCATTAAAAAAAAATTATTATAGAAATCTAAAATATATAATTCTTAAAAAACCCCAGTATGATCATTACAAAACAATAATCTTTAAAAAATCTGCCTCTACATGCCGTTCTCCATCTTGGAGCATCAGTTGCAGATGATTATGGAGCCATTGAAGCCATGGGCATTGATGCATGTCCGTGTAGTCAGACACTGCCTTTGGCACCTTTCACTGATAACGGCCCGATTTAGCTGTTGCACAGAGAACCTTGCGTCCTTTCCCCCAAAGCAAGTTATAATGCGGACTCGTCCGACCAGAGAACAAATGTTCATCACCTCTCTCTGTTTGTCTGAGATGAGCTTCTTCAGTGTCCAGAGTTAGTATACGACTTCCACTTTGTCTATTACAGCCGTGCGGACTATACTTCAGGATATGGGCTGCACTTTTTCCACAGTGAATTGATTTTGAATGCGGCCCTCACCCCATGTGGCTGTATTGATTGATCATGGTGACACGGTTGTTTGTCATTCAATGTGATCAGGAGCTGGAGTGATCAACAGTGGTTTCCAACCTCCATCTTTACAGGATGAAATTTCTCCCGACTCCCTGAATCTTTCCTCAACATAAACATGGATGTTGTAGATGCTGACAAAACAAATGTCTTTCTTTTTTCTTTTCAAACTCAAATTTTGTTTCTTTAGTAGAAATAAAGCTTTAAAGCTGTTGGTTCAAACAACCATCATTGTAACGTTTCAGAGTTGATTTTGGTCACTGTTTTTCGTATATTTCAAATCAGAATCCGGCTTTGCATGGATATGGAGGGTGAAAATGCTCCTTTTTTCTTGAAATCATACTGTCATGTGATGTCATGTGATGAAATACTGAAACAAATGTTGAGAAGCAAGTCATTAAGCACCCTTCCACCACAGACCAGTGGTTGGACTGGAATAAATGAAATAAGTCAGCTCTTGATGGATGCCCCCGGTTTAAATGGGCTGATTTGTATTCATTCACTTTAATTTATTTCATTTTATTTGTTTTCAGACATCTCTACAGCCACCCAAAAACTAAACCATATTTTAAATCTTTATTTTGAGAAAACTGCACTTTAAAAGTGGCATCATTCACGGCACTATTCATTTTTATTCAATAAACTGAACATACGTAATGTGTCTAACCAAATGCTGCTGGGTTTTTGTTCCTGCAAGCATCCAGCAGACGCCTCTTCCTCACAGATGTCTGCAAACTTAATGTGGTTGTCTTCTTGCTATTCCTTCAAATAAACATCTGCTTTTAAGACAGCCCACATGTTTAAGCGGAAGCGTGTCTTTAAGGCCTTTATGGCCGATCATGATCATCACGCTGCATAAAAATGTTTTTGCAGAATGACAAAGAAAAATGCTTGGAGTGTGTAGAAGTAATTACATTACTTTCTTAAAATTGCACAGACATATTCAACAAAAACATATGGCCATTTAGTCTTGAACTGTTTGAATATAATTGAATAATATGGTTTATGATGATAAGACAATATAAACATTCTATATGAGTGTTTATTTTCATCAATGAACAGTTTATCAACCATTCATCAAATCACAATGCACTAATAAATAAGGTCCTTATTTGTTTCTACTATTCATTTCTTAACTAATACCCTTTATTATTAGCTATTTAATAATACAAAGAACTCAGAGCAGGGAGCTCTTTATCCCTCCTTCAGTTGTTTGCTGTCAACATTTTAAAAGACGTACCCGGTCTCCATATAAATTTGGTTTGACATTTTCCAGAAAGTGTTAAACAGCATCTCCCACATACCTGATGTCTGACAAGGCTGAAACCCCAACACAGGTTTTCTGTCCCTTTCCTCCAGTCTATCGCACACAAATGTCCAGCAAACTCTTGAGAGCCTTTCATGCTTTAAGACTTGAAGAAACACACCCCATTTTCTACATGTAGGTCACACAACTGTCGTACACAAACCCACGATCAGCTCTCGTCACATTCTGCTGCCTCCAATAATGTCATATTTTCCCAACTTGAGGGCTGACAGAACCACTGAGGGTTTGATCTGGCCTCGCTGCAGCCTCCGACACTCAGACGAAGAGGAAGGTCCGTTTATGTCCCTCCTGGACGGTTAAAGAGGGTGCGGAAAACACAACTAGATAACTTTGTTGTGTTTCAGCTCTAAAATCAGCCTGATTATGTTTTAATTTAAGAAACATGGCTGCTTCCAATCCAACCCTGCTGAACTCCAATGTTTAACTTTGAATCACTAAAATGTTAATACTTCTGAAATTGTTGTAACCCAGCAGAGCACAGTTTTGCATTTGCACTTGTTCCACACTTACCCAACTAAATCAGCCAACAGTTTAGTCTGAATAAATATCCAAGTGAATAATTCAGTCCATCCGAACAGATAACAGTTCCTTCCATCTCGAGCCGTCTGCCAGATTCCTTCTCATCTCTCATCTCTGCGTCTTTCTCCGTTTCTCTATCTGCTGCGAGGCACTACACACATGACAAGGCAGGGCTGCACACTGCCAGCGAGAGAGAGCTCTCCAATGGCAGAGATGCAGAGAGACAGGGAGAGGAGGGGCCGTGCAAGTGGATGTCAGCAGTGATATCAAGCGTAGGGGAGAGGGGAACGCTTTGGATGTAATTACACAGGTCTCCTGCTGCAGACAGGAGGATGGGCTGGGGAGGTTGTTTTGGAAAACAAGCAAAGCCTCCTGGCAGACAAAACAATGACCTTGCATTGCAGTGCAGAGGATTGACAAAGAATGCATTTTAGCTGTTTAACACAAGACTGGAAACAGAAGTGAATCATGATGAGTTGTCTCTGTCAAACAGATTACCAGTGGCGCTCTAAGCACAGTGGGAGTTTATATTGTCTCCAAAATTGCAAAAGTGTTTATGAGTTCCTTTTTTATTTCTTACCCTGTCTCTTTGAATCTGACTAATGATTTATATTTCAGGATGGGATCAAGCTCCATTAATGACCACTGCTGAATAGCATTTTTTTCTGCTGACAGATTCTTGTCATAGCTGATGATTTGGCATCTTTGCAAGCTATTAAGCCTGAAAAATAAATGAACTGTGCACTTCAACTTTTAACTCAGGGCATCAAGTCTTGTCTTATGGCTTTTTTACATCGATACTGCAATCTAAGAGTGCTACAGTCATCACTGATATGGTCCAGTAAGTAACACAGTGAAATGAACTGCTTTAAAATAGACTTGTACTCTCGAATCACTAAGCACGAGCAGCTGTTCGATCTACTGTGTAGCCTATCTAGTTACTCAAAGGGAGATTGTGTTTGGTTGGAAAAAAAAATAAAAAATCATAAACTTTTTTTATTGCGATGATTCTCAAATGAATTTAGTTCAAATTAATTTTTGAAAAATATGAGATATGAGAAGTATGAGAAGTGTTTAAGGGTTAAAATCAAACCGTGGCAGGAATCGATTAGTCTATTTTACTCAAAGCACAGCCCTCTCAGACATTACACTTAATTCAGTTATTACATTGAATACAATTAAAATACCTATTTATGTTTCAGGGGCATGTGAAGGAGTAAAAACACAAGTTAACTGTCTATTATAGATGACTTTGGTCATTTACAGGGCAGGGTAGTGTGATGGCTGGCACACCAAACAAAATGTCAAGTAGCACAGGAAACCACAGAATCTTTACAAATAAACCCAGATGAATGAATGATTAAGACAAACTCCGTGGAAGAAAATCGATGTTTCAGTTTTCCATTTTTAGCTGTGTGTTGAAGATATTTCATTTACAATTTACATAAGAGGGAGAATTGAACACTCAGCTTGAGGCCCCTCTAGAGGCCGAAAATATGATTACAGGACAGCGACACCACCGGCCCTGCAGACCGGGCTGGTTATCTAACTTTAACCTGACTTTAAGAGCTAAAACACCGTGTGTAGAGCTTTTACACATTTAGGTTTTGCCACAAATTGTGAATTACATTATGTTGTTGTGATTTTTGTGATTTATAATAATTCATCCTCTACCATGGCTGTTCTCCAACAGAAATGTGTAATTCAAATCAGTCATTTTATTTGTAGTTATTTAAATAGGGAGCAGATTTCACATTTTTCTTTTTCTGAACAGATTGTTGTAAATATCACATTCTAGCTTAAAGAATACTCAGTAGCCACATAATCCCCAAATGTGCATCCTGATCTGTGGGTTCATCAAATGCTCATACACTCCCCTCCAGGATCAGTATTTCGGACTTCCATTTCCCCTAGATTTGTGCAAAACCAAATATCAAAAAAGAAATCCTGTAATGGAAATTACACTAATTCGAACAAAACTCCCAAATATCAAATCAACCTTCGTTCGCTTCCAGGAGGTGGTTTTTCAGGCAACTCAATAATCTAGTTATTCGCAAAAGTTTTGCGTTTTTTATGAATTTCCCAGTCTCTGGCAGCACTGGATGTAACATAGCCGCTCAGTCTATTTTCCAGCTGGTTTTGGCCTCATTAATACAATGTAGTTGTGCTGTAACACAACATAATCATTATACTTTACATAAGGGCTTTGCCGCTGAATAACCATTTGAATGATCATTCGCAGCCATCATCATCAGCAATCGCAATAATTTGTCAAAGAGTAAAGACGTTTTAGTCCATTTTCTTCAACGTTGAGATTTTCTCATTAGTTGTTTTAAAGAGAAGTCTCGCAGTACAGGATGGAGAGTGGAGAGAATTACGCTTATTCGGAAAACAGCCATCAGTGGAAGCAACGTAGCTCAGTGGGGCTCGGTGCAACCTGATGACACGATAAAGGCGCGCGGTTTGTGGGTGTAATTGAGTTGCTTCCCTCATGCAGGTGCCCACCCCCTAAAGTTACAATTTTAGGATAGGTAAAGAGAAACAGCAAGGATTGCTGAAGCTCTCAGCAATCTCCCCACCACGACCACCCAAGCCCCACGGAAAAGCAGAAAAGATCAGATAAAAACAGAGCTAAAATCAGAGATAACATCGTCGTGGACAGCAAATAAATGAAGCTTGATACACAACTTGCAGCGTTCCTTTTAGATTGGCAAGTAAACTGCTGCTGATTTTTGTTTCACCAAACATGGTAGATCCAGCCATGTTACTATGGCAGTAAATCAACTCCACATGTATTGATCTCGACGATGTCCCGCCTGCCCACAGTAGGCTAAGTGAGTAACTGTCTATGTGTAATCTTCACACTCTTAGTTAGAGATTCTCATATCTTGGTTACAGGTTCTGTGTTTTGATTATCAGATTTGGGGTTTTTGATTCGTAAAACATTTGGCATTGAATTAACGCCATAGAACTGATGAGCAGCTGTGCATTTTTCTTCCGTTGGGGTAAACCAACCCATTTTGCCCAGCTATACTGCCCCCATTTTGATTAGAGTACAGAGTATTAATTTCACATTACACATGGCTCCTTTAAGTATTTTTATAATTAGCAACTAAGTTTATGAGTTTGTATAAATTGTTCTGAACGATGCAGCTTGTTGAAGAGGATGAGAGGCGGAAATTCTAACTGCCGTGTCCCTCTTTACCTTATGCAGCTGAATGTACAAACAACATGGTTTATTTTCACTGGTATATGGTCTTACCGAGATGAATGCACCACTTTCTCATCATCGCTGCATCTTTGGAAGTGTGTTTATCTTTACTTTTTTTCCCCCCCCAACACCCACAGCCACCCTATTACTGCCATCGTGCAGAGAGCTCGGGGCTGCTGAGACACACACATACTCAGAGCACTGACTTAACATCATAGTGGGACTGGAAAACCTGCAAGGCATGCATTTCACAAACAGTGAGTTAATATGTGTGACTGATAGCATATTACAGACACAGAACAACTGGGCATGCTCAGTACAGCTTGGATGTTGTCACAGCTTCTTCATAGGGAGCAGCGACAGTAAATCTTACACTTCGTTATAACAAGAGACTAAATTACAAAAAGCCTTTTTCCTACTTTCACAAAGAAACATTCTCAAGTTCTATTGGTGTATTATAAAGTGTATTGCACAGATATAAATGTTAAATGGACCACATTTACGTTATATAATGACTTTAAAACTCGTCTAGGTTCCACAAAAATACCCCCCAGTGTATTTCTCATTCAGCCATTCACAAAAACGCTCTTAGTGCTTCTTACTCAAAGACATTCAGACATATAGACATGTGTGTATTTTTCCCATTTCCTCCATAAATATTTTTGTGTGCATGTAAAAATGCTCAGTTGTCTTTTCACTGAACGCGTAACTGAACAGATTCGTGGTGATCAAAGCAGAACACAACAGCGCATGAAGTACAGTGTGCTACATGTGCAGCGGAGTCCAGGCAACTGTTATCACAAATGACTGCTCAACAGTTTAAGTGGAAAGATCAGTCTTTGAAAAAATGTTGACTCATTTCAGACTACACAAAAACTATTATCCCGGCACGACTTTGACAGAGATTCAAGCTTTGTAAGAATGCTCAGTGGGCCAGGTGGCTGTGGAGAGTCCATGTCAGATAGCAACCCTTAGTAATTATTTGTGCAGGAAGGAGTTCTTGCAAAAGCTTTGATACGCATTTGAGCTCATTATCCCACTGCAGTATTAATTACTCTCTGTTAAGATGCAAAACAGAGGGTGCGACATGTCAGTTCCCCACTAGACAGCCTGTTTCACACAGAACTTTTATAGCATGGCCGCGTCACCTCTCTGTGCTGCGTCTTCGTCTCTTGGTGAACACAATTTCACGTCTGCCTGATGCTAGTTTGGGAGCAAGGGCTTCATTTTCCACACAGCGTTTAACAACATGGGCACTTTTCGAAGCATTCACTCCAGTCCGAGAAGATGCTGAGAGAGCTTCTCTTTACTTTGTATGACAGTTCAACTCTTGCTTACTTCTTATGCAGTAGAGAACTGCTTACCAGGCCCATCATATTTTCTACAGGTGAACAAGAACTGACTGCTGATTTATTTGACAGAGTCTCAGAGTCACATCTCTCCGTGTGGCATTTACACGCTAATCCTATAGAAGAAAAGAAACGACTGTTTGTACATAAGATTTTGCCCCATTGTTGTTCTGGGATAGCTGAAGGGAAAAGTAATGGGGGAGTTGTGACATGTAAGTTAAGAGGGAAATATCTTGTGTTTCTTGAATGATCTGAAATCTGTTTAAAAATGACAAACTGTCACTTTGCTCTCAGACTTTCAGATCACCATCTCGGTTTGGTGGATATAAAAAGTCATTTGTTTTTAGTCCAACCGCAGCTCGCACAACAAGATCCACTGATCCTCCTCTCGATGGCAAAAGCCATGACCTAGTTTTCTAGCATGTTTTCAAAGGTCATCCCTGTCGTAGTGAAGGCAAATGGCAGCAGGACAGAGAGGATTTTCAACAAGTTTCTATTTATGAAATCATGATTTTAAAGCTCTGTGTAGTAAACAAATGATATATTTTATATGTCGGATTCTTCAAAGTAGCTTCTTTTTTTTGGCTACCAGTGCATTAACTGTCCCTCAATTCACCTGAAATGCTTTTCAGTTAACAAGTATGCCTTTCAAAAAGTTTAACAGTCCCTTCCCTCAGCGAAGAGAAGCAACAATCCCTCCTTATTTGAGCAGCCCTAATGATTAGTTAATTAACAGCCTCTGAAATTACCAATTAACACCAGCTCTGCTTACAGTCCATATGTGGCTGCACAAGGTAAGCAGGCAGCAGGCGTAACACAGCATCAGCTGTTTGGAGAAGACCAGGAATCAGGAATAAATGGTCCGAGTGCTGCAAAGACATCAGTACCGGGGGAAGCCGAGCAGCAATAAGAAGGGAGTCGCTATCCAAAGAAGAACCTGCATGTTGGTCTGATGAGTTCACATATATGAGCTTTGGAGGTCAAGGTGCAATGTTTGAGGGGGTTTATGTTTGCCACTCTTTTTAAAATATTCCAAGTTAAAAAGCAGTATCACCATAACAGTATTTGCGGTGTCATTCTATCCTGACTGGTCTGGTCTTAAGTGACTCATGAGTCTTCAACAGCACTTACACAAGCTGTAGAATGATGTCACAATAGTGGCACCATGCCTGGACATATTGTGTATTTCTATTGGTGAGCTTTTTACAGAAAAAATAACAAATACAGACTTTTGAAAAAAAGAAATCTTTGTTGGTTTGGATTGCGTGCCGCGTAAGACATTTCTTCTGGTCATTTTCATGCATTTTAACATGAGTAGACATGAAAATAGGAAGGTTGTTTACATGCAGGAGCATCTGAGTGGGATTTCCAATGGCCAAGCAATGCTGGGAATGAGATCCTACAACCCAGATAAGCTGAAGAGGAGACACTGAGGATGTAGGGTCGGTGGAAAACAGAGATATAAGAGCAAGGAGGTTAAAACATTTCTTTCCTTGGCTGCCACGGAATCCTAGAAACCTTAATGTCTGAAGGTGCAGTCCTGAACACGTTACTGTGTGAAGGGGCATCTCTTCACCTGTTCACCTGCTGATGCTGCATGTGAGTTCAGCAGTTCACCTGTTCACAACGTCATAATCCATTTACTGCATAGTTTGCAACTATGACCATTTGGTGTGATTAGGGGTATACATTCTATGTTCCAACAGTTTATCAAATTATTTTAATTTGATTAGATTTTTCTGAGAATTAATTTATACAATACATATTTTTTGGGTTTAAAACTACTAAATTCATCCATTTGGTGATTAATAAAATAGCGTTGAACTTAATTCATGTACAATGACCCATAACACATTCCAGGCCATGAAAGGGTTATTTACCCAGAAACTCTGGCTTCCAAAATCAATCCACTTAAAGCCAGCTGAGATGTTTTAGGAGGAGCTAGACCTGAGAGTGAGACAAAACAACTGCACAACTGCAGTTCCTTCAGGAGTTTTGCAGAAGCATTCCAGGTGTTTGCTTCATAATGCTGGTTGAGGAAATGCCAAGAGTGTGCAAAGCTGGCATCAAAGCCAAATGTGCCAATTTTGAAGAATTGTTTTTTAATCAGTTTATCTTCACATCACATATAGCACCCAATTAAAAAAAAAAAAGAAAAAAAAAACAGAACGTCAGAGCATATATTTTTTACTGGTCCCCATAGTTAACAAGAATACTACCATGTGAAAGTCTGTAGTGACCCTGGCGAAGATTTTCTGACTCTGATGAGTACAAGTTTATGAGATGATTCATCTTCTTTCAAGTCTGCAGAGAGGTTTTGCATCTTGTTGCCATAAGGATTTGATTTCCAGGCATTCATCTTTACTCTTCTAGCTAATTGTGACCATGTTCATCCATTGTGAGAGCAGGTGTCCAGGAGCAGGACCTAAAATAGCTCTCTCTGTCTGCTAAGAGAGGCAATTTTACACTCGATTCAGAAACAGGATGCGAGAATCATGGATGTTGCTCCACACTGAATAAAGGTACAAATGGCATACAATTTGATAACATATTTCAGTTTTAGTGATATTTTACTCCATTTTTTTTTTAAAGCATGAAAAATGTAATATCCAATTGCTAAATACATGTTTCAGTTTCTGCGCTTGCTCTGCATCATTTCCACAGTTATCTTCTTTCATCTGTTCTGACTGGATAAAGCTGCTCAAAAGGAGGAATGTGTCATGGGATATGTGTGCATGGAGACTATCTGCTGCTAATGGCAGCTACTTGTTGAGTGGCCTATTTATGAGCACTTCATATGAGTCATGGGCTGCTCTCCCAACATACCGACGACAGTGTTGCAAGCAACTGTAAAGCATCGCTACAGGTGATTTATTGGGAATACGAACTTGAAAATGTTATAATTTTTTGATGTAATTTGGATGTAGCATGAAAAACTGAATGGTAACTGCTTAAATTAGCTTTGTTTGTGTGAAATTTTCTTCTTCAGTTAGTTCCGTAATCAGTTTCCTGCCAGAGTCTAGCTTGATCCCGTGATAATCTTGGTAAATGCTTTCAAGTCGCCTAATCCCTACACTCGTTTTTCATCTGCTCCTGTCGAGTTTTGCTTTGGTGTGACATCAAAGAAGTGGGGCTGCATTCACGTTGCAGTTCTCTTTCAACTAATAGGAGATAATGGTGCATGATTACAGCCAAAACTGATTGGTGCAAGTGCATTGCGGTGAACGCTGGAACTCAACATAAGTCTGATTCATCAAAAGGACTGATTTGCACCTGCACAGAGGCGATAGCGTTGAAGGGAAAAGGCGCATACCACAAATAAAATGCAAGCCTTTCCTCCATGTATTGTACGTTGATGGTATTTGCATGTCGTCAGAGTCCATTGTTAGTCCGTGGATGGAGTTGTGAATCCCATTAAAACAGCCTGAGAGGGCTCTTTGGAGTAGAAATAATAAGAAAACTGAGGTGAGTCATGGGATTAGAATAAAATGAATGTACGTTTCTCTCCCACTTGAACCCGTCTGAATCATCACTTTATTTCCTCCCACCTTTCAGTCGCTTCGCAACAGGGTCAGCTTTGTTTGGCCATGTGATGAAGCAGGCAGTCTGCTACTTGGATGGGAAATCTGCTATATTTAGTTTGGGATATACTGTGACATATCACACTACAAGAAAGTGTCCCAGCAAGGCAGTTTGTAATCCAAGGCTTGAGATGTTAGGGTGTAAGAAGAAAGAAAAATCAAAAGGAATATCCTTCAATAACTAATAGTTATTGCAGTATATCAGACAGAACATGGCAAACTAAACCCCCAGTTTACAGGACCCCTGGGCCGCCTTTCCAGACTCTAACAGGCGACACTAGCTGAGATGTCAAGCTCTTGTAATATAATCGTTAAGTTTGAGTTCACATTTACTTGACGGCTTTGATGCCAGATTTGGAACCGTTTTTAGACACGTCAGTCCAGCCAGGAAACAGGGCTGCAATAGCCACCTGGTCTGACAGGAATAGCTCTCCCACTATTGCAATCAAATCAATCCAGCATGGGCCAAACAAAAGTTCTGAAATTGTCTTTTATTAAGTTATTCAAGGGACAGAAAACAGACATGAAAATCAATAGTAAAATTCAAAAGAACAGATTCACGTGATCATTTATCTCAATGTAAATCACGATTTGAAAACACTGTATTCTTTATAAATGTATCATAAAAGCATCTTTATTAGACTCTTGCTGCTGGACAAATTCCAGCATCTTTAAAACTTTTTTTTTAAAACAGGAATAAATGTTACAAATTTGAAGTATTTTCTTCACATAGCCAACATTCAACGTAATCCTTCAAACAGCTTTTCACACATCCTTTACAATTGTTGTCAAAAGTGTAAACTAAAGGATCACACTAGCTATCAAATGTCAAAGAACAGTACAATCACGAAGTCTGTTAAATTACCTTGACTACATTTTTAACATCATCCACAATATCCTACTGTTCATACCAGAACAACCCTGACACTAATGCAGTAACAAATGCTTGATTTATGTAGTTATCATTATTGTTGCTATTATTATTATTATTGTAATGTGATTACTTCTTAATAAATATTAGTCTCTGACTTTAAAAGTTCCCTCCAGAGCCAAAGGGGACATTTTGGAGTAATACGATACAAATGATGATCCTGCGAGAAAAGTTCTGAATTTAAACTAAGAATAATATAAATATACAGAGATTTTTAAACACATGTTTAAAAAATCTCACACAAAAAATCTCACATGTTTAAAAAAAAAAGGAAAGAAAGAAAAGAAAAGCCATGCTATAAGGTGAAACTTTTATGTGAATAGTTACATGAGCAGAAGATGAGCTAAACTATTTAATTTATTTTTTTTGTAGAGTTATTAACTGGAATATGGTGCAAACGTTTGGGTCCTCTCGGGGGTTTAAGCTGTTATGGGCGGTGCTGCACTGTTATTGTACTAAAGCTGCAGCATAAATGTTACCTTGTTAGAAGCCACACATGCCATGGACCAATGTAACATCTCTAGGGTTATGTAAGATTGTTCATGTATGACACAAGAAGCGTTCAAAACACTGTGCTTTGGGACTTCTGTGATTTTTCCTAATCTCATAACAACCAAGGAAAATGTTACAAAGTTGCATGGGTGGAATTAATTTCTGTTTTTTTCTCTTTAAGGCCACAATGAGTAAATTTGATGAGAATTTGGTCCACAACCCTTTCCGACTGTTAGACACGGAGGAAGGCTCAGTCATGGGCTCGGTCCAATAATAGAGCCTTCTGGAAACAAGCATCTGTTCATAAAAAGGATGAGTTGGGATCCTGATCATAACACCTTAAAATCCATAACTACCTTAAAAATGTGCAATTTGAATCTTAAAGCAGCACATGTTTCATGTGTATATATCTGTGTAAATTTCATTTGAAGGAATATTTGCTTACTTTTAGTATGTACTGTTGTCCAGCTTTGACCATTTTCCAGACCCGCAACAAAAAGCAGCCAAGGTGACTTTGCACTCCCATCTCGGCTGTCACTCGTGAAGAGCTTCATCATTACAGAGAGCTGAGCTGCAGCGTATCTCATGGCAGAGGTGACTAAGAAACTCAAAAAAGTAATGGCAAAAGAGAAGTTGTATACCAAACCACAGACTAAACAACACATTTTGGACAGTGTCAGGAAATAAACTTTATCTGCATTGATAGATCTGTTAAACTGAAATGTGCAAAAGTTATTTTGTGCTGCTTTAAAACTTAAATGAGAAGTGTCTCTTCCTTTGTGAGAAGAATAGATGAAAATCCTGGAATAATGTGCTAAAACAGTCTCAGAAAAAGCTAAGATGCTTGTTGAATTTATTCCTAATGAAAGTGGTATATGCAGGATGCAAAAATGATTGCTTCAGGGTCTCAGGTGTTTTTCTTTCTTCAAATCAAAACAATCTTTTTTAAACTATCAAAGCAATGAGTCAGCTTTAACTGCATACATTTAGGAAATAAGGTTATTATTCCCTCAGCTATTCACAGAAACAGATTTTATTTCTTTAAAGAACAACACAACTAAACGTCCAGTAAACATGAGGGAAAAATCAGTTACACTGTACATAGAGGTATTTTGATCGTTGTTATCAATGAAGTACTCACATGATCGTAGTAAATTGTACTGCTGTAGCAATAAATAGTTCTAATAAGGCTGGGTTTTTCAGCATATTTTCAGAAGTGAACCAATTCAAAGCATCAAGAGAAATATTTACACTCACCAGCATTCACAGTCAATATAAATAACGGGAAACTTGAGAGAAAGTGATGTGCAGGCTGAAGGAAACATGAACTGAATCCTGCCGTTGGCAAATGGGATGAAGGTGATCACCTGTCCACGGTGCTAATAAAGCATCTAAAACACAAAAAGAAGTACATTGAACCAGAATCAGCTACAGAATAGCTGTTAAATGGTATGTAGTGATTTGTGCCCTGAGAAATCCACCTGCCATTTAAGGTTTTCTTCTTTTACACATATAATTTGCCTTGAGTGATAAAGATGTTATGATAGGTTGTAGTTGCAGTGTCTTGCAGGTTTAATGTGGACTTTCAGTATCTCTCAAAACATATTGAGACACAGGCCAACATGGAACTCGGTGTTATCGGTCTGAACAACCTGAGCCTTACTGTGGTAAAATGAACAATGCAAGTGATGGCAATGATGAGAAGGCCAATGATGATGGAGGCGACAGCAACGTAGAGCGCGTTCCTGCCCAGCATCCTCGAGCCATCGTAGTCACCGCGATAATAGCTGGTTCTGGACTGGGGGAAAAGAAATCCCCGTAAAACATAAAACTAAATGTTTGTCCCTAACAAACTGGCTTTTAAAGGAAGTGGAAGCGACAGAAGCATTAATGAAGCAGTAAATGTTGTCGTTTCATTTTATACATATAAACAGAGACGTTTATATCATTTTCCGAAACAGAAGATGAACAGAAAGTGAGTTTGTTTGACGGGCAAAGCAAGATGTGTGCCTGGCCGGGTAACACCTAGGTGATCGACACAACAAATCAAAGCACAGCTTCACTGAAACATTTGGAGCTTCGTGGACATGGACAACATTATTTGCTAGACTATGAATGCTGAGATGACCCGTGATATCCAGCCTCAGTTGTCTGTGCTTACCATGACAGAGAAGACCAGGCCCACAATGTTGATGGGGTAGGCAGGACAAAAGCAAGCAAACATGGTCCAACCGAGGTAGCTGCGGAGTGGAGGCGGCAGTTCCTGCTCCTCTTGTACAGAACCACCGTCAAAATACGCACTCCCGCTTAAGGAGCTTTTCTCTTTTGAATTTAGCACTGTGAGTGCCATTGAACCTCACGGCAGTTAAACACAGTCCAGGGATGAAAACCAATAAGACACTCAACCTAAAAATGATCAATTATGACTAAAATGCTACTATACAAGTGGAAAGAGCGTAAATCCAGCTTGAGCAGCTACAGTCTGACTTTTTACCAGAAAAGGTCTGGAAGCAGTGGCTTGAATCCCTGCTTGGTTAGTTGGATGCCATTGCCTCTAATCCTCTCGGTATGAGAAATTTGTAAGTTTGTAGGCAGAAAGGGGGAAGGGGAGAAGTGAGGAGAGGATCACTAACCCTGCTGGCCTCCGTCCAGGACCGGAGTACAAGTGTGAGGGCTCGGACTCTGTTTACCACTGCAGGCCTGGCACCCCACACCGCCAACTTAGTGCAGTGTCATGTGTGTGTGTTGGTAGCGCATCACATGAAGGATGTCATGGTATGCGTTGCCTGCACCCTACTTGTTTTCTCTCTGGTTAAAATAGATGACGGCGCAGATGGGGTTACGCATGGAAACACGGCCTTCATGCACATGAATGTACATGTAAATAGTCTTTCACAAACATCACTGCCCGGGGGATGAGGAGGCACTCGCCACTTTTAGATACTGGTTCTGCTTTATGAGACATCCCCGCATCGGCTGCGAGACTCACACATCACTCACATCTGCTTGCAAATGGATTTCTTTTGTATTCTTCCACCTGGAGTCACCAGAACCGTCAGGTTCAGACTGAAGAAAAACAACAGGTTTGCATGCTTTTGCAGTTTGTGTCACAGTTGCATCGTAAAGTAATAAATATGATCACAAAATGCTTTAGAATAATTTATTAGGATCTTCAAATTGAAATTGTCAGAAAAAAAACATAAAAAACAAGGAAAGCTTAGCGGGGGACAGTCCAAATCTTTATCTTTACGTGAGCTCGTGCTGAGCTCCAATCAAAACATTGGCCCTTTTCCTTATGTCAACAACAAAAGACATTATTAAAATCAATATACAAGGGGGACCAAGACATCAAAACAGAAAAATATAGTTTCTTTTTTCTGAAAATAAGTCTTAATGCTGCAGAATTTTCCACTTGTTGTCTACTATTACCAATAATAGTAATATTTTCATTTGTAAGGTAAAAAATAACTTATTGCTTTATTGTAAGTTAAAAAGTTACAGTGTTGGTGTCCAGCAGTAGTGTTAGTTTTTTTTTGTTTGTTTTTTTTTTTTTTTTTTTTTCCTTTTTTAATTGTGCCCCAGCCTGCCTGACGGAGGAACTGCTGGCTGAATCAGGAAGTGTTTTTTTTTTCTGCTGTGCTGAGCATCAAACAGGCTGCAGCAAGAAGGCTGAACAAACAGGCGATTTGTTTTTGCAAAGGTTCAATTTGTTCCAGCATTTTTCATTTTTCCTGCCAGCCAGCATCATCTTGAGGTCCTGCATCAGAGCGGGCCGGGAGCGAGAGCCCGTTCCATTTCTGGTCGTCTGCCCGTGCCCTGTCTGTTCACCACCACGTGGAGCAGCAACTATTTATAAACAATAATATGTTGGTTCCAGCGTAGCACAAATTTATTACAAGTTAATATGAAATGGGAGAAAGTCAGGCACGAGTAGCAGATGAACCACAATGGAACGGGGCGACCTTCTTTTTTCAGTACCAAAGAAAAAAAGGCAATCACAACGCTCCTCCGTTGCCAGAAGTAGTTCCATATTACTCTTTGATGTATGCTCACAAACGCTCACTCACACACACTCAGACGCATTCACATGCACCTTCAATAGTGATACAAGGACAGAACATGATCGTGATTTTCTACAACTGCTTTCTCTGAGAATGTCCTTCATTTGTCTTCGCGGTGGACAACACCGCATAAAAGAACCTTTTTTTTTTTTAAAGAAAACAATAAACAAAAACATTAAGAAGTGAATTGCAAAAAAATATATATATAATATTTTCAAAAAGAGGAAGTCAAGTCAACCCCGAATCCCGAGAACCCCTGATTTCTGCTGCTTACGGTTGTTATTCTTCCATAGACCCATCAATGTTAATCAGAGAAAGTTTTCATGAAGATGAAGGCTCAAATTTGCTTTTTCTCAAAGTGTAAAGCAAACAAAGGGATGACTTTGTAATAAAAAGTACTCATATCTGAACAAATATGCCAGACAGAACCCAGAAAGGAACACACTCATCAACGGCTATGGTTGATGGCGCTGTGCTGAAATCGACTGGCCCACAGTGTACACATATACTATACGCATACTGATAAAAGTAGTGAGATGAGATCAGATAGTAGCAAATAACATCCAGTCACATTGCTGTTAACCCTCTTTAAACCAACCAATGGCATGCCAGCTGGTTCAGTAACCCCTCCATCCCTCCCCATGTCTATGTACAATATCTTACAGGAAGACATAAAAACATTGCTTTAAAACCAATTACAGAATAAAATACCTTACAGATTATCATTATTATGTCATTATTAATAACAATATTACAAAGGTTTTGTTTTTCAAGACTACCAAAATATACATTTTAGGTTTTTTTTCCCATGTTTTTGTGACAGTTGAGTGTAAAAAAGGACTTTGTTGGATTTGTTCTTCCTTTGTTAAAAATGCTTTTCAAACAAAGACCCCACGTTGTGTTTGTGTGTTTGTTTTTCTCTCTGTTCATGTCAGTATCAGCTTAGAAAGTATTCATGATAAAAATAACATATCACATTAAAATAAAATAAAATAAAATAAAAACAAAGATCGTTCTCTGTGTCTTACTCAAAGATGACAAATGCTTTCTCAGAGATGTTTTTCTTTTTTGCAGTGTTCTTCTCTCAACTTCAAAAGAAAGAGCAATGGATAACTGATGGAGGACCTAGTCGTTACGCTACATGGGGACAAAAGAGGAGAAACGGGAACATTATGTTGAAGTGAGATTAGTACAGCAAGACGAAGAGTTCTGGTTTTAAGAAGATATTCAGTCGGTGGGTGGAACCACGTGGAGCCAGGAGAGGCCGGTAGCGCCTATGGCGAGCCAATCAGGTTGTGCCATCAACAGGCAGCCAGCATTCTGATTAGCTCAACAGCAGAGGAGAAGCCCTCCAATCCTCAGTGACCTGAGTCTTCTCAGTGGTATCCATTAGTGAATGCAGTCGCAATCAGAGGACCCTGAGGACACAGAGAACAATAAACGAACGCACTCATTACTCGCCTTGTGAATGTGCATGTGCAGTCGTGCATGAATCTGAGTGTACGGGAGGGAGGGTGGGTGGGTGACCTACCCCTATTCCGTGTCCGAACCCCGTGCTAGGGGCAGGACTGGCGGCACTGATGTAGCTGCTGACTCCTGAGTCCTGATTGGCTGCGGCATACAGGTCAGCCATTGGTCCGGGGCTGCTGGTGCCCAGGAAGCCAGCTGTGCGTGAAGGGGTGGAGCCTGAAAGGGAGAAGGGACGAGTCAGGCTTCAACACCGGAGGGCTTTACACACACACACACACACACACATACGGATCTAAAAATATGCTTTTATTTGTCATAGCAGGACATTGTGCAAACACCACATAGAGCAAGTGCACACATATGCAAAGCGCGCACACACGTACCTCTAACTACTGCTGCTGCTGCAGCTGCCATTGGTCCGTATGCAGTCAGTGGAATGGCTGAGGGTTACACAACAACACAGCAAATTAGTGCACCAACAACTTATTGTGGATCATTCTCATAATACATCATAGGCAACGATCTAAAGCTCCGTCAGGGGGGATGTACATCTGCCCAGACATCTGCTATGTCATTTAAATCCAACTGGTGGATGGGCTAAAAGGCACCGATGATGCAGAATCCAACATCATTTTTTCTTTTATTTCAATAAAATAGGTCATCTTGTGAAAGAAGATAAAGGACACTGAGGTTATGAAGTCCACCTCACAGCCTGTGGTGCAGGAAGCCTGCCTGACATATTTAGATGAAGTACAGGAATGGTGTCATTAAAAAAATACAACATATTTTCAACACATTTTTTTGGTCAAAAGTACTTTCAAATCCAAAAATGTACTGTAATTATATCTACATTAGTTTAACAATACCTGTACCTAGGGCTGGGCGATATATCGAGATTTTAATATATATCGATATATTTTCAAACGCGATATGGTACGAGACAATATCGTTTATATCGATTTAAATTTTTATTTTTTATTTTTTTTTATTTTGATATAGCTTATTTGGTGACGAATTGACTTGAATGTTTTATTTGAGATTTGGACAAATGTTTTGTTATTTGCACAACTGTCAACCTCAGTGGAAAAGTCTGCCTGTTACTGTCTACATTGTATTAATTGCACAGTGTATTTTAATTTAATTGTTATGCAGGAAAGGGATATTTGTTTTATTTTATTCAAGAAGCATTTTTATTCTCTATATGCAGGCAGTTTATTTTTATTTAATTTGTTTTATACATTTTGATATTGTGCAGACCTCTGTTAATAAAGGTACCTGTGTGACATTTGGCACGAGGCTTTGTATTAAAACTGACTGTTTTTTTAAGGGTTTGCCTCAGAAAAAAAATGAAGCTAACAGAGATGCTATGCTATAATGCTTTGGGGGAAACCCCAATTATGGCACAGAAAAAATATCGAGATATATATCGAGTATCGCCATTCAGCTAGAAAATATCGAGATATGACTTTTGGTCCATATCGCCCAGCCCTACCTGTACCTTAAACAACCATAAAAAAAGTAGATCCCCTAAATATCAGGTCATTCTGTTACATTTTCTCCAATATTAGGAGTTTGCAGGTGTCCAGGTGCTGCAGCTGCAGCTCAGAACGTAGGGGGTTGTCCCTTGACTCAAGCTGCACACCAAAGTGTCCTTAAGCCAGACAGACTGCCAGATAGCCCTTTAATGTGTTCCTCATTCATCTAGTCCTGACATGACTGCACATATTTGACTACGTGTGTTCTTTCTCCTGGCTGAGGCCGTCTTATTCGCTCAGTAAACATTAGTTTACTTCCACGGTTCCTGTACTATGTGGCTTTTGTTACCGCTCTGCAGTTCCTTTCAGACCTAAGATATCTGGCGTCTGGGGGTTTAATTAAATCTGAAACTCACGTCAGATCTATAACAGGAGCTCTGCAAAGTCACGCTCACATGCAGCCAGTTCTGAAAAGGTTTCTGGTTACTGTTATTTACTTTAACTGCATTTAACAGCGGTAACCTCGGTTTACTTTTATTTTTCCGCTGCTAAATAGGTTTGTTTTTCTCTCCTGGTCTTTGGAGAAGTGATGAGTCACTGACCTGCCAGCTCGTGGGGGTGGGATGATGTCAGGAGGGGGGTCCTCTCTAAGTGGAATTCTAGAAACAGAGACAGTCAAGAGAGAGTGCTTTGTAAATGCCGTCTCCATCCACCGGCCGGACTATAAAGCCTCATACACACACAGGAAAAACAGCAACATGAATGCACAAGCACGCCGAGTCAAGAAATAAATAGATACATAAATAAATACTGTAAGAAGAGGCAGGAGGGGAGTTAACGAAAGGAGGGGCAATGTGAGGCAAACTGAAAAGAAGTTAAATTAGTCAATGAAACCGAAAAAAAACAAAAAAAAAACATTTAGGAGGAAAAGCAAATATCATAAATCTGAAGTAAAGAGATTATTCAGAAAATTGGGAAAGTTTGAGAGGTCAGACAGAAATGGTTTATAACCAGAGCCGAGTCTACAAGCAGCCAGCAATGATTAATGAACATATATATATATATATATATATATATATATATATATATATATATATATATATATATATATATATATATATATATATATATATATATATATGTGTGTGTGTGTGTATACACACACACACGTATTTATAAGCAGAGGAGAGGAAGAGATCAGTCCACTTGGCCGCCGCTGTTGTTCACACTCATTTCCCTGACTTCAGTCACCAACGTGCTGCAGCCTGTACTGTTTCCTCCTCTACTCCGTGTGCAGGCCTACACACACTCAGGTGTGTTTACGGTTTACGAGGGCTTACCTGGGAACTGGTAAGTGTATCCAGGAGCAATTCCAGTGTAACTGCGGCTGGTGTAGGTAGTAGTCTGGAAACCGGGGTAGCCTGGTAAAAACAAACAAAGTAATCAGTTTAGTTAATTACTGGTAACTGATAAAAAAAAAAACATGACGTTTGTTTTAGTACAGACTGATATGCATGAAAAGTCAAAGTAAATCATAAAACTTTTCACTCGTACTGACTTCTATTTTAAATGAACACAGTGATATGTCAACACGTCTGTATCTCGGAGCTGCAACATAGTGAAAACTGTTGGGATGATAAAACCTTTACCACTTTCTGATGGTGCTAACACTTCTAACAACAAAGGCGTTTGGAGGTGAGCAAACCAAGAATAATTCCAGGAACTATTTTGTGCTGTTTCTCCTGCAAACACATCTTAGGATGTGCAGAGTTGTGTTCTTTTCTTTTCTTTTCTTTTCTTTGTTTGACCTCAACACCCTCCTCTGTCACAACCACACCTTTGTAATGTAAACAGCAGATTTATTGCATTGATGTAGCATCATCACCATAGCACCATCACAGATCCTGGAGTTTGGACTTCTTGCTGAAAACAATCTGCATAATCCTATTCCTCTTTCATCCAGAGCAGACATTGCCTATTTCTCCGGAAAAGAAATGTAGAATACTGATTTATCAGACCATAATACACATTTCCACTGTGTGATGATTAACCTCATACACCTCCGGCGCCCTTCGTACACTTTAATTCCCTCAGATCTCTCTAATACCTCTGATGTCAGTGCCCTGAATATTCCTTTGAGGAGCATTTTTGGAACATTTTAAGGATTTTCCTGACAACTGGAAATCTGTGAACATCACCCTTTTAGAAATTGCATCATTGTTTTCGTTGTTTTTCGTTTTGACCTTTTTTGAAATGAGTTGCAGGCCTGAAGTGCAAGTACAGGTGCAAATGAATAAATCAAGAAAGAGACACAGACTATCTGAAGTTCTTACTGTTACTGTCCATCCAATTGTCATTTTATAAATGTTCTTCTAATATATTATAGTTAAGTACTCCGTCTCATTTTAATAGAGGGATAAGAGTTTAACACTCGAGTCTGACATCGGCTGTCTTTTTCCTCGTCACGGATGGGTCTTAAACGGCCAGTAGAGGGGGCAAAGCAGCCACAGATGGAGACGGTTTGAGTGGCTCTCACCGTTTGTTTTTTTTGTTTTGTTTTTTTATTTCTCAATGAGAATCTCTCCAAACTAATTTTTCTTCCAATACGAGCTCTTCACTCTGTGACTTTGTGTTTTTAAGATGTATCACGGATGAAGCATCAAGTGAACCAGACGGATGAGTGCGTCCCAAGTCAACGGGATCTTTACATTCACATGAACACTGCAGCAAAAAAACAAAAACAAACACAAAAAGTCCTCCCTTTGTTGCTGCTTCTCAAGGAAGTATCCTGAAATAATACCGGGTCATTTTTAAACACACCTCAAGCTAGCCAGCACCTGAAACCAGTCACTTTTTACAGGTAAACCAAAGTTATACTTACATCAATAAACTGAAGTAAAATTATGGTGAGTGGTTTTAAAAGCCTTTTAGTGAAACCGTACGCCTCTTTATGTTTCTTTATATATAGATATTTAACCTTAGCCGTACCTAACATGCCGATACCCAGCATGAAGGCGTCCATCCCATAAGGCATCACTCTGGAGCGACCTCTGGCTGAGCCTGTCGGTGTCATCACCTCTTTGGGCTGGGCTTTCTTACATTCCACCTGAAGCAGAGAGACAGACGTGCAGTCCAATTACACAAACAGATCCGCGGGTCACGACCCAATCTGGCAGACAGCTGCATCCCCAGCAGAGCGCGTTATCCCACAGCGAACGTCGCCCAGTGAACATTTTTTTGACAGGCTAAGTTGCTCCTCACTTACGTACCATTTTATTGTTGATCTCGTGAAAGTGGATCTCGCACACTTTCTCCACCACGTCTTCGTTTTCAAAGGTGACGAACCCAAAACCTGGAAAAGATGGAAACAAACACATAGAAATACTCAGTGGTGGACAGTAACGGAGTAAATTTACTTGAGTACTGTACTTAAGTACATATCCAGAGGATTTGTACTTTACTTGAGTATTAGATTTCTTTGGTACTTATTACTCTTACTTGAATACATTTCCAAGACAAATATTTTTACTTTTACTCGAGTAAATTTCTAGGAAGGCTGAAAAGTACTCGTTACTTTCAGGTCTGCTCTTTTTTCTTCTTCCCTAAAATCCTATTGGACACAAGCTGTTTTTGTCTAAGGAGGAGACCTATCACAGTGCACGCTCTCCACTGGGATGTACGTGAAGCAGAAATACGTCAAGCCTCCTCAAAACGATACCGCCAAAGTAGCCTGCGTTTGTCTTGAAAGCAGAGATGTAGTTCTTTGTAAAGCAGTGGTCTTTGAGGGGGATCCAGACTTAGTTGGATGATGCAGGTTCATTTGGTTTCAGTTCATGATTGTTAATAAACTCTGCATCATCTGCTGTCCTCTTATGATCCCATTCACTTGATTTGTTTTTGGTGTTTCTGCAGGTTTTATATAACATTGTGGTTCTAAAAGCAGCACATCAGTGCAGCTGGTTTCAAAGAGTTAATTCTCAGAAACAAGAGTTAAAAGATCCTTAAATTAATTTAGAAAAAATATAGTAATTTACTGATGTGGAAAATAAGAAATTTACTCTTACTCTTACTCTTACTTAAAGTAAATTTAAAAGCATTTACTTTTGGATACTTAAGTACCTTTAAAAGCAAGTACTTTTCTACTCTTACTCGAGTAATATTTTGACTGAGCTACTTTTACTTGTAACCGAGTAAATTTTGACCAGTAGTATTTGGACTCTTACTCAAGTACTGGGGTCGAGTACTCTGTCCACCTCTGAAAATACTTAAAAAATGCTGCTTGTCGTTTAGCAGAAGTGATGCCTTCAAGAACCTCTGTCCCTGCCTTCATCACCGCCGCACAAAGAGCTGAGCGATGAGGCGAGCTCCGTACGTCATGCCTTGTCAATCAGCTGTTGGCATTATGCAAGAGACGGGGGGGGGTGCGTGCACGGTTTGAAAATAATTAAACCCAGATCATCATCGTCACTTGTTTCTAAGTATTTCTACTCCTTTCCTTCTCCCCACCGTCCCCTTGCCTGCCCTGCTCAGTTACATCATCGCCTGTGACCATCCTGACATGGCGACCCTCAGCAGGCCCTGCCCTCCTGACCCACAGAAAGGACAGAGATAAATGGAAGGAGGGGGAGGCGATAGCAGAGGAAAGACAAAGGAATGTCACCGGAGAAAAATGCAGCTCTTTTTTTTGTTGCCGTTTCACCTACTGACTCTCACTTTAGCCCCTTTCACACAGCCAGTTCGAGGCGGGAACGTTGCGCCTTTAAGCCGCCTCGCTGTTCTGTGTGAAAGTCACGGAGGCGGAATGGGGGGGCCAAGTGGCCCCACCAATAAGCCGGCAGCGGAGGTAGTCACAGAGCCGTCACAGAGACGAAACGGGGTCTGTGTGAATGACACAGCCGGCATGCCGCTGACATGACGGTCGGACTGACGCTGTCGTCACGCCTCTGATTGCGGAACGCCGGCATGCTGTGTGAATTTACAGACGGGAGCGGCGTTATGCCGGCGTTGTATGGTTCTGTGTGAACCAACAAAGGCGGCGTATTGGCAGGACTTCTTTACACCAATATTGCGGAATCTCTGTGTGAAAGGGGCTTTAGTTTCTCCTTTCATTTACAAGAACGTCAGTGCATTTACATAAGGTGTATGCGTGTGCAAATGACTGGAAGCCGTACCCACCTCTGTGCCTGTTGGTTGTTTTGTCGAACATGAGCATGGCATCATCGACCTGGGAGAACAAAGCAAAGAATACTTGAGCTTCCACATATTAACGCTCACACATCATTACCCAGCATGGGGTTGCAATTGTCCCTCTTTAGCACTGGCGTACGAAGGGAAAACAGACGGCGATGGGTGGAGCGGGAAGAGGGAGGGGTTGACAGGTGACAAAGGAGAAGACTGAAAGGGTGAGAAAGGAAGACAGCGATGGAGAAAACGGGGGAAAAGAGGGTTACATGCTGCACGGGAATAAAATAATAAATGAAATGCACTCTATCATTGTCCAGGAAGAGAGAGTGAACGTTCGGGGGGACGGAGACTCTCACAAACTCTGCTCTGCTTTCTCTCTCTTCTTTTCTTCCATTTGTTCACCCTCGCTGTCTTTCTTTCACTCTCTGTAAAGTTTACCATTCCCATGGAGACCGTGTAAAGAATTTCAATAAGAAACAACTTAACCCCCCCCCACCCCTCCTCCTCCTCCTCCTCCTCCTCCTCCTCTTCCCCCAACTCATTTCAATGAATAGGATTGAGAGAAAGGGGGCAAAAGAGGGTTAGAGGAGAAGAGTTAAGAAAAACATGTAATAAGATGATTTAAAAAAAAAAAATGGGCAGGGAAGAAAGTTTTGATGGAGGGTAGAAGAAAAACTGTTGGGAAAGATTTGGAATTATAGAGTAGAAAACAAAGTACGCTGAGGTCTTTGTCAGCACCCTTTTCTTTAATTCTCCCTCTCCCTCCTCTTTCCTTTTTGTACTCACTCCACTGCCCTATTCATATTCCACCTCCTGCCCCACCTCCTCCCTCCCTCCCTCCCTCCCTCCCTCCCTCCCTCCCTCGCTTGTCCTTCACTGGCAGGAAAGTTAGCAGCTTCTGCTTGAGCTCTGATGGCACCAGGAAGCTCACGGGGAAATCAAAACCCGACGGCACTGTCTGAATCCAACTTTTCAACCTTGCTGCATCGCCTGGTGCGCACGGGGCGGTGTGAGCATGACTGCGTGGCTATTTTCATTAGGCAACAAGCAAGTGAAACTCAAACCGCTGGTAACGTGAGTGGCAGAGGCCTCGGGATGGATCGGCCGTCTGATTCCTGCACACCTATCTCACATTAAAAACACCACATGTATTCTTTCTGTTCGACAAACACGGACAGGATCAAGGTTGCTCCTACAACCTCACCGAGCCCCATCCCTGCGAACATGTACACACACACACACACACACACACACACGCTTTACCGTCCTTCATTCAGTTTTTTATCCCCCCCCCCGCCCCCCCTTTTTCTGCCCTTCCAGCCGTCCAAACCCAATGACACAGCAAAGAGCCTGGGAAGAGGACACTCGGCAGACAGCTGCATGGCAACATGTTATCATTAAGAGTAGAGTTACACAAACACCTAGCCCTTCCGCTAGCATTAGCAGCATCTATTCTCGAGGAGAGATGGCTACGAGTGCCAGCCTGAGATTGTGAGACATGCTGCTCTGATTGTGAGAAAGGAAGGGAAAAAAAGAAAAGAAGAAGACATAGAAATCACATAATATGCGGCGCAGATGTGATTCAGCTAATTGTCTTCGGGGAGAATACAATGGTGTTAGGACATACTAACAGTGCCTGTCACGTGAGCTTATGCTGTGGTTCATTAGCTTTTGCCAAAACCAATAAGAAGACGCTCTCAGTATGTCCACTGCCCAGGGTGCTGTAAAACAATCTGATTGGATAGCTGTGGGAGTCTGAGATTGGCTTAGCGGTGGCTCAGTCACTTGCTATTCCCTGAGCACGCGGGGAGCGAAAGAAAAGTTAAGGTCATATTCTCAAGTTCTGACATTCTCAGATGTACAGTCACAAGATTTAGTGCGAGATCCTGAGCAGCTTAAATAAAGCCTAGTTTTTAGTGAAGTGCACAGGCATTGTCTGTAGAACAAGTGTTTGCTGACAAGTCCATTACACTTCTTTTTTTTTTTTTTTTGGTGAGATTATGAAAGGTGGCATTCACATTTTTTCCCCGCTGTCTCCTCACATCTCCCTCTTTCATTCTCGCTCTGGCTCTCCAGCCATCTCTCTCTAAACAGGCCAGCAGACAAAGTGTTCAGTCAAGCCTTCTAATCGCCAGCTCACATGGGTGATTGGAGTCCCAACTTTTCCCGTCTGCCTTGTCCATGCTGCATTTTTCATCTTATCCAGTCCTTCCTTTGCTTGCTGTTCTAACATAGCCTCACATTTTTCAGGAGTAAAAAAAGAAATCACAGTTCTACTTCTTATAAGGCACTTTCAAGTATGCACGGCAGAGGTGCAGGATGAAACGGCATGAAAACAAGTACTTCCTGTGGACTTCACAGAACTGACTTTATGGCCAAAAAGGCCTGAAATGATCGTTTTCAAATGATCTAAACTGCCTGTGCAATAACCTGTTTAAATCTGTGAGGCAGACAAGTTGTATTCTTTCAGCCTTGGCCTAAAAGAAAGTGGGAGGTTTCATAAACTCTCCACAGGGCTAAGAGGGATTACAAGACCTCCACCTCAGAATTTGGACTTATTTCTCATACGGGCAGGATCGCTGCAGTTTTCCTGGCCTCGGGACATTTAGCAGCCCAAGCTCAGATTTGTTCTCTGGGGAAAGCACGTGAACCAGTCTGCGACTGGTCGGACTGGTCCGAGACACCCTAAACTGCTTTACTACGGAACCAGTCGGGTCCAGTGTTATCAAGTTTACGTAGGTGTGCTCTAAGATGGACACTCCAAAAAAATAAACTCCAGCGTGAATCAAAGAGCTGCATAAAATGCACAGCGCATTCTGTGTTTTGCTTCCGAGGCGGTGCCACAATATGAAAATAAACAGGACACTGAGTAGCGCTCCATCTAAACCTGCACCTTGTAACCAGGCTTAGATAATAAACAAGGAATACCTCCTGCTCAGCGGGAATGCACTGTGGGATTGCTGCAATCCACGATACAGCTTTGCTCTCACGTGTCCAAACAGTCCAAATATTCCCTCATCCTGCGGAGGGAGTGTTGTCTTAGATATGAGTGTCTGTAATCTCCACTGAGAAGCAATTCGGCACAGAGGCGCAAAAAAAAAAAAAAAAAAAAAAAAAAAAAAGAAGCCATTTCAGGAAACAAGACGCATGTCACAACATCCACCTGGATGACTGTGATGGTCACACGTGTATTTCTCATTTAGAACGATCCACAACTAAGAACGACAGGAAATCACTTCAATTTGAAGCAGCACCTGAAACACGGTAATACCCCGAGCATGAGTCAGAGGCCAACGGGGGGAAAAAAAAAACTAGCCAGACACAAGGCAGAAGGAGCTTCATGCTGTTAATTTCTTCCAACCCATTAGGCCTACATCCTGAAGCAGTGCTCATTTACAGACTGTCCTGGTCACCGACAGCAGCGGAACCACGCTCCTAATGCTTGTGACAACTGGATCGCTGCGTGTGAGCCCGACTGTCCATCTGTATCTCCAGAAATGTATGCAAGCTTTGCCTCCTTCTGCCGCCATGACGATGACACTGTCGTACTTTCAATGCCCTCACACACACACAGACACACACACACAGATACACAGACACACACACACACACACATCTTTCCATTCATGCAAATGCACACTTCTTAAATGTTTTTTTTTAAAGGAAACAAAAATACACTGGATTACAGCGGGACAATGGGCAAAGGCAGGTCACCACGGCAACAAGCAGAGACAGGCTGGAGCAGGGACTGTGTGTGTGGAATGGGAGGGTGTCTGAAGTACTGAATTTGGGAGAGACTCGGGGGCTGGGGGGGGTAGGAGCAACTTTGCATTTGATTAGTTAATACACTAGCGTCTACGCACCGCTCACACACTTCCCAAGTGACAAAAAATATCATGCATTATGGATTTACTGATATGTTAGTGGCCCATCAAATTGTTTTTTTCCCCCCTTTAATGGTCACTTTTGCTCCCCACTATCTCAGGATCCCCCCCCCCCCACACTTTCATCTGCCCTCCAACCTTTTCAGAGATCCCCACCCTCTCACCATGGGGGGTCACTTCTTCTCTTTCAATCCCCTGCCATCTCCCTCGTCTATTCCCCTTCTGCCTTTTTTTTCTCTTTCTCCGTCTCCCCCGGCCACTCATCTGTCTCCACAGCATGTGTTTGCGCCTTTCACCAAATTTTATTCAAAGTAACAAAGCAGGACAAATGCAGGAGCTGAAAAACACTACGACGCGATAAGAGAAAACAGCCAAACGGCTAGTAAAGGAGACAAATGAACAAACTGAGAAAGACTGTAGCAGACAGAGCCGAATTAGCAATGACAACATCGGATTATTCTGTCATTTCTGTCTTTTTTTTTAAGTTCTCGCTTTCGTTTAGTTCTTTCGACTGCTTGTGTCTACCCCCTTTCTAACTTCTTTTTTTTAAACTACTGTCCTTTATGCTTTTCTTCTGTTGCTGCTGGAATATAAATGGAAGTGGTAAAGGAAGATGCATAAAACAGGCTTTTCTCTTTAAACCGTTCACATTTTAGACGAAAGCTCCAACTTTTTAAATCGCCAGTGCAAAAGTGCGTTCCCTGGCTGAATTAAGGTTTGATGTACTTATATAATCATTCATGTATTTATTTACTTTGGTTCTGAGCTGGCTATAACATCTGTAACACAAGACTCATACAAGTTGGAACTAGTCAACAAGCATGAGGACCAAAGACGAAGAAGAAAACATTAGCTAAATGCTGCAATTAACTAATAAAACAAAGGATAGGTCATTTACTTGAAACAGCTGAAAAAAACTTGTAAAATATAAATGTGAGGTACTGTAGCCTATGAATGGGCGATATTTTATCGTTCACGATATACCGTCAAAAGAATTCCTCACGATAAGAATTTGTCATCTCACGGTAAAAATGATAAATTCCTGTTGATGATTTATGGTTCTGCTTTAAATCCACGCACAATGTACGTGAAGGAAGGAAGGAAGGAAGGAAGGAAGGAAGGAAGGAAGGAAGGAAGGAAGGAAGGAAGGAAGGAAGGAAGGAAGGAAGGAAGGAAGGAAGGAAGGAAGGAAGGAAGGAAGGAAGGAAGGAGAGAGCAGGAGGAAAGAAGGAAGGAAGGAAATGAGCCTGAAAGAAAGAAAGAAAGAAAGAAATGAGCCAGAAAGAAAGAAAGAAAGGAAGAAAGAAAGAAAGAAAGAAATGAGCCTGAAAGAAAGAAAGAAAGAAAGAAAGAAAGAAAGAAAGAAAGAAAGAAAGAAAGAAAGAAAGAAAGAAACAAAAATATGAGCCTGAAAAAAAGAAAGAAAGAAAGAAAGAAAGAAAGAAAGAAAGAAAGAAAGAAAGAAAGAAAGAAAGAAAGAAAGAAAGAAAGAAAGAAAGAAAGAAAGAAAGAAAGAAAGAAAGAAAGAAAGAAAGAAAGAAAGAAAGAAAGAAGGATAAATTCCCGTTGATGACATTTTTGTGTAACAAACATGGTGGATCTGAGAGCGAGATAGATTTATAGTTGAAAAGATGGAGTTGAATTGGTGTTTTTGTATCGTCATTTTTATTGTAATCGGGATAAATGCCAGAAATTATCGTGATACATTTTTTAGTCCATACCGCCCATCCCTAAGCCTAGTTAGAGGCTAATTTGAGCGAACGAGCTACAACATGATGCTAAAAATGAAATTCTTAGATATTGGTCAACAAGCTAATAAATAAAGAGTAGAAATAGTTATCTTTAAAAAGATTGACAGTTTAGAGCTGGAAAAACTATCCAGGTTGAATTGATCTGCGATGACAGCTTGTGTGAAGGAGAGAGATGGCGCTGCATTGGACAGCAGCTTGTGAACACTTTACCTTTCCGAACTGCTCAAAGTATTGCTTCACATCTTCGATGGTGGTATTGACTGACAGTCCTCCGACAAAGATCTTCTTTGTCCTGGTCACCAGCTAGCAACAGAAGAGGGAGAAGGTTTCAGTAATAACACCAGCTAGGGGCCTGATGTCTGTGACACAGAGACTTTGTGTTGGTGGATTTTCATCTGATACAAACAGGTTGTGAAAGCTTATTTGAGCACTTAAGCTGTTTCTGCTAGGTTTAAGTTCTGTGTGTGTGTGTGTTTGTGTGTGTGTGTGTGTGTGTGTGTGTGTGTGTGTGTGTGTGTTTGTGTGTGTGTGTGTGTGTGTGTACTGATGAACAATGACGTGAGTATTCAATTATATCTGAGCCAGGGCACAAAGGTGTGTGTTTCAGAGGTCACGGGGTCACGGTGTCAGGCTGAACAACTGGTCTGTAGCTGCTATTTGGTCACATGCTCCACCCTGATATGAGCCAACCAGGATTAAAAGATGAGGGCAAACACATGACATCCTCCTCCTCCGTGGAGCACTCACCTTAGGCTGGGCCCGGCGGGGGAACGCTACCTTTGGGTCGATCTGCGGGACGACAGAGATATATGATGAGTTGTAAAAGGGGAACAAAGCAGGCATAAAATTCAAGAGGCTCTTATGTGAAGGCGATTTGCATGAAGTCTTCTACAGCATTGCCGTTAATATTCTATATGCGCACTTCATTCACACTTATTTTGAATTACGTGTTATAGAGATCTACTTCCCACTGTGTTACATCTTGTACAAGCAGATTACTCAGCAGTGGTACATAAATAATACAGCCAAAACTAACAGATACAAAGAGCATCAGGGTTTAGTTATAAAGTTAGGGTCTCTGATGACATAAACACCATCATTTGGAACTAGAATGCGTCATAACTTCAAGGTAATATTTGTCCTATCTGCCAGCCGCCGTCATAACGTACGCCACAGCCTCCGCGCCGTCCAGCAGCTCATCCTGCGCCTGTGTTAAGTGCTCCAATGAATATCCGCAGTGTTAACCAACTCGAATTAGTTACAACACAGAGCCTCTAAGTCTGAACCCATGTGAAGGACTACTAAACTCCAGAAATAGACCGTATGCTAATCCACCAGTATGTATAGAAGACTCTCGCTTACGCAAGCTCCCCCAAATCCAAACACAGCAGCCGAACAAACAAGAAAAAGGAATAAAACACACAGAGAAAACATCAATACCTACTTTCTCTGAATTGTGTGTCGAGACACAAGTAGACAGATCTCAGCAACGAACTAGACAGAGCGGGGCGGTCTGGAATCCAAAATGAGCATTTAATATTCTGAATACATTTCAGATGGATGTGTGTTTTTTTCTATTTTTTTTAACTCTCACAAATCCTGACAACCTCTATTTTGGATTAGCCAGAATTGACTGTATCCGTATTTCTTTCCCACTGGAATGCCTCAACAGTGGTCAAGGTTACAGATAAAATTAGAAGTAAATGAGCTTTGAATGAGCTGGCCTTTAATAATGCTAAATATGCAAAGCCTAGCCTGGCATTTTAAATTTGTGTGGAATCTGGTGTTATTCACACTCAAGCCAATGCGCAGGATGATTTTAGGTCACAGGACCTTGTAGTGTATTATAGTCTTAGAGTTCCATCCTTGTTGTAATAATTGGATGTGTGAAGCAAAGCCCTTTACGGCTCACACAGCCGCTATTAGAGGTATTGAATTGATATTGGCAACTAAAAGGAGCCTATCAAACAGCCAAAAATAATTACTTATACTATGAACAATGCAGACAATACCAAGGATGGTGTTCACGGAATATATTCAAAAAAATCCTTTCATCTCTTTCCAGTATATAATTGCCTGCTTCTAATGACAAAAGTACTAGCAAATATATCCTTTGAGGGGCCTTTAAGAGCCCCAGATTTGCCACTGCTTGGAGAGCAGAGCACTGCGTAACCAAGATGCAGCTGAGGCGTCCTTGGGAAGGGACTGCGGAAGGACTTTGCACCTTGAAGTGAGACGCAAAAAGATGAGAAGAGTCATGTCACCTCCAGCTGCTTTAAGCACAAAGGCAAAGGTGACAAGGACACATGAAGCCAACAGTGACGAGCAGCAACAACAGAGCGGGGGCCACGAACAATAGCAACGCAGCTTGTGCCCAGCGGGACGAAAGCAAGATTATAGATGTGTACGTCTTCATGCAAGAATCGTATGTCCTTTACAAGGATGCAACAAAGAAGAAAAAAAGATCCTCTCTGCTTTCTATAGCCTATACGATGCGATTAACAGTGACCCTGTACGACCTTTAAAAAAAAAAGGTAAATTCATGGTTTAAACAAATATCTAGAATCAAAGAGCAACAGAGAAAACTAAGATCAGCACTAAGAAAAAAATCTAATATCTACAGAAGTCAGGGACGAATGCTCGACTACATATTGTCTCTGGTGAAGAACTGGCCACGTGGCCATTGTTTGTTCTGACCTGAGAGTCCTGGGAGGTACCGGTCTCTGGCGTTCAGGTCAGCCCACCTGCCTTTAATGTGACAAGAGCACCGGAGCTGCCCGGGGCCAATACGTGGCAGAGAAACAGACGGAGCACGAGATGACAGAGACGGAGGTCATAAAGCAACTCACGTTTGACATACGACTGCAGGCACATACTGACTGCCTTAGTGAAGAGTAAAGGAAAACATTCACACAGACATGGCCGTCACATCCAGCAATTCTTTCATTTATGCAGCAACATGTGGTGTTTTTGAAAATCCTGTAAAGTTTTTTGTTTTTGTTTTCATTTCCTGTTAGTTGTGTATGAAAAAGAAGACAAATTACCGTATTTTCTGGACTATAAGCCGCTACTTTTTTCATAAGTTTTCAACCATGCAGCTTATACAAAGGTGCGGCTATTCTGTGGATTTTTCTTCCACCGCTCGGGCGCTCTAACCGGAATTAGAATCAAAACTAAGACAAAATAAATGCAAAGAAGAATAAGCTACTTCTTCTTTAGCAGATAGAAGTAGAAGCAGATTTCAAACAGATAAATAGATAAATAAATACCGGTTATTTTCTCTTGGTTCTGTGCCGTTTTAATCAGCAAAGTTGCTGCCGTGACACTGTTAGGAAAGGATCTATTTAGGTACAAACATGTACATCATTTACAGTTCAAAATGGTTCTGTACATGTAGTAAATATCTAATCTAACAACATAAATATCTGCGCCTTGCATATCTTTTTTTTTTTTTAAATAGAGCGGATGCGGCTTGTATGCAGGTGTGGCTTATAGTCCAGAAAATACGGTAATTAAATCAAAACATGTCATCATTTAATCTTTTTAATACAACACAATGCAATCAATGATATTAAATCTAACATAACTTTTGACTAGAAAGTAACATTTTCCCATCCACACTTTACATTTTCTCAAAGTTTTTACTCAGCTTTCTTATCACAAGTTTAAAAAAAAACAAAAAAAAACAACAATAACACCCTAAAATACTGACATTTACCGACAGGACTAAGATTAGACCTAAAGCAATATCTGAGAGGCTCTACTATGGCTACATTCATGCCATGCTGTTAAAAAATCATTCCACTTCAGTGAAAAAAAGGGATACATCTAAAATGTAATTTCTACATGTCGCTGCTCTCAAAGGGAGGCAATAATAAATGAAAACTAAAGCATCTATCAGAGAGGCAGATTAGCCTCCAGGAAGACAGGCCACAAAGCAAAAAGTAAAAGGACTTAGCCAGGTCACTGTTCGCAACACTCAGAAATAGCTCTTCAGAGGTTTGACATTTGAGAAGAAGCTCCGCTCGGAGCAGTCTTAATCAGACTGGTGGAAATGTAACTACACATGAAATATGTTAGGATGAAAAGAGCTGCCCTTCCGAACCTGACTGCGAAGAGTTACAACTGAGTGTTCGTGAAATGGTCTGACTAACGTCAAGATCATGACATCCAACCTCCGCTCAACCCAAAGCAGCAAAGTGACAGCAAGAGCCTACAGTATGATTTTAGTGGTTTAGCTGTTGAAGACGACGCTAATCTACGACCAATAGTCACCTCGCTTGGTGCCGACCCTCCGCCACTTCTATAAACTGAAAAATAAATAAATGATGATAATAAAAAAAAGTTGGTTACATCAATTAGTGTATAGATAAGTAGAGAGAGCAGAGACTGGAAGTAAAAAGGAAGAGTAAAGAAAGAGAAGGCATTCATTTGGAAAAGAGCGTTAGCCCATGAGAAAGTGGGCCTGTCCGGTGCAGCGGCGCGGCGGGGCCGTCCCAGCAGGCAGCCCCTCTGATTTCATTAATTAACAGGACAAAGAGTACAAAACAGATGGGCCTGTAGAGGAACTGGGGCTCCTGTGCTACCCAAACACCCCCCACTCACACACACATGTATTATTATAAACACGAGCACTAACCCCTCTGAGATCCCAACTTCTCACATCTCACTGCACTTTTCTATATTTACTTCGTCTACAGGTCTGCCTTGCACTTTGTCATTTCTTGGCACCTTCCACCTTCTGTGAATATATCACATCAGCACCTTCCTTGGCACCTTCCACGTCTCTCTTTTCGTCTGTGTTTAATTGACTTAGCGCTGAATGCCAGCGTCTCTCGCTGTACTGTAGCTTGATTGTTGTACCTCATTTGTAAGTCACTTTGGATCGAAGCATCTGCTAAATAAGTAACTGTAACAGTAAATAAACAACCAGGATCATACACTATCGGCATGAAACGCATCGCAGTGATGCGCCTCATCTAAACACTCTGGCATATAGGCATGTTCAAGCCCTGACACACCGTTAGACCTGCCAACATGTGCTCACAGCAAAATGGCAAACGCCCACACTTACAGAAAGGCACCACAGACTGCCCCATTATTGCAGCATAATCAATATAACCTAAACAAAAAGCTATAAACACAAGAGGAGACAAAAGGAAACTGGCATGTCAATGGTGAGGGAAGTAAGACTTGGTTTGGGCTCCGGCCAGCAGGGTCAATCTGCACGGCTAAACAATGGCACAGTAATTAGTTAACGAAGCACACTAATGAGAACCCACGACCCGGCCCCGGCCCTAACCCCGTGACCTTCTTTATGTGCCTCTCCAAGGCGGGTATGGGCTGTTTTGGTATTTTTATGTTTTTGGGAAGGGGGTGTTGCTAGGGATGGGCGGTATGGACTAAAAAATGTATCACGATAATTTCTGGCATTTATCCCGATAACGATAAAAATGACGATAAAAAAAATACCAATTCAACTCCACCTTTTTAACTATAAATCTATCTCGCTCTTAGATCTGCCATGTTTGTTACACAAAAACATCATCAACGGGAATTTATCTTTCTTTCTTTCTTTCTTTCTTTCTTTCTTTCTTTCTTTCTTTCTTTCTTTCTTTCTTTCTTTCTTTCTTTCTTTCTTTCAGGCTCATTTCCTTCCTTCCTTCTTTTTTCCCTTCATTCCTTCTTTCCTCCTGCTCTATCCTTCCTTCTTCCCTTCCTCTTTTCTCCCTTCCTTCCTCCTTTCCTTGTTTTCTCCCTTCCTTCTCCCCTTTCCTTCCCTCCTTCCTTCCTTCCTTCATTCCTCCTGCTCTCTCCTTCCTTCTTCCCTTCCTCTTTTCTTCCTTCCTTCCTTCCTTCCTTCCTTCCTTCCTTCCTTCCTTCCTTCCTTCCTTCCTTCCTTCCTTCCTTCCTTCCTTCCTTCCTTCCTTCCTTCCTTCCTTCCTTCCTTCCTTCCTTCCTTCCTTCCTTCCTTCCTTCCTTCCTTCACGTACGTTGTGCGTGGATTTAACACAGAACCATAATTCAGGCTTTACACAAAAACATCATCAACAGGAATTTATCGTTTTTACCGCAAGATGACAAATTCTTATCGTGAGGAAATTTTTTGACGGTATATTGTGAACGGTAAAATATCGCCCATTCCTAGGTGTTGCACATGTAGCATGTCGAGCGTGCCCTGATTCCACCTTCATAGCAGCTCCACAGATGCTTTTGTCCACAGATCTAAGGCCTCGCACGGACCTCAGAGGCCCAATCCAGTTTGTTTCTTTCAATCCGATTAGCTGCTCTTCAGATCCATACTAATTACAGTGCAGGACCTGGGCCTCCCCCCACCCCCATCTCCTATTCTCCATCGTCTCCACCTTCTCCACCCCCCACCTACACTTCTGCCCGTGTCAGCATTAACAGCTAATTTCCCAGCGTGGAGTGAAGAGCTTGCTGCTGGTATCCAGACTCCCCAGTAACCAGGTGTTGGACCAGCACAGACCAGTAGCCGGTGCAAGCCGCAGCGTCGCTGCTCCACATGTGTCGGTGAAGCACAGAGCTATAGGTGAAAGCGGTTATATAAGCCCCTTGCTGGCAAGAACTACTAGAACATATCTTCACAGACCGTGACAAAAGCAACTATGACCAACTACTGTATCATATCCTGTCTGGCTGGATGTAAAAGATTAAAGGAAAAAAGGGAAAAATGCATATTAAATGTCCATTTTTTTATATTTTGTATATTATCACTAACTTTTCAGAAGGTCATTCTGTGACAAACTCCCCTGAACAAACACTAAATTATCACAAATTATTGACATTTGATCAATTAACATGTAATGCGGGGATTCAAAAAGCACAATAATCATAAACATGCAGTCATTTTCCAGTAACTCTCTGCTCTCGTCTTGTCCCCTTCCTCTAACTGGTTCTAGTAAAGCACTGCTAGGAGAAAACAAACACCAGTTGTGCCCTTCTTCTCTGTCCAGAGAAACACAACTGTACACCACAGGCCCGAGGCCATGCTCTGGCCCGACAGGAAATCTAACCTCCAACCAAAACAACAGCCTCAACAGATCTCTCTCTGGAAACAATAGGCAGGCTCTCATTTGTTGTATTGGAGACGCAGGTATGGACAGTGTGCATATTGTTCTGCTGATGGCGTCTGAAGCACTGAAAGCACTGAACGCACTGCCGAACGTAACAGGACGGTAAATGTTTGATACCAATTCTAACCAGCGAAAACGGACCTTTGCACGAGGTCATGTAGATTTCCCCTCCTGCCCTGCGGCCTCACGCGGCTCCTGTTGCTCTTTTGTCATTTTCCAACACCTAGTTTTCCTCGTTATTATTAGCTTTTAGCATTTCTCCCACAAACCAAACGCTCAGTTTAACACGAAGAAGAAAAAAAAGAACCGAGAAGCATCGATTAATGTCCCTCATTCCAAGGTAGTATTGGCATAGTCCAGATAAGTTGCAGAAAATACGAATTGTTATTAATATATACATATATAAATGATAAACTAATTTTGGTTCGTACCTAATCCTTTTCTATATCACAGTATTTTAAGAATTAGGCTAGAAGTTAGATGAAACATTTTTTAAAGTTGCTGCTGTCGGATCCGGAAAATATGATATTAGCTAAACAACCAAAATAAAAATCCAGGCCCTCGTCTCCGTAACGGAACCACAAAATGGCAACCACGTCCCTGTTAAAAGCATCTGGTTGGATAAATGATGCCTGCCCCCCCTCCAGACTGCTGTCACACCAACCTGAGCAACCGGAGCTGCATTTGATCCATTACTGTTATTATTGTTTATCCTTATGCTGTATTTTGGTTTATAATAGGGCAACGCCTAACCCCTGCCGTTGGCCTGCCAAGCTGAGCTCCCAAAAGCATCCAAACCAGTGTTCACATCACAAACACACACACACACAAACACTGGGTCTGGCTCCCGAACACTTCAGCAGTACCTAGTTTTAAGAGGTAATATGACTCACTGAGTAACACTTTACAGTTGCTTAGAACTGACTTTGAAGCAAACACAGCAACAGTCGAGTTGTAAAACTCTTACAGCGGCCGTACACAGAACTCCATTCACTTCCAATGTTTTTAAATTTCAGCTTTAAGCTGCTGGCCCCATCATGTTTGAATCACAGCGAGAAACAAATAATACCTCGCATATGCAAAGTGTGACATGACGTGACATTTTCTGCGTGTGCTCGTACTCTCCCACCTGACTGAGCCCAGCGCCTTAAGTTAAATGCAAAATCACAGAGAAGTTGTTATGGCGACACAAATCCCATTGGGTCGTGCAGTAACAGCACTGTCTCCGGAGACTGGCATCACCCCCGGCAACAGACTTGCTCCAACAACTAACCAACTCTACCTTTCTCCACCCCTGGGCTCTGCTGCCTTTCTGTGCCACCGATTTTCACTCTCAAATGATCCTATTGTGTTTGTATGTGTGTGAGTGTGTGTTTACGCGTGTGTGTACATGTGGCGAGGAAGGACCACAAGCTGAAGAAGACACACCCAGTCCCCCGCTCCTACAGCCAATCTACATGACCAAGCAAGACAGCAGCATTCACACCTCCACAGATATTCAAATGGAAGTCAGCAGCTCTGACTCCCACCACACAAGTCGTGGGGATTAACTTCTGCTTAACTTGTGCCACCAACATTCTACATAAGCATGAATAAACTAAAAAATAAACATGGCATTCTTCTGGCAATGGATTTTTTGTTCCCCTCTATTTACCCACATTGAAATGTTAATGTCTTAATAGTGCAGGGATTTTTTTTTTAACTCCCAGATCAGAAGCCATTCAAACACATTCTCCACAAACCTCCGAGTTACATCACTATTTAAATTACACTCATTTTGACCTCACAGAGGCACAGTTTCCCAACATCATACCCACTGCAACTGTGTCCCTTCTTCAAACTCTCAAGAGCAGTCACTAGAAAAGTAAAAAAAAAAAAAAAAAAAAAAAAAGCTAAACTTGTGCTGTTGTTTTTTCTATGAAACAAAAAACAAAACAAAACTAAACAACCTATGCAGAACATGAACTTTTTTGCTGTTGCTCTGCAGAAAACCTGTCAGGGTTTTGCAGGGGCTCCTACCCTATTCAGGTCCCCAGGTAACCATGGCAATGAAGACCAAGAAAGAACGCTTTCATGTTGGCGCCCTGAACCAGGATTTGGAGGGGGAAATGAGCAGACAGAGGAGGAGGAGGAGGAGGAGGAGGAGGAGGAGGTGGCTGCTCCAAAACACACTCCTAAACTTTACAAGCCATACGGTGGGAAGCTGAATGCACCGAGAGGCAGAAAAAAAACAACAACAACAACACAAAACACAGAAACCTAATAGAGAAAGTGGAAGCCAACCACAAAGATATTAAAGGAAACAGACAAACACACAAAAACTCACTGTTTTGGAATCCAGTTCGTGTCTGTTTTGCGCCAAAACCTTTTCCACACCCGCTTGTTCTGCGTATGTCACGAAGCCGAACCCCCTGCGAGAGAAGAGGACATGGCAGGCCCAGTCAGACCCCTTTGGGAACCCACTGGGGAACACAAACCCCCTCGGGAAGTGTTCCCCGCAGACGCGCGGAGGAGCGGGAGGTCTGATGATAGGACGGTAGGGCGCACACGCCTCCTTCTTACCTCGACCTCTTGGTAACGGGATCCCGCATCACCATGCACTCTTTCACTTCTCCAAATTTACAGAAGTACTCCCTCAAGCCCTCTGCAAAAAAAAAAAAAGACATTGCGGGGTTAAGCCTAATCTTGCACTGTAGTGGTTATATTATGTTAAAAGGGTAGACAAAATAAGCTTTGGCTTCTGTCTACACCTTTTGGTCCTTGATCTACATGAAAACACTTTTTATCGACAAATAACTTTAACAACGTGACCAAATAAATATATCAATCAAAAAATATATCAATCAATCAAGCCTGAATTATGGTTCTGCGTTAAATCGACGCAGGGCATACGGCGTAGGGTACGCGGCGGTGCTGCGTAGGTGTGACGCGGGACCATGAATTAGCCTTTAGACGAGCGCGGTGGATGCGAGTGGAGTGGCCGGAGCTTGTTTGTGTCCCTCCGGCCTTCACGCTGTGCTATAGTGTCCAATTCAGCACAATGGCCCTTTAAGCCCACAGTGGACCTCACACAAGATTGCTGTTTGGACACAGCAGCAGCAGTTGGGATAATAACACGGGAACCAAAGCATCCACGCATCAGCCCGGCGCGCATCGGCTCCTCCAGATCAATGAATGGACTCAGCGTGGAAGCAACAATAAGGAAACGGGCTGAACGAGCGTGGGCAACTCCTCCATGCTGCATGCTGGATTATAACCCATTACTTTGACCACATAAGTACCGATCTCGGTTAATAACAGTGTAATAACAGCGAAAAAAAAAAAAAAAAAAAAAAAAAGGCAGACAAGTCGGTGTGCTATGAGCCCGATTTCCAGTGTTTAATCTCCTGCGTCGCGACTAAAGACGCAAGTCTAAATCCCCCCGGGACCGGGAGAGATCCGTGGGTGAATAGGAGGCTTTGATTCAACTGTGTGCGGTGTTTACGCGTAACTTTTAGGAAACACCTACAGAAATGAGGCAAAACAGCAGGGATTTGATCCAGACTTGTGAAATAAGTAGCGTGCGGGACAGCTCACCTTGTGTTGTCTGCCAACTCAGACCCCCGATGAACATTTTGCTGAATGGAGAGAAACACAAACCCCTGTAAGTCACGGAATCACACGGGGCAAGGACAAGCACATTTATAAGGGGGGAATGTGGTGGTGGTGGTGGAAATCTGGGGGGATGATCTGTAATATAGCATAAATAGTGAGGAAAAAAAAAAAAAAAAGAAAGCATCGGCCATGTTGCGAAGTCACCCATCGGCCAGCCAGCCGGGCCGTTATAATCCTCTAGAGGAGGAAAAAAAACAGAAAAAAAAAAGGAGAGGATTTTCCAGATGATGGAGGAGAAGTTACAGTGTGGCCTTCAGGAGGAAAAACGGCGATAAATAAACAAACAAGAGAGGGGAGAAGGGGGGAGGAGGGGGTGCAGACGGAAAGCAGCGGTGCGTCTGTGTCTCATCCGCTGAGTAGATCCATCCCACACATACACACACACACACACACGCACACACACACACGCACACACAGCATGCTTGTCTTTTGTCTCGGCTCAGCTCCCTGCACTGAACTCCACTAAAGTCCAAGGTGAACTCAAACCGGGCCGAGGTGGGGGGAGGGCGGGGAGGCGGCGTTACCAGGGGTCGTGGGGGGAGTTGGTGTCCGGGCCGGAGGACAGGCTGCTCGGGCTCCCTTCCGTCTCCATGCTGCTCTCTCTCCGCTGCTAGAATCCCGCACTGAGAGGCGAGGAGAGTGAGGCAGTGAGGCTCACACCGCTGCTGCTGCTCCAGACTCAGGGGCGGGCAGCGCGCTGGGGAGGGAGGAGGGAGGGAGGGATGGAGGGAGGGATGAAAGGAGGAGGGGTGTGCGAGGAAATACACAGGCTCAGAGACAGACTCCGCCTCTACCTCGTTTTTCCCGTAGCCTATTCATGGTTCCGCGTAAAATCGACGGCGCACCCTACGCCGTAGGCCCAGGGATATTCAATTGGCGGCCCGCGGGCCACATGCGGCCCGCCAGGAGCTTTTATGTGGCCCCCGGTCATATTTCAAAAAAGGGGGTGTTTGTTGAAAAAAAAATATTTTTTATTTTTTATTTTATTTTATTTAATATTTTTATAACTGGCTAGTATGGACTAAAATGGTTGTGCTCAATGCTTAATATAATATTCAAATAAGGAAATCTTGGTGGAAAGTGGTGCTTTGTCATTATGGCATGTTTTATTAAAAGTAGGTCAATATCAATTTCATTAAGTTTGCACAATGCATGGTTTCAAAATGAACTTGCATTCAAAATAATATTTCTTTATCTGAATATTATATTTAACATTCACAATTACTAAATCTGGAGACAATTCATACATCATTCATATGTAAACTAGATATATTCAAATGTATAATACAAATGTATTATATTTACATAAGTCTTCGTCTTTGAGTGCAAAATACATTTTGAAAACCCCCACATTTTCAAATTGTGCGGCCCTCTCCATACAGTCCTTTTGCAGATGTGAATCTAGTTGAATACCCCTGCCGTAGGCTCTGCGTTGGTGTAACGCGGAACCATAAATCAGCCTTAACCCTAGCTCGGGACCTCCCTCCTCTCCTCTCCTCTCCCCTCCCCTCGCCTCGCCTCTCCTCCCCTGTCCTCCCCTGCCCTAACCCTCCCTCTCCTGCACATTGCCTGCCTTTATTCCTGCTACCAGTGGCGCTCTCTCTGTGGCTTTTTTTTTTTTTTCCCCCGCCGTTCTTGTCATTGGTTGATCACAACAGCATGCTCCATTACAGCATATTGAGTGGTGTGAGATCCCCCAGCAGCCCTCCATCTATTCAGGAACCTGTTGGGGGGCATCACAAACGCAACAAAAATCATCATCAGGAAACTGAATTGGTGGACCAGAAAGAAATGGCATAGGAGCAATTACAGGAGAAGTACAAGTACAAGACATGTTTCTAATCATTTACCAGAGCCCTGTCACACATTAGAGCTCCCTGCACATTAGTCAAATTTATGAGTTTGGCTTTGGCCCTGCAGGCGGACGTAATGAAAAACAATGTCTTCCTGTAGTGCCAAGTTAGGCTCTTAGGCCTCAGGTGCACGGACAGATTACTGAATGGGTCTGTTGGACAATGGCCCAGGGGCAGAGAAGCCAGGGGGCTCCTGTTTCCAGAGCATACAAAACACACACATGCACATATATATGTGTGTGTGTGTGGGTGCGTGTAACTGAAATAACTTGAAATTGACAAAAGTACTGATAGATGTGCTCCAGATGTGTCAGGTTTGAAGGGTGCCCTCTCCAGACTGAATATTTTAGTTCTTTTCAAAGACGTTCAAAAGGATTTAGCTCAGGGCTGAAAGAATGCCACTTCTGAATAGTCCAACATTTTTTTGTGTTGGTTTTGGGTGATTATTCTGTCGGAGGACTCCTGACCTCTGACTGAGACCGAGCTCTCTGACACCTGGGAGCACACTTTGCTCCAGAATGTCTTGAGAGTCTGGAGATTTTGTTGCATCCTGCACAGATTCAAGACACCATGTGCCAGCTGCAGCCTCAGAACATTACCCAGCATGCTCCATGTTTCACAGTAGCGACAGTCTTTCTTTTCTTCTTTTTTTTTTTTGACGCTTCAGTTTTTGCATCTGTCAGCATAGAGCCGTTGTTACTGCCAAAAAGCTCCAGTTTTGTCTCGTATGTCCAGAGGACATTCTCCCGGAAGCTATGTGGCTTGTCAATATGCATTTTGACAAATTTCAGTCCCGCTGTCTTTTTCCTTTCTTTTTTTTACGATTTACTTTCCTCAGCGGAGTCCTCCTTGGCTGTCCACTTTGGCTCAAACAGTGACAGATGGTGCGATCGGACACTAATGTACCTTGACCTTGGAGTTCACCTTGAATCTCTTTGGAAGTTGTTCTGGGCTCTTCGGTTACCATTCACATTATCAGTCTCTTCAACTTCTCATCAATTTTCATCTTGCAGCCACGTCCAGGGAGGCTGGCGAAAGTACCATGGACCCTAAACAGCTGAATTAAATTTCCAACTTTAGTCACAGGAACATGAAGTTGCTTGGAGATGGTCTTTTAGCTGTTACCTTTAACGTGCTTGTCTAAAACTTTTTTTGTGATACTATTAGACAGCTCCTTTGCTTTTTCGGGTCCATATTCAACGTGGTGAACGTCATGATCCCAAACAGTAGGATTACTACTTTACTCCTTTTCATATGATTTATACCCAGCAACTATTCATAGCAAGCGGGTGGGAATGACCATCAATTTCATTTGTAGGCTGAAGCACTCTTATCAACTGAAACAGGAAGAGGCTGTGTATGAGGCTTAAAACCGGGCGAGGAAGTGCCAAACTCTGCTCTCAAGGTGATGTTGTGGGAGACAGTTCATGTCACAGGTCATAAACCATGGTAAGACCGAGCACTGCGAGAACGCACAGGGTAGTTACGGTGGCTTACCAAGGTCTTTCCCAGGCAAAAATTCAAAACACATGAGGGTGTCAAGATGTGCTGTTCCTTTGAAGAAGCGGAAGAAACAGCCAACAGTGAGGACTACAGATGCAGCGGTCAGATGAGTAAATGGAGCAGACGAAAGACACTTACTTCCCTTACCCAATGGGAAGATGTCCAGCAGGGCCATCAGCTGAAAACTAGCAGAGACCACTGAGGTTCAACCATCTACTGACCAGAGGAGTCTGGCTGGAAGCGATTTTCACAGGAGAACCGCTGACAAAAAGAAAGCCAAGCAACACAACTGTGCACAGAAACATAGGAACTTGAGTTAAAAAAAAAAAAGAAAAAAGATTGCAGCAGGTGCTCTGGATTAATGAGTCAAAATGAGAGAGATTTGTCTGAAACGCTGAAGTGTGGATGTACAGTATGAGTGTCTGCAGGCAGCATTAGAGCATGGTGGAGGTCCCTTGCAAGTTTGGGGCTGCATTTCTGCAAATGGATTTGGTCTGGATCAATGGTGTCCTCAGTTATGACAAATATAGACAGACTCTTGTCATTACCATCTATATATTGACTCTAGCCATCATGCTACACCATCGGGGAGGCACCTGATTGACCCCAAATTTATTCTGCAGCAGGACAACAATCTCAAACATACAGACAATGTAACTAGGAACCATCTTCAATGTAAAAAAAGAGTATGAGAAGTAATGGTATTCCTTTTATATGTGTGTAATAGTATGTGTGTGTGTACACATGTGTATGTGTGTGAATATAGAATACACAGATACAGCTCAATATGCTGTAATAACATCACTTTCAAGACTTATTTGGTATGTTTATTTTTCAAAGTGTGGTTAGAAGATGGCACCATGGACTACATTACAAAAGACTGGGGCATGTTGAGGTGGTCCAAAAAAAGCAACCAAAAAACCAGCCAGTATGATTATAGGTAAAAAAAAATGGAGAGAGTAAGCATACATGTATAATAATAACTACATTTACAAAAAGTACTTGATGGACACAGTTTTAATCATGGAATTTAGCAAACATAACACAAAACTAGCCCAAATTTAACGTGCTGTAACCTACCAGACACTGAATGGCTACAAAGAGACAAAAAGAGAGAAAAACAGTGACGCAAAACACCAAAGTCAAATGAATCAATCAAACGGACTAGAAATAGTTGGAAAATGGGCATTGAGTGACAATACATTTCTAAATTTGAGGTACAAAATATCCCTAAAGCGATATAGTAGGACCTGATTGTTGTTTCCCTGTTGTAAATCCATGCTCAGTTGAAAAAGGGGATTCTATAACCAGAATCACAACAGGGAGTTCGCTCAGATTTCAATATTCAAAATTCTGTGAGGTCCTGATTTTTTGTCCATGACCATGTTGTATGTAAATAGATCTCGAAATGACTCACTTCATTTAACATATGAGTCTGGTCCTGATATCATTTGATCCTATTTGAATAAATGTGATCCTGCACATGTTACATGATTTGATCCAATTTTTTATGTGGCCGATGATATGAGTTCATATCACATGATCTTATGACGTTATGTTATATATATACGGTGCAATATCCTTATCTTACATTGTGACGTCTATGGAAATGTGATCCTAAATATAATGCTGTCCAATGTCATGTCATAGTCTTTCTTTTTATTTTCTTTAAAGTGTTTCAGAAGTTCACACAGCCAGGCCTTGTGAGTTTCTCTCCATCCACCAATTATTCTGCCCCGTGTCTGCAACCCGTCACCCTGCAGATCACCTGTTGCATTTTCTTCCACATCCGAAGGCATGTACGATCATCTCTATACAACCTTCACCAAGTTCTTCATCTGGTCATCCTGTCACAGTTCAGTTAAAATCTGAAACCTGGTCTCACTGAATACCCTTCTCCCTCGCCCCATGTGACAGGCGGTCCAAACCAGCTAAGTTCTAGATTAGCAGCATTACCTCCAAATCGCCCATACTCTTGGCTGGGGCAAGCCTAGTCAGCTGAGCACTTTCATCACGTACTTCAGCTGCTGTGTGACAAATGTGAACCAAGTGCACTTGCTTAATTCTCATATTATTACCCCTGAAAACAGAAAATCAAAATCTAGCCATTGTGACCCTGTCTTCAAAGGTTTGGGTGCCAGATGAAATACATCTGGCTGCAGTCTGGCCCAGATTTGGGATCTGATTGCAGTACCACAGACTGCAAATCAAGCCACTTGCTTCCTGTTATGTGTGTAGCAATTTTGATGAGCCGGAGACAGACGAGAGTGCCCAAAAGTCTCATTCTTTCTGCACCTGACTGGAAGTTTTCGGCCGTGATGAGTAAACATTCCCGGCACCACATGATGGTCCGTGCATGTGCCGGTTCTGTGAAGGGCCGCAGGGTGTTTGTGTGCGTCAGTGAGGAGAGGCAGGTTAGGGGGAGGGTGTGACTGTGGCCTGGTGGACCATAGCGAGAGAACAGTATGTAGGACAGGGCCTCACACTGGCTAACCTACCCAGGCTGGAGCCGGGGCTGGGCGTGCTGAATTTCTGCATGCATGATCAATGGCACTGAATAAAAAAAGAGAGGAGAAAGATAGCAGCTTGGGGGAGGGGAAGGAACAAGTTAGGGCACTCTGAAAAGAAGGAAATGAAAGCAGAATTATCGATTGTATTGACGGCGAAATTAGTATGTTTCTGTAAGCGATGACTATCTGAGAGCTGAGAGTGCAGCAGAACAACAAAGAGCAGAGTTTTTCCAGCTTCAGAAACTTTGACTAACTTTGCTTTATGAGCTTAAGCAACAGCGTTGGCTGATTCGAAAATCTGGCAAAGTATGCGTAGAAGCAAAATTTACACAACAGTGTGTGTATGTGTGTTTTTGTGGGGGGGTGTGTCAGTGTGTGAAAGAGGTTTTCAGTGGACTCATTGCCCTCCTCTTCTCCATCCTATCTCCATCCCTCTGTCTTGTTGTCAATCTGCAACCTCACAACACTGCAGTGATTTGTCTCGTCCAGCTCTTCCCTGCTTTTGTTTCCTTGACCACAACTGACCCAGAGCGGGAAGCTTTTGTCTGCGAGCGACCCCTGACCTGTTGGGGCCTGGGACTTGCTCTCCACCACTGTCCAGGCAGTTTGAAAAAGCCCAGAGAACAGGAGTCCTTAGAAAAGAGTTAGAAAGCCATCTTCAGATCATCTGAAAATATATCTCTGTGTCAGAATTCAAAGCCAGCAGCCATCATTTGAATGTGATGCAAAATGTAAACAAGCAATAAGCAGTTCCTGAAAGGAGTCCCTGAATTAAATGCATTCAGTGGATAATGAAAAAGGATAAAAGTGAAATGTTTGAACAAGCAGAAACGACCTCAAAGCGGAAGCTGGGAGGCCATTTTAAAGCACTCCATTTGCTGTGGGTGTTTTTTTCACCTGGCAGGTGGTGAGTTGAAGAAGTCATTACATGAGAGAGGAGATGGGAGGAAACAAGCACACCTGTGAATGTGCCAGGAGCTTCAGCTCCGGCTCCATTCTCCAATCACAATCCCTGCATCCCTCCGGGGGAAGGTGTGGCAAAGGTAGAGGGACAAAGGGGGGGAGAGAAAGGCAGAGGAAGGAAGAGATTGAAGAGGAGATTTATGAGCAACAGTTGACTGGAGGTTGAAGTTAACCTTTTATTAATCATACAAAACAAACTGGACTGGTGGTGCTGGGAGTCTCTGAGCGGCTTCCAAAAGTGTGCCTGAGCTTCCTGCAAGTGCAAACACACCACAGCCTATTTACCTTAATGACACAGGACTATTTCTGTTTGACGGTCTCATGGGGTAAGCAGCAGCGGAAATCTGTGCTGTAATACCATGCAGACAGACGGCTGGGTGGACGGACGCAGGAACAGCGTTCACACACACACACACACACACACACACAAACAACACAGAAGCCACACAAAGGCTTCTGGGTACAAATCAGCAGAGACCTAACACTTAAAGACAGATTGTCAATACTGCACTTGCCACCATGGAAATTGGTATGGGAATCACAGTTTGTTAAAGGGTTGCCTATCCATCACTGCTGTCCTGAGTGCATTATTAACTTGGATGTGACTAATTATCTCGTATCCCCTGTCAGATCCACAAAGCTTTGTCTGGCATGGTATTACATTACATCAACTATTCCGTCCGAAATGTGATTTTTCTTCTTTTTTTTTCTCTTGGTTTCTTGGATTTATTCTTGGTCAGCGCTATGTCCTTTACAAAAGGTGGGTGTGATTATGAATGAACTTTGTTTCCCCCCCTATAGCTATACAAATGTTGACTCATATTTACAGGAGACGCATCATCCTGAATGTCTCCCCCTGACCTCGTTCAGAGGTGAGATGAAGTCAGAGCAGTTCCCGGGAATGACATAACGACACATGCAGACGGAGTCACGACCATCTCCGAGACCATCTTCATGCTGACCTAAAAGAAAAGACAGTGCGGTGACTCATCGTTTCTTTGCGAGTGATGCAGTTTTAACACGTGATGGGTCTCACACCAGGCCTTTGGAGCAGGACCAGAGAGAGGCAGGGGGGAAAAAACGGAAACAGGAAAGAAGACATATGTATAAATAGAGAGTGAGGTGCATGGATGGATGGTAGATTTTACTGGGGTGAAGGAGAGTGTCTGTGTAAGGGGGCGGGGGGGTGGGGGCTGGTGGTAAGAAATCCTTACAACCTCTCTCCAAAAGTACCTCACAGATACAGACACATGCATGCAAGAGGACTCGCAGTATGAGCCTGTATCTCTTTTAATCCTTTTTCCACTCCCCCCTCTATTTCTTTTCACAGGACCTATCAACGCCATTCCTAGCTTCTATTTATAGGAGACTACTGTCCCCCCCGTCCTCTTCCCCGTGTGTAGATATGCTTGTGTGTGTGTGTGTGTTAGTGTGAGAGGATGTTTTAGGGGAACCTAGATAAAGCAGGCCCTCTAACTCCTAATCTCAATACAGTGTTTTTTCACGGAACAGAATATATGGGGAAGCCAGGTACTAAGTTATGTGTGCATGTGTGAGTGTGTGTGTGTGTACGGGTATAAGTGAGGAGAAAGGGAATGGGGTGGTGATGAGTGTGATGTATTCCACCTGTCCTGTTTGTTTCTGGTGCGTGTGTGTCAATCCGTGACTGACTGATGAAATATATTCCACGAAGGCCCGAGAATGCAAAAACCGTCCGCGGAAAACGCATGTATTTATCGCTCTCAATGGTCCTCACGCAGACCATAATTGTGTGGATTCAGACTGGATACCTTGAGATTCTGGCTATTCACATATGGTTTGGTAGAGTACAGCTGTTTTCTGCTGTATACTGCAGCCTGCACGCAGGGCCGGCAGCCTGATGGAAGCCTGTGGTTATTGATTTATGAGCTCACAGCTAAATTATGGCCTGCTTTGTGGTCTAATCAGCTACTGACACATGAGGTGCTCGCACCATCGTTTTTTATGAATTCTATGTGAATATGCTGCTTGTTTTTGGTTTGGAGTGGTGGGGACAAGGTTACAGATGCCTCCAGTATCTGCAGAATTTCATAACAAATGAGGATTACCTTATTATCTATGGGATCAAGTAGGTAAGTATAAAAAATATGCCTTTGAATATTTCCAGTAGCATTAACCTAGTTTAAATAGATTGAAATTCAAAATATGCAGTGTTAAACAGAGTTTTAGCCCATTAAATGTCAAATTATCCCAGACCATCATTTTAGTGAATATTTGTTCTTTGGAATAATGAAAAACCAACAATTTATATGAACTATTTAAAAAAAATGGAACTCAGTAAGTAAGCCTGTCATTAAGAGTTACATCTTTTATTGCATCTTATACATACAGTATAGATTATTTGATATACCTGTCAACATAACAATATGAAACATTCTGTCATTCTTAATATCTTCATAGAAATATTTGTTCTTGCTCTATGCTGATGGGGATCATTTCCTGGACTTTTCTCTTTAAAGGTTGGATAAGTGATATCTGGATGGCATCACATCTGTTGAAATGAAACATCAATAAAGCCCAGTGAGCTAGCTCCTCCCTCCCCCTTCCATTCAGAACTCACTGAGAAAATACCCATCATGAACTCTCCAAAGTCTATTCTTCCCTCCTACACTACATATGCATGAGCACAAACCTTGTCCTCTCAATGATTGGCTGGAGCAAAGTGTGGTATGTTTTGGAAGATAGGCTGCCCCGACTACAGGCGGGTTTCCACTAGCAGGAGATCAGGGTAAATCTGCCAGATAGGAACCGGGCCCGGGCTCCTCGGCCCTTCTCAGCCGGCGCGTCTCCACTACACTGTAGCGCCACACAAGAACCATTGACTGAAAAAATAGCGCCGCCGACATCTCATGCTACAGGGCCGTTTTTCACCCCGTAAAGGTTCCTGGAGACCACTTTTACGGGGCAGTTTCTGGTAATGTAGACACACACAAAGAGCCCGGCCCCGAAAAATCCACCCGGAACTCCTGCTAGTAGAAACGTACCTTATGTTTGTTTCCAGTTTATGGAGCCAGTGCTGTGTGTTAAGACTGGGTTTTTGTATTCACAGGGTACGCATGAGATGGACAACAGAAAGTGAGAAGACATTCACTGAATGTGACCGAAAATGTTCAGGGTTAGAAATGACATAGATATCACTTACCCTGCCTTTAAAATACATTAATTGCAGTTCTTTCACTGGATTCAAGTAAAGCGAAAGCAAACTTCACTGGACCATGGTTTTTCTCTTTTTTCTTCTTTCTATGTGAAAAAGCGTACTCTGAATCATGCTGTAAATATTTCAATATTATTCCACATTTTCATGTTGCCAAGCTCCTGTAGACAGGAAGTCATTTTCTTAGCTGGTATTTTTGTATAGCCACAGACATTTGTTGTGACATCTGTATGGTTATGTAATCCCAAAGCATCACTCTTCTGTGTTTCAGTGCTGCTTTACTCCATTGATTTGCTGTTGACCAGATGTACTGCAGGTTCAGACTAGGCTACTATTGTATTGTATTGTATTGTATTGTATTGTATTGTATTGTATTGTATTGTATTGTATTGTATTGTATTGTATTGTATTGTATTGTATTGTATTGTATTGTATTGTATTGTATTGTAGTCTAGACTAGTCTGGATGGCATCTTGTGCCATAATGATTGGGAATAATATTTACATTAAATTCAATATCAATTTTGTGCAAAATGCACAGTTCTACATGCTATCAGTTCATGCCATGCATGCGTCATGTTTAGGAACAAACTCATGATGCTAAAATGCCCAGACGGGGCTTTCCGGCCCATGAACTAGAATTCAAATCAAATCAAATCAAACTTTATTTATATAGCACTATAAAAAACTCACACACTCATGGTTAAAAACACACATCCTCACATTGACAGTCACACAGCACACAAGAGCCCGACCCAACATAGACAACAAAACATAATCATGAGCATCATAAACATCTGGCTTGACGCTGAGGTGAGGGATGATATTTTGGGGTTCTATCCACTCCAGGGGCCACCCCAATAAACTAACTTTCGTTGTTTTCTTTCACTGTAGTTCAATGTTACAAGAACATGTGTAGAGATTCTTAAAATGTTTTTAAAAGTTCTAAAAAATACATGCATGGTTAAAAAGCTGGCAGCTGTGTCATTTGGACTGGACCCGACTTGGACTGGACTCAGGTTTGAACACCATGGACTTGACTACAATAATCCTGCTTTCAAATGAAGAAACTCTCTTTCCTTCATTTCTTTATTTTTTGTTCATATCATCACATGCAGGTGAGACCAAGGATGCTGGATTTGATCAATCTGAACCGGACAAGTTCATCTTCCTTTTCCAAAGCATCTTTTCAAATTCTCAACCCTTGCAAGGTGCTAAGGGATAGGCAGGATATCTGAGTAACTGAGGGCCTTCGATCTGGCCCGGGTCATTTTGACCCAAGCCTTAACGCCTTGAAAGGGTTGAGTAACATTTGTCTTTCACTTTTATGTCAAACTGCATGTAAAAGCTTTCTTTTTTTTTGTCTTGAATTTTGGCAAGGGGTTGACTTGCCCCTCACTCATATCCCTCACTCTGTTCCGCCTGCAACAAGAATTCACACTTCCACTGGCAACTTTGGCAAAGAGTCTGGAGCTCTTGACTGTAGCTGGATTGTAAACACCACCATCGTTTGTTCTATGCGTCCTGATTCAGCTGTACTCCCACAGATTTTTACTTAATCCGTTATTTTCTCTTGTCCTTTCTTCTCTGTGAAATCTAAAAAGTAAACGATTCAACACCTTGGCCCATTCTTTTCCACGTGTAAATGCAGATATATGGACAGAGCCAGCTCATAGGTGTACTTGAGAAAAGGTCATTTTTTTATACCAACTGGAAACAACAGGTGCTCCCACTTTTCTTAACTTAACTTGCTTTTTTTATAAAGTTTCAGGGATCACGTGTGTATTCATATGCCGTGCAGTGAATTTTAATTTTGAAGTTTGTATGATACTGTATTTAGAACTTAATTATTCAAAAACATGTTGTTTTTGATTGCTCATATGTACTAACTAATGAGTATTTTTATCTCATTTGACATCTGAGTGATATTACACATGTATCCATTTAACCTCTGTTATATTCACAATGTCTTTATAAAGTTAAATTTTACCATTGAGCACCTAAACTGATTATTTATATTTATATACAAATCACTCCTTGATGGGCATTACTACAGCTGTGTCTGGATCAAAAGATGCACAACAACTATTATCTCCTATTTCTGTGTTTTTTTATTGCTTTCTAATGTTTTGCATTTATGGCCACAACAGAATAATTTTGCAGCTCTTTAAAGGTCGAACAGGAAGACAATGTTCGTACCCAGATGGGAATTACATTGGACTATTTGGCAATTAAAGAACTATAATTTTCTGAGGAATTGTTTATAAAATTAGAGCATGCTTGACTGTTCATGCTGAATGAATGAATGAATGAATGAATGAATGAATGAATGAATGAATGAATGAATGAATGAATGAATGAATGAATGAACATTTAAGTTCAAACAAGCTCTCATAACGCTTTGTAATAAGTATTTGTGTGAGTGCTAGTTATTTCTGCTGCAAAATTGAAAACTCTGACCACTTCCTGTTTGCATAGCCCCATAGCCGCAGCTGCAACAACAAAGATTAACAATAATATTTAAAGATGATGGGATATCCCAGTGGGCCATCAGAACTTTGTCTTTTATCTCACAGCCCTAGTCTGATGTAATATTAAAGGTGCGCTGAGGTCACGTTCAAAAAACAGAGAAATGATCTGAGACATAATCCAAGAGAACTACATAGATGATGCAAAAATGAAATAGAGCAAAAGAAAAGAGGAAAAAAATGATTCAAAGGAATCGAATGTGGAGGCAAGTGCAAATAAAAGACAGCAAGTGTATGTATTTGTCAGCATGTGTGCGTGTGCGTGTGCGTGTGTGTGTGTGTGTGTGTGTGTGTGTGTGTGTGTGTGTGCAGCTGTGCAGTGACGGAGTGAAGGGAGGAGTGAGCAGAGGGGGTCCATTGTGGGTCTTTGTGTGGCTCAGATTGTCCTCTTCTCTGGGAAAGTGGAAACTCAACACTCCTCTCCAGAGGTCTGGTTACCAGGTGAGAGAAGCAGAAAGAAAAGAGAGAGAGAGGGGGGAAAACAAAGCGGGAGTGAGAGGGAATGAGAGCTGCATAGGTGTGGAGAGAAGCAGAAACAGAGGAGAGAAAAGATTGTGTGAGATTTTGGATTTGGGGGCTGGAAAGATCGAGAAACAGGGCTAGAAAGAATAAAAGCTGAGAATACTTGATTTATATCCTGCAATACCTTAAAAATCTGGATGATAAGAGTGTGACAAGCTGGAAATATCTTCAGAATTTATTTAAAGCTGTACTACCTCATTGTATGTAGCTGGGGGACAAATTAAACATTAAGAATTAAAACAAGCAAATACCAAAACTAACAAAAGCATGCTGGAGGACAAGAATAATATACAACGTTCATGTGATTTTTTTTTTCCCTCAAAAAATATACAAAGACGAAAACTAAGCAGTGACCCTGTTGTAAGATAGCTCCCCCTGGTGCCCATTTATTGGACTTTTTGTTTTAACCCCTTAAACTTCTTAAGATAATTAACCAAACTTCACACACTCTGTATCTGAAAATGTTCATTTATTGTCTCAGTAAACTTTTTACAATTATACATACAATGTAAACACTACATTTAACCCTGAACACATGTTAAAGTACAAAGAGGGGGTACAAGAAAAACCTTCTGATATTTGAAGATGCTTGTATTTACATAAGAGCTGAAAAGTAGAACTATGTTTGATGTTTCTTTCAAATAAAGAACTTCTCTTTTCTTTCTTTCTTTTTTAAAATTTTTTTCATATCATCACATGCAACCTGACATCTGAAACTTTTGCCTTCTTGAAACTATCTTTTCAACTGGTCACCAGAAGAATTCATCTTTTGTCTGGCTGAACTGTAAAGGTAGAGTTACATTGTCGTTAACGGTTACCTGATCTATTTTTATCTTATCATCAAACAGACAATCTTAAACGAAAGAGAAAGCTCAAAGACCCGTACTATTGTCAAAGTGTCTGGGTGTAAAAGAGAGGCAGGCGGGGAGCAGAGCTCAGGAGTGACCATGTGTGTTTGACAGCAGTGTTTTTGAGGAGGATTTCTTTTCTTTCCCCCCTGGTGTTGTCTCGAGTGGATTGTGGAGGCGGCAGCTCTGACAGCAGCTGCTTTTGACAAACACTGCGTAAAAACTATATGTGTCATTTGGGGATTGTGTACCTGTGTGTGTGCGCGCTTGTGTGTGTGGTTGCTAGGACACTTAAATAGAGACTAAGCATCTATATAATAGTCATTTAAACTGTCTCAAACACGTATAACAAGGTTACTAGTTTTGAGCCCTCTTTTGGTTTCAAAGAGCTTTGTCAATAATCAAAATTAGATGAATTAACCCATTCTATTCTCTTTCTAAAAGAAACTTCCTGTTTGTGTGTCAGAGTAGCAGCTGATATTATCCTCCAACTAATGAAAAACATTCCCTGATCATGATCACAATGACCGGTGTTCTGCCATTCCTTGCTACCTGCCGAGAAATGCTACTTTGTGGTTCTGCGCATGCGCACACAGTGGATTTTCAAAGTTTGATTGGCACGTCCATGATTTCTTGCACGATGTAAAATTGATAATATGGGATGTTGAGTATTTGATCCTTCAAAATACACTACCCATGACATGAATTGCATTACACTTTGTGAACATTATACGATAAAGAGAGAAAAAAAAAGCAATTCTATCGCTTTATTTGATATTCATTCAGTCATTCACCTTTACTTAACCAGGCAGGTCATTAAGAACACATTCTTATTTACAATGACGGCCTGGCAAGAGACAAGGACCACTTGGGGGGAAAAGGGAGTGGGCTAGGGAGTAAAACACAGTAAAATTGTAGCTTTACAAAGGTAGAAAACCATTAGGTAGCACTTTTTGGCAAAGCAGCAGAAATTGGCAGAACACCGGCACTTCTCCCTTTTAAACACAAGAGGGCGCTCCACCATCGCTGCAACTTTCCACGCATGTGTGTTTGAGCCGTTTCTTCCACAAAGTGCATGCATGTGTTAACATGTAATGTAAATCAATAAATGTGAGCAGTGGTGTGTGTGTTGGTACAGTATTTGCATTCAGCCAGTCAGCCATCATTGTCCTCCATTATAAGCATAGTCTGCCTTGTTGTGCATGACCAGTCTGTTCTCGACAAAATAGAAACTGTCTGACCGGGTTTCATAGGGACACTCCACCATCTGACGCACTGCAAAACAGACAATACATGCATGTTAAAGACCTAGAAAAAAGACTTTTTCATGGCCAAGTAATACGAACTGTGCATAATTACATAAAAAGTATGCTTTGATTGCTGTTACTCTGCAGGATACGTTTTTGGTTTTCATTTAGACAAACAGTGCAGCAATATCACAACATGTCAACACCACAGTTTATATTATTAAACATTCATATATAGACACATTTTATCTATTACTGGCAACAGGAAGCTTAAATTAGCTTTAATGTGGCATGTTCAGATCTTTACAAGTATGCCTTAATACATTTATCATATCTGGGTTATATCTGATGTGTGCTAAAGATTTGTCTACATTAATCTGACTAAGCCAAATGCAATTTGAAATCCCCTAAAGTTGGAGTTTTTGTTGCAAAATCCCCTCTTTGTGTTTAGTATAAGCTTAGATATGGTGATAATCACGAGTACATCTGTTCCTAGGAAATAACACCGGCATCAAACTTAGGCAGATTGTGAGGATTTAGGAAACCACTCAGTTTGGCCGAGTCAAATACCGAGGCCTAATGCAATGTAATACCAGAACTTTCACTTTTGTTCCCTGCTCCCTGTCCTGTATTGTCTTGTTTGGCAAAAAAAGCTGTGATTATTAGAAGTATTGGGAGTTAGAATAACTAATAACTAATCAAATTACATGTGATTTGCATATACAATAATACAAAATAATACAAATATATATTTAAAAACATATCTAAAAGTGTTAGAACATGTTTGGTTTTTTATTTGTCATTATTATTTGCATTTATGCTACAAAATACCTCAAAGTTTAATCACATCAACTAGTCCTTGCTAAAACAACTCTGGTCTAAGCTTCAAATATTTGATGATAAATTACATTGATAATATATTTACAATGCTACGTTTAAATTAGGTTGCATTAAATAAATTTACTCTCGACTTTGAATGAGGTTTGCAGACTGAAAATCGAAAACAGGCGTATAGTCTGCCTTTAAGTTGTGAATTTTGTATGGTTTAAAAACACATTGCAACTGCTGATCTGTGCTGATGCAATGAACCCTTTTCCAAAACAATCAGCAGCGTTTCAAATCTCCTCAGAGCTTACAAATGTTACAGTATTGTCTGTTTGTTGCTTTATACGCCGTCACTGATGTTAAACGGATGTTCTGCATCACTTACTGAATTATAGTGAAGCAATTTGTTGTACAGCCGGATTGTGAAATTTGGTGGTTGCTCTTTTTCATATGCCACCAGACTAGTTTTCCTAACAGTACCTGTGTGTGCTGTCTTCTCCTAGTATCATGTACAAACAGTAGCTACATGTTGGTGCTGTCATAGAAACAGTTTGGGCATTGTTTGGTTCTCCTATCAGTTATTTGTTCTTAAAACATGACTCACCCAGAGTTTCAGACAGCTGCGGGAAGTCATAGATGTGTTCACATGTATTACGGCTGTTTGGGATACAGAACCCAAAGTCAAAGTCAAAGCTCTTCAGTAGGTGATCACGAAAGTAGTGCCTCTCAATCATGCGAAAGTTGTTCAGAGGACGGTTACCAACCGTGAATTCCACTCTGATTGAATAAAGAAAGGAAAAGCGAGGCTGAGATATCACAACTGCATGTCTTTGCATTTTTACAGTCAGCGAGCACAGAAAAAAACAGTCAGTGGGGTGTGTGCCTCATAGAATACAATGCTGCAATTGTTTTCATTGTTTGCATGGGGAACACCTCAGTATATTTTTCTTAGGTGTGTGTGGATGACGTGTGAGTCACTCACGTAGCTCCCACAGTTCTCAGTCGCAGGAAGGCTGGAGTGAACTGGTAGCGCACAAATCGACCTGCACTGGCATCTCCCTCTTTGCTCTCCTCGTCATCGTCTACAGCAGCAACAACAGCAAGATTAGATCCAAGCGTTTAACTTAATTCATAATGAGCACATTTTAAGAAAGCTCACATAACAAGACACTGGTTTTAGGTCAGCCACAAGCAGTGTTTAGCAGAGACAATGCATCCATTGCTTAAGCAAAGAAACAAAACAGATGAGAATGCCAGAGAATGCCGTACCTGTATGTGGTGGTTTAGCAATTTCAAATAGGACAGTGTTACTCTCCAGGTCTCTGATCTTGAAACGTACGAAGTCGATGTTATAGATATTGTCCTCAGGTTTACAGAGGTACCCTACAACAGTGTCAGACAACAGCAGTTTAAGACAAAAGATATTTACATCATTCTATTACATGTAAATACACACACACACACACATATATATATATATATATATATATATATATATATATATATATATATATATATATATATATATATATATATATATGTATGTATATATATATATATATATATATATATATATATATATATATATATATATATATATATATATATATATATATATATATATATATATATATATATATATATATATATATATATATATATATATATATATATATATATATATATGGAACTTAGCTGGCAGTTTTGCTCTTGGAGAAACACAAAGATGTGGACAGATTTTTACAAAAAAAGGAATATTCGTCCAAATTATTATCAATATTTTCATTTGCAAAGCAGATAATTAAAATTGTCAAATGTGACTGAATTGAATAATTTCATGAAGAAAAATCCTTATTACATAAAAACTATATTGAAATGTATTTAGTCTTAATGTTCAATTTCCGCTCATATTTCCTATGTTGCCATAGCAGCTGTAAATGTAGGCCATGACACAGAAAAGACCCATGATCTTATTTTTCTATTTAAATAAGCTCTCTGGTTTAGATACGGACGCTTTAAAAGAGTAGAAATCAGTAAAAATCAGGAGACCCAACCAAAAAGAATCTTATGATGGGTCATTATTATTACTATACACCTGTAAGAATAAAGGTAACAATAAAGATGACGTATAAAATGTCCATAAACCAGTTATAAGATGTGATAGGACTGATATTATTTCCGTTTCCAAAAGAAATGCAGTCTTTTAATCAGAGATTGGTCTGCCTGTATTGACTCTTTAATCTGTGTTTATAAAATCCGCCAGTGTTTGCTCCAGTATTTGCCTCAGCGCCAGCAGCAGGTCCCTGCAGGCAGCTTGCTGCTGCTGCACGCACCTGTGGTGGCCGCCCGCAGTCCCAGCACGTCCTCCGGCGTGATGCGGCCGCCCTGCGCCCGCAGGTGGTGCTCCGTCACGGCCCTGCCGCCGTCCGCCTGGCCGGCCCGGGACTTCAGCCTCTTCAGCACTCCGCCGCCGGACTTGCGCTCCCGCGGAGCCGCCGCGGCGCCGGGGACATTTTCAGCAACAGGCGCGTCGCTGTGGGCTTTGGTGCCGCTCATTTCTTCTCCTGCTCCCCCCGCTGTGCCGGGAGAGGTTTCGCCGCTGCCGCGTCCCCCTTCCCTTCTCACGGCCGCTGGAAGAGGAAGATGGCGCCGCAGATGTCGACGGAGAAGCGTCGCTGGACGTTTGAAGCGCTTGTTTCTGTGAGCGGCACATGCTGTGCAGTTGCTATGGCAACTCGCTCAGCGAGCTGGAAGAGCGTGTTTCCTCGTTACAACCACAAGGGGGGTGAGAGCGAGGGAGAAGAAAGAAAGAAAGAAAGAAAGAAAGAAAGAAAGAAAGAAAGAAAGAAAGAAAGAAAGAAAGAAAGAAAGAAAGAAAGAAAGAAAGAAAGAAAGAAAGAAAGAAAGAAAGAAAGAAAGAAAGAAAGAAAGAAAGAAAGAAAGAAAGAAAGAAAGAAAGAAAGAAAGAAAGAAAGAAAGAAAGAAAGAAACTTTACACAATATTACACAAAGGAGCTATGAATGAATGAATCAATGAATCAATTAATTAATTTTTATTTCGAACATGTATATAAAAAATAAATAAATAAACAGTAACATTTTCATATTCACATATGTTCGAAAAAATAGTAGGAAGAAGTATACACTTTTTCCTAGTTCCTACCCCTTTATAACTCTATGAATTTACATTATTGTTATTATTAAATCTACACAATATCCATATAAATATAGTCTATATAAATACTACGTAAACATGCCTATTGATACAAAATTATCCATATAAGTATATAGAAAATATAAATATTACATAAATATTATATCAATATATAGAAAATACAAATATTATATAAATCTATATAAATATACACTATATAAACTACATAAATATCCCTATAAATATATATATGCTACATACTTAATAATTACATAATTATAACTATCCCTCTCAACATATAATATATACTACATAAATATCTAAACAGCTCACTGCTAAGTTATCCAAAACTTGGAAAGAAACTGTGAAAAGGAAGAATGTTGATGCGTGTAAATTGATTTTTTTTATCTTCTTCTATCTTATTAACACTATTATACTAATATATAGGCCAAAGTACTTTTCATGAAGTCAGTCGCCAGGTTAAAAACATTTAGTTACTAGGTTACTAGGTGTATGTTGCCTTATGACTATATAATTAACACTTGTTTGTGTTAGAAAGAGAGAAAGAGCTTCAGGAGAAGCCTCTTTATTGGGTATTAGATTACATTTAATGAAACGGCATAAAGTAACACAACATTTCGGTTAAATTTAGTATTTTCTTTGATCGAGAAATACAGTTAGGCTATGGTGAGACTCTGGTGCAACTTAATGACTTAATGACCCGTACGTCTCACACGCACGCGCTTACAACTAAATGGTTTGAGAAAACATGATCAAATAAGTCTCACTTCTCAGATTTGCTGAGAGGTTTACAAGGGTACACTTTCCTGCTCTATCCACATGATGTCAACGCAAATGAACGTTGTAAAGGTCCAGGTGTTATGCAAATGTGTGTTTATTGAGTGAGTGAGATAAGCGCTTCCTGCTGTTAGGAAGTCCCAGGGAGCCTCAGCATCCTCCCGCTTACATCCTATTCTTTTTCACAAAAGGTAGGTAAAGTGGCTTTTCTTCTCAGTTAGAACCCGTTCATCAAGTCCACTTGTGTCTGTGTCTCTCCTTTCTCTGTTCTTCATTCTCTCTGTCCGTTTTCTATTTTCCTGCTCTGCCCAGCTGGCCTCCGGCAGGAGGGTCCCCCCTTATAATCCAGGTCCTGCTCAAGGTTTCTTCCCTCCTAAAGGGGAGTTTTTCTTGCCACTGTTTGGCTTAGGTTTTTCTCCCACTAGGGAGTTTTTACCTGCCATTGTTTATGTTATGTTTATGTAATAATTGCTCGGGGTTCATGTTCTGGGTCTCCAGAAAGCACCTAGAGACAACTTATGTTGTAATAGACGCTATATAAATAAAATTGAATTGAAATTACTGTTTAATGAAGCGTACTCTTAAATTAAATACTTACCTGCTGTACTCTACTGCCCTTACTTTTTAACAACTTGTGCTTTTTATTATTTTACCTCTTTTCTTATCATTTTATTTCATTTTATTTGTTATTTACTCTTTAATTGTGTCGTGCTGCTTTTAATGCTGATGTAAAGCCATTTGAATTAACTTGTGTTGAATTGTGCTAAACAAATAAACTTGCCTTGCCTTGCCTTTGTCCAGAGGCCCCCACTGCCATGATACTGGATTTAACAAAAAGAACTGGGGCCGGATTCACCAATATGTTCTTAAGAACGATCTTAAGAAATGTCTTAAGATCTAAAATTAAGAAGTTCATAAGAAAGTTCTTAAGTGCAATTCCTCAATATTTTCTTAAGAACCGTCTTAAGAACTGTCATTTCTTACAAATTTCTTATTTTTCCTACTTAAGAACTTCTTAAAACATGTCATTGCATTGCACATGCCAACAAACAACATTTATACAGGTAGTTTAGGTCTTAACCGTCAGTCACTCACTAAACATGGAGAAGGAGAAAAAGAGATGCAGGAACTTTTCAAGGCAGGAGCTTGAGATTATGGTGGATGATATTAATGTGCGAAAAAAAATACTATTGGGGAAAATTAATAATAATTAACTACCACGCTAACTAACATGCTAACAAACAGTTAACAGGCTCTTTGTGTAATTAATTACAAAGTCCTCAAACTATGACCTACTAGTCTAAACTTGTCTAAAATGTGTTGAAAAAAGTGATATTAGAGGCTTACACAGAATAAATTTTAAGACAGGTCAAGGTTGTCTTAAAGTTAAGAAAAAAGTCAAGAACAAATTTGAGAACTTTTATTTCAAGAATACCATTTATTCTTAAGTTTTTTCTTAAGAAGAAACTTAAGAAGAAAGTTGAAAAAATACTTTTTGGACAATATGACTTTTTCTCTTTTTTCTTCTTAAGACTGAACTTAAGAAAAAAATGACACTTAAGAAGATTCTTTTTCTTAAGAATGTTTTCTGAATCCGGTGTTGTGCCGGATTCAGCACCCCTGCCGTGAAAAGCACCCCCTCGTCGTACACACTGTTTAGCGTCCAGTTTTGTGTTAATGATTCATGTTTAAATGCGCTCATGGATTCCACAATAGTCATACTTTCCCACAATCACAGTCACAGATAACAAAAATCGGGTAAATGGTTATTGATGTCATTAATTAATAGCCTGCTTACTGTGTTGTCTTCCATAATATTTGTAAATATATATAATATAAACTCCTAAGTAGGCTATGTGTTTGTGTGAGTGTGTATATATAAATATATTGAAGTGTCAGTGTGTTGTTTTTTTTCTTGGTCTACTTATCATTGAATATAAACTCCTAAGTATGTGTTATGTGAGTGTGTGGAATGAGAATATAATTTTTGTCATTATGTGTAAAATGAGGGGGTGCTTTTCACGGCAGGGGTGCTGAATCCGGCACAACACCGGCCCCTGATTCTGCCTTTCCGCAGGTGCATTGTTCATGGTTTTATTTTGAAATACAAACCTACCATTTCCTGTCTGCTGGTGTTAAGGCTGATTCATGGTCCGCGTTACACCGACGCAGACCCTACGCCGTAGGCTACGGCATAGGCTCTGCGTCGATTTAACGCGGAACCATGAATCAGCCCTTACTCCGCTTCACTCGCTGGAGCTGGAGCGAGGCTGCAGAGGGAGGGAGTGTCTGCTGGGCTGGGCGCAGCAGCGGTCTGACGTCTTCTCACCCTGTTAATGACTCAAACAAAAAAAAAAAACACACAAAAAAAAAAAACGCTGACAAGAGCTCGGCAGACGAGACGATCACGGAAAGGAAAGCAGAGGAGTCGCGTCTTCTGCAACTTCTTCCCACTTCCTTCCTCCCTCCTACCTGTATGACTGAGTGAAGACAAACGGTAAAAAAGAGAAAACTTTATACCCGCAACGAAATATGTATATCTCATTGTAAGAGAAAGATTGCACTTAGCAGCAGGTGCGCATCTTTATGACTGTTTTACGTGTTATACCTTGATTATGAATATATTGCTACATGGTTTTACTGAAGACTCAAGCTTTCGTTTAAACATAACACTTTGCTGATTTAACTCACGTTTTGCGAGGTCAACGACTGGGGGTTCATCCCTGACGTGTTTTACTGGTAACTTATTAACAATCCGTGGAGGAGTGAACACCGCTGAATATTATGCGTTTTTTTTGTCATTTGTAGTTCATAATATCGCGATGTTTTAATTCCTAAACTATGTGGGGGTCTCACAGCATCACTCAGAAACAAACCTAACGCAAGCATGAACACTAGAAGCTGTTAAGAGTAATCCAACCTTGGAAGGCTAACCTAACAGGCACCTAATGCAAACAAAGATAAAAAAAAAAGTAAAATAAATACATGCCTGCCAGGACAGAGAAATCTATCAAATGAAGGCTGGGAATCTATCAAGTGCAACTTTACCTGCAGGGAAGGGATTGTTTCTCAGGTATTCTGCTGTACTTGACTGCTGCACACAGCTTGAGTTCAGGCAGATCCTATTACACAATGCCATGCATACCCACAGATGTTGTGTTCACATGATGTAGGAAAACATGCTAAACAGTATGTTAAAAAAACCACAACAAAAGAATAAGAAATAAACTATTGATTTGAATCAAAACAGCTTTGTGCCGCCAGATGCATCTCTTGACAAGTGCTTTCCTTGACCTTTTGATTGTTTCACAGTATCAAACTGAGGTGATGTGGACCTACCGGTTTGTGTAAACGTCTTACAGGCCAAACCAGATGCTGCAGACAATGCCTTTGGTATTTTGTGTGACAGATTTGGAAACAGTATTGTTATCTTCATCATGTGGTGTAAATACACCCTTTCTTAAAAATGCTTTTACGGCAATCTCGTTACAGTTGCTCCTTGCCTATCTTTTGTGGTTTCACTTCAGTGACAGAGCTGAACTGAACTCTTTCAATTGTGTTTATTGTATGACAGATGTGCATGTATGGAGTCATTGGACCTGCTCCGCTTTGTGACGGCCTCTTTTGATTCCTGTTCAGAATGGGGAGCAATTTCCTTTCTGTCTTTATGCTAGTGTTTAAATATGTGTAAAATCTGTATATTACTTCTGATGATAAGATATCGCTCGTTCAGGTAATTCAAGAGTAAACTATCATTAGTTGTTTAAAAGAAATCACAAAGTGAATTATTATTATGAAATCAGTTAGGATTGTTGTACCAATAAATAGCAAATATAGTTTCCTGTTTTGCTCTCAGTAATGTTTCATCCATTTGAGTCATTAAGAACGAAAATTGAGCAAGAATAAAAAACTATACTAACAAGAGGTTGTTGTCCACATTCAGTGATGTTTGTTCAGTATGATTTATTAGTTTCACTATCTCTGCACGTTCAAAAATCTGGCCCAACCAGACTCGTCCACTCTCCTTCATAGGGACATAACCAACTGGCTTTGTCTCATTTGAGAGTTGTAACATTTTTTGAGCGTAACTGTCTACTTTGCTGTGACTTCATTCTTCTTCTGTCCCCTTTTGTCTCAGCGACTCAGCTATGGAGAGCTCTGTTGAGTCTTCCCAGAGCGGAGGCGCCCCGACAGCAAAGCCAGTCCTGGCTCCCAAACCCTTTCTGGCTCCTAAGCCCTTCTCGCTACAGAAGAAAAACACAATACGCTCCATCCACGCTCCAAAGACGGTTCCTGCTACTACGACAAAAGCAAAACCAAACCAGACTGGAAAATCAGAGGCCACGGGTGACCTCAGAGCGACTCCAAGGCCCCCCGCTCCCAAACCACCTTGTACAACTCCCACCTCCACTTCCAAACAGAGCTCTGTGAGTGTGCCCGCCAAAAACCCGGCAAGTAAAGCACTTCCACAAGAGGAGAGTTCCCCTGACCCTAGTGCCAGAGTACCAGTGCCAGTGCCTGACCCAGTGCCAGTGACAGCTCCAGTGCCAGGTCCAGGTCCAGTGTCAGTGCCTGCAGTGCCAGTTCCAGCTCCAGTTTCAGCTCCAGTTCCAGTGCCAGTTCCAGTGCCTGACCCAGTGCCAGGTCCAGAGTCAGTGCCTGACCCAGTGCCAGTTCCAGTTCCAGTGCCTGACCCAGTGCCACGTCCACCCTCTCCAGCCACTCAACTTGAGGAGTCTCCCAAATCTGAGTCGGTCCAGAAAGATGATGTCATCCAAACAAACCACAACTCAAGCAGAGACTCTGCTGTAACAAACTCAGAGCAGAAAGATGGGGAAAACAAGCAGGATGAATCCAAGGTTTCTGACCCCCAAAAGCTTGAGGAAGTAAGTGGTGACGTTTCCTCTACAACCGATTCCCCGCAGCGGTGGGGCAGCACCAGGAAGCGTCTGCCCACGGAGCTCACTTCAAAGTTTCAGTCCGGTCCTCCACTCGTGCCCCCGAAACCGACTTCAGCCATCTCTAAATCCCGCACTAAACATGACTCCAATAAACCAGCTTTTTCCGATCCAGAACAAAACCAGCCAATTTCAGAACTGTCGAATAGCGAAAGTGATGCTGGTGAAGTGAAGGAGGACTATAGTGGAGGAAACAGTATCAAACGCAGGATCAGTCTTCTCTTTGACCCGTCATCAAGGCCGGAGGTCACAACAAAGAGAGATGATCCAGAAATAGTGAACGGGATAGGAGGTGTAAAGGAGCGGATCAAAAACTGGGCGTCAGAAACGGGTTCAGAAGGTCCAAAGGCCGAGAAGAAGCCTCCAGCTGCACCCAAAACCTGTTCCAAGAGGTGAGTGACACCTTGACTCATCCATGCAGTTTGTCTTTGGGGACAAGACCAGACACGAATAGGAGTGAAAGAACATCCACCTGTGGGTTTAATTGAGCAAGTTTATCCCAAAGTTGAGACACGTGCACACTGATAAGCTTTTACGGTGCAGACTTCTTTAAAATCCCGTCTGCTTTGAATAGATGCATGTCATTTATGACCAACAAAAATATTTTTGTTTCAGTCCTCTTATCCAAATGAGCAAACCTTTTCCTTTGTCATGGTTTTCTTTTTTGGTGGGGTTATTAGATTATTTTAGAAAAAAAAAAGGAAAGGCAAATACATTTTATCTAACCGTAAGTTGCGGATGTCCTACATTATCCTTAGAAGATTCAAGGGACCTATAGTGACAATTTACAGTTAAATTGTTAAATTAAGATTATTGCTTACACTCACAATACCGCAGCAAAATTTCTGTCCATAAGTAACAACGATTGAACATGAACTACATCACCTCAGAGTGGGACATTCAAGTTTAGATCTCCGACGCTCTTTGCTGGTTCATCTTTTGCTTCTTTTTTTTTTCTTTTGCATGAAATTGAGGCAATTTCGGTTAATTTGTTTTATTTCACCAAAATATATAATAAAATATATATTTCTTTTTTAGATCTATGATGTTTTTTTAGTGGAAGTGTATAGAATAGTGTTTTTGCTCACACAACTGAAAGTGAAATTTAAGCACAAGTATGACGTCCAGAGTTCAGTGACATGGCTATTATCATGTACTAAAGCTTTGACCTTTTCGGTGAAAGCTGTTGTGTAAATGACGTCAGTGGTACCTGAATCAATGCAAGGCTGTGTAAAAAGTTTTTTTTTCTGAAAAGCTTTGGTTTTAAAGGAAGAGTGCACCATTTTCAGCTGCAGTTGAATTTAAGAATATCAGTCTGACTTTTTTATACCTAAAATATGTGACATATTTCATAAACTCAAATTTAGACCTCAGCTAAGAACAGATCAAAACGAACAAGGGCTATTTAGGGTCTATTTCCATTGTTTCAAGTCCTTACACTAAGCTAAAATACATACAGAGTGATAGCAGTACTGGGATAGCATTCTCATTGTATTCCCAACTTATTGAACTGTTGCTTTAATGTTAACAGTGAGGTTGCATAGGTTAGCTGAGACATGTCTAGATGCTGTCTCTGGTCTGTGTACATTTTTGAAAGAAAGCATTAACATTAAACCAGGGTTTCCGCGGGGTTTTAAAAAGTATTAAAAAGTGATAAATGAAAATTGCCACATTTAAGGCCATTAAAAGTGTTAAATTCACCGTCAGAGGTATTATTTTTTTTAAATTGGTATTATTTTTTACCTTTTACATTTTAAGCTGTCTATTTTATTGTCATTCACAAAGTGAAATAAATGTGAAACATCTGGTCAACATCAATGAGTCTATAAATCTGTTCTGTATAGTGTTCTATAGTTCAAAATCTGTATTAATGTTAAAATGTCCGTGATTAACACTTAATGTTGTGACAGTTTTTTTTTTTAAATCTGAAGGTAGTGAAAAAGGTATTAAATTGGTATTAAATTTAACATAAGGATTGCTGTATAAACCCTGTAAACTGATTGGCATCTTTCTCTCAGCTACGAGCCAGCAGCTGTTCCAGCAGTGGAGGAAACCCCAGAAACGCCAACGGCAGAGGTTCCTGGGGAAGAGGAGGTGACCGCTCAGCCCGTGGATCCACCTCTGAAAGTCTCTCCTGCCGAGCAGCCCACAGAGACCCAAATGGAAACACCGAAAGATGCTTTTAATGAAGATAAATCAGCAGAAGTCACTACGGAGACAGCCGAGCACAGTAAAGCAATAGAAGGGGATGTCCAGCTACAAAACCATAGTGAGTCTCCATCCCACACTGCTGCTGAGGAGGGAGATGCAGCTGCTGAGCTCGTGCCAAAGAGGGACAAAGTCAAACGGCGCTCTGTTCGCTTTGGTACTGTGGTGGCGGATGATGGAGGGCCTCCCATCATCCTGGGCTCAGAGCCTGAATCCAGCGCGGAGGAAGAAGACCAGGAAGAAGGTCCTGAGGACAAACCTGAGGAAGATGTTGTTTCTGTGCCTGTATATAGAAAAGTTGGGATTCTTCAGAGGAAGCACGAGAGGCAAAGGCAAGAAGAAAAAGGACAGAAACACATGGACTTTATAAAAAGAGAGGAGGGAGAAGAGCAGCAACAGACAAGAATTGTGTTGGAAGATGAGCAGATACTAGAAGAAGGAGTGAGGGAGAAAGAAAAGGCAAGGGAAAGTCAAGAGCTCAGGTTCAGGGAGGAAGAAATGGAGAGACAGAGAATGCAGGAGGAGGAGAGCCGACGGTTAATAGAAAAGGAGAGAGAAATGGAAAGACTGAGAGATGAACAGGTTGAAAAGGAAAGACAGGCAGAACTGTTGCAGCAGAAACAGGCAGAGCAGGACGTGGAGGAGAAAAAGCAGAAAGAAAAGAGACCCAAACACGTGCAAGAGGATTGGGAAAAACAGGAGCTGAAGGAGGAGGAGGGGAAAGAGGAAATATTGATGGAGGACGGAGAAATGCAGAGAGAAGAGGAGGAGAGATTGATTCAGGAGCACAAGGATTATCTACCGGAGGAGAAACCAGAAGAGGAGGAATCAGGTAAAGACAAGCAGAGAGAGGAGAACTGTGATGGGGTCAAAGAAGAGCAGGCGATGAAGGAGAGACAGGAAGAGGAGGAACGAGGGAGGATGAGGCATATGGAGGAGAGACTCAGACAAGAAGATCAGGAAAAGGAGCAATTAAGAGAAGAGGCTGAGGAGAGAGAGAGGCTTAGGAAGCTTCAAGAGGAAGAGAAGTTGAAGCAAAGACAGGAGGAGGAGGAGGAGAGACAACTTGAGAGGAAAATAGAGCAGGAAAAAGAGGAAGAGGTGGAAAGAATGAAGCAAATAGAAAAACAGAGAGTGGAGGAGAGAAGGGAAGAGGAAAGAAAAAGACAGATTGAGAGAGAAAGAGAGGAACTAGAGAGAAAAATGCAAAAGGAAGTGGAAAAACAAGTAGATGAACCTGAGAAAACCCCTAAAATAGCGGAAGAGGGTGAAAGACAACAACTTGAATTGACTATGATGGAGGAGGAGATGACGTCCGATAAAGGAGAGCAAAATCTTATCAGTCTTGACTCTGAAGATGGAGCTGAGAAATCACCGGTCTCTCCTCCGGCAGAGAGTGTGGTGGACGTTGTTTACGACGACTTCTCTGTCAGAAAGCCTCTGATTGAGGTGGACTACGATGACTTTTCTGTCAAACCAAAGACACGGGGCTCACGGGCTAAAGGAGAAACCGCTGCAGCACGGCACAGTTGGAGAGATGAGTTTACAGATAAAGAGGAGGCGCTTGTTTCCCTGGACGTGGAACCGCGGGAAAACCAACAAGAGCCGGTGGAGGGTGAGCAAGTACAGAGCCGAGCCCGGGAGAGCCCGGGGACAGAAGTGGTGGAGGTGGATCCGGAGGAGGGGGAGGAAGAAGAGAGGCCAGAGGAAGAGCAGCGTCACTCTGTGGGGATGGAAGTAGAGGAAGAAGAGAAGGAGACAGAGAATGTTGAACAGGTGGAGAAAGAAGAAGAACACGGTGAAGAAGAGGACAGCAATGAGGTAAAGACAAAAGTTAACCCTGTCTGGTTGGAATTAGGGCTGGGTATCGATTCAAATGTCAAGAATCGATTCGATTCCGATTCTTAAGATTCAGAATCGATTATCATGATTCGATTTGATCCGATTCGATATTGATTTGGCTTAGTGTTATTTAAAATGTTTTTTGAGCTGTTGCCTGAATTATATGACTGTAAAATAACTAGTGAAATAATAATTTCACAATAATTATTGTGAAATAACTAAGAAATAAATAACTCAAACAGGCCTTTCAATATCAATTTAAAGTGCAAAAAAGAAAGAAATTGCAACAGTTCATGCAGTAAACAAATCATTTTAGCTTATCTAATTTATTCTGTCACCACGCACACATATTGCCATGAAGCACCTGGCATTTTTCAGAAGTGTCATGACAAACTGTGTGTCCGACTACTGAGATTAAAGTTCACCTGGCGAAAATGATGAAAAAGAAAAATAAAAAAAAAATCGATCTTTAGAAATAAGAATCGATTTTTAGGAATTAATATGAGAATCGATTTAGAATCGGAAAATCAATTTTTTCAACACAGGCCTAGTTGGAATGCAGCTTCATTTGCTCAGTAAGTTCCAGAAATACGTTGGACACTGACACATTTGACCTGTTTACCAAAACATACAATAGTAGCTGCACTTTATAATGATGGACCGCCTTAAAACTAGACGGTCAGCTTTCATTCATGAGGACTCGGCCTCACTAACCCAACCATCTGCTTGCCGACTTGTTTTTAAGGACAGACTGTGAGGTGCAGGCTATACAGTTTATCCCAAACTCACCTCCATGTTTCTTCTGTCTGTAAACACCGGCGTCCCACTGGCACACGTGCATGCTCACACCATCCAACCGTCTCCACGGGTTTCCTGCTTCACTCTGCAACTCTTCCTCATAGTGCACTATTTTCTTAGCTTCACCTTCAGTGTTGCTAGAGCTGCTCTGGATTTTTGCATTTTATTTATTGTTTTTCTGTCCAAAGCCGCCGTATTTGTTGTGGTGAAGTCTCTTATGCCAAATCTTAAAATGCTCTCAGATCAGAACTGAGAGTCCTTATTCACTATCTAACAGTAACTTGGATATGTTTTGAAAAAAAGGGTCCAATGGGGCTTTTAGCTCACATGAATTTCCCCGCGGTTACATGAAATGGTTAATTGTTCAACCCAGAGTAAAGGGTGAGGCCATGAGCTGAAATAGGAGTGAACGGTAAACGATGTTAGCTTGAATCAGGTCGACCTGGCAACCACAGACCTCACTTGCACCAACACATTCACCATTGCACCATTCCTGTAGGACGAGGAAAATATGTTGTTATACTCGCTTCAGCCTGGTTGAGCTGAAGAACTTGTAACTGTGTGCAGGAGCTTTGGGACCTGTAATATTCATATGACTGAAACCAGTGTATGAAGCCACTTTGTAAGAGCCCAGAATCAATGTAACGCCAAGTCACAAACTTTATTTACTGTTAGGATAAGTCAAGGTCGGAAACAGGTTTAAATTAATGTCCATTTAAGACATCAAAGGTAGATTAGTTGAAACATTGCTGTGTGTGAATTTGAGTTTTGCTCTAAAAATGTAAATCAATGAAAAAGACAAGGTTTAACGTTTATGTAGGCTATAGAGTTGCTATAGATAAAACATTACAAAAAAGGTAAAAAGGTTGACGTTTTATAGATTAAAACTACTGTCAAATAAATTAAATCATTAAGTTTAAGTTATCTACACATAGCAACACATGTTCCTCATCAAAACATGTCAAATTACGGTGATGAATATCAAATTAAGGAATAAATATTTAAAGCTCCTTGTTTTATATAGAAAGGCTTTCTCCCTTTCTCCCTTATAACTTTAGTTTATCGCTCAAGGGGCGTTTCCTTAAACTGCGACATTGATATATAATGTATCTGAAATGCAGTCGGAGCATACACATGTATTGTATTCATTAAAAAAAAAAATGTGTGAGATTGTACCTCAAGCGCTGCAGTATCTGCCAAAACTCTGGCAGAAGTGTTCAGCTTTTATTCTTTAGCTGTAAAAGTTAACACTTTGGTGGCTTTGCACATAGCTTTGTAAGGTTTTACAGCTGACGTGGAGCTTTTCAGTAACAGTGACGCAACAGTTTGTGAGGTTTGGGACACAGCAGGCAGACTCAGACGTCAGATTAAAAACATTTAATGATAGCTGTTGCTGGATGATAGTGTAGAGAGGAACTAACAGAACCGGTGTTGTAGTAGTCGGCGTAAGGCTCATGTAGTGACATGAACAAGTCAATACTACACGATGAGGCTGGAGGAACAGGGTTTAAATAGGGATACACACAGGTGAGACACATGAGGTCAACGCGGAGGTTACAGGTGCAGACATGATGACTGACTGGGGAATCCTGGGAATTGTAGTGTTTTTTAGTTTTAGTTTTTAGTTTATTTTCGGTCATGACACAAAAAAAAAACAAAGAATAAAAATGACCACAAGAAAACAAATACACTGTTCAAAGAAAACTTTACAAAAAAGTTTCCAATATATAAATAAACAAATAACATCTAGACCGAAAAACGGGTAGGCTGAAGCAAAGCTTATTATTTGCCTACCCTCAAAAAGATTAATTAAATTAATGAAATAAAAGCAAGAAGTAAGAGAAAGACTGCCAGTAAAACAAATGTTACCTTCATTCTTAAAAAATCAAAGCTAATCACCAATTAAATAAATACCCAAATCAACATAGCAAGCATCACCACTCATTAATTTAATATAAGGACATCGTCCTTCTTTTCATTGTTTAAATAAGGTTAAGGTTCTACATAGTGTAGGCCGGTGATCAGCATAGTGGGGAAGCTGACCTGGGTGGAGGAGGAGCAGGCATCACAACAATCTGTGACTCACCTTCCCGGGGGGCAATTCAGAAGATCAAGAAGGAAATAAACAGACTGGCGAGTAGCACCATTTTCATTTTATTTAATTTTTGTATCTGTATATTTAGCTAAATGTAAATCTCACTTTAAAAGTAAAAATATCACTGAAAGGGCCTCAATACGTTTGTCAAAAACAGACTGCATTATCTGTGTAAGTCACCTGTTATATGTCTCGAATTATCTCATGATGTTGCATCATAAAACAAGACGAGTATACATCCAATGTTCATATGTGCTTCATTGCTATTCAGGGTGGTACGGGGGTGGGAACCTGGAACACATCCGGGACAGGTCGCCAGTCCTTCATGGTTCCAGTACAGAGACAAATGAGACAAACAACCACACATGTTCAGATTTACCAACCAGCCTAACATGTATGTTTTGGGACGGTGGTAAGAAGCCAGAATACCCGCAAAACATCACAGAGACAATGAGCGAATGTGCTCACCTATGAAGCCTGACATTGGAACTTTTACACAAAAGAAAATCTATTTTTTCAAATTTAAAGTGTTTGTTGCTTATTGAAAACTAAGTACTAAGCAATTTTTTTTTTATTATGTGGATGATGCAAAAGACTCAGAAATTAATCTATGAATCAGATACATCTGGCATAATAGATTCAATACAAGAAAGAAAATTGATCAATAAGAGATAAGAAACTATTTGCTGGTTGAGTCAGAGACCCGTGGAAGTTGTAGGAAAGCTGCAGTAGACGGATCCACAGATCAACGTCATCATTCTGCAGCGAGACAGTAGTGGTCCATTTCCCTTAGATTAAGTGTGATGAGCAGATAATATTAACACTCCAGTTAAAAAAAGGCAAGATCTTGAACCTGGTGTTTCATTTTTGAAACCTCTTAATGCAAGCTGGGCGGCAACCTTTTTGTTGTTTTTTTTCTTGAAAGAAAGGTTGATTTCATTTCAGTTGATTTTCAGTTATCTGACTGTGATAGAGGGAGTCTAATTTACCAAAGGCCTTTGCTGAAAGAGACAAATAAATAGGAGTGTCATCGGCATAGCAAGCAGCGTTGTCATGTAAGATATGGCTTAGAGCAGGGGTTCTTAACCTTTATGACCTTGGGGCCCATTTTTTTCAGTACAGAGTGGCCCGGGGCCCATCAAAATATTAACACTGTATAGCAAGGGTATTCAACTAAAACTTTAGGAGGTCCATTTAGAGAAAATGTACTCAAGGGAAGGTCCAGAACATCATAAATATATATATATATATATATATATATATATATATATATATATATATATATATATATATATATATATATATATATATATATATATATATATATATATATGTGTGTGTGTGTGTGTGTGTGTGTGTGTCCAGCAGTTTGAATTTCCCCTTTTCTTTGTTAATTGTCTCAACACATCTTAACAATTGAACAGTTTTGCAGTTTCTCTTTCCTGCCAGAACTTAAATCTGGGCTGGATGTGCATGAGATTCTGACACCATCCAGCCCAGATTTAAGTTCTGGCAGGAGAAAGCTCAGTTCTCTCACTGAACGACAGAAAGTGGGGGCATAAGATTATAACAGGGGAAGAAAGAGAAACTGCAAAACTGTTCAATTGTTAAGATGTGTTGAGACAATTAACAAAGAAAAGGGGAAATTCAAACAGCTGGTAGAGAAATAAAATAAGATACCATTTGAAAAATAAAATAAAATCTATTTTATTTTTAAGAGAGTGTTAAGTGGCAAATATGTACTTTTTTAATATAACAGTCAGATGCAGATGTTGATACAACTATGAGGCTACTTGAATATACACACACACACACACACATACACATACACACACATATATATATATATATATATATATATATATATATATATATAAAAAACACACACACACACACACACACACACACACACACACACACACACAAGCATACAAGCGTGCATATTTAAAAATAGAGCAGGATGATTTTACATTAAGTTATTTACATTAATAAGTTGTCAGGACTGCGCGCGTCAGGTTTCATCCGAGCCTGATCAGCTGCGACGAGCACGAGCCCGCCGCAGCTCTCTGGCTGCTGAGCAGCAGTCACTTTCCGATGCTTTTGCGAGCCCGAACAGTCCAGTCCAGCAGACACGACAGCCCACGCATCTACATCTACCATCTTTCACCAGTAACGACGGAGCCGCCCGAGCGGCACCGACCTCCCCGGCCGCGGGGACGCGCCGGGGTAAATGATCACGCCGCGCTCGCTCGCTCTGGGCGCAGACCCAAGTAATCGATCCCTGATCCTGGCGGATCTAAACGTACTCTGTGCAAAATGAAGGATTTACTCTGTAAATACACACCATTTCTCTTACTATTACACGTACAGCTAGCTGAGTGTCTTCTCCTCATTTGGTTGGGAGTTGCTATGCAGTCCCGCGGCCCTCGCGGCCCACACGTACAAAACTGATTTTTTTTTCGCGGCCCACTAGATGGCGCTCGCGGCCCAAGTGTGGGCCGCGGCCCTATGGTTAAGAATCACTGGCTTAGAGAATGTATGTAGAGGCTGAATAACATCTACTGTATCCAAAATGACCTCTCACGTGTTAATAAGCTCAGATTTATCCTCACCCAGGATACAACACAGTCCCTGCTTTGGAGATATGGTTTAAGGGCCAATCCCAATGTTCACCCTACTTTGTACCACTAGCCCTCACTCACTACCACTTCACCCTAAAAATGAAGCCACAGCGGTAGGGCCCTTGTAATCTTCCCTAGGGATTGGGACACCACTTGCTACGTCACTGCGTGGTTTACGTTCGGGTACGTAAGCGACTGCGTAGTTACGTTTGCACATACGTCACACCATATCAGGAAGCCGAGAGCTAAAAGCTGTTTTAATTTCCGCTGTAGCGCTGTTAATATGCCACTTTATTAAGTTTTAATATTTTTTTCAGGCGTAAAAGTAACCATTAAGATCCCCAACCTGGGCTCAGTTTATCCAAATAACGCCTGTTTGCGGTGTTTTCGGGGATGAGAAGAGCCCCGGCTCGGGAGCGGATTTATGGTTCCGCGTTAAATCGGCGCATAGCCTACGGCGTAGGGTACGGCGTAGGGTACGGCGTAGGGTACGACTTAGGGTACGGCGTAGGGTACGGCGTAGGGTACGGCGTACGGCGCGCATCGCCGCGTAACCTACGCCGTAGGCTCTGCGTTGGTGTAATGCGGAACCATAAATCAGCCTTTATTCTGGCGAGATCTGTAGATACAATGCAACAACGAGCAAGCAAGTTATTATGTACATTCACTGAGTGAATATTATGAAAGTAAAATATATATTTCTCTCTAGAAATGTAATCAAAACGCATTTTTATGCAGAAACTAACTCAAAATATTGATTTTATTCACTAAAAATGAAAAATGTCCGCCATGTTTTTTTGTTTGATTCAGTCTGCAAATGATGACGTAAAGCATTCTGGGAAATTTTTCTGGCCCTCGGTCAGCGAGTCAGCATCTGAAATCCCTAGCTTTTAAGGGCTAGATTCATATCCCCTAGCCCTCGATATGCACACTACCCCTACATGCAAAGAGGAATTGGGACACCACTAAAGAGATCTGTAAAAGGGTGCTGATAGGAATGTAGCGTTGACAATTTCAGCACTTCTATTTCGTGGCCAAGTTAAACCAGTTGTAACGAGGCTGATTGGCAGGGCATCTAAACAGCATGTTGATGACTTTCTTAACTACTTCCTCCGGGGAGTGTACCACCGAAAAGGGTTCATAAGTAAAGTTTTATCTTACAAACAAGTGAAAATCTGATAATCTGATAAGTACAAAGTACATTTAACCTGGAAACAGACATGGTGGCAAACTCAAATGAGTAAGAGATGTAACGAGAGCGTTGGCACGGTTCAGAAGTTTACACAGAGATATGCCTCCCAAGACCATATGTAACATCTTTGTAACACCTAACTTTATGCCCCGAACATTGCATGGTTGTTTGTTTGTGTCGACCAATCTCCTGTAATGGTGCTTCATGCGTGACCATGTGGGTGCTGTAAAAGTTTTTATTTGCCGTGTAAGTACATCCCTGCCTGAACCACTAAGGGGCACTGCTGCTCTTAGAAGCTGCAGTTCCTTCCTCTTCTGCATGACAGAAACCAAGGAGTTTATCACTTCTACAGGAACTTACACTGGTATAACAGGGTGACAATAACGCGTAACGGCGTGGTTTTACCAAACGGCTGTGAGTCAGCCTTTACAGCAGAGTGTCAAAGAAAGGTTTCTCACTTTGACAGAGCAGGATGAGCGACAAGTATGCAGCCGACCATGCACTCCTTCAGCAGACTGACAAAAACACACATGGCTGGACGGGTGCTATCGTAAGAAGGCGTTTTGTGGGCAGCATGTCCTCATTTGGACCTGTCCAGCAGGGCAGCATGTCAGAATGACCATACATGGTGCCCACAATACACTGTCTGCTCCCATTTTGTCTCTCTTCTCATTCCCTCCTTTGAAAGAGAGTCACCCCCACCCCCACGTCCACACGCACTCTGGCACACACACAGAAAAGAGGATGGGCTAGTCCAGAGACAAGAAAGTTCACATGTCTGCTGTTCATTCTTTCATCTAATGATCCCTGTTGCTCAAGTGTTCACTCTGCTTCCCAGCAGTCTTCCTGGTTTTTGCTCTCCCCTCCGTTGCCGTTTCCTCTCACAAAGACCTGCTTCATTCACTGCCTGCATTTACCTACAGGAAGAGAGCGCTGGAGGGAGGTACAGAAAGCACCTTGGCCCGGCCGCACCTTCCCTCCTTCCCCTGGGATTTTCCACATTGGAGCACAGACCTCTGCTTTGTTTTGACGTTTCTTTGAATTCACTCAGATCTGCAGGAGATAAAGGGATGATCTGACGCTCTGTACTGGGCTTTGGATGTTTGGAGTCGCAGATATTTCCCACGCTGCTTTTTTGGGACACAGGTACAGAGGCCAACCAAGCTTCACTGTGGCAGCTCAGGCTCTGGCCCAACAGAGAAAACAGTGCAAATGAAAGGAGGTAATTCCTACAACCTTACCTAAGAACTTTTTGGCACTTTTTTTTTTTTTTTAAACTTACAAAGTTTGAGGAAAAAGAGGTTCTTTGATCCGGAATTCCTCCGTTACCTTTTGAATGCATGGTGATGTGATGACAACGAGAACTTTCTCTGGAAAAGTGCTCGGTTTCACAGCCGTCGTAGCGGATGTGGCGGGGGTTTACTTTTGTCACGGCGCAAACACGTAGCTGCCTGGGAAAATTAATTTCTTTTACCAACAGAAACCAGAAAGTTTGTGTGAGCTGAACTATACAAAATATGCAGCAAGAGGAAGGATCTCACTCAAACAAATGAGGGACTTTTTTTTCTTTCTTTTTTAAACAGAGCTGGATACTTTCTATGTGCTTAAGATGACAAGTGAAGGTCAGACTTCAGACTCAATTTTCTGACTTACCCACAAAATCCACTCCTTTCCAGCTAAGCTGAACCTTAGTTTCTGCGGAGACCCGGTTCCCATGGTGACCCTGGCATCAGGATAACCAGCTGTGTGGGCTTTGCAACCATGCAGTTCTTGGGAGGGAAGCTGTCAGCCGCCCAGCTGCAGGTGGCAGGCTGGGTGGGTAGCGTGCGGCGCTCCTTGCAAGGGGCTCTGGAGCTGGTATGGGGCCACTCAGAGGTGAAGCAGGAAGAGGAGGAGGATGATAAAGAAGAAGACGGAGATAAGGAAAGTGGAGATGGAGAGCAAAGATTCCAGAGGGCCATTTCACCACTCCGTAGCTTCACCAGGCGGAGCAGGAGATCCCTGCGTCGCTTCTCTGTCAGAGGTCGGCAGAATGTGGAGAGGAGAGCCACAGGCGCTGGTTCTGTAAGAGCTGATGTAATTACCAAGCAAACTACTAACGAATGCTTCACAGTCTGTCATTGATCTCAGGTACAGATATTTAATTAGTGGGCTTTAAAGCCTTTTCCATCGAAATTCATTCATAATTCAACATAAGACACAGTGATAAACAGTCATAGGGCCCGATTTACTAAGATCCTAAATAAAGAGTACTAAATTGCGTGTGCACTGAAAAAGTTTGCGCGTGCTGTTGTTGTGTGTTTTGCGGGTGATCAACTATTGCGTGCGCAATTGATAACAGGTGCAAACCTCAGTATTTACACTTTTTTCTCCATGAAAACACGTGATTTATTTATTATCACAAATAAAAAAATGAATGTGCCTCCTGTGGCAACCTTTTGCTGAATAATACTCGATTTAACATTCAAATAAAATATTTCTCCTTTTGCATGTGGAGATTAGCACTTTCCTTTCGAACGTATTAAATACAGACGCAATCACAATCCACGCAAAAACTTTCAGGCTTGGTAAATCTCATTGCGCGTGGTAAATGGACAAATTTGCATCTTTCCCTCCCAGTATTTAGCGATTTCTGGTGGGTACGCCCCATATTGATTATTTATCAGGGCAAAAGTACTAAATGAACAGCGTGTGCTATTTTGCGCATTTGAGAGACGCAGTCCTCTTTGCACGCTGTTAGTAGATCAGCTGGCACTTTGGTTTGCGGGTGCTGTCAAGTTTGCACACGTTTTTACACATGCAAACCTTTAGTAAATCGGGCCCATAATAGTGTTTAAGGTTTGTCAAACACCCACGTTTAGGGATCTTACTTGGCATTTTTCTTTGTAGCTTTATGTAACTTTCATGTAAGTTGTTGCTTTGTCATATTTTTTTCCACCTCTGTGTCAAAAGATAAGCATGCAAATTTAAAGAGGACGTGCTGCAGGCAGAGCCTGTTCATTTCAGGGAAGACGAAGCTATCTGACAATAGTTGGCTGAATGTGGTGTTTTATCAGCGTAACATGCATGCCCTTTCCTTTTCTGTCTGTGGCGTGTGTCGGAGATAAAGCAGATGACAAAAAACAGAGTGACAGACTTCGACAAAGTTTATCTAACAAAGTCGGTGTCTGCGCCGTCCGTATCTGCATCTGGCTTCTGTTATCTGTCTTTCTACTCGTTGCCATCCTTCTTTTTTCGCCGCTTTCCTCTACAACATCATTACATACATCTCTTAAACCTGTTTGTTCCCACTTCAGTCAAATATCCTGCAGGAATGAGGAAGAGTCAGTCAGGTGATGGCACAAAGCTGCTTTGCTGCAATGATGTGTCAATGCAAAACCACGAAAACCTCCCAATATGAAATTTTAGCTATGCCAATTATCAGTAATATAGGAGATAAATAACCAATAATTGAAACAGATATATAGTGGCAGCACCAATATAAAACTGTCAAAATGTAGAAGAATACTCTGGGGGGCAAATAGGCTACAGAAAGAATGTATTGCTATAGCTTTTTATTTTGGTAATCAGCTGTTTTTATTCCAGTTGTGTCACATTATGTTGCATGTTAAAATGTCACCTCAGGATAATAACAGTATGTATTCAGTTAAAATAAGGTCCATTTGCTCTGGGATCAGTTTATGATGGCAGCCTTAGATTCAGAGTGAAACTGTACTTTTATCTTATCAAAGATAATTGCAGTATTTGTGCTCTTTCGTGGTTAAAAGGGCACGGATTCCATCATGGAAGAGAAATATGAGGCAGGTGTTTTGCAGCGTAGGGCAGAGGCCTGTGTTGTGTATTGTGATTTGCTCAGCAGCTGCCGCTGCAGCTGTTCTGTCTCACCTTGTCGTTCTTTCAGATCAGCGGAGACCGCTTCAGTCTTTGTCCTTCGGCAGTGTCGGGGACATGCAGGGTCGTGTCAAACAAACCATATGTTGTCATGGATGGGACTTAATTCAATGCCACAGAGACCACAGCGTGGCTGCAACAGAGCACAATAGTACCACGTTTATTTATCTATAATTTGATTATTTTTTTTTTAATCCTGATAGCAGTTTTTTGCTTATAGCTGCTCCGTTTTTTATTTCAATCTTAATGCATTGTCAGCAGCACACTGCAGAAACAGCTCCCCTGGAAATTAAAAGAAATCTATTTAAATTCCAAATACTTTACTAATCCCTGGAGGGAAATTACTGTAACTGTTGCAGAAATAAGCCTAATCTTCCTAAATCTTGTCAAAATTGTCTTATTTGAAGCAAAAAATATCTCTGACAATCGAGTAAGGAAATATTTTCTTGACTAGAAATCCTAAAACTATCAACATAGTCTAAAATACTAATTTTCTTGAAATGAGGCTTATTACATTCTTTGAAATGAGTTTTTGTGGTGCATGTGTTTATTCTGGATGATAATTCCTGCAAACAGTTGTGTCAGGAGTATAGGACTTGTGCATACAATAATATCTCTTGTATTGTATAGGATCCTGCCTGCTGGATGTTAATATTGGATATGCAAAATGGTGAAAAGTGCTGCATGGTGCTTGAAGCGACTTTGATTAGTTTGCTGTGGCACTTCTGCATTTTTGATCACCAGACTCTCGACAAGCGGGCATTTTTTGAACACACTCTTTAGCAGCTGTTTAACTTTGCATAATCGATCAGTATGGAATGGAAACTGAGTTTAAAAATAAATTGAAAAATAACCTGGGGAGCCTTGATTTTTAGGCAGTTTGCATGTTCTCCCTGTGCTTGCGTGGGTTCCCTCTGGGGACTCCGGCTTCCTCCCACAGTTCAAAAACATGCATGCTAGGTTAATTGACGATTCTGAATTGCCTGTAGTTGTGTGTGTGAGTGTGTCTGGTTGTTTGTATATATGTGGCCCTGCGATAGACTGCCGACCTGTCCAGGGTGTAACCCCTGCCTGTCGCCTGTAATGAGCTGGGATAGGCTCCAGCAGACCCCCGTGACCCTGCAAAAGGATAAAGCGGGTGTAGAAAATGGATGGATGGATGGATGGATGGATGGATGGATGGATGGATGGATGGATGGATGGATGGATGGATGGATGGGTTTTTAGGCATAAAATGAGAGCATTCCTTTCTTTTTCTTCTGTGATGATCAGAAACATGGACTTCCATTAATAAGCAGCTCCTTGAGATTAAATCAGTCTGGTCCTTGATGGGAACCTGGCCAACAACCTACTAAATTGTGGCTTTTGTGATTTGCCAGAAGTTAGTTAAAGTACCACTTAAAGTCTAGCAAGCTGCATCTTACTTATGGGATGACATTGTGACAGATGTAAATTGTGTCTGCCAGACTAGAATTAGTTTTTCTGCATCTGAATGCGGACTGTGGTTATAGGAAAATTACCAGAAGCCCATTCATTCCTGCTGCAATGCTGCCAAATAGCAGGCTTTGTGCAAATGAAGCTGCTCGGTTAGTGGCACGAGATAAATGGGCTCATGAAGGAGATTATATGAAGACACAGATATTAACTCAAGAGTTGTTTTGTATCCAGGTGACAATATCAGGCAACACAACAGTGAGATGTGCCCTTGTCAAAGTGTGAGGTGAGCTCAGAGGAATGTTTGCGAGGACATGCATCGCACTGCTTTTATTGGGAATGAGTTTATGTGCGTGTGTGTGTCATACATTCCAGCACATCGACGTGACATTGTGTTTTATGTCTCCGTGTGTAGACATATAGCTGCACATGCTCATGCAAGTGCATGCACACACATGCTCCTGGTCGTTTATTGAGAACAGGCCCATCTCTGTGACCAGCTCATTAAAACACATATGCTTGGCTGGTTCCTAGTCTTTCCCTCCGTTGTTAGAGAGCCTGGCTCAGCACACAGTCCATTTTTGTCCCTGCCTCAATTCCACTATGTAAAGTTTGAACATACAAACTAACAGAGCAAACAGCAGCATTTCTTGGAGAGTCTAAATACAGTGGAATTATATTTGCACAGTGGTCAAAATATGCTGTGGATGGATTTATTATTTGATTTATCAATTCTGTCTAATGTTTGTCTTCATCTCTCAGACACAGGCTAACAGTTTCTGCACACATGATGAGGACAAAGAGGCCGCTGCTTTGACAGATGGTGAACCACACCAGCAGGAGGGGGACTGTGAGGAAACATGCGATACTGACAGGTAGATTAAAAAGCTCTGATACTGGCGCATGTATTTTTAAGCGTCTGCATTTCCTTCAGCTGTTTTGATGGAGGGACATGGCGGGTTTCAGCGTCTCTCTCTTTGCCCTGCCCTGCACATTTGGCTGCCTGAGCTTAGTCAAACATACTGAAGTCTCACACATCAGAAAACTAAAAGGATCATTCAGTCTTGTATCCTATGGGCAGAAATATGTGCCACTAGAAACTGAATTTGAATCATTTATATTTGAATTGCTCAACTTGAATAATTGCATTGAAAAACTGAAT